>NC_137985.1:49768714-50368714 GCF_963924665.1 Micromys minutus | reverse complement strand
TAGTTATGTTATAGATGCAAATTAATTAGGTGTTACTATTAAAAACTTACTAAGGTATGGTTGTGATACAGCTCTTCAAAAAAATAAAGAGTTGCCAAGAAGTGTATGCTGACAGGAGCCTGATACAGCTGTCTCCTGAGAGGCTCTGCCAGAGCCTGACAAATACAGAGGACTGAGAACAGGGTTCCCAATAGAGAAATTAGAGAAAGGACTGAAGGAGCTGAAGGGGTTTGCAACCCCATAGGAAGAACAACAATATCAACCAACCACACCCCTCAGAGCCCCCAGGAACTAAACCACCATCCAAAGAGTACACATGAGAGGACCCATGGCCCCAGTCACATATGTAGCAGAGGAGAGGCCCTTGGCCTTGTGAAGGCTCAATGTCCCTAGGTGTAGAGGAATGTCAGGTGGGGAGTGGGTGGAGGAGCACTCTCAGAGAGTCTCAGAGAGGCAGGGGTGGGAGGGGGGATTCCAGAAGGGAAATGAGAAAGGGGATAACGTTTGAAATGTAAATAAAGAAAATATCCAATAAAAAAGGGAAAAATATAAAGAGTTATAACAGACCTATCGATAAAGATCTGACTCAACCATGAAAGAAAAATACCTTCCATCCTATTCAAAGTAGGACACTTCTTTATACAAAACATTTAAGTGAAGATAAAATAAAGGGCTAAGCAAAGGCATATCAACTAAATGGAAGTGATAAGGAAAGAGAATCGGAGAGATTTTTAACAAGAACCAAAAATAAATAGCATTAAAATGTGACAAGAGTGCGTCTTTAAATAATAAAAGCTAGAATTAAGGAGGAATAGAGAACTTATGTACCTTACCATTGTCAGCCTGAGACAGAGCAGTGTACAAAGCATAATGATATAGCAAGGACAGCATACGGAAGAGGTGAGATTTTGGGTGTATTTTGAAACTTCATACTATTTATGAAACATTGATTATATATAAGTATTTAAAAGCAGAAGCCAATGAAGTAGAAAATGGAAAAATAAGCATAATAAATAAAATTTCCCCCTTTGGTAAAGATGAGACAGACAGCTACTAGTGGAAAGAACTAGGTTCTGGCTGTGCATTGGGCAGGTACACCCCTTTGGCCACAGCAAAGGATATACAGTTTCTTCACAGAACCAAAGCAACCATGTGACTGTGCCTATCATTTATGTTGTTACTTCAACTAATTTTGTTATAGAAATCTAGAACACAGCTAACTTAAAAATCAACACAAAACTATAAATAAAAAAATAGTCAAGTAGGTGTGGTGACACAGACCTTTATCACCAGCACTTGGGAAGCAGAGCTATTTTTTTTTTCTTGTCAGAACATGTAATTTAATATAGGATTTCTAAGAGTTCTAGGCTAGCATGGTCTACTATACCAAGTTTCAGCCCAGCCAGGCTATAGTGAGACACTATCTTAAAAACAAGGGGAGAGGAGTAATCAAATACAGGGACTTGTTTTTTAATCATAAAAAAACCATGCTCCAGACTCCTATGTAAATAAGTATTTAAAGTCAGATGAAACCAATAACTTTATAAACAACAAAAAGTGAAGTTTACCAAGCTGTAATGCATTAAGAAATATGCTTTAAAAACCAAGTTCTTTAAAGGAAAAAAATTAGCAAGGAACTATGCCATAACAACACGATTTTAGGTGGTTTTAAATCTGGGTAATGGCAGGAAAGAAATCTATGTGTAGAAATGTATGTTTCCTAAACTAATCTCACAGATAAGAAAGATAAACAATTTTACTAATTCATCATCTAGAAGATATGCTGAAAAACTAAACACTAAAACAAAGTTATTTTTAAAATGTAGCTTAGCAGAATACTCTTTTGTTCTTCTTGGGTAAATATCAATATGGCAGACACACAATCCAAGGGAGAACAGCATACAGAGTATTTAAACTGCAGTTTGAAACAGAAGCTTTCAAAAAAGCGTAAAAGTCACAGCAATGGGAAACTGTAACCCTTGCCTACACTATAACATCAATGATTATTAATTAACCATCTTCAGGTATTGTGTTTATTTCAAATTCTCTTTAGGTGATTAATTTGCAATTGTTTTTAATCCTGTAAGATCAGTGACTTTAAAACTAAAAAGAGCAGATAACCATTTCTGCTAAGAACTAATACCATGCTGCCTAGTTAGCAAATATTGGTCAATAACACCATTTTGCCCAGGAAAAAAAAATCCATTTTTTAGAAATTCATGTGCCCAATAAACTCAAATCCACTTTTGCAAAATATATGCATTTTGAGAACGCAATAAATTCACAGTAAGATTCATCATCACAGTATCAGAGTTAGAATATATGACACATTTTCAGAATCAAAGGAACACATTTTAAAACCATTTCTTCCCTTCCCCCTACACCCCCACTCCAGTAAATATCTACTAGCTTATTCTACAAAGCAAAGCTTCCTCATGCAAGCATCCACCAGAAACCAGCACCACCACCTGGTCCTAAAACAAGCTAAACAGGACAGTAGGAAAGCTAGAGGTGACCGACACACTGTGCAGGAAGGTGCTCTACAACTACGGCATGCAGTGACTGTCAAGCAGGTGAACAGAGACCACGGCATCAAAAGGAGCCAAAAGCTCCAAGCAGAAAGCCTAACTTCCTGGTTGTTCCCAGTGAGAACAGTATTCTACCACTGAAAGGGCTAAGGATTGTTACAAAAGAAACTCCCAGGAACAAAGCAGCAGTTATAAAGTGCTAAGTTCTTCCATAAACAGTAAATCTATACAGACTAGATAAAACTACATTTTCAGTAAAATTTGTTTCATATAAGATTTTAACTATATATATATTATTCACTATATATGTATGTATGTGTGGAGATATATACATGTATATATCTCCACTATTATGACTCAAATATAGGGCACCTTCATTCATAAGTTACTTAATTCTGCTGTCAAGAGCTCTGAGCTCTACTTTACACACATTAACAGAAGAATACAAATTATTTCCAACTTCTGCATTTTTCAAGTCTATAACTCATTTATTTTGTTTTATCAGGAAGCATGTCCTGCATTTTTTGGGGTTCTCCACAGAATATCAACATTACTACTTAAAAACTGAGTCTAGCCTTCCATAAGAGATGAATACAATTAGAATATTTGAGAATCTAGAAAAATTCTAACTTGGCCTACATATAATTCAAACCTAACAGTTTAAACCTCAAATATGTAATGACTCAAAGATCATCGTAAAAATCTTCTACAGTAAACAGACTTATTAAAGACTAGAGAGTCAATTTATATAGAGAAATAAAAACTGTTTCATCAACCATAATTGTTTTAGTTCCTATTAGACTTAGTTTATTGGGGTCGTTATACAGTCATTTCCTAGACCAATCATAGAATAAAGTGTGTGCGTGCGCTCCTCTATCACTCTACTTTTTTTCACTATGTATCCTGGATAGTCTGGCTTGACAATATGTGGACCAAGGTAGCCTCTGCCACTAAAATGCCAAGCACTAGTATTAAAGGCACATGTCACATGCCTGGCTTCTAGGTTGTTTTTGAGACAGAGGTTCTCGCTGAATCTGGAGCTTGGCTATTTGGTAAAGCAGACTAGCCACAGGACCCCTGGAATTCTTCTCTCTCTGTCTCTAAGCTTTGAGATTAAGGGCTCATACTAGCATGCTTGCGTTTTCACATGAGCAGTAGAGAGTCTAAACTCAGGACCTTGACCAGCAAGCACTTTACCTCCTAAGTAACTATCTCAGCCCCAAGAATTAAACTCTTCACCCTAGGATAACTATAAATACAATCATGCATGTAATATGTTGCCCTAATTTTGGTTTAGATGATAATGAAGTTATATTCTTAGGCAAAATGAATATGGGTTTATTCAAACTAACCAAAATGCTTTAATTTCTGTTTAAAACTAAATATACATTCATACTAAACATAACCTATTAGGTTGGGTTGGTCCAGGATGACCCATTTTGCTCATTAAATTACATGTGTCTGTACTTTGCTAGAGATCAGACCAGAGGCTTGCATGCACATGCTTGTTTCCACTAGTGTTTTTAAGATAGGGCTTTGCTTTCTTTTGCAGTCTGGCCTTCAGCTATGAAGCTCATTCATGTTGGTATCAAAACTTGGCAATCTTCCTGCCCCAGCCTTCTAAATGTGTGATCCTATCTATTTTAGTCTTTGGGAGACATGGTTTCACTGTATAGTTAAAGCTGGCCTTGAACTTGAGATAACTGTGTTCCACTATGCCCAGTTACATTATACAAAATTCATGGGTTTTTTTCCTATTACTTAACAGAAAGGAGAAGGTAGGAACTTTAAAGCTTCCCCTACCCCTAATTTTTAAGTGAAAAAATTACTTAATAATCTTATAATTTTTATAATTTTAGGTGAAAAATTACCCCCAATTGTTCAGGTATCTTACTCTATATACCAGGTCAGAAAACTCTAACCCATAAATTATATAAAGTCCTTTGCCTAGTTCTGCATATGTATTAAAACACCATGCCCATTTTCTTCTTACTGTCTATGACTGCTTTCACATGGCAGTGGTCAAGATTAAGTAGCTTCATGCAACTAAAACCATGATCTACAAAGTCTAAAATATTCATTATCTGGCCTTTTACAAAAATAAAAATTAAAAAAAATTTACAATTTCTACTCTAGACCTTTATAGGTAAAATAGTCAACATTTCTACATCAATGCTAATTTAAATAGCCTTATTTTTGCCTAATTTATCATTTGCTATATAAATTAAAGTGCCCCTTATTTGAGTTCCATTTAATTAGACTTAGCTTTTGTTGCTGTGTTCACTGAGGCTTCTCATGTACAAGCCATCACATGGAAGAGCTGTGAAGGTTAGCTGTAGATTAGCAAAGACTACTCCAGCAGATCTGCTTGCTGTTTTTTCTTATTGATGTAAAAATTACCATTTCGGAGTCACTGTGAGAGGCCTGACCCAGGCTGGATACAGGCCCTATCTCAGAGTGAGAAGCTTGGTCAAGGGAGAGAAGGGGCTCGATAATGTCATCATAATCATCTTCCTCTGTATCCCCCTCCCCATCGGCAAAAGTACCTCTAGTCAAGAAATCGGAGCGCGTCCGCGCCATTCGAGCTTTCTTTTTATGGGCCGGTCTGGCAACCTGCTTGACCAAATGATAAAACAAATAACACAACAATTTTTGTTTTTGTAATTTGGGAGAAGAAGCCAATGAAAGAGGGCTCATGAATGTCTGGGAACTTCCCTCCACCCCACCATGCCCTATGTCCTATCTATTAGCAGAAGTAACAGGGAGGACCAAAAAGAACCCATACTCATTAGTGTGAACAACAGATAAGATCCAAGTCTACACTATTCTTCTTAGTGAACTAAATCACCTTTCAGTACCACAAGTCACACCAAAATCACCTGAACCAACTGTCCTTTTTTTGCCTTAGCAACTTCTGTTTGTAATATAATTTGTACTTTTAAGGTACCAATTAGTATACACCTTCCTAATTATAAAAGTCTTAGCCTATAGCTTGTTTTTTTTTAAATAAATAAATAAATGGGTAGATATGGTGTTCTACCTATAAAAATAGTCAATTCCAAAATAATGTGCACCTATTCTAATGAAAAGATAAACAAGGTCCAATACTTACCTCTCGTTGCCCCGGCCCTGCTAACTTAGGTTTCCAAGTTTGTGTTGGTTCATCTTGTTTGTGAACTTGAGGATTTCCACTGTGTACACTTTAAACAAAATGAACAGGATTGTGTTTCAATTCCTAGTAGATATTCCTAAAGTACAGCATGAATTATAATTTTGTTTTTGTTTTTTGAGACAGTGTCTCTTTATGTAACCCGGCTCTCCCAGAATTCACCAAGTAGATCTAGACTTGGGCTTAGAAATCTACTTGTCTCTGCCTCCTGAGTGTTGGGATTAAAGGCATATGCCACCACACCCTGCTAGGAATTATAATTTAACAGAACAAGATAAGTCAAAGAAGCCTAGCAAATTCTATAAATAATTTCAAATCTTAGTCAATCTCAAAATCTGATTTGTTATATTTATTCTCATATTATTTGTATACATGTGTATATGCAGGCATGCACACATGCATATAAATAGGAAGTTGCAAGTGTCTGTGTATTATTCTGTGGAATCCAGAGGACAACACTGGGTGTCCTGCCGTGTTATTATCTGCCTGTCTCCATTAGATAGGATCCCTCACTGAACCTGGAGTGAACTCCTTTTTTTCTTTTCTTTGGCTAGGATGACTGGCCAGAAATATCCAGTAGTGTTCCTGTCACCACCTGTCACAGACCTAGGGTTACAGAAGTGTACACCACACTCAGCTTCAATAAGGGTGCTGGAGATCCAAACTCATCTCTTCATGCTTGTATAACAGTGCTCTTGGCTCTGAGTCACCTCCCAAGTTGCCAGATTTATTCTTCTTATCCAACCAACAGAATAATCAAGAATCTACATACATGTTAAATTCATAGAGGCATATGGTGGCATAAGTTTAAGAGAGGTGGCAGCAAAATTAGTTAAGAATCAAAGTCAAGGGGCCAGACGGGATGGCTTGGTGGTTGAGAGCACTGTCTGCTCTTCCAGAAGACCCAGGTTCAAATCCCAACACCCACACGGCAGCTCACAATTGTCAGTAACTCCATGATCTGACACCTTCACATAAACCTACATGCAGGCAAGACATCAATGCACAGAAAACAAAATTAAATAAAAAATTTTAACATATATCCAAAGTCAACTCAATAATAAGAAAATAAAATTCTAAATCCATTCCATCTTTGGAATTCTCGTCTTAAACAGGCTTTTCATATAATCATGAAATATATGATAGTAATGACAATCTTGTTTTACTTTGGGATGGTTCTTACTGGTTACAAAAAAAAAATCACTTTCTGAACTCTTCTAAGTCTCTAACTCTAACCTCTATCTTATTTTTAAAACTTGAGGCTAATACTAATGGCAGAATAAAAATTATTATTAAGCAAAATGAAATGTGCTCCAAACAATGCAGATACTATAGTACTGGGTTGGGAAAGTTTAATTTTGTCTTAAAAAAAAAAAAAAATCAGTGGCAAGACTGTTTTATCATCAAATTTCTATGTAGAAATACTGTAATAATCTGATGAAAATTTGAACAGTACCTAGATTTTCGTGGCACTAATTACTTTAATTTAGTATTATGAGTTTTATGAGTTTTGAAATTCCTTCTTGGACTACAAACTCCTTAGGAGTCATGATTTAACTACTAGCATCAGACTAGTTCAAACTAGACAATAACATGCAACACTAGTTGATACGTTAATTGTTTTCCACTAGAAATCTCTTACTTAACTTTCATCAATGAAGTCAAGGGTTATAAGAGGCTATCTTGGACTGGGGAGTGCTTCAGTGAGTGCCAGCTGTGAAAGCCTGGTGCCTGATAAACACGCATGAGCATGACGTCCCAGGTTTGATCCCAAACATCAGAATTTCAAACAAATAAACAACCAAAACCAAAAAACAGCTCCTCATGACCTCTGTGAGTTAAAATGTTTCTGTGGTTAATTATAAAAACAAAAAAAGAATCTCCACTTACAATAGAGGTATAAAGCAGTTCAACTCTTAGAAACATAAGACAGATTTGGACATGGGTGGCACATGCCTTTAGTTGGCAGAGACACAGGCAGGTCTCTATGAGTTCAAGATCAGCCTGATCTACATAGCAAGTTCCAGGCCAGCAAGGGCTACATGGTAAAAGACCCTGTTTCAAAAACACAAAAACACATTAACCATAAAGTAAAAGGTACTTGCCAGCAACTGAAGAGAGGAAAAATAAGAGCTGTTGAGTGAGTACATTTCACTAGTGCAAGATGAAAAAGACATGTTGTATAACAATTTATATATAAAACAACTGCTATTATAGTTACTATACATGTAAATTTTATGATACTAAACTTTATGTGATTATCACATAAAAAACATAAAGACATTAGTGAAGACCATAAATAGGTCAGCAGCTGTAAGAAACTATGCTAAGTTCTGAAAAGTCTCAAAATAACCAGTTTGGATCACTACACTCCATAGCTCTCTAGCAACCAGAACAGGCTGAATGCCTGAATGCTGAATGTATACTTACAAGTACAAAATTGCCCTTTACAAATGATTTTTCAATTAATAAGGAAGAATACTAAAAAAGTGTGTTATCTATATACAAAGATTCCTAGGATATAATACTCTACACAGAAGGGGAAATCAGAGCAGCATTCATGTACACAGAGCAGAACACAAAGCACTTCAACAAACTACTGTAAGAAACTCCCAGTTAACACAAAATACCAATTTCACTTACAGGGGAGTGGTCATAGTGTCTTTTGGTGTGAAGAAAATGGATCTCGAACTTCCCTCTCTGGAAGAGTCATCAGATCTGTGGCTGTAAGGGTGAGTTGACTTAAAGTGTTCTCTTTCTGTATTGCGATTGTTAGAGAGTTTACAGGCAGCATCATGTTGGGTGCCCATTCTTTCTGTCTTCGATAATTCCTTGACAGTTCTAGGTTGGCATGGGCTTCCTTTTCTTTCAAAGAACAGGGTGACAGGTCGGTCTTTTGGGGACATATGAACGGGGGGACTGTCTTTTGTGGTAAGAGTTGCATCTCTTTTAGTGGCTGCTGATGGGGAACCTAGTACACCAGCTTCTCCCTTAGTTGGAGTATTCTGGATATGCAGAGAAGATGGTCTCTCTACTCTTTGTCTTGACTGGTAAAAGGATGGTGCCAAGACAGAGGCCTCAGTCCGTGACTGTTCAATTGTCTTGAAGGCCTTACGTTCCTTCTCTAAAATATCTGTCTGCTGACGAATCTGTTCCATCATTTCTTTTTCATTCTGCTGCTGTAACTGCTTTTGCCTTTTCTCCTTTTCAATATTCAGCTTTTCTAACTTCTTAAGCACAGTACAGGAAGAATCTGTATTCAAAGGAGTCACCTGATCTCCTGAGAACTGACACTTCCTGGCTTCTCTGTTAATATCCAGAGTAAGAGTTGTCTTCAGAGTGGCTTCTCTTTCTGCTAGTTTGTTTTTTGGGATACTTGTATCTAGTTGGGAACTTGTTTTTAGAGGTTCTTGATGAGGAATATAAAAAAATGTAGGCAGACTACTTGAAACAAAAGAGTCTCTCAGCTGGGGTTTACAAGTTATAGGTTCAGAACTACAGACAAGCTTTTCCTTTGCAGTTCCATTCTTCAAATGCTCCGAGTCACAGGATGTTTCTTTTGCAGCTAATGTAGAGCTTGTCTCACTTGAGGCACTAAGGGCATTATCTTGTGAATCAAATTTTGGATGGGTAAATGTACTGGGTGATGAGATTTTCAATTCTCCACCATCTACAATGAGAGACTCTGTTTTGCTCTTTTGGTTCTCATCACAGGTCAAAAGTTCTAAGCTGCCTTGAGAACTCTCACTATCAGGTGTACCCTGAGGAGACTGAAGGCCTTCAGGCATCAATTCTGTAGACCATCTACGTTCCTCTGAAGGAGACATGCCACCAAGAGAACGGACTTTCAGCAATTCTAAGCTAAATATAGCTTGTTCTAATTCTCTCATTCTTCGACTTTCTCTTTTGGCCCGACCTACTTTTTTCTGCTGTAGATCCTCCAAGGACTTGGGCCTCTGTCTTACAATCACATCTCCCAGTAAATCTGTACCACTTTGGCTTCTGCCTCTTTCTTGTTGCTTATCTGGAGACTCCTTTGAGAAGTCCATTGAGCTCTCCCGGCTAATTCGATTACTCTCGATCACAGATTTACATTCTTCTATGGCTTTCACTCTGTTGGCAAAGGAACAATCCTCCCACTCAGAAGGGTCTGAACCCTGGATTTCTAGAGGTCCACATGTCTTGATCTGCACCAATCCATGCGCTAGTTTTGTTTCTCTCAGCCTTTCCTCCTTTAAAGCTTTATATCTATGTAAAAATAGACAAAATGGGTTACAGATAGTTCTTGGTTACCAATAAAGACAACTACATCTACTATAATTTTTATTACAAATACTTTTTGGAAGTGGAGACTTGGCTATCCTTAACTATGTTCAAAGGTGGCATTAAACTTCAGGTAAAGTAATCCTCCTGCCTCTGCCCCTTATTTAGCTAGGACTAGTATGTGAGCTAACTTGGATGTACTCGTTTAATTCTTTATGTAAATAATTCCTAACTAGATAGCCTAGACAAAATGTTAAATGTACTAAAAATCCATTAATACAATAGAGATCAATGTTCTTCAAATTGAAAAAAATTGACTATGTGTAAGTTTTTTTCTTAGCAGTTATGACTGTAGGGCATAGAGGTTTCCAACCTGATTTAATTTAATGAACATTTACCAGTTATAATATGTGTTGTCTGGGCTTTAGCTAAAGTTAGGTAGAGTTTCATCACAGTCTAGTGAGAAAAACATAATAATAATAAAAAAAAAGTATTAAAGCAGAGGTTTAAACAAAGGAACTATGAAAACAGAAGGAACAACTGCTTCATTAAAATAAGATTACCTTTGTCGTGCTCTGAATCCTCTATAGATTGACTGCAACAGGATAATTTTATTCCTTTGTTCTTTGTACTTCTTACTTTGCCTGTAGCCCCTCCATCTTGACTGTATACAGGTAGCAGCCCTATGTCTACACCTATAGCATTCCCTCCATCGCTGCTGGATAATGACAGCCGCAGTTCGTAACTCCAAGTACCGCTGCCTCTCTAAGTGAGCACGCCAGGACGCTTGAAGAAGGGAAGCTGCACTAGCCATTATGAAAGCATCTTTCTCCACAGCTGCACTTCTGATTTGCTTCTGATTTAGGTAATTCCTCCAGAATCGCTAAGAAAAAGGAAAAGAGAAAACCGCTGTCATGTTACCACTCATTTCATAGAAAAGGTAAAACAGGCTAAATTTCTATGTCTACACTTTTAAAGTATATATAGATAACTTGTTGGTGGTTAAAATAATAACAACAACAACATTAGGCCCTTCTGTACTGCCACTGAGTTGTGTTGATGCTTTGGCTATGTCCTCAGAAGGCACTGCAGCTGTAGGTGTGATGGAAATGACTACTTTACAGGAGGTGCTAAAGATCACCTCTTCTAAGACCAAATACCTTAAAAGATGAGATCCACAAAACTGCCAAAGCCTTAAGCAACTGCCATACCAATAGTGTGGACTTGCACCCAACCGAGGAGCCTATGTGCCGTGAAAATGGAGGCCCTTCATGGTGTGCACTAAATCAACCTTACTAAAGTTGATAACACCAAGAAACTAAGAGAATGGATGGGACTCTAAAAAGATTCCTCGGAGGAAAAATTCCATAAAGTAGTGGTTAAGGACTATGGCAAAACAAAAACAAACAAAACCCACAGGTCTGGCTTTTATCCAAGGACACTTCAAATATAAGATAATAAGTACAAACTTGGCTCTTTAGAGAAAAAAAATAAAAGCTTTCTTTGCTTATTAAAATTGGTATTTCAAATAACCTAGTTGAATTTAATTATATAACTTAAAATTTTAGATGTTTTCATATTTTATTATATAAACTAACAAGCTCTATTTTCTTTCTTTCTTTCTTATTTATTTTTACATGGTGTCTCTCCTGTACTCTGAGTACTAGAGATACATGTAGACAGGCTGGCAGGCTGGCTTTAAACTTCAAGGGTGTAACATAAAGGAAATCTAAGCAGCTCTGGACACACAGGCTCAGGAGACAATTTTCTCAAGCAGCACAGGCACCAAGATCAACAACTAATAAGTTTCATCCTCTAAAGGCCTCTGTAAGGTAAAGGACAAGACAGCAGCCTATAGAAGGAGAAGATCTTCACCAGCCCCATATCTGACAGAATTCATAAAGAACTCAAGAAATTAAATATCAACAAACCAAATAAGCCAATTTTTAAAAGCTACAAAGAGCTAAACAGAGTTCTCAACAGAGGAATCTCAAATGGCTAAAAAACACTTAAAGAAATGTCCAACATCCTTAACCATCATTGAAATGCACATCAAAACTACTTTGAGGTTCCATCTTACTACTGTACCTGTCAGAAGGTTAAGATCAAAAACACCAGCTCATGCTGGTGAGGATGTGGAAAAAGGAGAATACTCCTCCATTGCTGGTTGGACTGCAAATTTATACAGCCCCTATAGAAATCAATATACCCCTTCCTTTAAAAATTGGCAATCAATTTATCTCAAGACCCAGCTATACCACTCTTGGGCATATATCTAAAAGATGCCTTATCCTACCACAAGGACACTTGCTCAAGTATGTTCATAAAAGCTATATTCATAAAAGCTGGAAACAAAACAACCTAGATGTCCCTCAACCAGAATAGAAACTCAGCTGCTAAAAAAAATATAACATCATGAAATTTGCAGGCAAATGAATGGAACTAGAAAAAAAAAATCATCCTGAATGAGGTAACTCAGGGCCAGAAAGACAAACATAGCATATACATGCTTAGAAGTAAACATTAGCTGTGAAGTAAAGCATAATCATGCTACATTCCACAGACCCAGAGAGAACAAGTAATAAGGAAGGGTTAAGGGGGAACACAAGGATGTACCTGGGAAGGGGCAATAGAAAAGAAATTTCAAGGGTGGACTGGGGGCAGATGACAATGGGAACAGAGAAATCAGGTGGAGGGTTGGAGAGGGAGAATAGTGAAAGAGATGACTAGAATTGGGGAGCAATTTGGGAGTGAGGTAAAAATCCAGTACAAATAGAAACTCCACAGAATCTATGAGGATGACACTAGCAAAGACTCCTAGTGATAGGGTATAAAGAGCCTGAACCAGCCACCCTCTATAACTAAGCAAGGTGTCAAGTGAGGGATTGGGACACCAACCAGGCCACAAACCCTCCAACCTACAGTTTACCATGCTTGCGGGATGTGCTGAGCTTAGCAAAATCATCATTAGAGAGACTTCATCCAGAAACTGATGGGAACAGATGCAGAGTCTCACAGCCAAATAATAGATGAAGCCTAGGGGGAATCCCATAAAGGATGGGGAGTAAGGACTGGGGATCAAGAACACCACAAAAACACAACCTTCAGAATGAACTGACTAGGACTCAAGTGGGCTCACAGACATCAGGGAGCCTGTGTGGGTCTGACCTAAATGCTCTCTGTATATATGTGTGAGATTCCTAACAGTGGGAGCAGGGTCAGTCTCTGACTCTTTTGTCTGCCTTTGGGATTCTTTTCCTCCTACTGGGATGCCTCATCCAGCCTTGATCCTATTTATAGCTTGTTATGCCATATTTGGTTGATGTCCCTGACTCTTATCTGAGGGGAGGTTAAGGGTGGGGGCAGGTGGATTTGGGAGAAGGAGGAGGTGGGGAAGAGAAGGGAAACTTCGGTTGGGATGTAATATATGAGAGAAAAATAAGTTAAAAGGAAAAAAAAAAGCATGGTTCATTCTCATCACTCAAGTTTCGTTATTATTTAAATATTCCACAGTAAAATGCTTCTGATTAATAAATGAAGGTGAAACAAAGTCTCTTTCATTACAGAGAATCCCTTTCTCATCCCACCTGAATAATAATAGATGCCTGTCTCAAATGAAGGAACTGTTGCCTAGACAACAAGACCCTAAACCACCGTTGCAACAGTACGATTCTGCGAAGCACTTCCTGATGAAGCAGGTCTTGTAAGTGCTGTCGTTCATGCTCCTTTAGAAAAACCTATGAGAAGGAAGACAGACAAGAAATAAAGCTTAAAAAATGAAAATTATTCATGTATTATTATTTCTGTGGTAAGCTTTCAGAGAAGAACACACATAATGGTAGAAATGCAAAGAAAGTACTGATAAATGGTTCTATCACCTAGACTAAAATAATCATCCTCAAACTGAAAAAAAAGATACTTGTACATGAGAGAGGAAATGGGAAAATGGGAAAAGCACCAAGTTTCAACTGTCAAACATTATACTATATTACTGCCTCTCATCTGGAAAAAAAAAGGTTACTGTAAAAGATCAGGATACCTTTGGATAGTATGTCACAATTTTTGAAAATGTTAGATTAAGGAGAAAACTAAAAACCACAGATCTTAAAAAGTGATGTGCACTAAAAACTTCTTATTTCCTACAGGCAAAAGCAGGTATAAACAAAGTATAAGTTAGACATGTCTCTTTGGAAACAGAAGGATGGTTCAATTTTAGGAGCAGGCAGAGTCAAAGAGTAAACTACTAAGGATTGGAGATAGAGATCTTAACTGAGCAACATAAGAAGTTAAGAAAACTAAAACAACTCAATAATTAATCTTCACAAGTACTGTTAGATATTATGATGCAACAGTTTGGCAGTGGGGGCTATTTTGTCATATGTTTGGTGACAAATGCTTATGTAGCCCAGGCTGGCCTTGAATGTCTCTGCAGCTAGGAATGGTCATGAGTAAGTGATTTTCCTGGCACTGCTTTCTAGGGTTTAGATTGTAGGTGTGCAGTTCTATCGCCCCCAAGAAGAAGAACCAGTCAGTGCACAAGAAGAACATATGTAAATTTAATGTGGAGACTACTGGGATTATAATTGAGCATGAGGTCAATATAAAGAAAGCAGCATATTTAATTGATTTTAATAAATGGGTAGAATGAGTTAAACAGAATAAATAAAATAGACCAAAACCAGCACTTTAATATTGTCAAACTAATACAAAGGAAACAAGCTAAGGAGCAACAACAAAATGGAATCAAGAATAGAGAAACAGGCTGAGATATAAGAATCATTTTTAAGAAAAAAAATTTACAAAAGGATTAAATCACATGATAAGCCCAAGATGATTATGGCTTTCTCCTTGAAAACTGGAAAAGAAGGAGGAGGAGGAAGAGGAAGCAAAAGAAGAGGAAGAGGAAGAAAAAATATAAATAAAAGGTAATAAAGAAAATAGTTGAAAACAGCAGTAGAGGAATCTGGATAATGTTACTGTAGACAGGTTAAGTTGGTCATTACAGTAGAATATCTTAGACATGGTCTGAATTACAGATGATGCTGTAGTCAGGACACTGGTCAGAAATTCTAATGACTACTAATACTACTTACACTTCATTTTAGGTTGTATGTATAGGTCAGGTAACAGCTATAGAAGTCAGTTCTGTTTTACCTATCATATGAGTTCTGGGATTGAACTCAGGTTATCAGTCTTGACAGCAAGCACCTTTATTGCTAAGCCATAAAAAGAATAACAAATAAATAAAAAGAATAAAGGAGAACAACATCTAACAAGGACACATGCTCAACCATGTTCATTGCAGCCTTATTTATAATAGCCAGAAGCTGGAAAGAACCCAAATGTTCTTCAACAGAGAAATGGATACAGAACTTGTGGTAAATTTACACAGTGGAGTACTACGCAGCTATGAAAAATGACTTTATGAAATTTCTAGGCAAATGGATGGAACTAGAAACTATCATCCTGAGTGAGATAACCCAGTCACAAAAGAACACACATGGCATGTACTCACTGATAAGTGGATACTAGCCCCAAAAAGCTCTGAATACCCAAGAAACAGACCTTATGAAGCTCAAAAAGAAGGAAGGCCAGAAGGTGGATGCCTCAGTCCTTCTTAAAAAGGAGAACAAAACACTCATGGGAGGAAATACAAGGCCAAATAGAGGAGCAGGAATTGAAGAAAAGATCAATCAGAGACTGCCTCACCTGGGGATCCACCCCATATAAACCCACACACTATTGCTGATGCCAAGAAGTGCTTATTTGGCAGGAACCAGGTAGGAATGCCTCCTCAGGAGCTCTGCCAGAGCCATACAGATACAGCTGAGCATGCTTGCAGCTAACCATCAGACTGAACACAGGGACTCCATGAAGGAGCTAGAGAAAGGACTGAAGGAGCTGCAAGGGTCTGCAACTCTATGGAAAGAACAAAATTATCAACCAACCAAACCATCCACAACCCCCATGGACTAAAACACCAACCACTGAGCACACATGGAGAGACCCATGGCTCCAGTTGTCTGGCATCAAAGGGAAAAGAGACCTTTGGTCCAGTGAAGGCTTGTTTTCCCAGTGTAGGGAACAACCAAGGTGCTGAGGTGGAGAGGGTGATTGGAAGAGAGAGCACCTTCATGGAAACAAGTGGAGGGGAAAGGGAAGGGGATAACATTTGAAATGTAAATACAGAGAATATCCAATAAAACAATTTTTTCAAAAAAACAAAAGGAGAAGCAATTCCTGAAATTTTTCTTCCATGGGTGTACTAGTATTTACACATTATCCATATGCAAATATAATAATAATAATAATAACAACAACAATAATAATAATAGAGCAAACAAGATAGCAGGATGGGTAAAGGCACTTGCCACCAAGACTAAAACCTTGAGTCTCATCCGTAGGACTCACATGATAAAGGAAGAGAAGTGATCCCACATGTTTTCCTCTGACTTCTACACCTGCACCATGGCCCATACACACAGAGAGATAGGTAAATAAGCAGATAGGTAGGTAGATGATAGATAGATAGACAGACAGACAGACAGACGTGAACAAAAAACCATCTAGCTTAATCAATTTCCTTGTTATAACTTGGTGCAAATTATTTTTACATATAAGTCACAAACAAAGATGGGTATTATTAAATGCACTCAATTTTTACTAAGACCATATGTACTTACCATGGTTTTTCCAACTTGATAATTATCAGGATTAATATTTATTTTTCTGAAGAAATCTTGAATGTTAAATTTAGATGGGATAATATGTTGGGGAAGAAGTACATGAAAGTGGCTCACAAAATCCTGAAAAATAAAAAGAAAATGGTATCAGATCACAAAGTAACTAGATGAGTACTATGCCCTAAATGGACTATCCCTTTATTCATGGGTTTCTCAGCCTTTCAGTAAAAATAAAACTTAATGCGAGTCAATGGGGAAAAAAATCAAAACACACCGTGAGAGAGCAGTGAGCCACACACGTGAGTGAAGGTATCTAGGGCCTGTTTTCTCATTCTTTCAAAAGTAGAAGGTAAAGTGGCAGGAGTAGAAACTGCTAAGAGAGTGGGTATGAAAGTAACCAGAATTAATTATAGACCTGTAGGAAACTGTCAAAGAACAAAACATTAATAAAAAAGTAAACAAAACAGAGGGGCAGAAAAGATGGCTCACTGATTAAGAGCACTGGACACTCTTCCAAGGTCTGAGTTATAGTTCAAGTGTCCAGAAGCCTGCTAACAACACTCTGTAACTTGTTGGGAAGAATGTGACACTTGCCTCTGCCGTTCAAAGGCATGGTCACATTGCACATAGTTACACATGCAGGCAAAACATCCATAAACATAAAACTGAAGAAATCTTTTAAAAATATAGTTTTAAAGCCAGTAAAAGACACCAAGTTTGAAACATTATGCTACCAAATGGAAACTGAATTATAAAAAAAGGGAGGGCATAAGTTGTTATTAGTTATTCTTTTGAAAAAGCCATACCAAAGACCAAAGAAAAGTTATTTAGCAAGAACCTGAAATCTTATTAAGGGGGTGATAGAAAATACAGCAGATATTGGAACATACAACTGAGAATCATATTTTCTCTTTCCATACGGCAAAAATTGCTCAATTCCTGGAAGGTTCCAATATCATTTTTACACAGAGAGCAGATTGATGAATAACATTCTATAGCTTCATAGATATCTTACTAAGAAAACTTCAGGGAAAACCAAATGAAACTTTATCTGACAAGATAATTCTCATTGAATTATTTCAATAATTTGAAAAAAATCAGTGTGAAAACTGCTATATTATGGTTAAACTTAATATTGGCTAACATTCAGATCAAAGGGGAATAGCCAAGTACTATACTCTGTCATGACATTTGTTCAACAGAGCAGCTGTTCTTCCAAAAAACTGAGACATCTCTTATTAATGTTTTTACAACTTTGTATAGAAATAGTAAAATTAAAAGAGGTAAATGAGTCCCAAAGATATCTGTGTCTATAGATACATAAAGCAAGACATATAGAAACTATTTATATTATGTGAATATATATGTATGTATATTTAAGTATATTATAGAAGCATATAACCTGGAAAGAATATTTGGAGCTATATCCAGATTGGCGAATTCTGACTGTCTCCAGCATCCCAGTGTACCGTAGCTGTCTTAGTACCAAGGCATCACTGAATCTTAAGGGCAGCTAAACAAACAAAGAGAATGGGTTAGTCTATCTCCAAATTCAGATTTGCCTTAAAAGTACAACTGAACATTAAGTAGCAGGAACTAAGGGATTAAGATGCAGTTGTAGAATTGACAAGCTCTCCTCCTAACTGGTAACTTAAGAGAAGACAACTGCCTGCCCTAACGTAATAAGGAAGAAATCAACCTTCTAGGCTCCTCTAGTCATAAAGGCAAAGGACCAGCAATACTCAGTAGAAATGTCAATGTCCAAAGGCCTCACAACTCAGTCACTACAAACTAATAGAACTGATGCTTTTAACTAAGGGTTGTTTAGAATTTTGTGTTTCATCAAGATGTTTATCTGGTACTATCACTAAGAAAATAACTTACCTGTTACCTTGGCTTAGAACTGACAAAATTCTCCTAATAAAAAGCAAAAAACTGTTTATTTCTGTGATAGTTTTGTTTACAACATAGGCATCAAGCACAGATAAAGAGGGGGAAATTCCTTGAAGTCCTAGGAATGTTAAACTCCTTTATTTACATAGGCACCGACAGGAAAGAGGCTCACACCTAGGTATCTCAGAAGCTACATTTCTAAACTTTCTAAAGAGATATATTTGTAGCCTCTTCTATTACTTTCAGGTCAGTCTCATAATATAATTTTTAATAATCCTCTAAGTCAATCCCAAATGGGGAATAAAATCAAATGAATGATTCATGTTAAATAATGAGAGCTAACATGTTCCAGTAAATTTAATCACATTGTGAAACTCAAAATTTTTTATGTGTGTGCACGCAGGTGTGCGTGTGCCACAGCACATAAGTCAGAGAACAACTTATGAGAGAGCCAGTCTCCTCCTACCATGTGAGTTCTGAGAACAAAAAGGTTGTAAGGCTTGGCTCAAGAGCCTTTATTTGCTGAGCCCCAACACAAAGCGTTTAAACAGCAGGAATACAGACTGTTTATTTAAAAATGAAGTAAATATAACTGATAATTCCTACAAGCTGTCCTCTGACCTGTACCCATGTACTGTGAGGACATGTACACATGCACACACGCATGCAAATAAATAATCAAGATAAATGAACTTAAGATCTACTGTATTTAAGCTTTTTAGATACAAACTCTTCCTTTTCTTCTTCTTTTTTCTTTTTTTTTTTCCCCCATTGGATATTTTCTTTACTTAAATTTCAAATGTTATCTCCTTTCCTGATTTCCCCTCCAGAATTCCCCTATCCTATGCCCCCTTTAATGAGAATAAAAATGTATAACATATTTATACATTATATTTTAACAAGTGCTAATTAAAGGTACTGCAATAGAAATGGCATGGGCAAAAATTTCTAAGCAAGAGACATAGACTATATCCAAAGAGGAGATGAATTTGCCTTTAAGAGTATATAAAATTTCCATAGGAAAAAATCTTTTTTTTTCCTCATGGAATTTCAAGGGGTAATAATACTTGCCTCTCAGATTCTAGTATATACTGAATCAAATCCACAAATAACTTACAGATGTGTAAGTGTGGAAATAAAAAGACTAACTATAGATAATATTTATGGAGTACTGTTTTCTGTACAAAAAGTACACACAGTTCCTCCCTGTTCAGACTTTATTCTGAAGTAACCTGAATGATGTGCTGTCATGTATACAATACTTTTACCTTCTCAGCATTTGAGCGAATGCATTTTACAAAATAGGGTTCTGCTTGACCGAGTGTCTCCATCAGCTTGCTTAAGGAAGCCTGCAATCAAAGTTAGGTCATTAGAATGCTCTTTTACTCAAGAGTTAATAACAAGTAACTTATAAATACAAACAACTGTGTGGAAAATGTACAAAAACGTTCTAAACATAGGTAAGAGAATTTGTTTCTGAAAAGGAAATTGTGTATATTCCCATTCTGGTTAAATCAAGAATTGCTAAGGACAAGGAAGACAGTTTAATGTTAATCTTAGACAGATACTCTGGCAGTAGGCAGTAGTCACTGCAAGTACATTTCTGAATAGTTTTCACGTCACTAACTTTGTTCAAATGCACATTTTGGGTAATTTTGTTCCCACTCCTTTCTCTGTTTTAAGACAGGACCTTTCTATTTGTTCGAGGCTGACCTGCCTATAACAAGCTCTGTAGCTCACTGCCCTTAGCTTTGAAGTTCCTATGTCAGCCTTCGGTGTGCTGGGATTAGGGCACACGTGACCGTGTCAACACTGATTTTCCTCCATTCTGACCAGTATTTAAAGACATCCGGAAAAGAAGAACTATCTTAATTTAATTGTACTGTTTTCAGAGGATGTAGTGATGCTCTCTCTTCTATAGTGGTTTTATATACATCCAACAGGCTTTGGGTATTGTTTTCTCTTGAAAACTTTTTAAGATTTATTGTATTTTTAATTACGTGTGTGTGTGGGGGGGGGGGTGTCTGTGTGTCTATGAACTACAGTGCCGCTGCCCACAAAGACCCAAAGCATCTGGTCCCCAGGAGGTGAACTAAGGTGAGTCACCTTACGTGGATGCCAGGAGCCCAACTCAAAAACTCCTCAAGAACACTTGCACTCTAACTGCAAAGCCATCTCTCCAGCCCCTCTTCTGCTTATAGCTTCACAGAATTATATTTATGATTTTTTTCCTTCTATCTGCTTTGGGTTTAATATATTTTACACTCCCTATTTTATTGAAGAAAAACCTTTGATTCTTGGACATAAAACCTAACTCCCTTTCTCATAAAAGGACTCAATACTATGGCTTCTTAGGCATATGAATCATATATCACCGATCTTGAGATTCACTTTGATCCTTCAACAACAATTTAGAAAAAAGAAACAGACTTTCTGGCATGAGTAAAATAGGTAATAACCTGAAACTGGGCGCTGATACTGGGAGGTTTCTTCTTCTTGTGCAAATGAAGAAGAGATTTGGTAATTCGGTCCTGAAGGGTCAGTCTTGTCAGATGCTTCAAAGAATTTACCTCCAGCAAGTGCTAAAGACAAGGGATAATAAACATTATATAGATTGTGTGTGTGTAATATAATATAAAATAAAACAAAACATCAGACAGTTTTTATTATTTCCAATTGTGAGAAATGTTTTTTCCATCAAAAGTGCTTAGTCTAAAAAGGGCTCTCGCCCTTTTCCTGTATTGATCAATCAGTCATGTGTGAAGCCCACCACTCATCAATGAAACGAGACACCACCTACATGTAGGATAAATAACAAAGAAGCCATTTTAGCAAAGGTGATGACTTGCTAGATCTGGGTTCTGGCATACCCTTCAACTTCCACCTTGTTTGAAACAGTTCCTTATTCTGCTACTACACATGCAAACAGACCATGAGCTTCTGGAGATTCTTCTGTGTCTACTTCCCATCTTGCTGCATAAACATTAGAAATACAGACGCATGCTACTGACTATATCCAATCATAGGTAGGCTCTTGGGATTTAAACTTAGGGCTTATGCAACAAGCACTTTTATTGTTTTTAAAAATGGTATTTAGTGCAACTTTGGCTGCTACAGCTCTTGAACTCATCTGACTGCTGCGGCTCTGTGAGTAGCACAAACAGCATGGCATCTCGAGTTCATTCTTTTTATCCAGCACTGCTCTGACTATTGGGGAACTCCGTGTACTTGTGTTAAAACTACTCTTCCCACTTGTGGAAAGTGACATGAATATTATAGGGACTGCAACCCATATTTAAATCTATCAGTCACAATACTTCTAGAGATTATCTTTGTATTTTTTTCTAAGCCATGAATTGGAAAGCTCACTTTCCATTCACTGTGTTGTATTCAATTTGTCTCATCAATATTTTACAATTTTCTATAGACAGAACTTTCACTTCCATATTAATTTTACTATTAAGTATTCTATTTTATGGTGCTATTATAAACAGAATTGCTTTTATAATTTTTTCAGATGTCAGTTAGTCTATTTAAGTGTAATTTTTTTACATTGCATTTGTGTTCTCACACTTTACTGAATTCATGCATTATTTCTAACAGTTTATTTAGAGGATCTTTAGAGATTGCTCTAATAACATGTTACAAACTAACAGAGATGATTTCACTGCTTCCTTTACAAGGTGACTTTTGTTTCTTTTTAAAAAGAAGCTTTTGTTTCTTTTTATTGCCTAATTTCTTTGGTCTTATTAGGAGTGGCATAAAAAAGCATCACTTCCCAGAAGTAGGGAACTGAGAAGTTCTTCCTTTGGGTGAGCGCAGTACAAGTGTGAGATCCACTGTACAAATGAATGTGTTCAAGAGATATTCAAAACCTGACCTTGTCTTCGGAACAAATAAGGGGAAAGACGCAGTGTATATGCACTCTCATAAGGCTCCCAGTTTACCCATCTATAATGCGACTAAATCTGAGACCAATCCAGCACCTTACCACCGACTTTTTAAAAAAACTTCTCATTGTTTTTAATATAAAAATGTATATGAAATTCAATATCAGGGTTCATAAACAAAGTTTAACCAGCATGTGGACATCCTTGTTCAGCTTCACATTATCTCAAATTGTGCTTATCCTATGACAGTCAACTTAAGTATTGACAACGTACTATTTAACTCTATAGAAATGCTGTGTGATACCTGTAATAAATGAGTTACACAATGGCTAACTAAAAATGGTCTCAAAACTCAGATTTTTTTCACTTTAAGCTGGCTCAAGACAAATGAAAAATAACAATTATAAAACAGAACTTGCATATTCAGAGCTTTTATAGAAACTAGAGAATGATATTTGTCACAAGTAACGATCTACCTGAACTATTAGGCGTCTCCATTTTTTCACAAACTTTCTAAGTTTTAAAATGGATTCAACTAAGTACATAAGTCTTATGTTGGAAATACTCACCTTTGGAAGAACAGGTTTTGACCTGAAATGTTTGTTTCTCCTATAAAGACAAAACATTGATTAGAAGGAGAAAAATAAAAAACCTACAGTATAAATGAGTGATAAAGGAGTTTCTCAGGGCAACTAAACTCCTCCTTTGAAGAATGTGGGCCTCTGTACAGAACCTTATCTGACTCCATTAAGCACTGAGAAAAAAGTAAGAGAAGACGAGACATGGAGGGAGCACCAGCACTGTACCAGAACCTGAAGGTTAGTGATGTGGGGGTGCCTCTGACCGTAAGTTTTGATATCTTGTATCTAGGTAGGCTGTACTTTCTAACACCTACCATATTAAGATTTTTAAGATATGCCTAAATTTCATAAATAGTTAAAAATATACATTTCAGTAAAATATCTTTCATTTTAAAAACTGAAGTTTATTTCTATTCATTATACCTACTCATAAATGAAGGTGAACTTTTAGTAAGGGTTCAGAAAAAGCAAATACAGTTCAATGCTTAGAACACTGGCTGAGGCGTTTATAAAGGACGTCATGAATAGTTTCCCACCTACCAAAGTAGAATTTCTCTACCCCCTGGTTTTACTATGATAGACTGTAAAGGGAAGAAAGGGAAACCATGTGTTTCGTAGCATCTATGAGAGAATTAGGTGAGTTAGGACACATTCCCAGAGTAGAACAAGACTTGTGTAATTTACTATTATGCAATTACTTCCATAAAGATTCAGGACACCAATTCAGGTATAGATCTAGTTTATGACACATTAAAAATAAATGGTGGAAAAATTCCTAAAATACATTAATGCTGTCAACTAAAATATATTTGAGTCAACAGAACACAGTGCCTACTTATCTCCATGTCTAACTGGTCCTCATCAGGAGGGAAAGGTGAGATGAGATGACACTGTACAAGCTGCCATTCTCCTGTCCAAGTGCTAGATCTGAAGAATAATTGCAAAAATGACAGGAAATCCTAAAAGAGCTACGTTTTTTGTTTCTCTAGAAGAAAGTAACAATATTCATTCTCTGCAGTTAATAATGTAACCCTTTTTAACTTAAACTGAATCAGAAAACAAAGCAATGACACCTATAATGCACTAGACTCACAGTTCTACAAACTAAGTACATTTAAGTCTTTTACAATCAAAATTATATCCATGAAAATAATACTTAATCTCTCATTATTTGTTCAGTAAGAAAATTTAGTAAAATACTCCTTTAAAAAGTCTATTAATAACCAATACTGACGTGAGAATTCCATGTGCTCTTTCCAGGAGTTTGCTGCTTGCTGCATTAGCAAATATACCATCTTTATCAAGCAAGGACGTATTGCTAGTTGGTAGTCTGCTTTGGCGAATGCCAGTTCTGACATTCCAGGCAATATCAAATGTATCACTGAAAAAAAAAGTATAATTTGCTGAATTATTCTATTTATATTAATTATTCTAGTAATATAAAGTATAATATATTATAGAAATGGAACATTAATAGATGCTAAACAGCACAAAAGTTTTATTACAATGACCACCAGAAAAAAGTTTTAGCACATTCAGACACATTCATATACAAATGTACAGGTAAATGAATACATCATATAGGTGACATCATTAATATAGTGGTATATGTGAGTTGTATGCTTTAACATGTGATGCCTTTCTTTTCTACTAGAACTTTCAAAAGCTCCCACTGGGATTTATAATACTAATAGGTCACATGAATCTATGCAGTACCAATTTCTTTCTGAAACATCTTAATCATAAACACACATGCTCCTGATACATCAACCAAATACATTAAGTGCTAAAGACTGAGTGCTATTATCAGCACTAGAGGCAGAGGAATGAACAAATGTCCAGTAATTATAGCACTGTAATTAATGAAGGGCTTTCCAGTGAAGATAGCACATATAAATCTCTACAGAAGCCATTAAAAATTACAAATAATATGTCAAAGGTATTAATACTTAAGAACAGAGAAAATAAGCTGAGAACAATCTTTGCAATGTGGGTGACATTAATTTTTCAGGTTTTGTTCTTTCTGTGGACAAGGGGTGGAAGAAGAAAGTCTGTAATCTGAACAACAGTATGCACAGGTGAGGAGGACAGTAATAATACACACACCTGTGGGCAATATTGAAAATAGAGGTACTCAGTCTTTTTATCCAACTTTTCTAAGACTGAGAACAACTGCCGTTATATAATCTAAGTTGCCAGTTGGCATACACTGTGGGGGACAATTTTGCCAAGGGAGAGGGAAACATACTAAGGTTTCAGGAGATGACTTCCCATACCCTTATTGCTAGTCAACCTTAAACATGAAAAGGTGACCAATATTCACTAGACATCCAAGGAAAGCACCTAGCATGAAAAAAAAGCCAAAACAATCAAAACAAAAAAAAAAAAAAAACTTAAAGGAGGCCAGGCAAGGTGGTTCCAGCCCTCTGGAGGAAGGGGCAGAGGGATCTCTGGGAGTTTGGACCCAGACTATTCATAGTGAGGTTCCAGCACACCCAAAGCTACAGAGATCCTGTCTCAAAACACAAAATTAAAACAAATATAAACAAGCAGCAAAAAATCTAGGAAGAAAACTATCTAGGTATGAGGGAAAAGGGGTTACAAGTAATATTCTTAAGAAAAAGGAAAGAATCCTATAAATACGGAAAAGGAAAACTTGAAACTTTTGAAAATCATGCACATTAGTAACATATGAACATGTAGAATATATTTATTCATTAGTTTAAAATACATGGCAACTTCGTAGAAGAGGGAACAAAAATATGGAGACAAAGTTTAGAGCAAAGACTGAAGGAAAGGCCATCCAGAGACTGCCCCACCTTGAGATACATCCCATATACAGCCACCAAACAAAGACAATATTGCTGATGCCAAGAAATGCATGCTGTCTGATACAGCTGTCTCCTGAGAGGCTCTGCCAGAGCATGACAAATACAGAGGCAGATGCTTGCGGCCAACCACTGAACTAAGAACAAGGTCCCTAATGGAGGAGTTAGAGAAAGGATTGAAGGAGCTGAAGGGATTTGTTACCCCATAAGAACAACAATACCAACCAACCAGAGATTCCAGGGACTAAATCACTATTCAAAGAGTACATATAGACTGATCCTTGGCTCCAGCTGCACATGTAGCAGAGGATGGCCTTGTTGGGCATCAATGGAGGAGAAGCCCTTGGTCCTGCCAAAGGTCCATGCCCCAGTGTAGGGGACTGCTAGTATGGGGAGGCAGGAGAGGGTGGGTCAGTGGGAGAGCACCCTTATAGAAGCAGGGGGTAGGAGGAATGGATAGGTAATTTATGGAGAACATACCGGTGAAAGCTGGATGCCATGACACATCAATAAACCCAGAACTCCTATGATAAGACACAAAGCGAAGACAGGACAATCTCCAGAAACCTGTGAGCCAGATAGCCTCACAGTAGTGAACAACAAAGAGATCCAGCCACCTCAAAAAAGATAAAACACAGGACTAACATCCCAGGCTATCTTCTGAGCATCACACATATGCCATGATACATTCACCCTTACACACACAAACATGCCCACAACACATTCTCACAAATATGCAAAAACATAAATCTGAGTGTGGTGGCACACATCTATAATCCTAGCACTTGGCCTGAGGCAAGAAAATCACAGGATGCCAGGTTATATAGCAATGTCCAAAAAACAGAAGACAGTTATTAATTTCATACTGCCTTGTAAACATATACCGAACTTACTGTTGGTTTTTTTCATTTAGAGCATTCATCCCTTGAAGATCAGAAAGAGGTGTTCTTGGGTTTTTTCGAGTTATACCTAACAAAAGAAAACAAAATTAGAAAATTTGAACAAATTAGTGTACTTTTAAAATACTAAAGAAAAATATTTCTAAAGAATTAATAAACTAAGCTTTAAACATTTGATAAATGTGAGATACTAAGAAAAGTTCTGTAACTATCACCACCAGAACTTGATTAACTGAAGCCAAATAGGAAATTCAACAAAAAAATTCTTATTTATTTCATTTAGGCATTAACATTAAGAAATATAAAAGTAAGCATGCTGAAAACTACATGTATCTATAATTCACCTATTTTGATACTCAAAACATGTCTGACATGACCTCTTTGTATCACTTCTTAGCAATCAATACATTGCTGATATGTATATATACTTTAGAGATCTATTGAACTTACAAATAAAGACAGAAAGCCAAAGAATGTTTTTCCTTACAGATATTTAAAATATTTAAAACAGAATATCTAAAAACAATTTTCTTGCAGGCTCAGTAAATACAATGTCATCAATTTCATAATGTATAGATACACACAAACATTTAAAATTCATTGGAAAGGAAAAAGTCCTACATCTTTATTGAAGACCTTTATGAAAAATGACACAATCATACAAAGAAAATCCTAAAGAGAATCTATAAAAATCTTTTATAACTAATACATTCACCAAAAATACAAAAAATAAAATTGGTATGTAGAAATCAACTCTATAAAACTATAAAAATGTAGTGAATGATCAAAGACTAGTTATTCCATTCATAAAATCAAAACAATATAAACTTAACAGAGTAAGTCAAGATGTCTACACTGAAAATTATAAATATCACTAAAAGAAATCAAGGGTCAAATCAATGAAATGATACCCATGCTCATAGCTATAAAATACATTTTCAAGAAAATGATACTTCTTAAATTATTCTACAGGTATAAATCTTTGTATTATATTTTCTTCTAAGTATACTGTTGGGTATTGGAATAATAAACCACTAAAGATGCTGTTTCTGAGGCTGTGATATGGTGTTTAGTCTCTTTTTTTCTGTAATATATATATATATATATATTTCCATTATTAATTATTTATATTCCAGAGGTTGCCCTCCCTCCTGATTCCTTTTCCTGGAATTCTTCATCTCATTCCCCCTCCTATTTGCCTCTGAGAGAGCATCCTCCTCTCCCTACACCCCTCCCCAGGCATCCATTTCCCTAGGAACACAAGTCTCTACAGGATCAGGCGGATCCTCTCCAACTGAGACCAGACAAGGCAGTCCTCTGCTACATATGTAGCCAGGGGCCTCAGACCAGCCAGTACCAGCCTATGTATGCTCTTTGGTTATTGGCTTAGTCTCTGGGAGCTCCCAGGGGTCTGGGTTAGTTGACACTATTGGTCTCCCTATGGGGATGCCATCCCCTTCAGTTCCTTCAATCCTTTCCCTAACACTTCCATAGGGTTATCATCCTGAGTGAGGTAACCCAGACCCAAAAAGACATGGTATTTACTCACTGGTGAGTGGATATTAGTCAAAAGTATAGAATACCCATGATACAACCCACAAAGAAGTTTAACAAGAAAGAAGGCCCAAGTGAGGGTGCTTCAATCACACTTTGAAGGGGGAACAAAATAATTGTGGGAGATGAGAGGGAGGGAGGAACATGGGGGAAGGGGACAGGATCCGGTATGGGAGAGAAACAGGAGTAAAGCCCATAGGGCCAGGAGAATGAGTAGAAATAAAGAGCCTCTGGGGCTGGGGAAGGGGGGGACCTCTAGAAAGTCCCAGAGACCTGGAATGTGAGATGCTCCCAGGACACAATGGGCTGACCTTAGCCCAAATGTCCAACAATGTGAAGAGGGATCCTGAAGAGACCACCTCCAGTAGATAGACAGGGCCCAGTGGAGGAATGGGGTCACCAAACCACCTTCAAAATTCTGACCCAGAATTGTTTCTGTCTAAAAGAAATGCAGGGGAAAAAATGGAGCAGAGTCTGAAGGAAAGGCTGTCCAGTAACCAGTCCAACTTGGAATCCATCCCAACTTGGGATCCATCCCATGGGCAGGCATCATACCCTAATACTATCACTGATGCTGTGTTGTCCTTGCAGACAGAAGCCTAGTGTGGCTGTCCTTTGAGGGTTCTACCCAGCCAATGACTGAGACAGATACAGATGCTTATAGCCAACTTACAGTTCTCTTATCATTATTTGAAAAGCATTAAGTTTTCAACTCTAACATCACTTTCTTCTACTTTTAGTTGATGATTATATACCTTAAGTTTTCTTACAAATTTAATGGCTTTGATCTTCAAAACAGCATGAATCATTTCAAGGGAACTTGACAAAGAGTTCCCTTTTAACAAATAAATACCAAGGTGTTCAATGCCATTAGTTTGTTGAGCTAATTCTTTATTCCACTAAACTATCTCAGCACCATGTTTACATGAATCCATTCCTGTACTTCTTATTTGGTTCACAGAATTCCATCTCTCCTCTGTTCCTTTCCTTCCATTTCCCTCCCTTTTTGCGATACCATGTGTTAAATCCAAGGCTTTGAGTATGCTATACAAAAAGAGCCTTACCACTGGGCCACTCTCCACAGGAAGATGACATTTTAAGTCTGCTACCAGGCTCATCTATACAAGTTTCCAAAAGACTGAGAATTAGGAGTTGCCTATTAGATCATTCTCAGTCATGGTCTCTACTTAGGCTTGTACTCAAGCTGGCAAGCAAGACCATGTCCTCCTGAGACTAGAAAGAAGGAAGAGTCACTCTCAGGTCCTCCAGACAAGTTGCTGAGGAAACCCAGTCCTTGTTACCTTTTGGCTGGGAGCTCTGTTGGAACATTGAATGGAGCTGCTCAGAATACATACAGTGCCTACCAAATAAAGGCATACCAAAATAAGAATGGCAATTTTTTCTAATAATATTAGAAGTGACACACCTGCCAAGTTCTTTTGTCACACAGTCCCACACTTGTAAAATTTAGGAATGAACTGGCTGCCTCAAAGGCATTTATAAACTTCATTTTCCAAGTATTTAGGGCTAAAAATAAATTTTGTATAAATATTAGATACTCTACAATACTACTGAGTTCAAGTTTTAGTTCTAAAACTTTTTTTAGATTTTTTGCCATTCACATTAATTCTTCACTTTTAATTCTTTTTCTATCTCTCTGTTGTATCAAAGTGGGTACATGAAACATCTTTGCCTTGATTCTAAGTATTTGGAGAAAGTCTGCTCTAGGATTTTCATGCAAACTTTAAGAAACTGAGGACACTGGGGAAAGGAGCCTTCACAGGACCAAGGGCCTTTCCTCCTATTAATGCCATCCTCTGTTAACTTATGCGCTAGAGCCATGGGTCCCATCATGCGTACTCTTTGGTTGGTGGTTTAGTCCCTAGGAGCTCTGGGGTGTCTGGGTGGTTGATACTGTTGTTCTTCCTATAGGTTGAAACCCTTTCATCTTCTTCAGTCCTTCCTCTAATTCCTCATTGGGGACCCTGTTTTCAGTTCAATGGTTGGTTGAGAGCATCTGACTCTGTATTTTACTGTTAGCCTAACATAGTGGCCCATGTCTTTAGTCCCAGCACTCCAGAGGCAGAGGCAAGTGGATCTCTATGAGTTTGAGGCTAGTCTGATCTGCACAGTGAATTCTAGGATAGCCTCAGCTACCCAATAAAAACCTGTATCTTGGAAAAAATTAGTAACTTTCCACTTTATCCTTAAAAAAATAAAAATGAACAATCAGAATGAGGACTATGTATCCGTAGAAATAATTTTAATAATTAAAAATAAATTCTAAAGGCATCTTTTTAAAATGACTTACCTTTATTCTTCATATATATGTGTGTGTGTATATATATATATATTCAAGTAAATAATATATTTTCTTATACCAACAGAGTGAAAAAGAACTCACTGAATTTATTTTTAAGCATATCTACTTAAATTCTTCTTCTATTAAGTAAAATATTATGGAGTTTCAACTAGAAAACTCTAGTAAAAGCTGTAAAGTAAATGTGTGGCAATTTATTAAATGTACAATGCAGATCTTGAGTAAATTTGGCCCACTATAAACAAATGACTTAATTTTCTGAAAAACTCATTTATTATTGCATTAGGAGTATAGCCAATTACTCTAACTACACAGCAGACCAAGGAACCTAGTTCATATAGACTAACAAAAAGGCAAGGAAGAAATGAAGATCAAGTGCATCTTTTATATCAGTTCTAAATAATAAACAGATATGTATTCAAAATGTTACTTTTTATGCAAAATTCTGATGTGGTGAGTTCTCTTACATCAGACACAAAAAGTCTGAGTCAAGGGTTAAAATCAACTTAAATGCATCCTCTAGAGATTCACAATTATAACACTGCTAATGCAGGAATCAAACATAAGCAACTACAAAATTTAGCCAGATATGAGGAAGCTTTGGGAAGTGATTAATATCATAATCTCTGTGTTAACTTACCAAATTGTTCTCTTGTTTTACTTTAATTACATTTCACTAAAACATTCAAAAAGCAAGTAAGAGAATAATTGCTGCTTATTTCTATGCAATTAGTCAGATATTTGCAAGACAAAACTGGAAACCAATTCAGTGATGGCATCCTAGATAATTAACAATGTGGTGCAGAGCAAATGGGACAGTCAAAATCACCCACATTAAAGAACAGGTATGTTGGCATTTCAAGAGAAAGCAATAGAGTCTGCATAAAGGATTGTGGAGGGCATGTCCTACACAACCTCCATGCTACACTCATGAATGCTCTTGATTTCCATTTACGAATGGATATGACAACACAGGGTTAAGAGGATTTGAAGCCTTACTGTACTTCTCTTCCTTGCACCTCTGCAGAATCTCTAAGCTCCTCTGGTGGACTGGATGTTGGAGAAAGCTAAAACTATCCATACTTTTCAAAATCGCACATGGTGTTGTATCATCATGTCCTTAAGAAGCAAAACAAAATACAAAATGAAAAAAAGAAAAAGACATTATGTAAGCCCAAACCAGTAAGAGAATCAAACATAATGATGCCAACTGCCTTGATATATATTTAAATATTAAATAACATAAAGAATTCTCTCCAACTATTAAAAATACAAATATTCTCTTCAAATATGCCAAACAGCTATTTTATTAATCCATGTATTCTGAGTTAATGCTATATTAAAATTTCTAGATTAAAATATAAGGAACATTTTAAACAAGTAGTATCATCTGGTTGTTCTTGGAAAATTATTCCTTTCTGAAATATCTTTAGCATATAGTTGGCAACATTGATAGAATCTGAGAGAAATTATACCCAAACAATTATGAAAAATGTACCATCTTTTACAAATCTGGCAATGAAGCACACATGTCTTGTGAGTGTCTGTGGAGTATGTGCTAAGAATAAGTCAGAGCACAGCACTGAGGGGAGCCTGAGCAGCACTAGACATTCATAATCTGAGAAATAGCTGGAGAACTCACACCTCAGTGCTGGGAAAGGAGGTAAGTGAATTACGAGCAGGAAAGAGAAGAGACGAGAGTAAAGACCAAAGCACTCAGATGAGTACTAAGTGAGACATTTGAGCAGTAAGGCATGGGGATAGACAATTTCAATACCATAACTATGAGCCAGAAGATGATTTAAGGTAGAGTAGAGTTTCCATATTTCAGAAGAGATGAACTCTTGAATGTCATTCTCTCAGATTACCTTAAGAGTAAGGGAGGAATGGCTACATTTAACAATTTTGCTCCTAAAAATGACAACAGTATAATCTACAGACTAATTAAGTGACACAGAATGAACTGAGCGCCACTAGTACACTTTATTGTGCAGTTAGGAATGGGTCTCGGTGTTATAAATTACAAATATTTCTAAGATAGTAATTTTAAAGTTCAAAGAAAGACTAATTCAAAATGTTTTTAAAAATCTTCCATCTCATTGAAATTTCCTAACCTAGATTTCTAAATTTAAAAAATATTATCTACACTTATAAGAGAAAACACACTCTATTAATCATAAGATTGTACAGAAAAGTAGCAGTCTTTTTAAAAAGAGAAAATCTACTTCAAGAATTTTATCAAACTGATAAAAACTAAAATGTTAAGTTTTTAAAAAAGCGTCATTGGGCTGGAGAAATGGCTCAGCAGTTAAGAGTGTATTCAAGACTAGTCTGAGATACAAATGAGACTCTGCCTTAAAATCAAACATAACCAGGCTGGAGAGATGGCTCAGCAGTTAATAGCACTGGCTGCTCTTCCAGAGGTCTTGAGTTCAATTCCCAGCAGCCAAATGGTGGCTCACAACCATCTGTCATGGGATCTGATGCCCTCTTCTGGTGTGTCTGAAGACAGCTACAGTGTACTCACATATATACAATAATTAAATAAAAATCAAAAAAGGTTATTTTAAAAAAGCATCATTTTTACACAATGGAATACTACTCAGCTATCAGAAACAATGGCTTAACGAAATTCTTAAGAAAATGGATGCATCTGGAGAATATCATCCTGAGTGAGATAACCCAGTCACAAAAGAACAGACATAATATGCAGTCACTAATAATGGGATACTAACCCAAGAAAGCTCTGAACACCCCAGAAACAACTCACAGACTGTGTGAAGTTCAAGAAAAAAAAAAGAATATATTTTAATTAAAATAGAACTGTATCACATCCCCCTTTCCTTCCTACAGCCCCTCCCAGTTTCTCTCCTATCCCCTCAAATTAATACCCTCTTTTCTTATATTATTGTTACATATATACATATGTGTATGTATATGTACCCACAAATACTTAATTACAACCTTAAAAAAGTATTCATATACTTCTATGCAAAAAGGCTTAAAAATTTGTACATTTATCTTTGTTTTTTAAAATAAAGTTTTTCAATAAAAAAATAAATAAAAATAAAAATAAAAAGCATCATTTAAGAGAGAAAGTGTAATCTTATAATAGATAATACATAAAAATCTCAGACTTAAAAGATCCATTTCAAACATTTTAACCAGCTGATAATAAAAAAGTAACTGTTTTTTAAATGGATCATTTAGCCAAGATAATAATTAATAATTAGAAATATTTAAATTTTTATAGAACAATAGCTTAACATCACTTCACTGTCACATAAACTTTAATAGGAAATACTCTATTTTCATTATTACCAATAATTTACCCCTGATGACCAGGTATCAGACCAGCCTGCACATGGGCAGTCAGGTAAAGTGGACAATACTGTCTTGATGTGAACTATACTTATAATCCACTCAACCAATTGATAATACTGTTTGGGTTTGCTTGGTTTTTACTGTCCTCATTTATGTCCAATCTAATCCACAATGCCCTGCTTGTGTTGTATTAATCCTTTTGTCCAAGCCCCTTAGAAACAGTAGAACACTGGGCTAATTGCTAGACATTTGGATATATAATGCAGGTGTTCTGAAAGCTACACACCTGTCTAAAAGCACTTTCTGAGCTATCTTCTATACGTTGTGACATACTGTTTGGTTTTCTCCTAGTAGTGTATAAAACAACTATATCATTACCATGTAACCAATGTCCATTTTCAGGCAAAACTGCTATGGTCCTCTGGCCCATAAACAGAGCTTGAAAGAATATAAACTGACCAAGCTGGGATTAATTAGTAGAGACTGTGCTTGTTCGTTCTAATCTCCAACTCAGAGTTTCCTCTATCTTTTCTAGTGATTTCTTTCTTGAACTCCTTGTTATATGGAAGTATGTTATTTGCTTTCTGCATATTAAGACATTATTAGTTTTCTTTTCTTTCAAACACTACCTTCTTTTATATCAAAAATGTTTTAATTAGTAAACATTTTATATGAAAATTATAATTAACGTAGTAATTTATAACTAGTCTAAGTTAAAAAACTATTTCAACTGCTCAAAAAGTGACACTTATCACTTTCTTTACACTGTTACTATTAAACAGGTTTTATCTTTTAAACAGTATGACCATCAGCATAGAATGAGAGTTATTACTTTTAAGCATCTGTCTCTCAAATTGAAGTGCTAGAAAATGTAAAAATTACACTTATCCATCTTTTTGTAGTTAACTATAATGGAGCTCTTTATTTCTTCCCTGATGTTTCTATTACCCTTTTTAAAAATGTGTTTGTGTGTATTACCTATTTCTGTGTGTATGTGAACACTTTAGTGCAATTCTAGGGAGAAGAGGATATCTAATTTTCCCCTAGAGTGTGAGCTGCCAGTGCTTGTGAGCCACTTAACATGGACACTGGGAACTGAACTCAGGTCCTCTTGAAAAGCAGCCAGTGCACTTAACTGCAGAGTCACCTCTCCAGGAAAAGCAGCCAGTGCACTTAACTGCTGAGTCACCTTTCCAGGCCAATACTATCATAGTAACCATTTCAACCACAATAACTCCCTTTCATATTTCCCATGGGGGGTGTGGTAGTTTGCACAGGAATAGTCCCCATAGGTTCATATGTTTGAATGCTTGTCATTAGGGGATTGGGCTACTTGACAGGGTTTAGGAGGTGTGGTCTTGTATAAGTACATGTGGCCTGGTTAGAGGAGTATGTCATTGATAGGAGAGGGACTCTCCAGTTTCAAATGTTCAAGTTAGGCCCAGTGTTTCTGTCTTCCTACTGCCTGTCCATCTGGATGTGGAACTCTTACCTAACTTCCTGGAATATGTCTGCCTGCTTACTGCCCGAATCCAGCCATAACAACAATGAACTAAACCTCTGAAGCCAACCCCAATTAAAGGGTGTCCTTTATAAGAATTGTTGTGGTCATGGTGTCTCTTCACAGCATTAGAACTTTGACTAAGACAGTGGGAAAGTCTACTAAAAATCAAGTTACTTGTGGTTTCCTAGGACTTCTTTTTGCTTTTGTTGTTGGGATATTTTGTTTTGTGTTTGAAACAGTCTCTAAATAGCCCTGGTTCTCCTGGAACTCACTATGTAGACTAAACTGGCCTGGAAAAGTCAGGTGAAAAGTAAGAACTAAAGTTTAAAAGCTGACTTTGAAGATTTGTTTACTCCTACCACATACAAGTTAATTTGGATCCACAGAAGAACAAGGAGGCACTTGTATAATCCTACTGAAAGGCATGTCTCAATTACATATAAATTAGAAGATTCTAACTATACACATTCCAAATGACCACGTGTGCCTATGAATTTGACCTCTTGCACAATATAAAATGAAGTCTCTCGTGGTTTAAAGAAAGAAGTACCAAAAAAATTATAAATTTCAAACTAGAAACTCAATAAACCGAGTTATCAAGTTAAGAAAAACAAAACAAAACCTGAATGAACAGAACATTCTTTAACAGGAAAAAAAAAGTGCTCTGACTTACAAAACTGGTCAACAGATAAGGTGATGGGGGCAGGAGACTCTATCTTATTACAAAGCCTGACCCAAACATTTTTGTTTCCTAATTTGCTTTTTTGTATTAAATTATGATTGAATTTATAGAAAAAAATATACAGATGGAGAAAATATTAAAATCAAATTCTGAATCATTATATGATTACCAGCTTGCATTATTATTCATAATTTAATCACACTGTGATTATTTTAATGAGAGTAGGCCCTGTATGCTCATATATTTGAATACTTGGTCTACAGTTGATGGAATTATCTGAGAAGAATTAGTAGGTGTGACCTTTTTGGAAGAGGTATCACTGGGGCTGGACTTCTGAGGTTTGAAAAACTCTTGCCAGGCCCAGTTTCACTGTCTGCCTGAATCTTTCAGATCAGATGTTAGCACTCAGATATTGCTCCAAGCACCATACTTGCCTACACCATAATGACCATGGATTAACCTCCAAAACTGTAAACAACCCCCAATTAAATGTTCACCTTTCTAAATAGCCTTGGTCATGGTGCTTCATCACACAATAGTGACCTTAACTAAGACACTTGTTATTCTTATCAATATCTATTAATGAAAATATAGCAACATACGCCCACATACATATAGAAACAGACACTTAAAGGAGTGTGTGATTTATCAGCTATGAAACATGATTACAGAGTATGACAAGTAAATAGAACAGAATAAAAAGCATTATCGTGGAAGAATACTAGCAAGATTGGCTTACCACTTTTTCTCTGAATATGTCTTTTCCCAGCTTCCCTGAAAGCAACCACAGCTCTGAAAAATGCTCGGAGAACTGCCCATCGGAAAACAGCTACAGGATCAATGCCAGTCATCCCAGAAACAAAAGCATTCCTGCTACTTCTCAGAAGAGCCACAATGTCTGGACGCATATGATCTGTATTTTTTTCCCGAAAATCCTATTAAAAAAGTGCCAATGTTATTTCTGAAAAAGACTTTTAAAATCAAGAAGATAGTAGATTTGAATGGTGGGTGGATAGAGATTATAGAACTGAATTCTATTCTGAGCAGTTATTTGGGCCAGGTACCTTCTAAAACGTGCCAGCTAATTCTAAAACGACTTTATGTAAATAGTGAATACTCTAATTTTATTATGGATTACTAGACAATTAATTTAAAGGGGTATTTGGTAAAATGGTAAGATAGCCTTGAAAAAAAACAGGAAAAAAGAGCACCTCACTTGTTCTTGATTGTGATCAGTGGACAGGTTAGACGAAAAGCAGTAAAGCTGGGGATAGAACATACTGGCAAAAACTGCAGGTGGAAGGAAAATAGGCAAATATCATAGTTAAGGTAGAGCTTGGTTTTACTTTGTCTCATTCAATGATAAAAAAGTTAGAAATGTAAAAGAACTGAATACTAGCCAGTTGGTATATAAATATTAGACCCTGCACAAAAAAAGAATGGTACACAAAAATGAAGTACCTTTGTTGTTTTTGATACCTATAATTTATAGTTTTCTATTATCAGCTACTTTCTAATACACTTCATTTATATTGTTTTGAAATAAAGCAGAACATTAGACTTAGTTGATTTTGTTTCAATTTTGGCAGGATTTCTTTCGTTTTGAGACAAGGTATCACTATGTGGCCCTGGCTGGTCCCAGAATGTATGGTGTAGAGTAAGGTTGGCCTTAAAATTACACAGATCCCAACCCTTCTGCCTTGGGAAGCACTGAGATTGAAAAAATGTGCCACCACTCCCAGAAGCTTTTGGGGTTTCTTTATGGTTCTTTTTATGGTGTTGACTTCTAATTTTTAGCATGTCCTTCTCATTCATTTAAGTTCAATTTGCACTATTACAAGTTTCTTGAGATGAAATCCTAATTTCTTCTCAAGCATTTGTCTTAAATGATTTAACTGGATTTTACAAACTTTAAAATACTTGGGTCTTAACTGTTCAGTTGAAAATACGCCTTATTAGAATGACAAGTAGTTTTAGTTGTGATTTTTTTTCTGGATTGATTCATCAACTAATTGGAAGAGTTTAGCTTAACGTTTAAATACATACCCTATGGTGTGTGCCCTGTAGCACAGCAAGTAGATTTGGCTATAGCTACTTTCATTTAGTTACAGCTTCTGGAGTCACTTAGAGCATCACACACTAGATGAGCACAATACCACAACTCCAATCTCAATTCCACACCTACTTTTTGTCTCTTTCTGCTCGATATAGTCTGAATCAAAGTTACTGGGTATAAATAACTTTTGGATTACTTTTTATCAACTGGACGTATATTTCATTGCAAAATATCCTTTTTATCTTCAGTAATATCTCTAGAATTTATCTAGTTTCTTTAATGAGCATATAATTTCACATTTTAGTCACCTTTAATTTAAATCTACTTGATAACATACATAAACATCACAGAAACAGATGTGTATACTATATGGTAAAAAGTCCTGGGCATTTGTATACCTGGTTCCCACTTGGTGATGCTGTTTGGGTAGGTTGAAGAGGTATGGTCTTGCTGAAGTATACCAATGTAGTCAGGTTGTGAGTTTAAAGACTCACTCCATTCCTTGTTCCAACACTCTGCTTTGTGTTTAGAATTCAAGATGTGAGCATCTCAGCTTCTTTCCTACCATAATGGACTTTGACTCTTCAAGAATGGTAAGACCGAATAAACTTTTTCTTCTATAAATTGTCTTGATCATGGTGTTTTACTAGCACACTAGAAGAGTAACTACAACATCATCTAACAACAGGCTCAAGACCAAGGAGTATACAGGGAAGGACCCATGGCCCCAGCTGCCTACGTAGCAGAGGATGGCTATGTCTGACATCAGTGGGAGTGGAGGCCCTTGTTTCCTGTGAAAGTCTGATGCCCCAGGGTAGGAAGATGCTGGAGAGGTGGGGTGGGAGAAGGTGGGTGGGTAGATGAGCACCCTCATAGAGGCAAAGGGGAGGGAGGAGAGGAGAGGGTGGATGTGCGATGAGAGGCTTGTGGGTGACTGGGAAGTGGGATATCATGTGAGATGTAAATGAATGTGATGATTAATAAAAAAAGATTTCTGCTTTGTTTTACTTTATAAATTTTATCTAAAATCTGCTTCTCACCTGTGTATTCCATCTCAGATATGGTACCTCAAATAGATTCAATTACTTGCCACCATAAAATATTAATTTATAACACCTATAAAGTATATGGAGATCTCCACACTATACCTTATATAAAATCTTCCCCCTTTCTATTGCTACTCTTGTGGCTCAATTTAACATTTCACCTCGATTTAAAAGGAGAAGGGCTTTAAGAAGGAGAGTTGATAAATTCTAAGAATCCAGTTATACTGGCTGGTTTTTGTGTCAACCTGACACAAGCTGGAGTTATCACAGAGAAAGGAGTCTCAGTTGAGGAAATGCCTCCATGAGATCCAGCTGTAAGGCATTTTCTCAACTAGTGATCAAGGGGGGAGGGCCCAGCCCATTGTGGGTGGTGCCATCCCTGGGTTGGGAGACCTGGGTTCTATAAGAAAGCAGGCTGAGCATGCCAGGGGAAGCAAGCCAGTAAGTAACATCCCTCCATGGCCTCTGCATCAGCTCCTGCTTCCTGACCTGCTTGAGTTCCTCTGCATCAAGCTCCTGACTTCCTCTGGTGATGAACAGTGATGTGGAAGTGAAAGCTGAATAAATCCTTTCCTCCCCAACTTGCTTCTTGGTCATGATGTTTGTTCAGGAATAGAAACCCCGACTAAGACACCAGCTTGCCCTCTCTGCTGTCCTTAAAAACACAATCTGCTTTTATAGTTTCACGGTTCCTATAATAATTTCAACAAAAACCTACACTCCAGTAGTGAGGTTGGTAGTAGACACCTGTAACTTAAACACTCTAACAGAAGTTAGACACACTACGGTAACTTCACTAACTGTATGGCTTGTACAGGAACTCCTGAATTCTATTAAAAACAAAACACCTAAGCTCCTTTAATGTGGCCTAGAAATCCTTCAGACTTACCCTGCTGTCTGCTCTTGGAATTCACTAAACATCTCACTCGTCCTTAATAGTCTTATCTCACTGACCTTTCATACACTAACTCAACATATTTAACTCCTTTCTTACTTTATAGCCTAGAATTCACTATCTCAACTCACCAGTGTAACATTTCCTTTAGTTCCTCTTAAAATAAAAGTCCTTGTAAATATACAAATTATAAGGTAATTACTTGATTACTTTAACTCACAGAAAAATTTATAGTACATACCTAGAAATATATGATATGCATATGATATATATATACTTACAAATCTGTCTAACTTTATCACTATATAATTGCAAATATTGAACAGGGAACTGACATGGTATTTAATAAATAATTATTTAAAAATGAATCAGTAAATGTTTAAATAATTAATTAGGGCATCTACCACAGCTAGACACAGTGACACATCTGTGTAATCCTAGGCACTTCAGATAAGAGGCAGGAGAATTAGGATTTCAAGGACATCCTCTGCTACACAGAAAATCTGAGACTGTCTTAAGTAAGCTACATGAAACTGTCTCAAAAACAAAAAACAAAAGTCAATGAGTCATTAACTTTTTTATATCATTTCATTACTACATTACAAGGAAACTAAGTATCCTAAGTGGCAAGTTTAAACTTCCCACGATTTAAGAGTTAACCATCTCATCAGTTACATAAAATACATGGAAGAGTTAATATTAATACACCAAGTAAGAATGACACCTCACACTGTCTAATGGTGCTCCGTACAGAAGCTTCTAAAAGACTGTTATGAGTGTCATTAAAGGAAAACAAATGAATTATGAGGATAAACAATGAGTTTGAGACACACAGACACTATCTGCTCTAGATTTTAAAAGTTCACTAAAATAGCCTAACAGATCTATCTACAGAAGGAAACCAGCAGAAATATTATCTAAAATGGTAATACACTGAGAAGTAGATCTCAATTATAGTTCTATCCTTACAAAAGGTCTCCATAGCCTCCAAAAACTACAAGAAAGTATGCCATAGACAGTAATGATACATCTCGGGGAAGAGCTGGGGGTATAGGTCCGAAAACAATGTTTACATGCACAGAACTGTCAAAGAACAACAAATTTTTATAATACATACTTCTTCTCTAGAGCCATATTGGATAAGAAATGCACTGACCTTTACTCCATATTTTACTTTTCCAGCATAATGTTTTATGATAAAAGCAGGCTCCATCACAGCTGGAAATTCAATGTAAGAATTCTCTTCATGTTGATGTTTAAATTTGTCAAGTAATGTTTGATTTGTAGCCTGTGGAAAGCTGAATTGAAGAAAATAAATTATGAGAAAGATGTAGTCTTTACTAAAAGCATAATATTAAAGTGCATTATGCTGTCTAATATACTATACAGTAAGGAAGAGCTTTTACCAACAGTATCTAATCAGAGTCCTTTCTTTTTTTGGCAGGGGTGGGGGATGAGATTGATTGGAGTGAGGCTTACTGTGTAGCCTTGGCTGGTCTGAAACTTGGAAGGTAGACCAGGCTGGCCATGAACTCCCAGGGATCCACCTGCCTCTGTCTCCTGAGTACTGAGTTTAAAGGTATGTGCTACCATACCCAAGTAATATCAAACTCTTGTAGCAAGCTAAACAACTGAGGTTCCTATTCTATAGATGAGGAGTCAAGACTTTACAGTTAGCCTGAGGAATTAGCTCAAGTCACTTGGGAATAAGTTACACTGTGCAGAAATACTGGACAGCCCAAAGAAAAATGAAAACCAAAATCATACATATTCTTTGGGGTCAATGATCTTTCAAAAAGGAAATAATCGCTGGTTCTTCACTAAATCCTTAAAGTACATACTATTGTTCTTATTTTCTCATACATTAATAAGGAATAACTTTCTTATCAATATCAATTACTGTGTTAAAATGCTGAAAACATACTTAGAGATTTTAGTGGAACTCAGAAAATCAGAATGTTGAATAGTTTCCCATGGAAATGAGGACCTCTACTGGAAACTGGGTTTAATAATTTTTCTTAAGTTAAAAAAATAATTTTCATGCCCAGAAACTTCCTATAAAGCTGAGTTTAAAGACCATAGGTTAATTTATCTGGGAGGACATTACAAAACACTGATTCAGATTGTTGATAGATACTGTTGATAACTTTTTTCTCATACTCAGAGTGAGAATCAGCACCAAAAAAATAAAATAAAATAAAATAAAAATCAGACCAGACAGATTTGATAAATGTGTAATTCAGGCAAAAAAAAAAAAAAAAAAAAAAAAATCACATTTCAAGTTAAAGCAAAGAAATATTTGGCTCCAAGTGGATTACCTGGAGATAACTGGGCATTGCAGGAACTGGTTAGCTTCCAGGACACTGAGGCTCAAGAGTGTAGAAGAGGTCATAATGCCTTATTCAAACAGGGCTTCCTACAAAACTGTTTCCTCAAGAATCATTTGCCCATGACTGCTGTCCAAGTACTACAGCCAAGGATAAGAGGAAACTTTCCAACAGGAAAGTTTGCACCAAATGCAGTTTTTAGTGTCACCCACATAACAAAGGTTTTGCAAACATACAAAACACGAATTGTAGGATTGTGAGAGATTCTACCAGAAGGTTAGGGAGGCCAGGGAGACCATGCAGAGTCAGAAACGTACAGAGGGCTATAAGTGGGCCCAAGCTGCAATGGAGAATCTAGGAATCTGGAGATGCCAAAAACATGAAAGATCTCCAAGGAATGCCATAAAGGTAGAGATGCTCAAGCACATGAGAGTTCAGATTATACCACCATGTGACTTGGTTAATATATATGAATGTGCAAATTTTAATGTTGCCCTAGTGGGTTCCAGTTTCAGCTTGGCCTGGACTCTCCTCCTATGTTCTCATCTTTCCCTTCTGAATGGAAATGTTGATCCTGTACTTGTCCTGAACACTATATGTAAAATACTATCCTGTCCTAGAAACATATAGGCTCACTCCAAAACTCTAGACAGGATTATAAATTCTGACTGTCTGAAGAAGCAGCCATGGCTCTACACTACTGTCACCAATTCTAATCCTGCTTGTTTCAAGTCACAAAGCCTATTTATCACAATAAAATTCCCTTTAAACAGTGTTTTGTGTGGTGATCCTATTTAGAAAACCATATAGATAATGAAGGTGGGAATAGTGAGCAATTCCAAACTCCAGCCTATGAAAACCAGCATTTGCAAACTACAGCTCACGTAGAATGTTCTGCTCTCCTAGTAAGACAGTCATCTTACTGTCTTAAGTAACCATTTATTTACTTCTTAACCTTCAGGATAATTTAAAAGTATGATAAATTTTTCTTTCTTTGAAAAGGAGAAAAAGATTCTAAAAAAGTGAGGTAGATATAAGTAAAAAGGCTCCTCCAAGGTCCTGTATTCAACAAACACTAACACAGGGCTAGAGGTTGCTCAGTGGTTAGAGCACTGGCTGCTCTTCCAGAGGTCCTGAGTTCAATTCCCAGAAACCACATGGTGGCTCACAGCCATCTGTAATGTGACTTAATGCCCTCATGTCACATACATGGAGTAGAGAACTCCTATACATAAAATAAGTAAACACATCTTTTTTGAAAATACACACATACATATGTGTTGTTGTTATTGTTGTTTTGGGTTATAGGGGGAACTGTTAAAAAGGTGTTTCTGAAATTATTATTCATTTTAAATCAAGTATATTTCCTTTATAAACCTTAATTCAAAGGCTAAGATATAAGATCATTCAGTGGGTAAAAAGTATCTGCTTCCAAGCCTTCATATTATCCTTTGATCTCCATATAAACACAAATGTGCAACACACACACACTTCACCTTCAGATAAAATGAATAAATACAACTCAAATTAAAGGCTGAGTGAATTATTGCATCCCTACACTGCCAGCACTCAGGAAGCAAGGGCATGAAGATCTCAACTTCAAGAGCAGACCAGACTATGTAACAAGACCCTGTCTAAGGGGTACAAAAAAGGAAAAGCTGCAGGGCGGGGGTGGGGGAAGTCTTTTTTAAAAATGTGAATCAGGATGTGGCCAGTGTCAAGTTTCCCATTATCCAGTGGGTGGATCTACATCCATGCATATTTGGGCCGAATTACTTAGACTTAGTGGATAATGAAAACAGAACAATAGCTAAGTGTATGCTCCTATGATTCCAGCACCTGGGAGACAGAGGCAGTGGATCTTCCATGCCAACGAAAAAAAAAGTGGAAGAGGACAGGACATGAAATTTGGACTGTTGGAAAGAGTTGGAAGGGAAAGAAGGGTAGATGTGAGCATATTTCATTGCATATATGTATGAAATTCTCAAGAATAAAGAAATGCTTATCAAAAGATTTAACATCAAATTTTGTAAGAGTAATCTGGGAAATAATTGTTCAAGAGTAAAACACAATCTATTACAGAAAATGTATTATTTTCTCCAGACACATACAGTAATCCCATAAATCTTTATTAGAAAGAATACTTACCCTTACTTAGATATAAGCTGGACGGTGGTGCATGCTTCTAAAGCTAGCACTGAGGAGTCTAAGAATAAGAACCGCTGTGAGTCTGAGACTACCCTGGGGCAGTAGCAGTCCTAGTTCCAACCTGGCCACAGTTACACAGTGAAGCTCTGTCACAAACAAAGGTGAAGCACTCAAAAAGCACAATGGTCAAATATGAAACTGAAAAGCACTATACTCACTTGCTTTCTTCATCCAAAAGATGGAGGAGTCCTGTTGGTTTTTTGCTAATAAGATTTATACAACAAGTATTATCAATATAATCTATGTTGTGCCAACTGATTCCCTCAGTTCTATATTCTTCCTGGAAAAAAAAGGAAATATCAACTTATTTATCTTGCAGAAAATAATAGCATCTGACAAAGTTTCAAGTAGGCTGCAGCTACATGTGGTTTTATCTGAATCAACTGATGGATTATACTGACCAACATGTCTGTCTCCGTACAAGTACCACAGTTTTTGTTATTATGACTCTTTACTCTAACTTGAAATCAGGTATAGTGGTATCTTCTGCATCATTTTTTATGATCAGAACCATTATGGCTACTTGGGGTCTTTTGCTCTTCCTTTTGTGAGGAGTGGATGATGGTGTCTGCACTTCTGACACCAGTATTCCTTCTGCTAACTCACGATCATGGAACCCCCTGCATTTGTGAGCTGCTCCGGCTTGTCATCTGCTTACACTAATGTGACCACCACACTGTCTCAATCAAAATGCAGACTATAAAACAGTTATGAAAATAACTCAAAAGTTTAAGCAGGAAGGTAACTAAATATCTCCATACTCACTTGCTCCAACTTAAAGATATGCTGATTAAAGTAGTGCTGTAAACGTTCATTAGCAAAATTAATACAAAACTGTTCAAAACTATTGTTTTCATAATCTTCAAACCCAAAAATATCTAGAACACCAATGGATAAAGTCTGTAAAACAAGAGAAATTTAATTTAAAAAGAAGTCTCAAATTTACTTACATTACAAGTAATAAAATATTCCTTTCAACAACAGTTCTGGTTCTGTCCAATATTCAAATAAAATACAGAGTAATCTGTTAATCACTAATTCAAGTCACCAATAAAACCACTGTAACAGAAAAATATACTTCCTTCTAATTTTACAAGCATATCTGGGGGCAAGAGAGATGACTCAGTGATTAAGAAAACATACTGCTTTTGCAAAGGACCCACGTTCTTTACCAAAAATCATAGTGACCAAAGCTTCAGGGAATCTGATACATCAGGCCTTTGTGGGCACTGAATGCACACCCACCTCCCATACACATACATACATGCATATGTAACTTAAAAATAATTATTAAGTTTAGAAATACTAACTGCAATGATACCCATATAATGTTAGAAATATTTTTAAATATATGGATATTTATAAATCATTGGACTTAAAACTGAATTTTTTGGGAAAGTAACTTATTAACAGATGGTAAAATATGAAAAATAGCAATCAGATCAAATTTTATTTTCCTGTCACAGTGATTATCATATGATAATTTATCAGTGTTTAACAGCTTTTCTCAAATTTTAAAGTAAGAATTAGTTGTCAAGAACTGATTAAAGAGATTAAATGTTTAGAGGTAAGGGAGACAACGGAGACATCACCACCTTAACTAATCAACAGCAGTGTGCCGTAAGTCTTCAACTATCTCAGAACTCATAATTTAGGGTCTTAAAGACAAGAGGCAAATTAACCTGAAGTAAGCTTTGTTTCCGCTATAAATATTTCTTTAATAATACAAATTTGAACATATGTAATTTCTGCAGTACGGTATCAAAATACACAAAGTACAGGGTGAGCTATTATCTTAATTTGAGAAAGCCAAGAAATCCCAAATAAACTCAAACATTCTTAAGTCCTATGAGGGAACAGAAACAACAGGTATGAGAAAATCAAAGTTACATAAGCTAAAAAACAGCGGGATAAAAGTATTTCTGGTTATGAGAAGAAAACTATACAATTCTTCTTAATTTGATATCAACAACAATTAATTTTGCAATCAGTAGAAAATTAGCAGGTACACAAGATACCTCAGCAGGTCTTTACTGTAGTTGACACCAAACTTGACAACCTGAATTCTAGCTGCAGAATCCACCTAATATAAAGAGAGAACTGGCTCCAAGAAGTTGGCCTCTGAACTCCAGGCAGACACAATCAATCAGTCAGTCAGTCAGTCAGTCAATCAACATAAAGAAAAAAAAAACACTCTAGGATCAGAGGCAAGAGGAATGTGAGTCAAAGCCAACATAATCATCACAGGGACACTATGTCAAAAACATAAATAATGTTGAAAACCCTCATTAGCTCTAAAAGAGAATTAATTAAACCCTTAACCCACCTCACCCCACCCTACCGCATCACAGCTGGTGCTGACAGACACAGTAAGCAAACTAGTATGATGAACATAAAGGACACTCTGAAAATGTATCAAGAGTTTTACTTAATTCTGACTACTGAAAAATCTACATACATAGAGGAAAATAAATGTTCTTCACAAATAAGTTCATTGAATAATAAGACTGAGATTTAATTTTGTAACTATGGAACTACTTGAACTATAAAAAAATTTAAGAAGAGAAGCTGGAGAGATGGCTCAGAGGTTAAGAGCACTAACTGCTCTCCTAGAGGCCTTAAGTTCAATCCCAGCAACCACATGGTGGCTCACAACAAACTGTGATAATTTCCAGTGCCCTCTTCTGATGAAGACAGCAACCTTGTAGTTGTATACATAAAATAAATCTTTTTTTTTAATGTAAGAATAATTTTACCTTCAGCCAGTAGGATTAAACAATAAAGGTAACATATTAAGCATGCTAAGCAAACTGGGCAATAAGTCTATTAAATTAAAATGGACCTGAAATTATTAAAGCTATAGGTATATAATCCATCACATTAAAAAGCGGTCCAAAGGCAGGAGGGGTAGCATATATCTGTAATTCCACCACTCAGAGGGAGAAGCAGGAGACTGGTCAAGTCATGCCTGAAGTGCAGTATCTTTACTTAAAAAGTCAAACAAATAAAAGGCAGGCATGATGACACGCGCCTTTACTCCCAGCACTCAGGAGGTAAAAACAGTAGATCTGTTAGTTTGAGACCAGTCTGGCTTACACAGTGAGCTCCCAGACATCTAAAACTATGTGGAAAGAACCTGTTTCAAAAAATAGCAAAAAAAAAAAAAAAAAAAAAAAAGTTCCAATATAAAATAAATTCTAAAAATATAATAGTAAATATTTTATAAACTTGGGTTACAAGAAGCCTCTTACGTAAGTAAATGCACAAGTGAAACATGGTACAATGACAGAAACAGATAAAACTTATAGCACGAATAAATATTTGAAAAGTAACTAAGAGAGAAAACAGTATACATCAAACAAAATCTCCAAAATGTTTACAATAGCGCATCAAAAAAAAAAAAAAAAAACAGTAGAAAGATAAAATAAAATACAGCTGAGACATAAAGAAACAATGCAGAGGAGAAACAAGACTAAGAAAAGCATGACATGTGTTCGGCTTTCATTCCCAAGAAGAAGGGCAACAAATGGAACAGAAAGATAGTTTCTCTCATTAGATCATCTGAGGTACAAAGCACATTAAGTATTATAATCACACACAAACATACACACACACACACACACACACACACACACACACACACACACACCACATAGGCTTTCTCTGTGTAGTCCTCATTATCCTGAACTCTCTGTCAGTTGACGGGCTGGCTGGCCTCAAACCCAGAGATCAACTTGCCCTCTGTCTTCCAAGTGCTGGGATTAAAAGTGTGAGCCATCATGCCCAACTAGTATTACACAATTATTAAAAATATGTAATGATATAGACCAATAAAGCTTATATTAAAATAGTATATTTTTACAGAAATCTATTTGAAAAGATTTATATAGAACACAAACACTGGAACAATAGAAAATCTGATTCTGTTTCTATTTCCACTTTTAATACACAACTCTATATATAATGTTCATAGCATGTAAATATATAGAGAACTGGTATGGAAAGACACACAAAATGGTTAACCTGTATAAAGAAATAAGTAACTAAGCTGATAAATAATTCTATTGCTTAAAAGTTCAAGTACTCACCAGATTATTAAACAGTTTTCAAGTAAAAATAATACAACATATCTTTACCTTAGTATCTTGTTCCAAATCTTTACTATTCAGAAGTGCATGATTAATACGAAACACTATCCAGTCAAACAGAGCACTGTATAAAGACTTAGCCATGGAGTTTCTCACAGTCACAGCCTACAATACACAAAGAAAATTAATAATTTCACTAAAATACAATAACAGAGGCCGGAGAGATGGCTCAGCAGTTAAGAGCACTGACTGTTCTTCCAGAGATCCTGAGTTCAATTTCCAGAAACCACGTGGTGGCTCACAACCATCTGTAATGGGATCTGGTGCCCTCTTCTGTCATATAGTCATGACTGTAGTACAACAGAGTACTCATATATATAAACAAATCTTAAAATGTATTTTTAAAAATTCACATATACCCAATTAGCCTATATTTATAGTGCTCTAACTTCTACCCTGTTCTATACTCTAGTCATTCCCTGTGTAATGCAGTCTGGCCTACCATTTCTATTTCTACCCTGTCTCCCATTACATAAGTTGTTATTCCGTCTACTGATCAGATCAGATGACATTTATTTTTCCTTTTATTAGCATGTCACCACTCTACACAAAGCAAACATCTTCTGATTGTCATAGCTTCTAAACTCACCTTACCTTCAGTGACCAACATGGCCCTCAAATATCCTATTCCCTACTGACACCCTTGTGATAGTTAATATTGACTACTAATTTGACTGGTCTTAAGATGACTAAGAGATTAGAAATTTACACCTCTATATGTGTCTACAAGGGCATATGCAGAATAATATTATAGAACTTTAATGGAATCAATAATTAATTCCACTCACAGATTAATGAGAAGTGGAAGAACTATAAAAGGTGCCAAATGGAGAAAGTGTGTCACTGGAGTGTGTGTCTTGGGGATTACATCTTGCCCTAGTCCTTTCTTGTTGTGTGCACTAATTCTTAGCTGCCACAAATAGCTCTGTCCCACCATGGGTTCCAGGTTTTTCATTTGATTGTTTGTTTGTTCTTCAGAAAAAAAAAGAAAAAGAATTTAGTAAGAAACAAAAAGGATGTAAAGTAAACTTTAAAAGACTGGCCAGCAATTTAAAAATAAAAGATAAGAAGGCAAAGTATGATGAGCAGTAAATGACTGAAGAAAAGTAATACAGAAGAAATAATCACTGTGGTGAAACAGTGCTCTCATCTATAATGCTATCTACCACGCTGGGGATTTAGTTCTGTGGTAGAACACTTACCTAATATATACCAGATCCACACAGTTCAATGGGGTGGAAATATAAGCAGAAATTAAAATCCCTGAAGAGGGGCTAGAAAGACTGCTCAGCAGTTAAGAGCACTGACTCCTTTTCTAGAGGGCCTGGGTTCAGTTCCCGGCATCTACAAGGCAGCTCACGTGTGTCTCTAACTCTGGCCTCCATAGGCACTGCACACATATGTTACTAAGACATCAATGCAGACAAAACACCCATACACATAAATTAGTAAGTCTTTTTTATCAAAGATCCTTGAGGAAAAATGAAAGCTTACAATTTAAAACCACACCAAGTTTCTGGTACAGGAAGGTACACTGCACATTACCAAAGGAGAACCATAAACACCAAGCTAGCCAGAAACCCTCTGATCTCTGATCTACACTGCTATCCTGCTTGCAAGACATAGTAGGGCAATGGTGGTGCAAAGCTTGTGGAAATAACCAACAATATTTGATTTGACTTAAGACCTAATCCACAAGGTAGAACCCATACCTAGCCCTGTATGAATGATCAAGAACCAGAGGCTAAAGAGCCTAGGAACTTAGAGTAAAACCAAATATACTGGTCTTAAAAAACAAAACAAAATGAAATGAATCCTAATTACATTCTGCTACGCTCACAGATCAGTGCCTTATTCAGCCATCATCAGCCTCCTTCTGCAGGAGATGGAGGTAAATACAGACCTTAGAACACTCGGCCTTAAATGACATGTCTTCATCAAGTCTCTCCCCACACAGCTCAGCAAGCCCCTTGGAAGAGGAGGCAGAAACTGCAAGAGCCAATGGGAATGAAGACAACAAGGTTCTCCAAACAACATAAGCAAAGCTCACATGGACTCAGAGACTGAAGCCGCAGCACACACGGGGCCTGCACCAGGTCCTCTGTGGCTTTGGGTTTAGTGTTTTTGTTGGATTATTGGGTATGCAAATGAGTGGGTCTCTGGTTTTTAAACCTTCTCTTGGGCTCTTTTCCTTGTTTGGTTTGTTGTGTGCAACATCAATGTGACAATTTTTGTTTTGGCTTATTACATTTCAATATATAAATAAATATAAATAAATATAAAACCACACTTAACTGTAAGCTTCCAAATAGATGGAAAATACTTAAGTTTTTGTTAGAAAATATTTCAATTAATACATTTTACTTAATGTCATCTTCAATTAGAAAGGGGGGAAAGGAAAAAAACCCTACAAACCCTATTTTCTAGAGTACTGAAAATACTTTTGAGAAAAGAAAATCACACCTCTGCCAGTTTGTATGGTAAAATAAGCTTTTCTCCCACTGTCACCGTCTTCCTTGTAACTAAAGCTTCAAACAGCATCTCTTCTTTAACCTAGAAAGGAGAATGGCATATTCAATATTAAGATTTATGACAGAGAATGAATTATATTGAAAAGCTAAGTATAGAAAAAAAACTTTAATGAAAGTCAGAAATATGCAATGAATGTAACTAAATGCAAAGAAAATGTATAGGTAATCTAACAGTTAATGACTAAGGTGGAATTTGAGCATACCACTGACTGTGATTCCTCCACCTAAAATAGAAAAAAAGTTAACAAATGGTTTCTTTTCAAGGTATGCTTCCGAGTGAGTGTTTAACTCTTAAAGAGCTTGTCTAGCACATAAAATGTCACTGTGTTCTCACCAGCATCACACACAGACATCACACGTATGTATGTATGTGTAATATAAGCATGTATCTACACACATGCTTTTCTAGATCTCACAATGTAAAGATGAGACAGACTGAAGGATAAGTGCACTCCTTAGGTCTGAGGAACACTCCTGGTGATACTTATATTCCAGAAAGATACATGATCATATTTTATACATGACTATTAAACTTTGAGATGATGATTCCTTGTTTTCACTCATACCCCAGAAGTTAACCATATCCTGTTTATTTATGACAGGGGCTCACTTTGTAGCCCAGACTGGCTGTCCTGGAACTTACTATGTAGAGGAGGCTGGCATTGAACTAACAGAGATCTACCTGCCTCTGCCTCCCAAGTGCTGGGATTAACGGCATACATGTTGTGCCGCTGCCACTGCCACCTCTACTACCTAGCCTTAAAGAATACATCTTAAATGCATGCTACCAAGTAAAATAAGTCATTCCAAAAATACTAATAACTCTATAATTACAATTATATGTGGAAAATATAAATTAACATGAAGAGGAGTTTTAGAGCAGTGAAAAGATTCTGTGTAAGACTGTAATAGTGGATACATGACTTCATACATTGTCAAAACCCATTCAGGACAAAAAGTGGGCACTACCTTATAAAAATTTTTACAAATTACTTAAGGCAGAAAGGTCCAGAAGTATAGGCCATGATGAGGCCCAGCTATGTAACAAACATATGAACCGATCTCAATGGAGGAAAGAGGAAGAAGGATGGCCAGCGAAGCAACACTGGACACAAATGTAATTCACAACTAAAGCCAAAAGAACACCTGTGAGAACTGGTTTCTAATTTAAAATCGACCAACATAAGGAAACAGGTATTAATTCTATACAGTTATAAAATGAATCCTGTTGGTGAGAAGTAGAGAGGTGACAGAGGATGAAAAGGGTTCTCCCTGTTAGAGTGGGAGTTTACACACGTGCAAGACAAAAAATTTAAACAATAGTATGAAAATGGATTTACAGGCATAGGTATAAAATAATTAGTTTTATATAGCTACAAATGATTACATATGAAAATTTTTATACACAGTTAAAATACACTCATATATTCTCTTGATCTGTCAGATGAAACAGCCTAAAAAACAACACTAATCTGATGGGGGTAAATTTGGCAAGATGAAGAGTTAGCTGGAAATTACCACATACCCTAACTCTGAGGAGAACAACAGTGGAAAGAGCCTGATGTAAAAGAAGCATGGGGCCTGATATTCAAGTCCCTCTCAAGCACCGAAGAAAAGAAATCGATAGCTGCACCTCTTCTCTCTCCTCACTGAGATACCTATCTTCAAGTAAAATCACCTAACCACAGTGTCACTGAAAACGCAGATGGGTAGAGCAATGCTGGCATGTGACCACATTATACAATCTAGAGTGGAAACATTCATCCTAATCCAAAATCTGAGGGGTTATATGCATTGGGAGCAAGTGAAGGCAAGGAAAAAAAACACAGACCTAAGGATCATGGCACACTCACAAGTAAGGCAGGGATCTAGAAAGGATTCCAGCTTCTGTAAACACTATTTTTAAATGGTGTCAAATAAATTAATTTTTAACTAAATAAACCCACTTAAAAATTAAAAGATATATTAAGAAATAAGACATTACCCAGTATCTAGAATAAGGATCGAAAACAAATGACTCACTTCTAATAACTCTGAGACAATAGGCAGTACTTCAGGATTACAGATATCAATAGAGTCGTCCCGATAGGTCTTCTTTTTATATGAGATATTACCCAGATGTAGTATTGCTGAGAGCAAAGAGAAGATCCTATGAAAATAAAAGCAGGTTAGTTTGCAGTGTGCATTCTCAAAGCTCATTCACTCTAGTATCCAAAACAAATTCACCAGTTCAAAGTATGAAATATTTTATCTTCACAAGAGTAATTTTAATCAAACGTTATTATTTAAACTTTATTAAACAAATTGCATGTAACATTAATCCCACACACTCTGATACAAAAGTGTCTGTCTGTAGTTTGAATTACTTTGGAGGCTAAGGCAGGCCGTTACACTCAGATCTTTCAAGTGGTCTAAATAATGCATAAAAGTAAGACCCTGTCTCAAAAACTAAACAGATAAAAGTTATTTCTCTGGTAAAGGACAAGGTTGTAGCTTTAATTTTTAATAGTTTGCTTAAATAATAAATTACTTCATTTTCTAAAATAAATGGGTTTTGGTATGTGTGTGTGTGTTGCTGTACTGTGCTGTACATATGAGTGTAAGAATAAAAAGAGCATATGCATGTGAATGCATGCGGAGGCCCAAATAAGACATTGGGTGTCTTTTATATACGTTTTTAGTTTAACTTATTTATTATTTTGTGTATGCCTACAAGTATATCTGTGTAATGCTTTCATGTAGTGCCTACAAAGGCCAGGAGAGGGCAGCAGATCCCCTGGAACTGGTGGTGAGGAATCATAAGTGTGTTGGGAATTGAAGAGCAGGATGAACTAACTTCTGAGCCATCTCTCCAATTCACAGGTGTGAGTAGAAAAATCTCTACACCTTGAGGCATATAGTAAGGTAAGGTCTCTTGCTGAACCAGAGCTTGCCATTTTGTTTATCCTGACTATCCAGCTGACTCTAGGAATTCCCTCTCTTTGCTTCCTTATCCACTAGGATCATTGTGCCTCCCTGGCTTTTTTCTAATGTGAATTTTGAGGCTTTGAACTCAATCTCTCATGTTTCCATAGAAACCACTTCATGCAAGGAGCCATCTCTTCAACCCTATCAAAAGTTTTTTATATTCTGCATATACTGCCATGTATAAAACCTTTGTGGTTTTTCTGTTTTGTTTTATTGTTTGATTTTTGAGGTGCTGATGCCAGGGATTGAGTTTATGGTTTTATGTTACAAACACTTCTATTGTGGAGCTACAGTCACATATCAAGGGATTTTAAAATAAAAGCAAACATGCAAATATGCATGTAATATTACATATGGACATGTATAATCTAACACTAAAAATCTCTGGTTTAGAAAATGAAAAGGCTGTTACAAAAAAATAGTTTTAAAAATATGTCTACTATATAGAGCTTGAGGAAGCTTCAGGAAGTCCTCAAATTATATGCAAATGTTCATGAACATACATCTTACCAAAGTACTTTTGCTTTCATCAGCTTCTCAAAGACTATATAGGGAGCAGGATGGCACTCTAACCTTAATGTGACTAAGGCAATAGTGATGCCATTTATAAAACTGCTCAAAAGCACCAAAGAAAGCGGCATGACTATTAAGAAGATAGCCAACAATTTTTTAAATGGATCAGAGCTTGCTCCACAGAAAGAAATGCATGGCCAATACTGTAACCATGGCCAAAGGCCAGGTGACTAAGCAGTCACAGCCCCAGGAGAGGGAGCCACTACCATATTCTGCTAAAGACTTCTGTCAAACGGCCTGCCCATAGATCAGCACCACTTTCAGCATTTACCAGCGAAGCAGTGAGTGACAGTCAATGCAGAGACTCATAACTGGTCAAAGTGTTAAGAATAAGTGACTGTCGAGTATTCTGTCCTAGGGAAACTGGTGTATAAATCCCATAATGCTCAAAATACACAACACAAGAATAGAGAGGAATGCTGCAAGATGCGGTCTTCTGAACATTACATGGTCGCTGAACTTACCAACTCAGAGAATTCATGGTAACCTGCAAACAACCCGAGTGAAACCAAGCCAGTGACTAATCTCAGCACGGCTATGACAGTGCTCGAGAGGCTCCGTCCCTAGCAAAACAGTTACTGGCAGTTGGTGGCTACTTGGGGAGAGGAAGTCATTTTTCTTTATGGCTGTGACTGCAGGTAGATCTCATGCCTATGCAAGCAACACTAATTCTATTCGTTGGTTATAGACAGGAAAAGGAAGACAAGCTGAAGATGACATAATAAAGATGGACACATGTAGGAACTGTCAAAGAACTAAGATGGAGTTCTCTTAAAGATGCATGTTTTACGTACTACTGGAAATTGTAAAACTACAATAAATGAATAAAAATTTTAAAACTCACTGTCTTCGTGTCTTGGGAAGAAATCCTACCATTTCCATGGCCAACTGTAAGCGTTCAAAATCATGTCTCAAATCTTCTCCCTCCACTGTGAAGCAATCCTGCTTAAGGCAAGAGTTGGAAGAAAATATATATCAAGATTACTTGTTAAAAACAATGTAAGCCACTCATTAATTTAAGTAGACCTCTGTGTAAATGCAAAGTAAATGTAACAGAATATTTAAATACAATCAGACCCATTAAACCTCTTTTCTGAGTATACCTAATAGAACATATTATCTTCCCTTAACAATAACCAGCACAGGATATCAAAAAGAACAAGTTAGGAAGCTAGCAGTAGCTTCAGAAGCATATGTAGCTGAAGATAGCAGTCAGTGTCTGGCATCAATGTGAGAAGAGACCTTTGGTCCATGGAGGGCATGTTTTCCCAGTGTAGGGGAAGCCAAGGCAATGGGATGGAGAGGGTGATTAGGATCGAGTGCAACTTTGGGAAGACAAGTGGAGGGGAGGGGGATGGGAGAGGGGTGAGGGAAAGGGATAACATTTCATATGTAAATACAGAGAGTATCTAATTTTAAAATGGAAATGAAAGCTAGCAGTATTTATAAAATATGTGGATTACCAAGTTTGATTTTAATAGCACCAAAAAGTATCATATGTAAGATCTTGAATTAAACACACAAAAAAATTAGGATAGTATATAGTTGAGAAGTGAAGCTAGATTTACATAATTTCAACCATTTGGTGTTATAGTGGGTATATAAAGAAAAAAATAAGAATATCAAAAATAAATAAACACACACACATACCATAATGATCATGGGGGAGGGAGGCATTATTTCAAAATAGAAGACCCCTCAAAAACCACATCACATAAATCAATAAAAAGTTATTCATGGGCTAAAAAGATCACTTAAGAAAATTTGCAGTTTTTCCAGAATATGCAAGTTAGTTCTTGTACTGACATCAGGTGTCTAACAATCACCTTTAACTCCAGCTCCAAGGTACCTGATGCCCCTTTCTGGCCTTTATTGGCACAGGCATACATTTGGCACATATTCACATAAACAAGCACACACATATATACATATAAATAAAATAAAAATAAGTATTTTTTACTTGTTATGGGATGGCAAGATAATTCAACAGGAAAAGCACTTATCATTCAAGTCTAACAAACCTGAGATCAATCCCAAGAAACCACAAAAAAGTAAAAACTGGTGACTTCAAAATACCCAACATACATGCCTGACACCTGTGTATCCACACACACACACACATCAAACATACATGAAATAATGATAAACTTTTTAAAAATAGCTTCAGCTGGCATAATGACTCTGCAGATTAAGGGCCCCTAGTGACCAGCCTGATGCTCCAAGTGTGATCAGCAGGATACACACGGTGAAATGGAAGAACTAATCCCACAAGCTGATCTTTGCCCTGCACTCCCATACAGTGGCATGTGCACGATGGCACACACAAACACGCACACCCACACATATGGACAGACACCAATAGTTTTAAATTCTATTTTAAAGTAGGCACAGACTCCAAAGAGAGAGCACTGCTGTAACCCTAGCAGTAATTAGGTTGGAGGAAGAAAATGAGGAATGTGAGGGTAGCCTCAGCTACACAGAGTTTAAGGCCAAATAGAAAAAAAGAAAATGGCTACTGAGCACTATATTTATATTAACATTTGACAAGCTGGGGAGCTGATGCTAACAGCACTCACACTGGACCGCTCATAATTCACTAACTCCACCTCAAGCGAATCCGATGCCTTCGGACTTTTGCAGGTACTCAAATGTACAAAGAGGCAAACCACATATGCACATGAACACAAAAAAACTCATAAAACTTTTAAAGTGTGTGTGTGTGTGTGTGTGTGTGTGTGTGTTAGCATATCCCTATAATCCCAACAGTCTAGATACAGAGGCAGGGGGATTACAAACTCTAGCCAGCCTGGATTGCAGAGCATGATCCCATCCCAAAACTATAAAATAAAACAACTAATCAAAGAATGTTTTTAGTGTAACTTTAGCATTTCAGCTCAAAGAAACAGTTTATAGAGGTTGTCTAAAACATCTTAAACTTCTATTTACTTTCTAATGCCTACCTTCCTAGGAAATGTTACATTAATTATTCAACACACAAAAGACCTCATCTGTTTTGTTAACCACAGATCCAAGCATTGAGTCAGTGCTGAGACCAAATTACTGAAATAAATATGAACAAAAAGGTTGAAAATAAAAACAAAAACTGCCAAACAATCAGACCCTGACTACATGGGACCCGATTCCAGGGACCTCGGAAACACAGCTGCTAATGACCTAGACCATTACCACAGACAGAAATTGGAAAATGACAGACAAGTAAAGCTTACTGTTTAACACGACAGTAGGATGTGTCTATCTACTAACAGATAGTTCCCACGCTCTCCCAAGACAGTTCTCCTATAAAGACTGTCTCTTACAGCAAACCATTTTCCTCAATAAATCTTTTCTGTGTCTATTCTGGTCTATAAAGACTTTCACTCCCAAAACTTCATGCACAATCACTGAACCACACACTAAAGTGAGCGAGATTGGGAAATAAAGTGCTTCCTCATTTTTCAAACATATTTAGAGTATCTATAAAGTATTCAAAAACATACTAGGTATTATAATTTCATGATTACATCTTGAAATAAAGTCTAAAATCCATGATTTGAGTTGAGAACACTAATGCACTAAATTGTGGGAGTTATACATGTTTAAGTAATTTCCTTTGGCCTGAAATACAATCTTGTTTATTTGTGCTTTGTTGTTTTTAAAGGGACAATGTACACGTTCTTACATGTGGATACTACATTTAAGATTTAGACAGAAATGGTTCATTTACAGTAACCTCAGAGGTTGGGTACCTAGTAATGAACCAGGAGGGAAGACTAATCTCCCAAGTAAGGGAAACAGAATATAATGTTATAAGGAGTTAACAAGGAAACTAGAAGAGGAGGGTTAAATGGGGAGGGAAACAAGAGGCCAGGGCAAAGAAGAGAATATGGGAATGAGCAACTAACACTGAAAGCCCTTTGAAATGCCATATAGAACCCTACAACTGTAGAAACTTCTTAAAATATATACATAAAAATGAATTTAAATAAAGAAACCACATAATAGATGAAACAATACCCCAACTAGACATCTTAAGCCACCAAGTAAAGCCCTTAGTTCTAGGAATGGGTCACATCTTACTGAGCCTGCAAAAGAGGTCCAATAGAATTTCCTCACAAATATCACAGGCTATAGTCAAAGATATTGATTATACTCCACAACCTAGCAGCAAAGCCCTATTGCTGAAGACATCACTTACTTACATCATCAAAATATGGAAAAATTAAGCTCATGCCCACTATAGGCTTCAGTTCATGTGCTGGAAGGTGCTACTTTGCATACTCAAGAGAAGAGAAGCACCAGTATTACCCAGTACAAGTCCTGCAATCCTCACCAGTGAACGGGCTGCAAGGTACACTGATGAACTAGTAGCTCGAAGTTATGGGAGTGACCAACCACTTCCTGAGTGGGTTTAAGACCCATTTCATGAGCTGGAGACCACTGACACAGTTAAAGTGGCTAAGAAACTAAGACTAGACAGGTTTGGAGCAGTAGGAAAACCACTACTATTATTTGCTACAATAGCAATTATAAAGCTGTAGGTCAGGATGTCTTTGGAGGATTGAATGACCCTTTCACAGGGCTCACCTAAGACCATCCTGCTTATCAGGTATTAATACTACAACTCATAACAGTAGCAAAATTACAGTTATGAAGCAGCAACAAAAAATTGTGTATTTTTTTTTAACCCAAGACCTCAACAACATGAGGAACTGTATTACAGGGTTAAAGTATTAGGAAAGTTGAGAACCACTGAGTTGAAAGAACAAAGCACTTAGTGAACATATTTAAACAGTAAAACATATTTAAGGTTTTTTTTTAATTTAACCAAAGACCTCCATTTATTCAATTTGAAGTATGTGACACATTTTAAATAGTATGACAGAGAGCATAAACATGTTTATATAAATGCAACATATACAGCAGTGAGTCTTACAGCTGATTTGGTTCTTATTTGCTACAAAAGTGAGTGAAACAAGAACCTAACATACTGGTGAGGTGAAGTAAAAACAATGCTGGAAGAAAAATCTTTCATATTTGCAGTCATCCTCAATCAAATATTTTTTACTCACAAGTATAATATGGTCTCAGGAAACACCAAAATCAAAGTTAATCTTTTTAAACAATCTTTATTTCCTTAACTGTTCTGTAATGACAGTTGCAGAGAAAAGGCAAGGACAGACTAAATTTCCTAGACTGAAACTGTCCTTATCTTACACGACACTCTTCCAGGAGCCAGTCTTTAAACACACCAACACTCAAAACAACTAGGGAAGGAAAAACTAAAATGTGACAAAGATAGCCTAAACATCCTGATGAAAAACAACTTAGGGGCTAGAGAGATGGATCAGTGGTTAGAGCACTGGCTGCTCTTCCAGAGGTCCTGAGATCAATTTCCAGCAACCACATGGTGGATCACAGCCATCTGTAATGGGATCTCTTCTGGTGTGTCTGAAGACAGCTATAGTGTGTGTGTGTGTGTGTGTGTGTGTGTGTGTGTGTGTGTGTGTGTGTGTGTGTGTGTGTGTGTGTACACTATTGAGCTTACAGTTCCAGGACAAAACCCACCATTTCAGTGAAGTCAAGGCAGGAACTTAAAGCATCACACTGTCAGTCAGGAGCAGAGAGAAAACAAATGCATGCATCCTTGAGTTTGGTTGCTTACTATAGTGCTCACCTAGTACTCTCTATCCTTATATATACAGGAAAGGGCTCAAAATTATGGAATGGCACCACTTCCAATGGACTAGATCTTTCTATAATAATTAACAATCAACTAACATTCAAGACAATCCCTCATAAACAATGCCAGAAGCCAATTAATCTTGAAAATAAACAGAAAATTTTTTAAAGTTACATTACAGACCAAGTTCTAAGACAGCTAGGACTAAATAGAGAGATAATAATAGTCTGGTTCTAATTATTTGAAAAGTGTAATTTGCTAAAAGTAGTATTAAGAACAGGAAATCATGGGCTGGGGCAGTATTCCAGCAGGTAAAATACCTGCTCTGCAAGTCTGAGTTTAATCAAGGGCCCAATTTTTAAAAGCTGGGCATGGTGGCAAGTGTCACTAGGGAAATGCAGACAAGTGGGTCTTGCTGGCCAACCAGTCTAGCCTACTTCCAAACCGCAAGCCAGTGGAAAGCATGGTCTTAAAATAAACAGACAAATGTGGACAGCACCTGAGAACAACAAAATCGTTCTCTAGCTCCTACATATGGCGCACGCACGCATGCACGCACGCGCGCGCACACACACACACACACACACACACAAAAAATAGGAAATCATGGCTAAAAAGTTCCTTTAAATAGAAAAGACGAACTCTTATTTAAATAATGGCAGCAAATGTAGAAGTTAAAACATTTTTTTCCTAGCACTTTAGCATTCAGTTTTCTATCAAATTCTTCATACATATTATCAAATTTAATGCAAACTCTGAAGACCATTTTTGAAGATTTTTTTCTCTCTCTTTTTTTTTAAGAAAATTTCACTATTTAGCTCAAACTGGCCTCACATCTGTTAAGTAGCATAGGCTGATTTAAAACTGACATATTCCTGCCTCAGCCTTTCTGAGTGCTAGATTACAGGCCTATAGCTTTTTGGTCTTTTTGAGACAGAGTCTTACTACATGTTCCAAAGTGCAAGAACACATGCATCCTGAAGTAACCAAAGATCACTGTACTCTGAAACAGCAGGCAGAAATAAAAGGATTAACTAAAAAAAAAAAAAAAAAAAAAAAAATTCAAAGAAAAAAATTAAATGATCTTCTGAAGGTCTCAACATCAGTAAATGGCTGAGTTGGTATTCTCTCATCAAATTCTTAAACATTACTTTAACTTCAAACAAATGCAGACCAAACCACAGTTCCGTAGCAAACTATGAACAAGTAATCAATCATATTTGCAGAGAGTTTACAGTGGCCTACCTTCTTTCCAAAGGGGCATGATTCATTTGATGTGATAAATAAAAGATAGACCAGAAGAGCTTCTTTGGAGTAAAATAATTTATATGTTTTATATTATAATTCATCAATAATATATAAACTGAAATATCTATTTCCCAAAATGTTGTCTTAAACCAATACATTCTTGATTATGAAATGGTGATGAAAGTACACTTTGGAGGAAAAACCTAGCACCCACACTTGCTGATGCTTCCCAAGTGGCATAGGCAAACTCTGCAATTAGTATTGTTTATAATGACATGCAATGAGAAAGCCGAGAAAGCAAAGATTGAGACATGCTATGTTCATGGAAAGAATAATTTTAAACCTAATTCATTTGTTAGTAAATATAGCTACATGTTATCTATGTTCTCGTCCTTTATGAGTGACCTAACTGTGTGAAAGAAAGGCATTTTTGTCATGACTTTATGGTTACAAATCTGAAATGTACCACAGTTACACATAGTCATTTTCTACCACATATATCTTTATATAACTCAGTTAAAGACTCAATAATATTTTAAGATTTTTACTTCTGTGTAATGTACATGTGTCTATGTATAAGCATATACACATGAATGTAGGTGCCTTCAGATACCAAAACAGGACACAGAATCCCTCAAACTCGAGTAACAGGTGTCAGACATGAGTGCTAGGAACTAGGCCATGGTCCTCTGCAGTAGCAGAAAGTGCTCTTAACCTCTGAGCCATCTTTCTAGTTCCATAAAATAGCCTTTTTTTAAATATGCACTGGTGTTTTGCCTGCATGCATGTCTGAGTGAGGGTGTTGGATCTTGGAGTTACAGACAGTTGTGAGCTGCCATGTGGGAGCTGGGGACTGAACCCAGGTTCTGTGAAGGAGCATCAATGCTCTTTACTGAGCCATCTCTCTAGCCCCATAAGATAACCCTGCTTATAAGAATGTCAATAATTTGCTGGCAATTACGGCAGAAGGTTGCTTGCTTTTCAGTTTTTTAAGACGGGGTTTCTCTGTGTAGTCCTAGGTACCCTGGAACTCCCTCTGTAGACCAAGCTGGCCTCAAACTCAGAGAGATCCACCTGTCTCTGCCTCCCTAGTGCCGGAATTAATGGCACTTATTCCCTGCAATGCAAAAGTTTTGTAGGAGTTTCTCTTACATGTTAGAGAGAGAGAGAAAGAGAGAGAGAGAGAGAGAGAGAGAGAGAGAGAGAGAGAGAGAAAGAGAGAGAGAGAGAGAGACTTTATTATAAACATTGACTATATGAAAAAGATTAATACCCAATACATGTGGAAGGCAGAAGCTGACTAAGGTGGCATCCTTTATCACTCTCCACCTAATTTATTTGCTACAAGGTCTCTCAAACTTGTAACTTATTATTTCGATTAGAACATCTAGCCAAAGAGTTCCTGGGTTCTGTCTTTGTACACCCTACACCCTCAGCTGTGGAGTACGGAAGTACAGCCCTGCACCACACCCCTTTTATATGGGTAACAGGAATGTGAACTCCAGTGTTCGTGTTTGTACAATTTCCTCCAATGAGTTTTCTCCCTAGTTCCTAAAAGTGATGTCACTTTTCTAAAGATTTATTTTTATTTGATTCATATATGTGTGTGTACATATGAATGTGGGTGTGTGTTCTCAGAGGCCAGAGGGCACATTAGAACACCTGAAGCTGGAATTACAGACAGTTGTTTTGACACTGGGTGCTTGGAACAAAATTTTCATTCTCTAGAAAAGCAGCAAGCACTCTTAACCACTAAGCTATCTCTTTAGCCCATTAAAAAATAATTCTAAAAAGTATTAAACTAAGGATAAAGCTTAATGGTAAAGAGTGTAGCTAGTGGTCACACTGCACTAAAACAAAATAAAACCCTCAAGAGGGAAGGGGAATTACTGGAGTTGAAATAGTCACTTCCATGCTGGCCATCAGATATTACAGTCAATTTACTGTTCATGAAAGTGAATGTTAAATGAAGATTAAACATTAGGCTAAATATATTTAAAAAAATAGTAAATTGATCTAGCAACAAACTATTACATGCAAACCAAGCACTCGAAGTAATAAAACTAGTGATCCTATTTCCTCACACTGCTGGATGAAGATGAATGTGAATGAGCAATGTGAAGTCCCTTTAAAAGGGACAAAAAATATTTAGGTTCTTGTACTGACCGGCTCAGAATCATAGCAATAATCATCCCAGCTCTGTCTGAGGGGTTTCTTTGTTATCTGAAAGTAAGGCACATTAGTTAGGTAGAAGTTATTAGAGTGGAATTATACTTCTGTAATCATCTCTGAGATGCAATATTCAGAAAGCAAGACGACCATCCAAAGAATAGTTATTTTGCATAGCAAGATACTCTAATAAAAACTAGATAAATATTCAGATTCTGAGAGATTGTATATTATTGTTCTGTTTAACTTATACATGTCATTGCCCAGTGGCTCTGATATTTGTATTAGTCACTAAGTTCCTTATCCTATACGTACTGATACTATGCATGTATGCCATAGCCACTCATCACAGATAGTCAGAAGAACTGTAAAATATGCAAAATACTGAGTCAGTAAATTATCTCATTGATAAGGGCTTATAACTTTGTAAAAAAAAAATTACTCAGGGGCTGAATTAGTTCTTTTTAAAAAAACACTTAATTTTGTATAGTTAAAAAAATTACAGCATTCAAACAGAAAGTGATGTAATTTCTAAGTTCTGGAGCTGCTAACATAGAGTTAAGGTGGTTTATATTAATATGAAGTTGTAAAGTTAAAAAGCACCAGGTAGAGTATATTGCACATTTGAGGAAGAGTCCACTGTGTTACCTTCATAATATTTAATAGATAATATTTTATTTACTCAAGTGTAATTAAAATTTTAAAAAATCCTAAGGGTATTTTTCATTGTCATACAGAACTTTTTCCCATTAATAGATTTTCCCTCAAGCAAAAAATGAGGGATTATTTTATTCTTTAAGTGATATAATATAGTGGCAATTCCACTAATAACTGGATTTAGAATTTTAAAATAAATTAAAAAAACAGAGAAATCTATATTCTGAAAAATGTGTGAAGATCATTCTTCAATATGAAAGTTTAAACCTGAATTCTGAATTTTAAAGAAAAACTACATTCTCTAAATCATTTGCCTTTGAGAAATTTTATACTGATGCTTTGTTCTATTTTGTTTTGTTTTTACCATAAGAAATGACAATGGAGCACAAGCAGCCCTGGAACTCATTACGCAGAGCAAGCATGGTAATCCTATAGCATCAACCAGCTTCCCAAACGACAGAATTACAGGGATGAGACATTATGCCTGGGTTCCTATAGAGTGTTTAGAGGACTGTTTATTAAATCATACAGTGATACTCTATGCCAGTATCATAGCATGCAGACATATGTGCATTAGGATGCAAAACATGCAAATCAAGTTCAAAGCAATCTCTCTGCAATTCATAAGCACTAATCAATAGTTAAACTTAATATCCTGGGGTATGTAATAGTCAGTCATGACAAAAAGAATATAACATTTTTATGATAATAAAGTACGCAGCTTAATATTCTTAAGGGAATCACACAAAATGCACATAAAACATAATTTTTAAGACTGTATGAAGTAGATAATCCTTAAATTTGGAAGGTATACCACACCTTTTAAACTGTCTACATAAAGGCAAAACTTTCTCAGTAATTAAAGTTTAATTATTCCCTACATTTCAAAATGTGTTTCATAAATTCTTACCTGGTTGAGAAAATGATACTCCTCAGGCTGTTTAAGGTGGAATGCTAACCTCTCCTCTTCACTTGCTCCTGCGAGGAGGTAATAGAATACATGATAGTTCCTGTTGGGAACAAAGAATATAATGAACATGACTGATTCTAGTTATTTTTTTATTTTGTTTTGTCATAAAAAGACAGTTTCTTTCAGCTGCTCAAACAAGGAGCAAAAATTCATCCTTAAAACTGATCTGTACATCTTACACAATTCATGCGAATATCTTTATAGCACTAAAAATCTGGTTATAAGATTCATATATTACAGAATGAAATACAAAGATGTACCTCTGACAAGATTCATCCTCGAGGATGCTGAAAAGACCTGCTGTCCCAGCTCCCTGCCTAATTCTGCCTCACCTGATGCTGTTTTCAGAGACTTGCTCCCAGAACAACTTCAGAAATAGCTGCTGATTCCTGATGACCTCAGTTCATCCAGACTTTCAGACAGATCCAGTAAAAACATCAGTGAAGCCCTGAACTTTTTAAGCATACAGACTGAATAACAAATGCTAAAGTTCGCTTTCTTAAATCTGGACATTATAAGGTATAGAATTTACATAATTGTTATAATTGTGCTCAATTTATATCTGAGAGTCTTTTTAACTGGACAAAAGGAGGGAATATTGCAGGTTTGGTCTAAGGCAGCTTGTATTACGTTAATTTGGGTCCCTAAAATTGCACTAGAATCTACTCGATCACATGTAAGATACTGAGAGAACCCTGCCCCAAGTTGACTTTGATTGGTAAATAAAGTTGCCAGCTGCAAATGGCTGGGCAAGGAAGACAGAGGCGGGACTTTTAGGATTTCCAGGCAAGGGACAGAGGAAAGAGAAGGAAGGAGGAGATCTGCCATGCTGGGAAAGGGAGAACCAAGACTCTGAGCCTGTGCAGCACCAAGAGCACAGTCGCAATGTAGAAGCTGGGGAAGAGTGGTCCCAGGAGAGCTACCCAACTGGGTCTAGGGCAGCTAAAATGTAATATAAATTTTAGTAAGTAATGAGTTGGGAATATCAGAGGGAGGTGGATTAGCCTTGTGGACATTAGGAAGTGGCCCAACCATTGAACTGTTTAAGGATAATATTATATTATCAAAATATAATAAAGGCTGTGTGTATGTGTCTTTCATTCAGAAACCCAGAACGTTGGGGCAGGCAGTAAGGAACGTACCTCCCACTGCTGGGATCAATTTGAGTATCTTACTGGGTACTGCTACACAGATGGCTCAAGAAAATGAGCTATCACCTGAAAAACTACTTTCCTGTCCTAAATTTATCTAGAAAGAAGAAAGAATAACAATTCTGCATATCCAATAAAAATTTCCAACTGAATTTAAAAATATAGCATTCTACCCAAAAAAGAAAGAGTAGTTAGTATAAATATAAAATCTATACATAATATACAGTGAATTAAGGGTCACAGTATACAAATAAATGAAGGGAATCTGTGTGATGCTGCAAATCTAACTGTATAAATTAAAAATATATACCGTTCATTATGCTCTTGATAAACAAGTCTGGATTTTTCCAGAAGATATTTTTCAACATAGGCCCTGGTGAAAAAAAAAAATAGGTTGAAATAATAATTAATTTAAATAAATAATAAAGTTAAATAAATGTAGATTTTATTTGTTTATAGTTGAAATCTATAAGGATGATTTTCCAGGTGACAGTAGCACATTCACCATTATAACTGTTATACATATTAGCTTTATCCATGTTAAATTCTCAACATCCTCAGTCATCAAATGGCTAGTAAAATAAGTAGGTGAACATATCAAGAGCAAATACACAATGAAACCCTGTTTCAAAAATAAAAATAAAACAGAAGCATCCACTAGTAATCAGTAACATAATCACCATGATTATGAGCCCATGTCTAATTTTACTACAAATTAAATCACTCAAATTTACTATTTCCTAGAAAAATCTCTTTTTCTTCTATTCTAATCCATGAGTTCTACTAAAACAAAAATTATCAATTCAGAGAATGAGGTAGTCATATTATGCCTACACATTTATCTGCTCACAAAAGCGCAAAGCACATCACATGTGTTTGAGATTCTATTTAAAACCAGCATAGAAAAAGAAGAGACAGATGAATTGAATATGGTAAGACTTAATCATTACTGAATCTACCTAGGATGTCCTTTCTCTGTTTTTTCTCTATTTTGTATACATTTGACTTCTTAAACAAAGTATCTTCATAAAATTATTTCCTAATTCTTCCACTTGGCAAATTTTTAATACTCAACATAAACAGCGATGTTTTAGATAAGACCTCCAGAAACATATCTCAATCAACTTATCATTTACTATAATCAACTTATGAGCATCTGTTTCCCCAAAAGACAACGAAAACGTCACAGGCAAAAAACATGTTTACATGGGTTTTTAAATCTTCAATATCTAGAACAATGCTTGATATTCAAAATGCACCCCACAAATCTATGCTTAATAAATAAAACATGAATTAATAACAATGTTCAACCCAAATATGTTGTTTACTCAGTTTTTGTTCACTATAAAAAAATTTACCTTTTTTACGTAATCAATAGAAGCTCCTGCATTTCCTTCAATAAAGGAAACTGGACATTTATTTCCTAATTCACATAACTATCTTAATCAATGGAGATTACTATTACATTTGAAGTTAAAAGCAATATACATTGAGGGATGGGAGTGGGGCGGGGTAAAGGGATAACATCTCAAAAGTAAATACTGAGTATCTAATAAAAAGGATAAAAAAGAATAGTGTTACAAGAAAGGTTTTAAATAAAAAAAAAAAAAAGACTGGCAGAATTCTGAGCTTAAAACCATCTGGCAATGGACTTATTTTTGTTAGGAAATTTTTAATTACTTCTTCCATTTCATTAGGGATTATAGGTCTTTTAAAATTATTTAGTCTTGATTTGACTTTGATAAGTGGTATATATTAAGAAAATTGTTGCTGTTGAGTCAAGGTTTCTCTGTTTAGCTTTGGCTGTCCTCAAAGTCACAGAGGTCTGCTTGCCTCTGCCTCCAAGGTATGTAACATCATTACCCAGCTGAAAATTATCCACATTTTTAGATTTGCTAATCTGATTGAATAAAGTGTCTTCTGGATTAAAAAGAAAAAAAGCAATATACATGACTTTACCTATTACTATTCTCTTCTGAAACCCAACTATAAGCCTAACTCCTTGAAATAATCCCACTTTTAAGAGAAAAAGTACCAACAGAGCCTTTGTAAACTGGTAAGTCTTAAGAGTCGAGAAAAGAAACGAGCTATGAAAAAGCTATTGAACATCTCCGGTGGACTTTTGTGGTTGTTCATAACATTGGTTTTAGGTTCTTCACAGATGGGCCAAAACGTTATATACACAGTAGTTTTGGTATGCTTTTTTTTTTAATGCAAAAGTACATAAGACTGAGATATAATTCAAATAGCATAAAAAATAAGCTATCATCTACTTATTAATAGGGATATAAAAATCATAATAATAACCATCAAATATAAAAATAATAATTTATATGTATGGTATATATACAAGTGTGTGTGTGTGTGTGTTTGTACTGACAAATTTCCCTGAAATGCAAAATAGTTTAATATTAGAAAAAGAGCACAATATCAATGTATCTCAGAAGGAAGACATGTTTATCTATATAGATCCTAAAAACAACTTAGATGAAATTTAATATGCAAAATTAACATAAACTCAAGACAATTAAAATCAATGTTTAATTAGTTAATACAATAAAAGTTCTTTAGCTTGAGTTTTACTTAATGGAGAAATAGACATAAAAGGGAAAAATAACATTATAGTGGTATTTGTAATAGCCTGGCTTTTAAATATCCTCTACAAAGGCCCATAGGCTAAAGACTGAACCAGCAGCCTATACTACTAGTAAGAAGGAGAGAGCCTTGGTGGAAGAAAATTAGGTAATTAAAGTGTGCCCTTGTAGGGAATACTGGCATCTTCCTCTACCTTTCTCTCCTTTGCTTGCTTTCTAGGCACAATGTGATTATCACCATATGGTCTATCCCACAATCCCAGCAATGATACTCTTGCCTGCCTCAGAACCACAAACAACACAGCCATGGACTTATACTTCTGCAAGTATGAACCTAAATAAAATCTTTCCTCTTTTCTCTCTGGTATTTTGTCATAGCACTGAAAAGCTGGCTGTGTTAGTTACATTTTCTCATTGCTGAGGCAGATACCAAACAGAAAAAAAACCTATGAAAGAAAGATTTCATTTTAGCTCATGGTTCAGGAGACAGCCCATCATGGCAGAATGGCTTAGCTCAGAGTGGGAGCTTAGAGCAGTTTGTTCCTATTCTCGGCAGAACCAGAGACAGAGAGCTAAGGCCAAGAATGGGACTGGGATATAACCCAAAGGCCAGGCCCAAGTGAGCTACTTTTCTTTTTACAAGTATAATATTCCTTGAACAATCAAGACAAACAGTAAAGTACAAACAATATATCAAAACACTAGATGTAAAACTATAATAATCAATAGATTCACCCACACAAACAATAAGCAGTAAGAAACCATAATGCAAGAGAAAAACCACACTCAATAAAATACTTAACAATAAACTCAAATATACAAAAAAGTACTTCTAAAAAGTACAAAGATGTAATCATCTCTAAAATTATCACAAAATTAAATGTTAAACCAAGAAAAGTAACAGCTATAGAAACTCCTTTAGTACACAGTTACCTTAAAGAATCCAACCTGAAAAGGCTGCATACAATATGATTCTATCTCTACATTTTGAAAAAAAATGGTATGGAGATAGGAAAAGATCAAAAGATCACTTGTTACCAAGACCAGGACAGTAACAAGGCAGAATAAGCCAAACACAAAAGATTTTTAACACAGTAAAATTATGTTGCCCATACTAAAACGGAAACTATAAATAGCATCTCTGCACTTCTAAAAGCCAAAGAATGTAAAACCAAATGAGCACACTTTAATACAAGTTATGGATTTCACAATTAATAAAAATGCAGCAAGGACACTGTTCATCAACTTTAACAAACAGAGCACAACACAAGATATTTATAACAAAGGAAGCTATGCATAGGATTTCCTTCAACTATGAATCTAAAACTAGTCTAAAGAATACTCTAGAACATTGCTAGAACAATCAGATGACTCACAGAAAATGAAAATCCCTTGATTGGGAGAATACTAATTTGGATATGTAGAAAAGTGTGAATATCTTCAGAAATAAAATAATTAAAAAGTCATTTCTAACTTAAAATAAATTTTTGAAAATTTATAACTGTTAACAGTTAACAAGTATAAATATGTTAAGAATTATAATTAGTCTTAGAACTTTCTCAGTTTGAGTCCACCAAAAAAATTTTATGCAGATACCAATGTCATAATTCATAGCTTATGAAACTAGTAATAACTAAAATACAAATATGCTCCAGGATCTGGAGAAATAACTCAGCAATTAAGAGCACTGGCTGCCCTTTCAAAAAATCTGGGTAAAATTCCTAGCTCTCACAAGGCAGCTAACAACCATCTGTTACACCAGTTCCAAGGGATCTGATGACCCTTCTATCCTCCAAGGACACTGAATTTATGTGGCATATACATAAACTGAAAATAAAATAGATTTTAATATATGTACATGTATACGTACCAAGCATGTGTGCATGTGTGTGTGCTTCTAAATAGCAGTACTTACCCAAGTACAGTGCCTGTTTCTTGGTAGTTTACTTGAATAAACTTGCCAAAACGACTTGAATTGTTATTATGAGCTGTCTTTGCATTTCCAAAGGCCTGTAAAAATAAGTTGTTTTTATTTAAAAATAATTTTTAAGCATTCTTTAGTCTTCAGACTAATGAAAACGCAGTAAGGCACATGTGAGCTCGAATAGAAGAATGGAAAGTTGAACAAAACCCATTGATTTTCACCTTATTCTAAGTCAGGAAAATGAATCTCAATCTTTAAAATTTACTATACAGGACTGAAGAAAAAAAGCTCAGCTCTTAAGAGCACTTGCTGTGCAAGTGTGATGTGAATTCAGATTATAACACTCCTGTAAAAAGTCCAGTGTAAAGATGCACACCTGTAATGCCAACACAGTAAGCAGACAGAGAGGACAAAGGTCGAGACTTGCTGGCCATTCAACTAGTTGCAGATTTAGTGAGAGACCTACCTCCAAGGAATGATGAGAGACAGTTGACAGTCCAGAACAATGTGCTGTCTCGTTTCTACTTCTACATCTACGAGTACCTCCACCCACATACACATGTGCATATAACACACTCATACATACACAAAATTAATAATGTGAAAATATATTTCTTTGCCAATCCCATGTCTTTAATCCCAGCCCTCAGGAAGCACACACAGATGGATTTCTGTTGAGTTTGAGGCCAGCCTGATCTACAGATTGTTCCAGGTCAACCAAGGCTACACAGAGAAACCAAACCCTGTCTAGAAAAACAAAAACAACAAACAAACAAACAAAAACATGGTTTTTGTTCCTAACACATTTCTTAAGTTTATACTAAAGCATTTTGCAAAGCTGAAAAGGCTAAGAAATAATTATATATAAACTGATCATTCTACATAAATGAACATAAGTACATACATAAGTACATAAATGAAATTCTATTAAGACAATATAATTATCTATTTAAAACAAAGCCATTTACTGTACAGATGATAAAACAACTATATGTTCTCTGTACCATGACCCAAAGTGTATACCAAGTAAGGGGATACTGGCAAGCAATGCTGATACCACTAAAATAAGGCTAAAATTCTTTCACAGCTCTGGTCATCACGATCTAACCTGTCTACCATTTCCCAGGAAAAATCTCATTTCTAAAGGTTGTCTTTATCTAAACTGACTTACTGATCACTCACGGAAAACAGCCTCTCCATACCCATTACCACCATGTTTGTTTCTATAAAACAATCAGAGGCAATTGTTTAAGCACTGAAAATACCTAAAGTGGTAATAATAAAGTAGGGGTTGAGGAAACCTCATAATTACATGTATAATATGGGCTTGAAAGACATGAAAGAGGGGCTGGAAAGGTGACTTGGCAGTTAAAAGCACTGATTATTCTTTGAAAGAACCAGGATTCAATTCTAATGAGGCTAATATCCACTGAGAACTTCAGCTCCTGGAGATTCAATTCCCTCTTCTGGCCACAAGTAAACATGCATGCAGACAAAACACTCATTCGTATACATAAAATAACAATATAAAAAATTTTAAGGGTATTAAAGATTGCTATACATGTAGAAAGCCATGTGCATGCAAGATGTTTGCAAATGTCAAGGAATATGTATATACTCAGGAAAGAGCTCAGACTTGTGTTTGAATCTGAAGCTTTATGACAGCTGAAAATAAAAGAGAAAATGAAGTTGATATCAGATTAAGGGTGAAAAGACTGCTTCAATGAGCATACAAAACTTCAAAGGAAAACCTGAGAGCATTAATATGTGTGGGTATCTTTAAACGTTCCCATTCAATAATAACGACAAAAAAAATGGAGAATTATATAATCCCATGTAAAAAATAGTACAGTATAAGTCATGAAACAACCAAAGAGGAGTTACAAACTAATAATCACTCTTCCTGGAGAAATGTTATTACCAGAAGTATCACATTATATTAAATTCTAGCTTTCATCTTCTTTGTCGAGCCAAATACAAATAGAATTATGCCCTGCTTCTTTGTAAAGAGATAGGCTACTATTCCAGTGACTCAAAAGAAACTCTTTTTAGTTTTCTTTTGATAGTGCTGGTATTAGAATCCATGGCTTGCACAAATCAAATACTGCTCTTATCACTGAGCTACAATCCTAACTCCTATAAGAATCCTATAAAAATAAATCATTAGTATTATACCCGCCATGTTTTGTTTTGTTTTGTTTTGTTTTTTTGCTACTTTGAGCTTCCCTTGGTCTCTAAAAATTATGTCTATTCTAGTAATTTCATTGCATTCTCAGATTTACCAATCTTTTAAATTTAAGAAAATTATTTCTAGTTGAGTATGGTGGCACATGACTTTAATCCCAGCACTAAGGAGGCAGAGATATGTGGATCTCTGTAAGTTCAGGGCCAGTCTGATTTGGGGGTGGGTGGCAAGAAAGAAAAAATTATTTCTATATATACCTTACCTCAAGTACTGGTCCAGCTCCAAGAATAATCTGTTCTACTCCACTGGCAAATCCTTTCTGACTGAGGGCAGTAAGGTGGTGAATAAGAAAGTTTGTGCTTTGAGTCTTCCCAGAACCACTCTCTCCTGAAATCACAATACACTGATTCTTTTTGCGCTGAAGCATAGCATGATAAGCTGCATCTGCCACAGCATATATGTGGGGCTCAAGTTTTCCCAACTGGTGGTTATCATACATTTTGACATATTTGGGGTTATAAATAGGAAGAAATTTGAATGGGTTAATAGCTATTAGAATACTGCCAACATAAGTATAAATTTTTTCATGCTTAAAGCGATTCCTTAGGTTTTCTAAGAGAGTTTTCTCGTTCAAATCAGGCAAGCTACATAAATCATCAAAGTCTTTCTGCTGAGGCTGTGGAAGAAAGCCCCGCTCCATCATCCTGCGTCGTTCTTCGGTTACCCGTAGCCATGACTGGAGGCTACCATAATGAATTGATCCATCAAGGTTTTTTTCTCTCAGAAGAAAGCGGTAATCCTCTCCACTCAAGCGATTTTCCAAAGCCATTCGGGGCCACAACATCATTCGCTGAACTGGACAATCGGTTGGATTGAGAATCCATTCTTCTCCACCAAATTCTTTTACCTCTGCTAAAACGTAGCATTTTGTCTTGTCTAGGTGAAGTCTGTTTATAAGGGAGTCAATCACCTCAGCTGCTGTGGAGTTTTTTCTGGCAGGAATTGGACAGTAAATTGTTCCTTCTGAAATTGTCCCAGGATATATTCGCAATGTGTGTTCATTATCCTCAAAGCGTCGTCTTCCTCCATCACTTACATTCATATTGGATCTTGTCCCATCAGAAAGGACAGTATGTGTTCAGGACTGGGCGAACCATTTTCTTGGCAAAAGAACTGAAACACAAAAGATAGAAACCATGAGCAGTCACATTGAATATTGTTTTCTGTATCCAAAAATGAAAACCTTAACAACCACATTGACTGCAGCCTTCTGAACATAAACCCATAACTCACTGTATAAGAACAAGTATTAAGCCAAATATGGTGGCACACGTAGAGAGGCAATACAATTAAAGAGTTCTAATCTATCCTTGAGTATCTGGTAACTTTGTGGTCAGCCAGAGTTACTGAGATCTTCTTTCCAAGGGGCAGGGAACATAATAAGTATTGAAAATAGTCTCATTGAAACCATATAACATTAAGTTTTATTGTCCATGTCAGGATACTTTTTAGAAACATCAATATGCAAAAATATGTGGCACTATTTTACTATTCAACAGTAACACAATGAAACAAATGTTTTGTGAAACTCACTAAAACAGAAGATGAAGGGGAAAATAGAAATTAAGGTTTTAAAGAAAACAATCAGAAGCCTACTGTTTAAACATTTTCAGTGAATTCTTGGGCCTCTGCTCCCTTCCTCATGGTCAAGAAAAAGAGGGGATTTAACAGGATCGACTCAAAGACCATAGCCTTAACTTGTTGAGCCAAGTTGACAAGATCAAACAATTACAAATTTTATTACAAATTTTATTCTAACCCTACTCTGTCCTTCAATGCTACTGGATCTACTATTATCAACTTGACTCCACCCTTTCTAACCAAATCAGTGAGCTCAGGTTCTGACAGACCCTGTATGGAAAATAAGGTAGAGAAAGACAAGGAAGACTCCCATCAACTGGACCTCTGTCCTCACCTACAAACACGCACGCACGCACGCACGCACTACAAGAATATTCTTTCTGGTTTTACTTATTTCATCCTTTAACATAAAAGGGGGGAGCTTTTTAAAAAATTCTGCTGGAAACATGATCTCATACAGCCAAATTAGCCTTGAAATCACTGTGTATATTAATAAGGATACCCTGAGCTCCTGGTTCTCCTGCCTCTGGGATTCAGAAGACAGCACTGAATCCCTTGAACACCGAATCATAAACAGCTGTGTACTACCAGTCTGGGTAATGAAAATTAACTGGGTTCCTCTGGCAGGACAGCAAGTACTCTTGACCACTGAGCAATTTCTCTAGTCCCTAATATACTCTTTTCTAAAACATAAAAAATTCTGTTACCTTAATTTTGTGCTACCACATACTTTGCAAAGACCTCTGACCAAAAATTATTTCTACTTTTATCCTAGAGGGCCTCTAAATAGTTAAATAAAAGGTAGCCATATATCCATGGCTCAAATGCAACAAGTTTGGAACAAAACCACCATCTTGAGGTTGGTATTAGGTTGAACATGTTTATTACCTGAATAAGTTTCTATAAATTATATATAATATTGTTTCCTGTTTTTAATGGAAGTGCAAACATGGTTTCAGAGAGGAAAAAGAACTGTAGGAAACTGGACTAGAGACCACTCAAATTATGTTCTGGCAAATAATCTGGATGTATCTGTATTCTAAAAACTTGACTGAGGATGAATTCAAATGTATTTTGCATCATGAGATAGCTAGCTAAGAGCCTAAGGGGGTGAGAGTTAGAATTACAAATTTGAATGGGAAACATCCACCACAGGCTCATGTGGTTCACTCACTTGCTCACAGGCAGCAGCACTGTTTGGAAAGAATGTGGAATCGTTAGGTGGTGGATCACTGGTGGGTAACATTGGCAGGAACCTCTTCTGGCCAAAACCTCTGCTTCCGGATATTAACATGTGTACTAGAAGCTCTCATCACTATTAACAGATTCTCAGCTGCCATGCCTCCTTCACCATGAAACTTAGATAAAGTCAGTCTTCCATTAAGGTGCTTTTTGTTCCAGAAACTAATGAATTCACAGTAAGTGAAATAAACTTCAAAGCAGCATTTGAAGGTAACTAAATTATTTCAAATGGTTTATTAATGTAATGTCACTACTGTTTTAAAAAAATTATAACAATTCTCAAAGAAGTCGTAAAACAACTTTAAGCAAATATATTAAACTAATTTTCACTTTGCAAAAAATAAACTTTGAGAAACATAATTTAGTTTTGGAAACTGCTACTATAATTGAAAGGAATTTTTCTTAACAGACAGTAAATACTGTTCCTTAAAACATAATGGGAATATACTTTTTATGAGATCATACATTTTGCTTTAAAGCAACAGAATTCACAAAACTGTACAATGCTAAATATATTCTAAGCTTAAGCAAAGATAGAAATTTATTCGAGTAATTATATAAAGTAAATAAATAAATTAATTGATTTACTATAGTAATTCAGATCAGTGTTCAACAATTATTTGTATGCATACAAATGGAAGAAAATTTAACTAATTATTCACATGTGATAAAGCAATACCTTTTTAAAACCTTGGGAGTAGAAATACAAGAATCACAGATCAAAGATATCCAAGGCTACGTGTATGCACACACGCGCACAAACACACACACAGGAGCGGGTGGGGGGTAGACAAGGGACAGGGACACACAACACTAACACACACAATAAGGTGACTGTTGCTGTGGTCAATCAGTAACAGTTTTAGAACTGGCTTATGATGTTCCTCTAACCAGACTTAGAAGAGCGAGAAGCTAGGGGAGGAGCAACATGCAGATAGGGAATACAATTTCCTTAAATTATAATTTTATTTAAAAATTAAAATTGACTTTAATGCAACAGTAAGTCTGTGCCCCCAAAATCAAGAGATTTGTTATATTGCATTTGCTATCAAGAAAAAAAAATCTTTTTTATCCTTTTATCTTTTTCTTTATATATTTCTCATACTTTCTATACATTTTTTATTATAGGGGTGTGTATATCTGTCTGTCTGTCTGTCTCTGTGTATTTTAGACAGGGCTTCTCCATGTAGCAATGGCTGTCATGAAACTCATTCTGTAGACCACGCTGGCCTCAAACTCAGATCCACCTGTTTTTGACTTGAGTGCTGGGATTAAAAGTATGCACCACCACCTCCTAGCAAGGAATCTTATTTTTTAAAAGAACTTTTGAGGTTACGCCTGCATGTATGTATATATACTACCATGTGGGACTGAAACCTCTAGATGTCAGTTCTAGAACTGGAAATACAGACAGTTGGAAGCTGTCATGTGGCTGCTAAGAAATCAAACCTGAATTCTCCAAAATAACAATAAATGCTCTTAACTGCTTAAATGAGCATTTCTCTAGTTCCTATCACAGATATTTACTGGCATATGTTAGTAGGCCAATTCATACATTTTTGTACAGTATAAACAGAAGAAATAAACCAGGCAAGTGTATACAACTTTTAAAAAATTAGAATATGGTAGGATACAGTAGCACAGGCTAGTTAATTCTAGCCTTACAAATATTAAAGAAAAAAAAAACTATACTATTGAGGTAAGACTGTTTAAGAAAATACAAATGATTTGCCTACTATTGTAAATATGGGGAATGAGCTATTAAACATTTTGAACTTATTTTAGATTCATGATTATGGGAAAATGGTGTTCAAAACCTAATATTAGAAGTGGGGAAATGAGTGGAAAAGCTCTTAGCATACAAGCATAAGGAACCTGCCTTCGACCCTCCAGACCCACATAAAGGCAGACACACTGACACTCACTTGGAGTCCAGCACTCCTATGGCAAGAGGAGAGTTGGAGACAGCAATCAACAAAAGCTCAGCTGGCAATAGACTTAGGAGTGAACAAGAAACGCTGTCTCAGACAATGGGAAAGCAAGGACTGCCACCCAGTTCTGTCCTTTAACTTTCACCCACTGTGGATTCTGCTCAAATAGAAATCCCTAAAACAAAGCTTACCCTTATTCTAAAATAGCCCTATAGAAAGAAAGAAAACCAATTTTTAATCAAAATAATCCTTTAATGTGCATTTCACTATCTGTATCACCCCTTTCCCTGATTTACTTACTTTTTAAAAAGATTTATTTATTTACTTTATGTATGCGGGTATACAACAACTGTCTTCAGACACACCAGAAGCATACTGTTCCCATTACAGATGGTTGTGAGACACCATGTGGTTGATGGGAATTGAACTCAGGACCTCAGGAAGATAAGCCAGCCAGTGTTCTTAACCATTTACTTACTTTTTAATCAGAGAACTTAATACACAATCTAAACTTGGAATTGTTTTTATTTGAGGTTTTTGTTATTAAGTCTGGCATGTCCATTAGAAGGTAAGAGAGTATTAACACCTCAAAACATATGTGAGAGCAAAAGAAGATGGCTCAGCTGTTAAGAGCATTTGTTGCTTCCGCAAAGAACCTGGGTTCAGTACCCAACACTCACACAGTGGCTCAAAACCATCTATAACTCCAATTCTAGAAAATCCAATGCCCTTTTCTGGCCTCTGCAGGCACCAGGCATGCACACTGCACACATACATACATGCAAACAAAACATTCATATGCACAAAAATAAAATATTATTTTTGAAACAGAAATACAGAGGGGTTGTAGAATCTTCTTCCATGGTTAAAGAAAGTCACTGATGCCAGGCACATGGCTAGGGGAGACCCTGAACTGAGGCCCTGAGAGGCTGTTGTGTGAAGCTGTGAAAATCATGGATTAAATCAGAAACTCCAAGATGTCAAAGGTACCAGAGTCATGGAGAGATGCACACAGGGCACGGAAACAACCCAAGAGAGAGAACTTTGTGACAAGCAGCAAAACCAAAAAGGCAGTGCCATCTCTCTGACGTCAGACATGAAGTTTATGTTGTGAATGACTGTCCTCCAAGACAAGTCATAGCCATCGGGAGGAATTCATCTGTGCCCCTTGCTGAGCTAGCTAACAGTACACACCCAGGCATAGAGGCATCAAGTAAGGCCTGAGAATTTTTTTCTCCTGAATCCAGCTGCTCCCTACCACCTGGCAATGCTGCACATGACCTGAAGGAGGAGTTAAGAGTACATAATAGTTTAGGGCAGACTAGAATAAGGGATCCATCTAGGCAGCTACAGAAAAGCCTTCCTCCCTGCTCTGTAAAGACTTTTTAGGTGTGGCAAATTTGGGGAGGAGTACCCACACCCCTGTAAGTAACCCTTCACCAGGCTTTTTCAGGAAGCCCAACAAATTAATTGGTTCCTTTGAGTGAATTTTGGTAGAAGCATGTCTGGGTTTCAGGTAACCTTGAGGAGAAGTTTAGCAACAGAATTGCAGAATTTGGAGTTTGTTTCACTGGGTTTCCATCTTGCTTTAACAGAGTACTTCCCCACTATTCCCAATGTCTCTGCTTTAGAATGATATTACACAATCTATGTCACTGTATGAAGAAAGCATGTGAGTTGCTTTTATAAAGGACTACAGTTAAGAGATTGCTGAGAAGAGATTTTAAACTTTGGACTTTGAAACAGTATTAAGATAGACTGAAAGACTACGGAATTTTTTTTAAGGAATTATTTATTTTATGTGTATGAGTACAATGTGTAGTTATCTTCAGACACACCAGAAGAGGGCATCAGATACCATTACAGATGGTTGTGAGCCACCATGTGATTGCTGAGAACTGAACTCAGGACCTCTGGAAGAGCAGTCGGTGCTCCTAACTACTGAGCCATCTCTCGAGCCCCCAAGTATGAAATTTTTAAAGTTGTACTAAATGTATTCTTCATTATGTTATAGCACTTATTTGGAATGACATCTTTCAACTTCCACAATGGGACTGACTTTTCAAATATGTATACTATTAATCAGTTCAACAATTTAACAGATATACGTTATAGACTCACATTTGCACTTTTAATATATATAACTATGAGATGTGTTCAGTCATATGAGCTGATTGTCTAACAAACTACCTTTGTCTATTTTGGAAGAAGTATCAACTATCATTTTTATCACTTGCTCTTCTGATCTTTCAACTGCTTCAACTGCATATATATATTTCCCCTCAATTCTGTCACACCATCAACATTCCAAGACTCAACAAGAAAGCATGGAGAATAAGGTGACAGACAAAGCTAGGAAAGAAATTAACAAAGTAATCTCATAAAGTCCTTTTCTGTAAGGAAAAAGATAAATAGTAAATAGGCCGCCATCAGATCAGGGTTTGGCTTGTGGGCAACAGTTTGCCTATCACTATACTAAAGAGCTCCAGCACGCTTCTTTTTTTTTTTTTTTTTTTTTTTTACTTTTTTTTTCTTTTATTGGAAACTTTCTGCATTTACATTTTAGATGTTATCCCTTTTCCACAATCCCATTTCTTGCCACTCCCTTCCCATTGCCTCCATGAAGGTGCTCCCTCTCCCACCTCAGCACTTTGGCATTCCCCTACACTGGGAAAATGAGCCTTCACTGGACCAAAGGCCTCTCCTCCCATCGATGTCAGAAAATGCTATCCTCTGCTGCATATGTACCTCGGGCCATGGGTCTTTCCATTCAAACTCATTGGTTGGTGTTTTAGTCCCTGTTCTTCCCATGGGATTGTAGACCCTTTCAGCACATTCAGTCCTTTCTCTAGCTCCTTCATTGGATTCCTTGAGTTCAGTCTGATGGTTAGCTGCAAGCATCCTCCTCTGTATCAGTATGGCTCTGGCAGAGCCTCTGAGGAGGCATTCATATGAAGTTCTTGCCAGTAAGCACTACTTGGCATCAGCAATAGTGCTTGCATTTATTGGGCACATATGGGGTATATCCCCAGGTGAGGCAGTCTCTAGATGATCTTTTCTCCTATCCCTGCTCCTCTATTTGTCACTTTATTTCCTCCCATGAATGTTTTGTTCTTCCTTCTAAGAAAGACTGGGGCATCTACTTTCTGGCCTTCCTTCTCTTTGAGCTCCATAAGTTCTACAGATTCAATGAAATCCCCATCAAAATTCTAACTCAATTCTTCATAGAGTTAGAAAGAGCAATTTGCAAATTCATATGGAATGATAGAAAAAAAAAAACCCAGGATAGCAAAAACCATTCTCAGCAATAAAAAAACTTCTGGGGGAATCACCATCCCTGACCTCAAGCTGTATTACATACAGACCAATCGTGATAAAAAACTGCATGGTATTGGTACAGAGACAGGCAGGTAGATCAATGGAATAGAATTGAAGAACCAGAAATGAACCCACACACCTATGGTCATTTGATCTTTGACAAAGGAGCTAAAAACATTCAATGGAAAAAGGGACAGGCTCCTCAACAAATGGTGCTGGTTCAACTGGCAGTCAGCATGCAGAAGAATGCAAATCAATCCTTATCTCCTTGTACAAAGCTCAAGTCCAGGTGGATCAAAGCATGTTCTTTTCTTTATCAGAGGCATTCCGTAGTTTCTCCAAGGCAATTATATGAACTGGGAGAGATACTTCAAGCTACAAGAAGTAAAGAAGGCAAAATGTCTCAATCAAGAACAAATTTGGAACTTTTGAAAAATGAAATCACTGTAGTTCAAGCCAAGGAGAAGAATAGTAAAACATGAGGACAGGCACACAAAAAGATCACATTATACAGTACTTTGTAGTCTGGGATTCCCTTCTAAATGCAAAAGAAGATACCAAGAAGATGCCTCAAGATGAGACCCAGATGGTAGAAAGATCCTTTAAGTTGTCCTCTGAGCTCTGGGCATGTGCACCCGAATGCAAGTGTGCACACACACACACACACACACACACACACACACACATACATGTTTAAAGAAATAAATGTAAAAGAAAAGTCCTGGGGCTGGAGAGATGTCTCAGTGGTTAAGAGCACTAGCTGTTCTTCCAGAGGTCCTGAGTTCAATTCCCAGCAACCACATGGTGGCTCACAACCATCTGTTACAAAATCTAATGGTCTCTTCTACATTCATACTTAAAATAAATAAATAAAATTAAAAATAAATAAAATGAAAGTCCCTGCATCTCTGGTTTTTGTGTTTGTTTTTGTTTTTCTGATTTTGTTTATTTTTTAAGGCAGTTTCATGTATCCCAGACTATCTCAAATGGACTGTCCTGAATTTCTGATCCTCTTGCCCCCATTTCACAAGTACAGGATTACAGGCATGCACAACCATTCACACAGCTGTAACAGAGCCTAGAGAGATGGCCTCAAATTAAGTACTTACTGTTCTTCCATGGGGACCAGGGTTCAAGTCCCAGAACTGAGCAGCTCACAACCACATGTAACTCCAGCTGTGTACAGTATCTGATCCACAATTCTGCCTTCTGCAGGCTACCCAAGAATGTATATGGTACACAGACATACATGCAGGCAAAATAGTCATATGCATAAGACTTTAATTTTTAAAAATGATAATAATGATAGCCAGTTTTAAAAAAAAATATTCAGTTGGGAACTGAGAAGATGACTTGTTCTAAGTGTTTTTCCTTACAAACTAAAAATCTGAATTGGGATTCCCAGACAAATATTTTAAAAACCTATAGTTTCCCCCCCCAACTAGAAAGGTAAGAAAAAGGGGATCCCTGAGCCTTGTTAGTCAACCAGCATAACTAAAATAGTGGTCTCCAAGTTCTGTGAAAAACCCTGTCTCAAAAATAAGGTAGAGGGGCTGGTAAGATGGCTCAGCAATTAAGAGCACTGGATGCCCTTCCAGAGATTCAGCTCCAGCATCCATATGGTGGATAGAAAGGGCCTAGAACTCCAGTTCTAGGAGTCTAGCACCCTCTGCGTTATAACCCTCATGTGCACTGAGCACACAAATAATATGCAGACATTCACACAGGCAAATCATTCTCACACACATACAAAATATAAATAGCTGGATCTTTTATTGTTTTGTTTTGTTCCTTTTTGTTTTTTGAGACAGGGTTTCTCTGTGTTCTGGCTGTCCTGGAATTCACTATGTAAACCAGGCTGACCTCAAATTAAGAGATCCACCTGCCTCTGCCTCTGAGTGCTGGGATTAAAGGTGTGCACCACCACTGCCAGGCTATAAGAAATATTTTTATTTTGGTTTATATGTAAGAGTGTTTTAGCTAAATAAATCTTTTAAGTAAAATTAGGTGGAAAACAACTGAGGAAAACATCTCTGGCCTCCACACAAAAGTACAAATACACATACACACACACACACACACACTGTGTGTACAAACACACCAATGTGTATGCTCAGATAACCAAGATACTGCATACATGTATGTACAAACACACACCAATGTCTATGCTCAGATAACCAAGATACTCTAATTGCTTGAATGATACTAGATTAAAGTTGGGGTGGGGGGACAGTTGTGGGTAAAGCTCAAGTATGACTTTATATTAATCATTTTAGCACTAAAGACTCTAAAACTTATACCAAGACCCATACATTTCCAGGATAATTAAAAATCATTTATATGATCCTATAACAAGAATAAGTCAAAAAGCACAACTATCTCAATTAACTATCACCATGATTATCTGTATCTATGAACAAAAAAAATCATAAATAATACATCTGGCACTATAACCAATACATCTTATATATCCTGTTGTAGTGAATTTGTTCACTGAGCCTACATATCCTTTTACTCATGTCTAATAGAATCTACCTTAAAACACAGTGAGTAGATAATGTAGATAACCTCTGCAGAACTGATCTGAAGCCAGGAGGAACGAATGGTACATGACTATAACAATTACAGGACTCATCATGAGACTCTTTTGGAGGATTATAAGCACAAACTAAGCTACTAAAAGAAAATACAGATTAGGAAAAGCTACTCACTGACAGGAGCACGGAAGTGTAGATAGAACTGGTCAGTTAGCAATGCTTGACATGGCAATGATTTCAAAGCAAAGCCCTTACATTCAGAAATCCTTCCCTATTTAGACAACTTTTACAAGTAGAACTGAGCTGGGTACTAATCAAAAGAAACAAGAAACGACAACACTGAGAGGGAGAGGGAGAACTCATTATTACAGTTTAATAATTCAAAGACACTCCATGAAATTTTTGGGAAGATAGGTTAAAAAGCAGTAACTGTAATGTGAAGCACTTAATTAACTTGAAATGCTATTCACTGTTATTTGATCAAAGTCTAATTCAAATTCATTAAGTTTGTGTATATGTGTGTATAAAGTTCATACAGTAAATATGTTTTTGCTGATCATGTGGTCTCTATCCTAATTACTCAGTCTGCCTATACAGTATAAAAGTAGCTATAAACAAAAACTTATTTGCATACAAATTTCTAGTTGCAGTAATACTCTGTAAATCGTAAAATTACAAAAAAAAAAAAAAAACCTTTCCTTCATATCACTATTTAGAAGCTGAATTATCATGAGAAAAAAATATGAAAAGGGAGGTTTGACAAAGCATTATTATTGCACTTCAATAACAATAAAAAAAATAATCATAAACTCCTATAGCTTCAACCATTTTCTGTGGAAATCAGAAAAAAAAAAAAAACAGAATACTTAAGCCACCCCATTATTCCAGCAAATCTATCAGTTATTAAGGGCATGACAATAGCTTCTGAATCTTTACAAATTAAGAAACTAATAAAATGAAATACTGAGAATTTTCATTCTAGTCTGAATATAAGTCACAACAAAATCTCTCAGTATAATAAAAAGGGGGGGCTGAATAAACTATAAAATCAAAACTGTAAAACTCATCTGACAGCTAGAATACAAAAACAAAAAATATAAACAAAAAACAAAAACTTAAACAGGTTCAATTCCAAGCAGAAATACCTGCTTTCTAAGTAAACAGCAAAGAGTATAATTCAACTCTTAAACTCAAGATGAGCAAAAGGGCAAACAATCAATCCTCAGAATGACATGACAGATTGAAATTCAGGAGATTCAGAAGCAAAGCTACCCCAACACAAGCTAAAGTCTTTGCAATGCAGCAGTCAGTCAGTAGCCTTAAACTGATTCCATACTGTCTGACCTTGGAAGCTAAGCATAGTCAGGCCAGGCTAGTACTTGGATGGAACATAAATCACTGTGTACTAATCAAAGAGCAGAGGAGGAAGACAAAGTAAGTGTCCTGGACTGAAAAGCAAAGAACAGAGGTATAACATAAAGCAAAGATACAGAGAAACTAGCTCAACTTAGATAGCACATTTTGTTACAACATGGAAAATGAATCTACACAAAATAAATTAAAATCCAAACTATAGTTGTAGCCTACCCATAATTAAATTCCAGGTCAGAAAAAAATACATTAGCTTAAAACCCTTTTAACTGAATTAACATGTCTTTTTCCAAGAAGCAGCAGTTAGAAATTTCACTTAGTGTTCTTAGTGCCTATAATATTAATATACCTAAGGAATCATGAAAGTGATGCAGAAACAAGAAAAAGACAAAACCACTGGTTACTCAAATGGAATGACTTTATTTTTAAAGTCATTTAAAATCTCATAAAATCTCATAAAAACATATGTTATATACCAGTAGGGAGGGGAAATGATTTAAGATATTTTGGCCAAGATGTTTAAATTTAAAGTAAAGACCCAATGGGGTACAGAGCTAAACAAAAAGTTCTCAATTGAGGAATATCGAATGGCTGAGAAGCATCTAAGGATGTGCTCGACATCATTAGCCATCAGGGAAATGCAAATCAAAACAACCCTGAGATTCCACCTCACACCAGATTGGCCAAGATCAAAAATTCAGATGAGAGCAGATGTTAGCGAGGATGTGGAGAAAGAGGAACACTTCTCCACTCTTGGTGGGGTTGTAAACTGGTACAACCACTCTGGAAATCAGTCTGGCGACTCCTCAGAAAATTGGACATAGTACTACCTGAAGACCCAGTTATTCCACTTCTGGGCATTTACCCCAGAGACGCTCCAACATACAACAAAGACACATGCACCACAATGTTCATAGCAGCTCTATTTATAATAGCCAGAAGCTGGAAAGAACCCAGATGTCCTTCGGTAGATGAATGGATACAAAAATTGTGGTACATTTACACAATGGAGTACTACTCAGCTATCAGAAAAAAAATGACCTTATGAAATTCTTAAGAAAATGGATGCATCTAGAGAATATCATCCTGAGCAAGATAACCCAGTCACAAAAGAACAGACATAATTGTAGTCACTGATAATTGAATACTAACCCCAGAAAGCTCTGAACACCCCAGACAACTCTCAGACTGTGTAAAGTTCAAGAAAATAAAAGAAAGAAAAGAATAACCATTATGTTTACTCCTTACACACCAAGAAAACCTTGACTAATTCCAGGTTACATTCTGTTTTATGTGTACTTTATGCTCATTGTAACTAGTAAGATCTTAACACACACTATCAAACCTTATTAAAAAAAAAAGCCAAGCAATGACAAAAATGTATTCGTATACTTTTATGCAAAAATGCTTAAAATTTATACATTTATCTTTGTTTTTTTAAAATAAAGTTCTTCAATAAAAAAAAAATAAATAAAAAATAAAGACCCAAAGAGTAAGACTCAGCAAAATATATATATATAATATTTAAGGTGAGCCTGTTCCACTACTTAGCAAGTTCTAGAACTACATAGAGACCCTATCTCAAAAAATAAAAACAATAAAATTTAAGATGAAAAAATTACTGAAAACGGTTACTGAATAGGTTTAATACACACATACATACACATAAATTGTAAATTCAGATTGAAAAAGATAAATGCACAGTATCTAAAATAAACACAGAGAGAGAAAGAAAAAGAAAAAGGAATAAGGATCAGAGTCAGCCCAGTGAAACAATTCCAAACCAACTGAAAGGGAACAATAAAGGAAATAGAGCAGCACAGAAGACTGAAGTAAAACTTTTCCAAAATTCATACATAAACCCACAGGTCCAAAACTCAGCTAAATAAAACAAAACAAATTAGCAAACTTTACTTTTCTGTGAGAAATCAAAGGTTAAAAAAGAAAATGAGAGCTGAGAGATGGCTCAGCAGTAAAGAGCCCTGGATGCTCTTCTGGAGGACCTGAGTTTGATTCCCAGTACCCACATGGAGACTCAGACCTGTCTGTACTTGCAGTTCCAGAGGATCAAATATCTTCTTCTGGTCTCTGCAAGCACCAGGAATAAATGTGGTATACACAAATACATGTAAGCAAAACACCCATACATATAAAAAAATTTTAAATATAATTTAATGTATCCAAAGAAAAACAACACACTACTTTGAGAGAAACAAGAATACTAACAGCTGTTTTACATAAAAAGTAATGGAAGCTAGAAAATAGGAGATAACATCTGTCTTAGTTAGGGTTATACTGATGTGAACAGATACCAAAACCAAGACAACTCTTATCAAAACAACATTTAGTTGGGGCTGGCTTACAGGTTCAGAGATTCAGTCTAGTATCAAAGCAGGAACACGACAAGGTCCAGGCAGGCAAGGTGCAGGATGAGCTGAGATAAAGATGATAACATCTTTATCTCAAGACTGTTAGCAGAATACTGGCTTCCAAGTAGCTAAAATGGGGGCCTTAAGCCTACTCACATAGTGACACACCTACTTCAACAAGGACACACCTTTTAATAGTGCCACACCCTGAGCCAAGTATATACAAATCATCACAACACTTAAATTTCTAAAAGAAACAATTGGCAAACATAGAAATCTAAACTTTAAAAGTATCCTTTTCTTCAGTTTGGTGGGTTTTGTTGCTGTTTTTGGTTTTCCAGACATGCTCTCTGTGTAGTTCTGACAGTCCTCCAACTCAGAGATCCACCTCCCTCTACCTCCTGAGTGATGGAATTAAAGGTGTGTTCTACCACCACCCAGTTTTAAAATATCCTTTATGTATTTAGATTAAAATGTTTATTTTCAGACAAACAAAAGCCAAGAGAATCAATACAAATAGACATAAAAATCCATGAATTGTAAAAAAGAATTTTAGTTCATTAATAACAGAAAGAAAATTTTGTCAAACAGAATTCTAAATCTGAAAGAAGAAATATACTAGAATATTAAAAACCTGACAGCTGTTATCTACTCTCATGATTTCCATTCACTACTGTAATTAATAGAGGTGACACATGTCAAGATGCAAAAAAAAAAAAAAGAAAAGAAAGAAAGTAAACCTGAAGTCATAAGGGAAAAATAAAAATTACCTTTAGTCTCAGACTATATGTTATATATAAAAGACCCAAAAGAAAACACAAACATGTAAAATTGACAAATGAATCCTCAGAGTTCAAAGGACACAAGTCTATGTACTAAAAATAAATTTTTTAACAATGAAAAGTGAAACTTGAAAAGCAGTATCTGACAAAAGATCTTAAAGAGTATTTAGCAGTAAAACTATCAAAAAGATACAGAAAACCTCCAAACTGAAAACTATAAAACTTTCTTAAAAGAAATTCTTAAATACCAACAAATGTAGATATATACAGAAAGATAAGTATCCTTACAACACAAATTGATCTATAGATTCAATATAATCCCAATCAATACCTCAGCAAGACAGGGCCTACAGAAACTAACTGTAATTCCAGTTACCTGGGAACCTGTGGTGGGAAGTTTAATGTGCATATGGACAACATAGCAAGTCTAAAGGAACCCAAACAATATAACAAGACCATCTCAAACAGAAAAAAAGAATAATGAAAAAATGCAAGTCTGGAAGTATAATTCACTGACATATTGAGTAGCACTGTTAAAGGACTCTAGACTCAACAATCCCTACCACAGAAGAAGGGAGGAGGGGGGAGGAGGAGGAGGAGGGAAAAGGAGGAGGGAGGAGGAAGAGGAGTATCCTTCAAAAACTAGTAGTAATACATAGAATATTCCAGGATAAAAAGAAATTAGTCATAAAAAGATACAGTTGCTAGGGGTTTGGGGGATGCAGTTATTGTGCTGGGGTTTAATCCCAGCACACAGGAGGCAGAGGCAGGAGGCTTTCTGTGAGTTCAAGGCCAGCCAAAGCTACACAGAGAAACCCTGTGGGACACACACACAGTATCTCTAAATATACACTGCTAAGTGAAAGAACCCAATCTGAAATATTTATATACTGTATGATCCCAATTACATAACATGAATGAAAAGGCAATGCAATGGTGATATAGCAGGAGTGAACATTAGAGACTACAGCATCAAGATTAACAAAGAAGCCAGTGGGCAGAAACCCTTTCTTATATGAGCTTCATCTAGCAGAGTATGTGTGAAGAAAGCCCAGATATATAAAGTAAAAAAGGCAGACATTATGGAAAGGTCCTGAAAATGGTCAGGCTCCTTGAGCCCTAAAGGCTTTGGGGGCTTTACTCCTGTTCTCAGGAGTACTGTCTCTTTGTTAGTAAACTGTTATTTCTATTTCTAATTATCTGTACCCAGGGTACAGTCATTTATACCACAAGAGTCCTCTGAACACACAGGTCTACAACCTACCACAAAGCATGCTTTTGCTTTTCCATTTTTATCTCTTTTTCTGATACTGACCCATGGTATAAGCATGTTTTCTCTCAAATGCTATGTTTTTTCTCACTGCTTTTTTGAACTCCACACCTAAAAAGGCTTACTTTCTTTCTCTCCACTTCCCTCAAAGCAAATGTTATGATTTTCAACTTACCTGCCCTGTTGTTTTTCTCCAAAACTAATAAATGGCCCTTGAACTTTCTTCAGAGTCCATTTCTGAATTATTGTATTGACAAAGCTAAGAATTTACAAAACGGAACTTTGGTTTCCTCAGTTATAGAAATCAAAATGATTAGTGGTTACCAAAAAAGAAAAAGTAAAAAAATGAAAAGATGAAACATGGATTTTTACAGCAATAAAATTACTGGACATGATATCAGTACAGAAATAATATGGGAAACCAACTCAGAAGGAACAAAACAGGACAAAAGGGTAAGAGGGACAGCCTAACCCATAATGTTAATCTGCATCTGAAACAAAGTAGTTCTTTCTATATTGACTATACATTCTAGGTTTTATAATATTTTTAGTTTGAAATTTTTGGGTATTTTGTTTTGGGCTTTTTTCTGTTGGTGGTGTGTTTGTTTACTTGTTTGTTTCAACACAGGATTTCTCTTTGTATCCCTGGCTGTCCTGGAACTTATTCTATAGACCATGCCAGCCTCTAACTCAGAGACCCACCTACCTCTTCTTCCCTTAAAGGTGTGCTCCACACTCCCATCTTTACAGTGTATTCTAAATATAGGCTTCAGAATTTGAAGAGAATTTTCAACTTGTTTTATAAATCTTTAAGGGTAAATAGCCTTTTCATATTTTAGCATCAAAGGTAGATCTTTATCTGTAAATATTTCTGCACCTAACAAAATTTCAAATTGCTCAACAGTGACTGCCCAAAGAACAAGTACTTGTTACTAATTCTTAGGTTGCCAATGACTCCATTTCAGCAACAACGAGAAACAGGATTGCCATCGCTCAGCTAACAATCTTAAAAAAAATAATAAACAAACAACTAAAGACCCTACTGCAGCGGCTGTCACCTCAGTGACTATTTTAATAGTGAAGTTGTAACACAGCATCAGGTAGCAGTCAATATTTCAAAAATATGCAAGAAAAAATACCAATTTGTGTAACTAATTATGTTAAAAATTACTAGTATATGTTATTATGTCAAAGACATTTAAAAAACTGGGGGGAGGGCACACCTTAATCCCAGAACTTGAGAGGCAGAAAGGGGAGGATCTCTGATCTGAGTTTGAGACAACAAAAACCAACAACAACAACAAAATCCCTAACCATCCATGCTCGCCCTTTCCTCCTTTAATTCTTTTATGAAGAATTTAACTTTTATCATTTTATTTACAGTAAGAATTTTTAATCTTTTAAATTCTATTATGGCTTTCTCTAGGGAAAACATATCTTGTATTGTGTTTTATTTTCTAGACTTTGCTACTGACGGTAAGTCCACATATATCCCTAAACTATGTTTCCTCAAAACTTGTAAAGTAGGTTGGGAGTATAGCTCAACTGGTAATTTTGCAGAGTGTGAATGAAGCCCTGGGTTTGATCCTCAGCAATGAACAATTAAGACTATATCAGACTGGGAAAGGGAAAGGGAAGGGGAGGGGGAAAGGCAAAGTCAAAGGCAAGGCAAAGAAAGGCAAGGAAAGGAAAGGAAGAGAGAAAGACAGATAAAAGAAAGAGGCAGACACAGAGAAAGAGAGAGAGAGAAAGGCAAAAAGGCAAGAAGGGAGGATGGGAAGAAGGAAGGAAAGATGGAAGGAAGGAAACAAAAACAGCATCTGGGAGGCTGAAACTGAGGACTACCTCAGATTTGAGGCCAACAAACTTGTAAGAGAAAATAAAACTACATTTCAACATTGGACTCTCAAATTTTTTAAGATTTAGGGCTGGACAGATAGCTTAGCAGTTAAGAGTGCTTGCTGCTCCTGCGGAGAACCCAAATTCAGTTCCCAGCACCCAGGTCAGGTGCCTTACAGTCTAACCACAACTTTGGAGGATACAAAAGATACAGTACAAAAGAGTATCTGACACTCTTTTGGCTTTCTTGTTCCCTGCACACTCAGCCACACACCAACCCTGGCTGTCCTAGACCAGGCTGACCTCCAACTCACAGAGATCCACCTGCCTCTGCCCCCTGAGTGCTGGGATTAAAGGCCTGTGCCACCATACTCATCCCAATAGAAATAAAATTTGCATGAAACCCAAAGAATCCCAGATAACCTATAATTCTATAATTTTAAAAAATATAAAGGACATTACTTTTATATAATTGGAAAGTTGTATTTTGAAGATATAGCTATTTCTAACTGGATCCAAAAATGTGATTCAGAGGGTTAGCATTGACTACATTCATAAATTCAGATCTCCAGAACCAAAATAAAGCTTGTCAGGGCAATAAGCATCTGAAACAAGAGACAGATAAGGACTCCAGTGGTAGAGGCAGAAGATCTTACTTAAGTCAAGGCCATCCTCAACAACACAGGAAGTCTGAGGCTAGCCTGAGCTATCTGGGAGGAGGGGCAGAAACAAATAACTTGCTTCAGATATAACTATATAGATATAGAAGAATTAATATCTAACACAATTACTAACAATATGTAAAATAAAGACAAAACCCTTAATAGAAAAAAAATTAAGTAAACTACCTGAACACATAATTTACAAAAAGAAATTCAAACAATGAGGTATAGACCTGTACCTCAGCACTCAAGAAGCTGAGGCAGGAGGATCCGGAGTTCTAAACCAATCTAGGGTTCAAAGCCAACTTTAGTTCACCCTGAACTACACAAGACTATCTAAAAAAACAAAAACAGAAACAAAGAAAAACAGACAGAGAAAGATAGACAGATAAAAGGAAAGAAAAGGAAAGGGTAAAAAAGATGCCCAGTTTCAATAATTTAAATCATGAGATACTATCAGTTAACAAAAATACTTAAATCTACAAATATCTACTGTTGAGGTAGATCTGGTCCAAGGAAAATTCTCATATGCTGTGTTGGTAAAAGTAAAAACTAAAACCTCTTTGTCATCATCTAAGTTTTAATTTGTGCATCCTTTATGACCTATCTTCTCTTGTGATCAAGCAATTATGCTCACACAAATTTTCAAAAATATCTGCAAGTGTGCTATTATTAGATATAAGCAAACACACCATTCTATCATTTGTCTTATATAAGAGCAAGAAATTAAAATCAATTCAAATGTTCATCAAAACTAGAATGGCAATTGGAATATAATCTAATGGACAGATTTGCTACAATGAAATAATCTAATAAATTATGACTACAATAACCTGTAATTAACTTTGCAATTACTATGATGAACTCAATTCTATCACATAAAATATACAGAGTTATTCGGCTTATATGTTTTAAAATAAGTAGAATACAGTATTTAAGAATATACTACTGGCATTTAAAACCATGAAGTAGCAGTAGCAAAGTATCCAACCAGAGATCAAGCACAGGGTTTAAGTTTTAAGTTCATTCTTTCCCACCAAGAAAGAGAAAAAAAGACTCTTGCTTCTCTTTCACTCTTGCCCTCCTCTCTCTTCTTGCTCTCCCCCTTACCCCTCCTCTCTCCCTTCCCTTCCCCCCCTCTCTCCACATGCTCATGGCTGGCTTTTACTCCTCTATTCCTCTCTTCTCTCTCTCTGCCTCTACTACCCTCTTAACTCCCCCATGACCTGAACAAACTCTATTCTGTACTAAAAAAGATAAAAAAAAGAAGCAACAAAACAAGATTACATTTGTACATTAGGACAAAAGCTCCTACAAAGAACATATATTGACAAAGTAGAGATAGGAAAGGGATACTTTGATTTGCTGGTGTATTTATGACACATAAATACATCAAAAATGCTTAAACCATGTATGTTTCTCATACAGTCTCAAATATTCACATACATATATGTGAATGGAAAAAAGTAATTGCACGTGACTACTAAGATAATTTGTGAGTACGTATATACATGTGTGTACGGGTACAGGTTTGTAGAGTGCATGCATGTGGACATCAAAGGTCAAACAACAAAAGACAAAATCTGGGGGGAGCTAATCCTACCCGTCTTCTTTTTTCCAGGTTTTGGGACAGCGTTTCACTGTATAGTCCTGGATGTCCTGAAACTCATTCTACAGACCAGGCTGGCTTTGAACTCAGAGACTCACCAGTTTCTACCTCCTGAGATTTGGAATTAAAGGCATGAACCACCACTACCTACCTCCTACCCATCTTTAAAAAAAATAAACAGATGCACATATGAACTCACAAGGCTGAGCTGTGTGACAGAACACTAAATTGGTTTAAGTCAGATGGGGATCCTAGTATTGAAAGGGGAAAATAGCTTCTACCCATAATGAAGAAGCTATCTGGAGCTGATATCCACTAGCAAAGGGAAAATCAATTTTCTCCAACTGAAAGTCAGTGGATATATCAACCAACACTCCAGGGCAGAACCTATGCCCAGGAGTAGTTAGCCAACATAAAATTAACTCAATAGTATGTCTGTGGAGTTTTTGTTTCATTTTGCTTTGTTTTGATTTTTTCATTTGTTTTTGGTTTGGGGATTGTTTTATTTGTTTTGAAGTATTGTCTTGTTGGTCTTTTATCTGTTTTTGATTTTCATTCTTGAGGTGTGTTTCTTGCTCTGAGTTTTTGTTTGCCTGCTAGTTTTTTGAAAAAAAGGAAATAAAACTGGGAAGAATGTGAGGGTGTTTCAGAATGAAAAAAATAAGTAAAATATATTTTACAGCTGAGCATATTCACACACATCTTTAATCTCAGCACTCAGGAGGCAGAGTAAGGTGGATCTCTATGAATTCGAGGCCAGATTAATCTCCAGAACAGCCAGAGCTGCATAGTGAGACACTGTCTCAAAAAAATAAGACAAAATAAAAATAATAAAATATATAGAAAAAAATGTAATTTAAAAAATAAAAAGAAAAGCTTTAAAAACAGATTTCTTAGTGGCCTTAGGCTTGTCAATTAGGCCAGTAAAGTATTCTACATGGCCAGAACACCATGAGAATTTGCATGACTCCACCTCTCCAGTGCTGGAATTACAAGTGCACACATTTTTTGTTACATAAATGGAGAATCAAACTCAGGTAGTTTGCATGGTAAGTACTTTACTGACAACTATCTCCCCAGCACCCTCACCTCACTATAGTTTATTAAAGTAATACAACTAGTCTGATACTTAGTATACAATTTTGGTTTGGTTAGTTGGTTGGTTTGGGGTTGAGCTAGGGGATGGGGTTTCTCTGTTTAGCCCTGGCTGTTCTGGAACACACTCTGTAGAACAGGCTATACACCATTACCAACCAACTTAGTATACACTTTTTTAAAAACTGGCACCAGTATGTAATTTTTCACATTCTCCACAAGTGCTGATTACTAGAGTAAAAGACAAATGGAGTCTGAAGGGTTTCGTTCCCTAATTTCCAACACCAAGTCCATAATGTTAAAGTTGGAATCACTTGTATCCTGTTTCCCTTCCCTCTCCCTTCACAGTATGTTTCTGATCTCTCACTCCTTATTCAGAGTGCATCTGAGAGGTTTTACTATATTCTAAGTAGGCATGTACTGACTGCTTCAACTCTATAATCTGAAAGATTTAAGACAAAAGGAGTGCATTAAAATTGAAAAGAAAAAAAAAGAATTCGTGTACTTTAAGATAGAGGCAGAGACTGGGGGATCTCTCTTGAATTTCAAGACCAACCTGATCTACAGAATGAGCTCCAGGACAGCAAGGGCTATGTAAAAATACCCTGTGTAACAGAAAAGAAAAAGAAAAAAAAATAACAATAAAGATAATCTTTATGTGTCAGTAAGAAATGGTCTCCAGAAAACACAATGAATAATATTTTTTAAATCAAGTACAAAGCAATACATACAATATGCTAATTTGGGTGTATAAATGGAAAATTTGAAAGAAAAAAAATACTACATACATAAAGGAGATTCCCAGGTTTATCTTAGCATATAATTTCTTCTTTTGTACTATGCATCTATTTTACATATTCAAACAACAGAATTAAATCAATAAGGAAAAATAATCCTAAAATAAAAACCAGACACTAATACATATCAAACTGGCACCAATCACACCAAGAAAATAAACAGTACTGTGTATCCAAACAATAAATATATCATTACTAAAATACACTCTAACAAAAGAAAAAGAAATTTAAATTTTAATGAGTACTTTATTTTGAAAGTACAAAGAATAGACAATTATTAAAGCACTAAAGAACACTGTCAAAGTATAACTCCCATTAAGTTAGCATAATTAATTATGGGAGCAAAAAAAAAAGTAATTTTTATACAAAGTCCTAACAAATACCACCACCTTAAACCTTGTATCACTAATTGTGGGACACCTGACATCATAGACCACCACTCCACCTTGTCCAACCTCTTAAAACACTGCAATGTTTTGCTATGTAATGCTGTCAACTACGAAGTTCATGCTTGAGAACCTTTCAGTAGAGTCTCCTAAAGAAAGTTTCTGTACTGGCCAGTTTTGTGTGCCAACTTGACACAAGCTGGAATTACTACAGAGAAAGGAACCTCAGTTGAGGAAATGCCTCATGAGATCCAGCTGTAAGGCATTTTCTCAACTAGTGATCAAGGGGGAGGGCCCAGCCCATTGTGGGTGGTGCCATCCCTGGGCTGGTAGACCTGAGTACTATAAGAAAGCAGGCTGAGCAAGCCAGGGGAAGCAAGCCAGTAAGTGACATCCCTCCATGGCCTCTGCATCAGCTCCTGCTTCCTGACCTGCTTAAGTTCCAGTCCTGACTTCCTCTGGTGATGAACAGCAATGTGGAAGTGTAAGCTGAATAAACCCTTTCCTCCCCAACTTGCTTCTTGGTCATGATGTTTGTGCAGGAATAAAAACCCTGACTAAGACAATTTCCAAATGTTTACATTTTTGGTTGGACTGAAGTCATAGCTATCTTCATACATGGTCTGCAGCCTAGACGATATACAGATATCATAAATGATATATTCCATTACCTATAAAAGATTTTGCCAAAAAAATTAACACATTAAGCAAAGTCTTTAAAAACATAGCCTCGGGGCTGGTGCGATAGCTCAGTGGTTAAGAGCACTGATTGCTCTTCCAGAGATCCTAAGTTAGATTCCTTACAACCATCTGTAACAGGATCTGATGCCCTCTTCAATGAGAGGAGAGGCCCTTGGCCCTGTGAAGGCTCAATACACCAGTGTAGGGGAAGCCAGGGCTGGGAAATGGGAAGGAGTGGGGGACAGGGGGAAGCACTCTTATAAAGGGAGAGGGGAGGTGGGATAGGGGCATTCCGAAGGGGATAACATTTGAAATGTAAATAAAGAAAATATCCAATAAAAGAAATAGCCTCCAATTCAAAATAAAGACCAGAAAAGAACAAACTATACAACCGCACCAAGAAACAATTAGAAAACTCTAGAAAACAAGCCAATCTTCAAAATGATCTGCTCTTTTCAAAGCAATTAAAGTATCTTAGGGAAAAGAACATTTCAGTACTTTATGAGAAAGAACTATTCTCAAATGTAAAAGATAAATGAAATGCAAGTGAATAGTAATTTGAGATCTTATTTTAAGGGATAACTGGAAACTAGACATTTTGAAATACAGACTAAAAATTAAATTTTTTACTGGGATATTCTGCAAGATGGCTCAGTGGGAAGTCACTTCCACATGCACATCATGGAGCACAAACACAGTAAATTAACTTATGGAGAAGTATTGGCAACGGTAAAACTATCAGTGATGTAAAAATATCTATTTTTTAACAAATATTTTCTGGGCCAGTGAAATGGCTTAGTAGATAAAGGTGCTTGGAACAAAGGAAGGCTTCATTAGTTCCATCCCCACATGGTAAAAGAAAATCAACTCCCATAAGTTTCCTCTGACATCCCCACCTACCTACACATATATATGTACAAAAATAAGGGTTTTTTAAAAATATTTTTCAAAGTATTCTGAAGCAAATTTGTCAGGATATTCGTCATTTACTTTCTAGAAGTTTAGCAGCAGGGTGGTAATGGTACACGCCTGAAGCCTCTGAGTACAAGGCCAGCCTAGTCTACAGAGTGAGTTCCAGAATGGCTACAGTTACATAGAGAAACCCTGTCTCCAGAAAAGAAAAAGAAGAAAACAGCAGGAGAAGAGGAGGAGCAGAAGAACAACAGCAACAAGTAACAGAAGTTATTCAGCAAAATACACACACACATAACAATCCAGTAAATCACAGCACCACAAAGCTATGGAAGCCAAACAGTACTAACTTTGAATATAGACTGCAAGTATGTTCGACCTTTTAATTCTCTCCTTTTAACTTTTCAATGTGAGCAGATTTTATAATTCTAAAAGGTGGGGTGGGAGGCTGAAGTAAAAGAAAATAAAGTTGCAAACATTCAGAAAAAAATAATGATTAAAGAATCACTTATAAAGATATCTACAGTCTCCTGGTGAACTTCCTTACATTAAAAAGAGAGATTATTCAGCCCACTATCAGATGATCAATAAAAGTAAGCTGATCTCAAACAAATACTTAACACACTACAAACAGCAATAGTACTAAAATCTGTCAATGATTTAAGGAATGTCTGTCATTGCCAAACTGAATACACCCTGTAATGATAACCTCACCAAAATACATTCTAATATCCAGTAACACTACATACTGAGATAACAAGAAAAGTCCCCGGTTTTACCAGGAATCTCACTTCATAGCAGCCCTGGCTAGCCTGGAACAAACTGGGTAGACCGGGCTGATTCAAACCTGCAACAATCCTTCTGCCAAGTGCTGGGAATAGAGATGCATAGCACCGTGCTCTTACACATTCAGCTCTGTGACACTTGCCGGTAATCTCAACTGCTAAGGTCCAGGAAGTTTGTAAACAGCCTTGCCAAAAACTTATCAATACCCCACTTCCAGCCTATTGGTAGTGGCCCATACCTTGAATTCCAGCACTCAGGAGACACAGCAGGTGGATCTCTGTGAGTTCAAGGCCAGCCTAGTCTACAGAGTGTGTTCCAGGATAGCAAGGACTAAAAACAAAAGAAAAACAAAAAAACAAAAACAAAAAAAACCCACCTCCGAAAACAGAAAAGCCTTAAAAACCATGTGAGGAAAAAATATTACCAACTACAGGAAATAAACATAAATCCTGAACCTCTCATGTGTTCAGTTAAGTGATGTGACTGGAATTTGAATCCAAATCTGTTGAAAATCTAGGTTGAAGAGTCCATACTTTTAGCTTAGGGGTTGGGGAGGGGGACAGTGGATCTCTGAGTTACAATTCTAGGACAGACAGGTTTCTACACAAAGAAACACTGTCTCAAAAAAGAAAAAAAAAAAGAAAGAAAGAAAAAGAAAAAAACCCAGATTTTTATTTAATTAGACAAAATGGATTTAAGATTAACAGAAAGAGAGAAAAGTATGTTTAAAAGAACACCTAGAGATTCAAAGAACTATATATACCTTATGGCTTAAAAAAGTAACAATTATTGCTAGTAGTGAAAAAGAAGCAATTTTTTTCCAAATTTAGCTATGACACAGAACTAGTACTTTCCTCACTCTGAGGAAAATTACACTCCAGTTGCCTCCTGGACGACAATGCACAGCAACATAATTCATATTAAAACCCAAACACCAAACACAATTCTGAAAATACTTTGTATTACTGTACCTATTCTATGTCCACCATCAAAAATTAATGTTACTTTCACTAAATATACTTCAATTTATCTAATCTTTTATACCACCCTACTCCAATAAATCCTTCCAAATACAAACCTTCTATACAATTATTTCAGTATAATGTGATTTTCAATTGTCTATTGCATAAAAATAAAGCAACTGTGTTTTTTTTTTAATATAAGTTATATATGGTCTCTGTACAAAATCAAACTCCCACTTACCATGCCTATTTAAAGATATACTCAAAAGCTGAGTGTGGTGGAATACATCTGTAATCTCAGTACTCAAAAGCCAGAAGCAAGTGGACCTTGTCTCAAAAACAAACAAGCAATCAAAAATTTAATGCCAGCATTTGGGAGGCAAAGTCAGTCAAATCTCTGAATTCAAGACCAACTTGGTCTACAAACCCAGTTTAAGGACAGTCAGAGCTACAGAGAAACCCAGTCTTGGAAAACAAACTAACTAACAAAACAGAGAGAAAAACTGTACGTTAAGAGTTATTACATTTAAAATTAAATCCTCTATGAAATGGATTAGGATTAGAAGGCATAAGGTAGTTTGGGGAATTCTAGAAATATTTTGTTTTGAGATACCAAATACTGTTACATAAATATTTACATGTGATGAAAATTCACTGAGCTGTACATTTATTTTTTATGTACTATTTATACAAAGATAGATGGTTGTCAATTTCTAACAGTTGAGCTTTCTTCATGGTACAAAAGCAGAACTGTGTCTCTAACCGATGGTATTACCCAGTTTAGTTGTGTTAAATATATTTTTAACTTACAATGCTTTATTAAAATATTGTAATTTCATGGGAAATTTAAAGTATGCAAGTAAATGCAGCCTATAATTCTAGCACTAGAGACTAAAATGAAAAAAATCACTGAGATTTGGAAGATAGTTTTCACTACTCATTAACCCTGTCTTGAAATGAATACATACATACGTACAAGAAAATAGAGTTAGTAAGATGGGCTCATTTGCTACCATGCCTGATGACCTGAGTTCCAACCCCAGAAACCTACATAGTGGAAGAAAAGAACTGACTCCTTTAAGTTGTGCCATGACCTACACAAGGCCCATGTGTGCCCACAGGCATACATACACACAATAAACAGAACCTACAATCTAAAGCCTGTGTTATCTATAGCACTTATACTTCCCCTTTACCAAAAACAGTAAAACCTAAAAAGGAAAGTAGACAAGTAATCCCACAGAGGTTGTTTCAGACAAAACACTTACACTTTAACCCAGGAGTTTAAAAAGTTTCCTGGAAAAAAAATATACCTGAACTGAGTCCTGGAGGTCAAACAGGAACTAGCCAAGCAAGGAAAGAGCTGAAAGGAAACAGAGCATGAAAGCAAGGAAACTAAATTCAGTAAAAATGCATTAAAGAATTCAAGGGAGACAGCAAAGGAAGAAAAGCTTAAAAGGCTGAGGTAGGACAGGTCTATATTCAAGGTTAGCCTAGGGTACATCTCAAAATCCAGAATTGCAGCACTCAGGACACAGAGACAGGCAGATCTCTGTGACTCCAAAACCACCCTGGTATACATAAGAAATTTCAGGACAGACCCTGTCTCAAACAAACTAGGCAAGAGAAAATGTGAGTTATGACACCCCATGTTACAGCTCAAACTCTACCCTGAAAGCAACAAGAAAGCCCTGTAGACCTTTCAACTGGAAGGACAATTATGGGTATTACCCAGGTCAATGGTACCGCCAATGCTGACCATTCCATTTTACAGAACTATCCTGAATCCTACTCTATACTTTGAACCATGGTTCTATCCTATGCACACATGTACAAATACTACATAACCAATACCAAATGGCCAGAAATAGTCATTCAATCTTGCTAGCAGCCATTGGAAAGAGAAATGGAGGGAGGGAAGGCAAGCAAAAGAACTGAGTCGAAGAAACTGTTTTGTGAGCATTCAAATCAAAAAAATCCTAGACTGCAAAAGACTTTGCTCAAGATCAGAAAGCAAGGTGTTGGCATGGTAATGGCATGGTAGTTACAAAAGACAGAAATGGGAAATAAATGGAAGCTATAAGACAGAAGAGGAAAAGATTGTGTAAAAACTAATAATAATGCAACAACTAAACTAACGTAAAATGTAGGTCTTAGTGTGGCTAGTAACAGGCACAAATCCTAGGTCCTACTCACAGCACTGCCATAAATTAAAGTTAAATGTCTTCTGCTTCTAACTTCACAGGTCCTTTTCTTACGTCAACTTGTTTCATTTTTCTTGGGTTCCCTCTCACATGTGCATGTTTGTTTTCCAAAAGCACTCCTTAACTACTTAAGATAACCTGAGTCTCCTCCTTGCAACTGAATGAGTCTTAAAATATTTTAGAACACTTATTTTGACAGCTGAGAAAAGAATATACTTGAAAATATGGTGAAACCAACATCAGAAGGTAGAAAACAAGACCACTTGGAACCCATCACAGAAGCCTAAGTAAGGCATTTGATTTCATTTAAACTAAAGCGAATACAGGAGAAGAGGAACAACAAAGATGTAAAATATTTATCATGATAAAGAAGGTACAAGGCATAATGACAAACTGGACAGACAGAATAGAGTAAAAGATGATTTTCATGGGTTCCTGAAACTTCATGAGAACAGGAAGGTGCCATTGCCATTCATCAACATCAGAAATCAAAATCAACTGAGTTGCAGTTTCTGTCTACTCTGTTCCTAGTTTTGTGGGGAAGAGAGACAGAGACAGTTCTGTATTTTTGGATTGGAGTACTTACAAAATATGACAGCATGTATGTGGTCTATTACCAAGTGGTTTACAGAGGTGTAAAGCAAAGACAAGGGTTCTACAAGTCGTATAATACCATGCTTGATTCAAGTTGATGTATTTTTAAAATATCTGAAAAGACTGTTTTCTTTAAACTGCTGATATACCTAAGAAATTCAATCGTTCAAATTTGAAAAAATATTAAAATTCTTGGTCAACCTTATCCCAAACGTTCTGCACTTCTTTGAAAATATTAAAGATTGAACAAATATCTATATAATTGCAAATGATTTAAAGAGATGCAGGGTTATATTACTAATTTCTACCATAGTTATATTTCTTTTAAAACATGTAAAATTTAGCTGAACATAATGACACACATCTGCAGTTCCAGGTCTTCAATTAGGTCTCCTAAGCAAGATCAACTGAGCCCAGGAGTTCAAAACACACCAATAGCCATGTACAACGCATCAAGATCATCATCAAGTTAAAAAACAGAGTAAAACAAAAACATTTAATTTATACCATCTCCTCAGAAACTATATACTACTAAATTAACTAAAGAAAAAAGTGTTTAAACGCCATTAGCCCTCTGTGGTAACACCTATAATCTGAGAATTTAATATGCTCAAGACTTTGAGACCAAACAAAGCTAACGAGAATTCTAGAACAACTAAGCTAAATGAGAAAACACTATCTCAAAAAATAATAAGACTGCAGACATAGCTCAACTGATAAGAAGTATCTGCCTAGGTACATACAAAGTCCTTGGTTCAATCCCCAGCACTCCATTAAACAGACATGGTAGCACATTCATGATATCCCAGCATTCCAGAGGTTAAAGTTAAGTAAGGAGTTCAAGGCCAGCCTGGGCTACATAGAGAGTTTTGAGGTCAGCTTGAGGGTCTCTCGACCCTGTTACAAAATGTAATGATAGTGGTGGTGAAGAGGTTGTTCAGAGGTTAAGAGCTCAACCTGCTCTTGTAGAGGACCCTAAGGTTCCCAGAACCTATGTCCAGCTGTCTCCAGCTCAGGTAATTTGGGTATGCTCTTTTGGCCTCCACAAACAACACACTCAAATACACATAAGCACACACAGATACTCTAGTAAACAAAAATAAAATTTTAAAATAGTAACAGTAGTAGTAAAAACAACACAGTAGATTGTGATTTTTTTTCACTACTAATAACTTTTGAAGAAAACTCAATCTAGATATTTATGTGCTTTAAATAATGAGTTTCTGCCTGAAATCTTTTCCTTCTAGCTATACATCTTTGCCTTGAAAATTTACTACTGACATAGAACTTGATGTTATGAATTTCTGCCACAAATTCATCTACCTAGTAGCATTTAACATGTCACAACTAAAAATTAAATTCTTCATCATATGGAACATCACATGAGGGGAAAGACTGGCACAATGTCTACGGTTTTGTCCTCTCTGTATCCTTTTCCATCAAACCACGAAGACTTGTCAACTACCAATATCCAAATTCAGAACAATTATCACCCTTCTAATATATTTCTGGCTTTAGCTTTATTCTACTTTTTAATCTGCTTCTAAAGTGACTTTTAAAAATACAAACTGAACATTTGGTCCCTTGCTTCAAATCTTTTAACAATTTATATGATAAATATAATTACAATCAAAACTAGTCACACAGCTGTAGCTTAAGAGAGTCCATGAGAATTTTACTTTAGATACAATTCTTTGTATAGGTTCAATACAAATAGAATTATCAGAATTTTTTCAAATCATGAAAATCACTTATGCATATAATATCTGATACATTTAGAATAAAAACTTGCAGTAATTTTTAGAAAAAGAACTAAAAATAAATCCAAGTCCATCAAAAAGGAATACTATCCAACCAGTTAATGAGGCTCTTCCATGAATACTATTGCTGAATGATCTCTAGGACTTAGCACTATTACGTGAAAATGAAACCACTTGTGTATAGTTTGTGTGTCTTTAAAATGTCAGCAGCTATAAGCTTATAAACGCTGGAAATGTCACATCATACCAGTTACAGAAGCTGAAAAATAGAAAATGAATTGCTGGAGACTGAAGAGAGACTTTTTACTACACTATTCTTCTAACCATTTTGACTTCTAAATTGTGTCTCATTAGTATTTATAACATAATTTGGTTTTTCTCCCTAGATTACCCACACTCGTACACACTGAAAATGTTAAAAAACTTAAATACTAACTACAAAAATATTATCCTCAACCCTTATATAAATATTAAAATTATATACTTAACATTATGTTTCCTTCTTGACATCTCAGGAGTACAATTTCAACAAACGTTTTATTCAACATTTTATTACTACTGAGAAAGCTGTTAATAATGACTTCAGTACTGAATGGCATGTATACTTGGTCCTTGGAGAAGACAGCAGCACTGGGTGGTAAAAATTACTAAAAACATTAGCTTTCAGGGATTAAGAAGCTATAAATTCTGTTTTTCTAACAAGTTCAGAAACAGTAAATCCTAAACTCTGGTTAAAAACCTATGTATCTGTATAAATCTACAAAGTGTTGAGACAAATACTGCATGAAGAGTTACTTATCTTCGTTGGTGTAATGCAACTTAATCCTTACAGAAGCCCCAGAAGTGTCAAGATTTAGACTGGTTCTTTCGTTTTACTGAAGAGACAAGATGAGGAGCAAGCAGTTTGCCCTTGTAACAGCACACATGCCCTCCTCTCTGGGTTTCCACACTTTTTCCTCTCTTTCCCTTTCTGCATCCAGCCCCGAGGCTCCAAACACGGGTCTCGGTCTTGACTCCTTAAAACCCAATGGAGTGAATACACTAGACTAAGTAAATAATCCCTTCAAGTTTTCCTGGAAATTTCCTTTCAACTGGATCCCGACTGGGTAGAAAACAGGTAACAAGGTCTGCTTAAGAAGAACAGGTCTTCTAGAGAAGCTACACCAGGGCAGGGAGGCGATCCAGCACTCTGACGGTGATTTGAAGGTCTGACCAGAGACCTACTAGGTAAGAGCATAATGACATTGGGGCTATCTGAAAGCTTGTGTGGGTAGGAGGGAAACCTAGCAAACCCGGCTGGACCCCTATGAAGGCTCGGGTAGCGATGATTCGTAGGAGATCCAAAGATCTGGGACGTAGCAATGAATTGGAAACCAGTAGTGGCCTCGGCTCCCGGACTAGGATCGGCTCAGACATAACGGTGTCTAGAGGCTCCCAGTCAAGAGTCTTAAGAGAGTCTAAAGGGGTTCTAGCAGGAGGTGGAAGGGAGCCGGTGACAGAACCGCCACGGCCGCTGGTGGACAGAATGGTGTCTGGCCAATGAAAGGTATGGGAGAGTAGAGTCTGGGGATGGAATCCGGGCAGTACTCCGGCGTTCACCAGGCTTTAGGGGCAGAGCTGCTGGCGGGGCGGCTCCGCCGGGGCGGGGCGGGGCAGCCCTCCGGGAGCCAAAGAGCCGAGCGGGAGACGTGGGCCGGGCCAGGCCAGGCGGCAGGGCCGCTGGGCGCTGGGGCGGGTCTTACCTCTGGCTGCGCCGCGGTGGCCACCACAGCCCCTTCCTCTTCGGCGGTAGCCGCTCCCTCCCCCTTCGGTTTCCAGGGTCAGGCCGGAGAAAGCAGAGGCCGCTGCCGCCGGAGGGTAGGATGGTTCCTCGAGGGTGGGCCCAGCCGCCTCAGGGTCCGAGAGAGCGGCGGCCGCGCATCCCCCGCCCTGTCAGAGAGACTCCGCCCGGCCTGGGCAGGCACATCCCCCGCCGCACCCCGCCCAGAGAGCACGCGTTGGAACGGCCGCCTAACCCGCGGTCTCTGCTTTTGCCCGTGGGACCCGTATCTCCGCCGCAGTCCCTCCCAGTCCTGCCAGGACTTTCCGACAGCCACCGCCAACTGCCTCCGCGTCCCCAGTCCGCCTGGGCCTGCGCGCCCCCGACCCCGCTCACGCGGCCCCGCCCCGCGCGACTCTCCAGCATCAGCCGAGCAGGCGCGCGCGTACTTACCTCCCACGCCCCCTGCTGCCAAGCCCGGGACAGCCCCGCCTGGCCCCGCCTCCGCACGTGATGCCGCCGGAGCGGGCTGCGTGCGCTTGCGCGGACACGCCCAGTTTCCTCCACCCTCCGGTGGCTCCGCCTTCCCGTTTCTTCCTCACTTTACGGCTGTGCGGAGCTCTCTGTTAGAGTCTCTACTGCGAGATAGGAACGTCGTAAAGCCGGAGAGGCAAACTCTCGGTTTACGACCTTCGGCCTCACTTTCTGGCCAGTACAGAGATCCCTGAAGGCTGGTTGGGTTGGTGAGGCCTGAGGAATAGGTAAGAAGCCTCCTCCCTACTTGGGTTTGTCTCAGTTTGTGGAAGCTGTGGATCGTTTTGCGGTCCACGCAGACACTAGCGTATCGGAGCCCCTTCCCCATTCTGTGGCTGGGTTCCCAGCGCCGCCCCTTGTCCACACACGCACGCCCCTCCCCCCAATTGTTCCCGCCCCCGTGTCCAAGTATTTCTTTCCATTCATTCCACAGACTTTTCACTGAGTTGTTTCTGTGCTGTAAAACCCAAAATATTAGAGGAAAATGGAATAATCTCCGCTGTCCGATGCGCTGTGATGTAGAAAACAAAGAATCCGCGATTGTAACACAGTAAAATAACACGGGATGGTCTGAACACAAACTGGGAGTCCTTGATTGTAAAAGAGGACTTTTCCCAAATGACTCTCAGGCCTGTGGAGAACTTGTGTTAGAACCCCGGTGAGCCGTAACTGGTCAGAAAGAAAATGGGAGAAGTAGGGAATGGCTCATACGGAAGCATGTGACAGCGACCTAGAAGAGTAAAAAGCTGGAGGATTGGCAATACACCTAGTAGAAACCGCATAGGTAGACTTCCGTTTGAAACAAACAGACTATGTGGCGAGTGAGTTTAATTAAGGCCAACCTGGAGTAAATAGCAAAATCTTGATCACAAGGGGTAAAACTCACTATAACGAGTGAAAGAAAACCCGATGCAGGTGCAAAGCTGTTTTTAAAGACGACCGATTGCCTGAGTTTGCTGGCCTGTTAGCTCCTGAAAGAAGGCAGCTAGATCGCCAAATGGGAAGCCAGTCTGAGCCAATCCAAAGGGGGGAAAAAGGCATATCTGGTGGTACACGCCTTTAATGTCTACATTTGGGAGCAGAGGCAAGCCAGCCTGGTCTGCATAGAGTTTCAGGCCTGCAGGGGATACATAGTGAAAACTGCCTCAAAGATTAAAGAGTAGTTTAGCTCAGTGAGTAGAACAACCACTAGATTCTGGGCTCTGGGTTAGTCCTGACTTGGGGGCGAGGGCTGGGGGAGAACAGCAGGAGAACACGAGCTTGTCTGTCCATTAGAATCACCTGGGATGAAAAGGGTAGAGTCCGTCAAAGGACACGGAATGGCGTGAGGAGTGGTGGGAACAGACAAGAAGCTGCGGGAGTTGATTTCACAGGCTTAGAAGTTGGAATCCTTTGACAACACAGAATTGAAGATAAGATGAGAAGCTTGAGCAGAATATTGAAAGAACTGGGAGAAGGAAAGCCGCTTCCACGTGCGTGGGAGAGGAGGGCAGGAAGTCTGCACCTAGTGCTTCGCGCAGTGCTCTACCTCTGAACTCTATCCCCAGCTTCTTTGCGCTTTTTTTGCTCTTGCTTTTGGTTTTTAGACCGTAAGCTTTCGGATCCTCTTTACATCGGCTCCCAGTTCTGCTTCCCATCTCCAGTCCTGATCAGATCCATCTCAGCTACTGACCCTTCCTCTTCCTGGGAACCCAGTTTTATAAGCTGTATGTCCAGGCAGAGCTCAAGAACCATCTACATTTTTATCCCCTCCCCCAAAACAGAGATGAGCCAATTATGAGATTCTATGTCCAACAGCCACTCCCCCGACATTCCTCAACACTCTGCCTTGACAATTGTGTCTTGCTCATTTATTAGCTCAAGAGCAAGATACAAAGATGTTCAAAACAATCCTCTTACAGTCACACAACATTGGGGAAAACGGGCTTCTAAACAAAGAATAATTCACTTAACAGAAAGCTGTCCACGGTGACGCTGAGGAAAGCATAGCAGCTATGTGTTAACTAGGGTTAATCAGAAAACCTGTCTGTCTGCCTCCAGATAAGAGCACTGTCTGATAAGGCTTAGTTTGGAGGAAGAGTAGGGGTGGGAAAAAGATGAAGGTGATAAAATGTGAATATATTATGAGGAGCCTTGAAATCCTTGTTACCGGACCTAAATTATCTACTCTAAGCAATTAAAAAATATAAATGGCAAAAATCTCTCAACCTCTTACAGTCTAGATGCCTTTGGAAGTTTGGTTTGTCAGCCTGCTCTCAGAAAATTCACTTAAATGTATACAATAAAATACATAGAAGTAAAAAAACCAACGTTAAGTACTTAAGCACCTTAAGATATGTAGCATACTTACAGATGTACTTCTTTGCACGTTAAGTAGCATGCAGCAACAGGCCTAATTATACAATGTGAAAAGAGTAATGAATATAAATTATATTGAGATAACCTGCAGCAACGTAATATGATGTGAAAATATCAGATTTTTAGCGACAAAGACCGTTAATACTACATTGATTGCCTACAATTATTGAAGAAAATGCTACCTCTGAGCCAGGATGAATTGTAAATAAGGTTTTTTCCCCAGTCCAAGCTCTTAAAACCATTGAATTGTAATCACACCCAGCTCTATGGATCCCCATTCAGAACCCCCCAGTGTGATAGTTTTAGCAAAAATGTGGCATAGTAGACCTGAATTTGGGAATGATGATTGTTGGGGTGAGGATAGAGACGTGGTCACTTTTCTGTTCCCTAATAGCCAGAACTTTTCATCGGCAATAGCCTTTTGGCTATTCTAGAAAATAATCCATGAAGGAAAATTGGAGCCATTGTTAGAAAATACGTATGACAAGCTGTAACTTCTGCTTCATCTGAAAGATAATGAAATGTTAAAGTTTTGGAAGAATATGATTACAGTTCTATTTGAAAAAGTTAATGCAGAATAATGCCTTAGTTGTCAAAAAGAGAAGATAGAGTTGGTGTCATGGCAAAGACTCTTGATGCCAGCACTGAGGAGGCAAAGGTAGGTGGATCTCTGAGTTCAAGACCAGTCTGTTCTATAAAGCAACTTCAAGACAACTAGGGATACAAGACCCTGTCTGGGGTGGTGAGGTAGAAATCAAATGACTGGCTAATAAACTAATTGTGAAAAAGTGTATTGACACTTGAGGCTCAATAGGGTATTATCTATCTGTACTCCCAGCACTTGAGAGGGTAAAGCTGGAGGATCCCAGAGAGCTTGAGGCTGTTGTGAGACTCCATCTCAAATAAACAAAACAACACCAGACGAAACCTCGGTTGGAAAAAGCACACACATCCCCAGTATTCGTCACCTGGTATCTTGTGTGACCGAGAGGTAAGCCCGGCCTTTAGTATTACTAGTTCTTCCGTATGGCTAGTACTTGTGCCAAGCAAAGATATTAATAACCACATGCTCAAAGATTAATAACCACGTTAACCACATGCTCAAAGATATGAATAAGTTTCTTGATCAGATTACATCTATACATGTGTGTATACATGTTGGACTTGAAGTCAAGACACTTGTTCTCATCTAAAGCCCTACTGCCCTCCACAAACCTGATCTCATCTGGTTTCAGAATCGAAGCAAGACCAAACCTTGTTATTTACTAAGGTGGAAGAACACTTCTCTCACCAATCCTTTCAACCCCTAAAAGGAGTAAAACTAATTAACGAAAAGATCCTCAAGGCCCAGATAACCATCTCCTTCAGACACCAATGAGTGTACCAACTTACTACTTAAGTCCCAATTATGTGCTTATTAAGTATAGTTAAAATGTGAATTCGGGGTTTCAGAACGACTAATCAATCAGTAAGTAAAGTTCCTTAACTTCCAAAGCCAGGTTTTCTGAGAAGCCATCTTCTTTAGCATAACTTGCTTGTACTGACTCTCTGTTCAACGAAGACTAAAACCTGAAGCTCTGTAAAGTGTGAGGTTCCGATGTTCGTCCCCTTGGGAAGGTGGGGGATGGGAACAAGACTGTCTTACATTGGAAATAATACTAAAAGTTAGTGAAGCCTTTTTAAGAATTTCATTACTTACAGAAAAGTCTCTGTAAGGTCCTTTCTCTAGCTTCCAATTAAATGGCTACCTCTTCCATAATTATCTGTTCTAAAGGTTATATCATAATTATCTGTTCTAAAGGTTATATCATACTTTGGACACCGAGAAACCCTCAGTTGTGTCTCAATTATAGCTATTACCTTGAGAATATGTATTATAGGTTCAAAAGTCCTACCTTCTCTGGTGGCCAATGAATAAAACTCTCAGTGGGGTCTGATAACTCAGTTCCTACAAAACAGAGGCTAGGGAATTCTACCCTTAGCTCTTTTTCTCACAAGTGTTTTTACATTAGCAACCAAATAACTCAAAATAGCTAGCCCTACTCCATATATGATCCAACCTTGGCCCAATACTGTGTAAGTGGCTGGTTGGTGGAGGTTGTCTGGTTTGGTGGTGGTGTTGTGTTTTTTTTGTTCATTTGGGGGTTTTGTTGTAGTTGTTGTTTTCTGGTAGTTGGTTGTGTTTGTTTAAAGATTTTATTTATTTTATTTTATGTATGTGAATACACTGTAGCTCTCTTCAGACACACCAGAAGAGGGTATCAGCTCTCATTACAGATGGTTGTGAGCCACCATGTGCTGGGAATTGAACTCAGGACCTCTGGAAGAGCAGTTAGTGCTCTTAACCACTGAGCCATCTCTCCAGCCTGGTTGTGTTTGTTTGTAAGGCAGAGTCTCATTTGTATCCCAAACTGGCCTTGAATTCACTGTGTACCTGAAACTGACCTTGAATTGCTGATCCTCTTGCCTTTACCTCCCAAGTGTTAACATTTAAAGACAAATTGCTAAGGCAGAAAGTCCTAGATATCATGACTAGATCCCATTAGAGTCCTTATTTTAACACAAAAACATAATTTCTATTATTCATTAGCTATTTACCGAGGCCCTACTATGTGCTGTGTAACTCCAGTAATTAGTTACCTCCTCTCTACCAGGCTTTGAGTTTTACAGAAAAATAACATTAAAAGATATCCCAGGCATGGTGGTGCACACCTTTAATCTCTATGAATTCAAAGTAAGCCTGGTTATCTAGAGAGTCTAAGGCAACCAGGAATAAACGGAGAAACCCTGTCTCAAAGAAAAAAAGACCCAGGCATGATGGCATCTGACTACAATGCTACCACCTAAATGGTACAGCAGGACAGTCAGTTCAAGGTCATCTTAAGCCCCTCTGCAAATTGAAGGCCAGTTTGGGCTACATGAGATTCTGACCCCCAACAAAGGATTTAATAGTACTTTATACATGCTAAGTTTACATTAAAGGCAAGGAAGAGCATGACAATCATAAACTGTACTCTTGAAGTCAAAATGCCAAGTGGTGAATAAAATTCCTTTCATGGTTCATAGCATTTTATGTGTGTGTGTGTGTGTTTGTGCATTTAGTGTCCTGTGCATGCTTTGCAAATGCTTGACCACTGTGCTATATCCCAGCCTTTTGTTTTTGTTCTGTTTTGTCTTGAAACAGTTTGCTAAATCGCCTCAGATTTGGGATTACAGGCATGGGCACTATGCTCAGCTACAAATATTCTCTTATTTACTTTGGTGAACCTTTCTCTAGGAGAAAATCTTCAGTGTAGAATTGCTGGTCTTAAGGATGTATATACTTGAAAAGTTTAAGAGCTTCTGCTTAAAGTTCTTTTCTAAAAGAGTTATAATTTCTCCACCAGTACAGTTTCCTTACACATTTTCCCTGTAGTAGAGATTATTGGTAGTATGTATGTTTCTCCCCATAGGGTAAACTATCACCCCAACAGGAAAAATGAGATGTATGTTTTTGTTTCATGCGTACAGGTGTTTTGCCTGTATGTCTATATACCATGTGCATGCGGTGCCCACAGAGGCAAGCAGAGGGTGTCAGGTCCCCTGGAACTGGAGTTTATAAGCTGCATTGTAGGTACTGGGAATCAAACCCAGATCCTCTAGAAGAGCAGTCAGACCTCTTAACTGCTGAGCCATTCTCCCTGGCCTTGTATTTTAACCCCATTCTCTTCAGTGATGAAAATGGAAAGCCTACTGGCATTTTCTTAATTTTATTTTTTTCTCTATTGTATCTTTTCTTTCTATTGTATCTTTATAACTTAGATCTGTTTTGTTAATTTTTGTCTTTTCATTTTTCCTTCTTAAGAACTATTTCCTTATAAACATTGCAGATACATGGTTTATATTATGTTATTTCCTTATAAACATTGCAGATACATGGCAAATATTATCTGTCTTTATCACTTGACTTTAAAGATTTGTTTATGCTATATTTTTATGTCTGTCTTACACTTTTGCAGGTATATCTGTCATTCTACTTTATAGTTATGGGTTTATGTGTTTTTTTTACTTACATGGAAGGCCTCTTCTACAAGAATGAAAATTATCATTGTTGTGTTGGTTTGAATGGGAATGGTACCCAGAGGCTCGATATTTGAATACTTGGTTCCCTGTTGGGGAAACTGTTTGAAAAGGGTTAGGAAATGTGGCCTTGGAGGAGGAATGTCTCTGGGGGTGGACTTTGGGTTTAAAAAGCCTGTGTCATTCCCAGTTAGCTCTCTCTCTCCCTGTGGTTATACCGCATAGCTCTCAGCGACTGCTCCGTACCATGCTCCCTCCCTGTTGCCATGCTCCCTGCCATGGTCCTGGCACCTGATGACATGGCACGGAGGTCTCAGCTAACTCCCTGAAACTATGCCGTAAGGAAATTCTTCCATAAGAATGCTGGCTCATCACAACAGGAGGAAGGCGACTAACATAAGCAATACTTTTAGAACTTAATATTTTAACTTTCGGTTTTTCACAGTTGAAACTTTTAAGTTTTTGGGGGGCTAAAGAAGTAAGTCATCATGAACCTAGACTAGAGCTGAACTCATGATCTTCCTGCCTATGCATCCTCGGTGTTAGAATTATAGGCATGTGCTACCACACACATCGGCTGAGAACTCATTTTTAATCATTTGAAGTCCAAGTTTATCTTCTTCATCACCCTTACAGACCCATTTACATCTCAAACTGATAAAGAATGGCATTTGGGCTGGAGCGATTGCTCAGTAAAGCACATGCCACAGAAACACAAGTACCTGAGTTCACATCATTAACAGCAGCATCCAACAGCAGGCGTGGTGGGCACTATAGTCTACCTCTTGGTACAAAGTTAAGAGGGTCTCTAGTTCTTGCTAGCCAGCCAGTCTAGCCAAGTCAGGGAAATCTAGGCTTAGAGATCCACTCTAAAAAGTAGGTGGTCAGCCATTAAGGAAAACACCCAACATTGGCCTCTGCCCTCTACCTACACACACACAAATGAGCACACACATACCAGGACATGAAAAACTCACATACAAACACTCCTATATACAACACACACAAAAGGCTTCTTACTGCATAATCTTACTTTCTTAAATATAAAATTCTTTTTTTTAAATATTTATTTATTATATATAAGTACACTGTAGCTGTCTTCAGACACACCAGAAGAGGGCATCAGATCTCATTACAGATGGTTGTGAGCCACCGTGTGGGTGCTGGGATTTAAACTTCGGACCTCTGGAAGAGCAGTCAGTGCTCTCAACTGCTGAGCCATCTCTCCAGCCCGTAAAATTGTTCCTACATTAATTTTTCATATTCCAAGAAGCCTATAGCTATATAAAATAGCTATATAAAATTAGAATTGCTAAACTGCCTAAGCTTGCCTTGAACTTTCTCTGCAATTAAGGCAGGCCTTTAATTTACCTCTTGCCCAGCTTCCATGCACCAGAAGGGATTAGAGGTCTGTACTGTACCACCAGGCCTGACAGGCCCAGGCTATTTTAGCCACTGGTAGCTACTTCTAGTTATGAAATAGCAAGAAAATGTTCGTGTTAGAATAAATTTCAAAGGATCATCTGGTCTGTATCCCTGATCCAAAGCATAACAAAGGGCAAGCAAGATGGCTCGGTAGATAAAAGCACTTGCCTCCAATCCTGACTGAGTTCAATCCACAAAAGTCTCACTTGGTGAAAAGAAGAACCAACTTCCAAAATTTGTCTTCCCCTGACTTCCATATATATGCTATGCCATGTATAACCTCAAACATACACTAAATAATAATTTTAAATAAGTTAAGAGTGAAGGCCCAGCATGGTGGAGCACCCCTTTAATCCCATCACTCAGGAGACAGAGGCAGGCATACATCTCTGACACTGAGGCCAGCCTGGTCTACAGAGTTAGTTCCAAGAGAGCAAGATTACACAGAGAACCCCTGTTTCAAAACAAAACAAGAAAATTTCCTTTGTAATAGTTTTGTGTTTTTAAGAAATTTACAGAATAGAATTCTGTATTTTACTTAGGTAAAAATATCTACTTATTAAATCTCTCCAGTTTGTGAAGCATTTTAAAAATATACGACTCAATAAAATCTAATCTCTGTGGTTATGAGAGTTGTATAGAACTTTGGTAATTTTTACTCACCTACTACCTTATACAAATCTCCAATGTTTTAGGGTTCCATTTAGAGGAAATATCTAATACTGGGGGAAATAAAAACAAAGATTGAGCTTTTTTTTTTTTTTTTTTTTTTTTGAGACAGGGTTTCTCTGGGTAGCCTTGCCTGCCCTGAAACTCACTCTGTAGACCAGATTAGCCTAAAACTCAGATTCTCCAGCCTCTGCCTCCTGACTGCTGGGGATTAAAGTTACTTTTGAACCATCTCCCCATCTCTGGATGTAAAACTTTTGATGACATAATAGGAATCTATTATAACCTTATGCCTCAATCTTTATCTCACTGATATTTCTTCATTTTATACTGACATTTACCCTATGATAAAAGCTGTACACTAATAGTGTCACCTGAAAGAAGAGGAAATTGTGACTTAATGAAAGTAATTTCTGTTTCACACAGTGACACAGAACAAACCTGTAAACATGTAAGATGGAAGTTTAGAGTTCTTTTCCTGGCCAGAGCGTTTGGCCTAGTTAGTTCTGTTTTTCATTTGGAATTCAGGCTGTTGAACCTTCATGGTCATACTATGTAAAGTCAAATCAATCTTTGATCTATATACTTGATTTTTAAAAATTTGTGTCTATATAGGTCTGTGTGTGTCTCTCTGTGTGTGTGCACAGGTACAGAAATGTGAGCGTCAGACCCTTTGGAGGTAAAGATTTCTGTGATCTGCCCAAGAGAACAGTGAGCACTCTTAACTGCTGAGCCATCTGTCCAACCCCCATTTGTGAATTTTAAAACTCAGAAAAAAACACAAAACTTTTCCCGCTTTCAGGTACTGGGGATCAGACACAGGGCCATGTACATGCTAGGCAAATGTTCTCCCACTGAGCTATCCACAAAAACTATTTGAATAAAATCTGAGCATAATGGTGACTCACTCAGGAGAATCACCCTAGGTTAGGAGCAGTGTTAGACTAAATGGAACCTTGTAAGTGAGTAAATAAATAGGAGAAAATGCTTTCCAGTATGTAGAGTATAACTGGAATAGACGGAGTGTCAACAGACACAGGTTAAAAGTTATGTAGATGGTAGGTGGTGACAGACCAACACCATGTGAAGTCTTGTATCACTTCCTCCAAGGTGAGGCAAACTGTTTTGGGTACTTGTCTTACAGGCTTTTTTATATCTGTAACTGGCTACTAAGCTGGGGTTGTAGAGAGCTAACAGCTCAGATATTTCCTAGGTTGTATATCCTGACATTCACCCTTATTCTATAGTTGTTGATGGTATAAAACAGTGGTTCACAACCTTCCTAATGCTGTGACCCTTTAATCCAGTTCCTCATGTTTGGTGACCCCCAACCATAAGATTGTTTCTTTGCTATTTCAAAACTATAATTTTGTTGTTAGTAATTGTAATATAAGTATCTGATATGCAAGATATCTGATATTCAACTCCCAAATGAGTTGCAACCCACAGATTGAGAATCTCCGGTATAAAGGAAGACTGTGACGTGTCACTTGACACATATGACTAACCATTCCCTTTATAGTCAGATAATCTCATATCAAGTCCAAGCACCTAGGCTCCACCTGCACTGACAAACTGACCACTGTCATTTGTCTTCAGCCTTAATATTAATAGGATCATTTTCTAATCAATCTTATTTCAACTTTTACATCTGTCATAAAGAACATATAAAATATGGTATAACATGTTTTCTTTTATGAATATCTCTTGAGAAAAAAATGTCAAAAGCCTGAAGTGATAGCTCATGCTGACAGTCAACTCTTAGGAGGCTAAGACAGTCACTGTGAGATAGAAGCCAGCACAGGCCGCATAGCAAGTCCCAGGCCATCCTGGGCTACAGTGTTAGACCCTGGCTCAAAACACAGACAACAAAACTATTAGATATTAATACAAAGGACACTGTTACATCTCCTGAGTAAGCATTTTCTTTTTACCTGATGGACATTGTGAATATTTAACTTAACTCTGATTAGCTGCCAAAAAGCTTTGAGCCATAGCTTACCCAGAACCACTGTGTTCTCTGCCTCATTGACTTCACTCTAGACTCGTTTGTCTGAACTCTGGTTATTCTTTCCTCTTCATCCCCACCCCCAGTTCTCGTGCTTTCGCACTGGGTGTAGAGCCCAGGGCCTTGCACATGACAGGCGAATGAACTACCACTGAGCTGCTCTCCTAGCACTGTTATTTTTTTTTTAATAAAAACTTAATTTGTACTTGGAATTAAACTCAGAACCTCTGGAAGAGCGAGCAGTCAGTGCTCTTAACTACTGAGCCATCTCTCCAGCCCTCAAAATGTTTAATCTCTTAATTTATGACATTCTATGTATTCAAAACTATATTTAGTCTCTCATGAGCAGCCTCATGTTGTTTTTGAAGTTTTTCAGTTTATCACATGCTGTGTGTATATAAGCCTGTCATCACCTCATTGTACTTTATAAGATACTGATATCATTAATCGCCTCATTTTACTTTAAAATTTTTTTGAAAGATATCTTTTGTATACATCGTTTTGTGGTTTTGGTTTGGTTTATCAGACAAGGTTTCTCTGTGCAGCCCTGGCTTTCCTGGAACTGGTTCCGTAGACCAGGCTGGTGTCAAACTCAGAGATCCACCTGCCTTGCCAACCAAGTGCTGTGAGCTAGCGGTATACACCACCACTGCTCAGCTTTGTTTATGGTTTTGTATGGTTTTGGTTACATGGAATTGGTTATATCAAACTTGTATAGCTTTTTGAAGTATAACCAAATGGTAAAAATACTTGATCTAATGATTAGGATTGGTTAGATTGGTGTCATAATTCTGTGTTCTTATGCTTTGGTTTTTTTCTTTCGATCTGCCTGTGACCCTTTTTCTTTGTGTGAGTGTGTGTGTGTGTGTGTGTGTGTGTGTGTGACCCTTTTTCTGCTCTGTGGTTTTAGAAGTACTGCTGAGTGGCCAAGTCAGTGCACAGCAGTTGACCACTGCCTCAGTTGAGTGTGTAGGGTCAAGTAAGCCATCTTCTACACTGCAGATTTGCCTTGTTAGCACAGCCTTGGCTGTTCACATGCATATTAATCCCAGAGACACCTTGCCGGTGTTTCCTCTAAGTTAACCAACCTGTTATTTTAAAAAGTGAATTATGGGTGAGTATTTTGTTTCCAGCCCCCATGTGCTTTAACTGGTTTATAGTGCTAGTAGGATTTTCTGATTGGAGCTAGGGTGTCATCTAGTTGAAAGCATGAGCATTAGATATATAGCTTTTTAACTCTGAGTTCTGCACTTATTTGATGCATTCCTTTAATCCCAGCACTCGGGAGACAGACATTAATTTAAAATTAATGCTGTAATGGAAAGTATTTCATTCACCTTTAGTATAAAGATAATTTGCTGGGGTTATCATACATTTTCCTATTATTCTTCAATGGACAAGATCTCATGTCCATTGTTATCATTTTGAGACAGTCTCGGGTAGTTCAAGCAGACCTCAGACTCACTATGTAGCTAAGATTGACCATAAACTCCTGATCCTCCTGCCCCTCCCTCCCAAATGTAGGGGTTACAGGCATGCACCCACCAGGCCTGACTATACATATTTGTAAGAGTTAGAATGTGTTTACTGCTATGGATTTTAGCAGAACATCAGTTATAATTCTAACCAGTCTCTATATTTAAATATAAAATTAAAATTCAATATTGTCTCTGAATTATATTATTTTCATTTTAATTATTCATGTCCAGTACATAAGCTAAACTTTTTTGAGTGTTTTTGTTTGTTTGTTTGTTTGTTTTCTTTATTTATTTTGGTTTTTTAAAACAGGGTTTCTCTATGTATCCCTAACTGTCCTGGAACTCAACTCTGTAGACCAGGCTGGCCTCTAACTCAGAGACCCACCTGCTTCTGCCTCCCAAGTGCTGGGATTAAAGGTGTAAAACTGTCATATTTACCCCAATCCTGTAAGAATAGCTACTATTTATAACCCAATATCACATTCAGAAGTAAATACTGTCTTCTGACTCTCCTACAGCTTCTGGAATTTCTGAGAAGCCCCGCTCAACACAAGATGGACCCTGTGGTCTTGAGCTATATGGACAGTTTATTGCGACAATCAGACGTCTCACTATTGGACCCTCCGGGCTGGCTCAATGACCACATTATTGGCTTTGCCTTTGAGTACTTTGCCAACAGTCAGTTTCATGATTGCTCAGACCATGTCTGCTTCATCAGCCCTGAAGTCACCCAGTTCATTAAGTGCACCAGCAGCCCTGCAGAGATTGCCATGTTCCTTGAACCCCTGGATCTTCCCCACAAAAGAGTGGTATTTTTAGCCATCAATGATAACTCTAACAAGGCAGCCGGAGGTACCCACTGGAGTTTGTTGGTTTATCTCCAAGATAAAAATAGCTTCTTTCATTATGATTCCCATAGCAGGAGCAACTCAATCCATGCAAAGCAGGTAGCAGAGAAACTGAAGGCTTTCTTAGGGAGCAAAGCAGACAAACTGGTCTTTGTGGAAGAGAAAGCCCCAGCGCAACAGAACAGCTATGACTGTGGGATGTACGTGATATGTAACACCGAGGCCTTGTGTCAGAATCTCTTTAGACGACAGCCAGAGTCCCCATTGCAGCTACTCACCCCGACATACATCACAAAGAAGAGGGGAGAATGGAAAGATCTAATTGCCAGACTTGCTAAAAAAGCGAAGTAGCTACTGAAGAATGCTTGTGATGTCTGAAGTCTGGTCTTTCTGCCTTTCTCTATGGTGACAGCCTCAGTGCCTGAGGGGAAAACACTAGTAGATGAAAGTTTACTATTCCTGCTTTTTTATTGTTCTGAAAGAATGTCATCCTCTGCGTTCTCTGAATGGGAAGTTTCACTGTAACCTTGAGCAGAGCAGTACATTTTGTGAAAATGTCTTGAACTTACGTACCAAAACCTTAAAAACAAAGCAAACAAACAGAAACCTCATTACACAGTTTCACATAAGAGTCTTCTTTTCCGTTTTGGCCTCCCTTCCTTGTTGGCTTATTCCAAAGAAAAAGATGTTCTGAAGCAAACGTGTAATCTGAAGACTTGTGCAAGGAACACAGCAGAAGAAGCATCGCCTCTGCTTCACAGCCATAGCAGAGGCACCCTGCTGGGAGTCGGCCATTACCCAGCTCCGCTCAGGGCCTTTGATTTATAAAAATGAGCATTCTCTGGTGCAGAGGCTTCCCCGTCTGCAAATACTTAATAAAGATGACTTGAGCTCATCTTTATCTATTTCCTGGAATGCTTTAAGTACATGGAACTTCATTAAAATCCATGGCTGTGGGCTGGGAACACAACTTTGAGGAAGAGCGCCTGCTGTGGTGTGCTGAATGCCTTGAACTCAGTTTCAGTCAATTAAAAACACAAAACAAACAAACAAAAAAAAAAAAAAACCCACCTGCTGGCGTGTGGTGCATCTCATTTCCTTCAGTGAGTGAATGACTCAGCTCTAGATGATCATGACTTTTCTTTGCCTTGTCTTTTACATGTACATAGTCCCTGCCTTTATCTAACATGCTTTGGCTCTAAAACTCACAGTTGATAACTAACCAAGAATAGCTGTTATTTCAGACATGTTTCTACTTTTGGTACCGATAGCTTTGACATTAATCTAGCAGAACTGTTTTCAGTCATGTTGTGGTAATCTCCATTGTATTAATGACCTAAAACAGAGGCAGTTATTTTTTAAATATAAAGGAAGAAAAAGTCACCTTTCTCAAATTTAATCCATAATTTTAAAATACGGAACCAAGACTAAAAAGAAATACTATCCACCAGAAAACTATGGATACATTTTTTTAGTTGTTTCAAATAATTTATACAAAAAGTTGACACACTTTAATTAGACCCCGATAACAATGCATATGGGATATAAAACCCAAAGATGTGATCCACCCACTGAAACTGACTTCAGCTACTTCTCCACTCTAACACTGACCCTGGCCTTCATGACCCAAAATAACTTCTCCAGTCAGCAGTACAGAGGTGGCTACTCAGTTCCCTGGAGCCAGGAAGGGGAAGATGGTAAAAGTGTAAAAGTACAGGCTGCATAAGCGGCTTCCATGTATGGGATCTGAAACAAGTTAGAAAAGCAAAACCCGGGGGGAGGGGGCAGGAGGGTCAATGCAAGTTAGTCTGTTTCAAACCAAAAGACCTAATGAAATGTTAAAGACCTAGGAAAATGTTAGAAACTGGCAATGAAACAGAACAGGGACAGCAAGTATCACTGTTCAGATGGGCCACCAGTGCAGATAAAAGCAGCAAGCAGTGTCATTTCAGTGACTGTTGACTTAGGCAGCTGATCTAGACCATCTGCCCTCCCGGGAAGGTGATCTTTCTGATAACACAAAGTATGCTTGTTTACTTAAACATTAGCCTGTCTCCTTTAAAAACCAATGCATGTGAGAGCAGTCTTTTCTAATTCCCCACTGTTTGTTTCAGAATTGGTTTTTTTAACTAAACTATCGTCTTTATTTTAAAATATAAAAATATACAATCTTTTTCCAAATACAGAACGTTTTTGAAATCAAGCCCCAAGTTAGTCTTTTTAAAATATGTTGAGTAGGCTTTGTGAGACAGCCCGGAGGGTTAAGACACTTGCCATCAAACCTGATTTGACCCCAGGTCCTACTTAGTAGGATGAGAGAATTAGCTCCTTGTAAGTAGTCCTCTGTCTCCCACTTGGCACACTTGTAACCACTCACAATATATATAAGTGTAAGAAAATCTTGAGTGCCTCATTTGAAAATGTTGACATTGTAAAATAACAGATTTTGAGCTAACATGTAGTATTTCACTAGATACTAGGATAGTCCATAAGCTATATCCTGCTTGACCATACACCATTAATGTAATACTAATAATACCATACTAATAATATAAGTACATTAATAATACTATTAATGTATTTTGATTTCAAATATCCTATTTGCTGCCCCATAAATATATTTGAATATGTCTAACCTGGTTCTCAATATGGAATTGAGAAGTTACCATATTTAAATGCAACATTAGCTAGTAGTAATATATATGTATTCTCTACACCTCAGCCCTATTTTTTATTTTTTGATTTTGTGGTTTTGGTTTGGTTTGGGTTTTTTGAGAAAGAGTTTTTCTGTGTAGCCCTGGAACTCACTTTGTAGACCATTCTGTGTTGTGCAGTTAAATACTTTAGGTACCCATAAAAATGTGCACATATTGCTATATTTTAAAGTACTAGATAACACTATAAAGGTTTTATAGATATATAGTCATTTTTTTATTGTTTTCCCCCAGGGGTAGAGGAATTGAGACAGTCTCTCAGCCCAGGCTGGCTTACAACTTGATAGGTAGTCACATCTTGAACTACTTTAGATCCTCAGACCTCCAACTCTGGAGGAATGAGATTCCGAGTATATGCCACCACTCCTGGCTAATCTCATTTATTCTCACATTTCTCCAAGTGGTCTTATTTCCATTTTATAATAAATAAACGCAATGCCAGTCATACGACCTCTGTCTCCTCCTAGCATCTCTTCCTCCCCTGATCCCAGAAACCAATACCAAGTAGTTCTTGCTTGAACATTTTCTAATGCAATCCTGCTCTCCTTTCTGAATTGAACATGTTCTGCTGGTTCACTGCAGAAAGCAGCGATAACTTCCCTGGAACTTTTAGGCAGCAGAACCTGAAGAGTTACTGGCTTTGTTTTATACATTAGGTCATCTCTGGACTAACTCCTGATGTCGATGTACTGATCTAATGTTCTGGAAAAAGCCCTACAGTGCACTTCCTATTTTAAATGGCCCTTCATATTCTTACATATGAAAGATGGAGAATGAAACAAGAGCAGACATCTGGATGATCTATTGAAAACGGGAAGGGGACTTAAGGTGTCAAAAAAATCAGTACTAAGCAAAGATAAAGCAATTCTCCACAATGTAAGGAAATTAGTCACCAAGTTCCAACATGAGGCTGAACTTCCACTAAGGAAGGTGAAGTGTTAAATGTACTTAAATAGAATGTTCTTATGGCCAGAGTGAGGGCTCAGTGGTTGAAAGGACTTACTCTTCTTGCAGAGGACTCAGGTTTAATTCCCAGCACACATACATGGTGGCTCACAACCATTGGTAACTCCAGTTCCAAGGATTTGAAACTCTGTGAAGTCTGCTGAAACCAGACACACATAAGGTACACATAAATACAGGCAAAATATATTCTTATAAGTAAAATAAAAATGTTCTTGGGTAAGAGGCAGTTAGCATGTCTGTGTAAGACATGGCTGCTGTCTTCAGTGCCCACAATAAGGGTATTCTTTCATGCTGGAAAACAAAATTACTCTTAAATCCTTCTGTTTGTGTTAAAAGACAAGAGAAGGGCAGCTCTCTGGATCTTCTTCACATACTAGTAACTAGTAGTCCTGTGGAGGGCGGGCCCTTTTCCCAAGCAAGCTCAGACAGGATTTCTGACGCAGTTCTGACCCAGACTCTGCTCTCCCAGCCAGCTTGCACTCTGCTCACACCCTCAACCCGTGTGCTCCTCACCTCTGCCTTCTGTGTCCCACCGTCTGTCTCCACCTCTGAGGGATACCCTCTCCATCTGTGCAAACAGTTCCTTCATACATGCATCATTGGCCTCCACTCCGTTCTGGCCAACAGCTTTAAATGTGTGAACTCTTTCTTTCAAAATCCATGAAGGTTTGTCTCCCTCTAAATACCAGCTGGTAACTTCCTCCTCCCCAGGGCCTCACCCAAGGAGTCTGTACCGGGCTTTGTAACTGCTCTCCTCCCGCCTGATTCTCAACTCGCTTTAATCTGGATTCTGTCACGGTTGCTCCACAAATGACCCTCTCTGTACTTATTTTATTAGAGAGTACATAGCATTAAATCCTTCTTATCAAACCATTCTTCCTTTAACTGATGCAAGACCCCGTTTTCTTTCTCCTGTCACTTTCTTACTTGCCAGATTCTCAGAGTTTAGTACCACAGCTCTATTCTCACTGGACACTACCAAGAGCGATGACAGATTTTGGCTCATCAGACCAATAAATACTCTTCTCCCAGGTTCAACCTGTTCAACCACGTGCCTGCTGCTCATCTTCACATGGGGATTCCCTGTTGTCCTCACGTGCACCAAATCCCAAAGCTCAGCTCATCCTTCCCCGTCCACCCTGTACCTCCCGTTGTTTCCAGAGGCATCCTTGGATTCATCCTCGACCTTTTCTCTCACATACTCCACTGCTTTCTACTTCTGTTGATTCTACGTGCCAATATCCTCTAAGTCATGTTCTTCGGTCTGTTTCTGTCCCTCTGCGTCATTGCAAACAACCACTCACACCAGGTACGGGGATGAGCACCTGTCACCCCAGCCCTTGGCAAGCAGAGGTGGGAGGGACACTGAAAGTTTGAGCCTGCTCTCCACAGTGAACCCCAGGCCTGTAGTTCAGATGACAACAGAATGGCGCCCCGTCTGGAAAAGACAGAAAACTGAGAAGACAGCCACTCAGTGTGAACATCTAAAGTATCTTCCGGGCCTCTCATGCTCCCAGACTCTATCCCTCTCTGACTTCTGCCGGCGCCCTCAAGGGAGCGCTGGAGAATTTGGTTCCCCTACTCGCCTCGCCTCTTCACCAGACCCTCATTCTTACCTTAGACTCCTCTGCCCTTATTTTTATCAACACACACATTCTTTCCCCCAAACCTCTCACACAGGACTTGATTTGGCTCCGTGCTCGAGTGCTTGTCTACCTAACACACATAAGGCCTAGGATAGGAAGAGGGGAGACAGGCGGGGAAATGCGCACCAGCCTCTGATGACCCCCTCAGGTGAATCCTCTCTGCTGCCCCAGACCAGTCTGCTTCCCTTGTTTAGTCCCAGAACCGGAAGTCCTCTCAGTGGGTCCAAACCACCTATCGTTTTTTTAGTATTGTGTCTCTCCTACTAAGTTGTAAGAGAGACACCCCAAAATTGCTCCTTACGGTTTGCTAAGTGGATAAATGAGAATATAGAAGCTATTTATCAAAGGAAAAAGGAAGCCCATCTTCCTCTCGTGGCACAGCCACAGAAATCAAATGCGACACTAATCTTTGTGACTTTGCGTGCTTGCTTAAGATCGAGTTATGGGGGGAGGAGTCGATGAACTTAAGTAAACTGACAGAAAATAAGGAACCCACCAAACTGGCCAATCTAGCTATGGACAACTTTTCAACTGGCCTATGCTTTCTCGGGTGTTTCACATTTTACCTAATTCCAACCCATGTGCAAGCACCATTTTAAAGGTAACAGGGAGTTACTTATACCAGGCTAATAGAGTAATTTTCTAAGCCGTGTTTTTTCCTGCTGTTGGGCTTTTAGTTGGTTCTGACTTCAGGCTCTTAGGAATTTCAGTGGGATAGCGGTCCTTCAGTAACTTTCTTTTCAATGTTTCCCCTTCAAGGCCAGGGAGATGGCTCTGTGGGTAAAGGCTGCCAAGTCCTGCACCTGAGCTCAGACCTTAGAGATTCACATGGCAGAAGAAAAACAGCTCCTACAAGTTGTTCTCCAGTCTCTCCAGGTGCACATACTTAAAAATACGTTAGGTAAAATATTTAAGAATCAAAAAATTCCCTCAAGGAATAAAAAAGTATGGCTCAGACATACAAGAAGCACTCTGAAGTAGGTATAGTTACTATGTGTCAGTTAAAAACCATGCCAGAGCAAGGCAGGTAAAACACTGACTATAATTCAGATCTTGGGAAATAGAAGCTGGAGGATCAGGAATTCAAGACCTAGTCTCAGCCTCATGAAATCTTGTCTCAATGTCCTTGCCCAATTCCAGCAAAAAAGTCATCAAAGTATATGTACAAGTTATGTTCTTTCATATAGACACCCAAAATCATCTTAAAAATCAGTATGGACTATTGTATAGTATAAAACTACCTCGAGCTCTGTATATAGCTCTGCCGGTAACAAGTTTTATATTTGTTTATTTATTTTTGAGACATACTATGTAACCCTGGTCAACCTGCAACTTGCTATATAGGCCAGGACAGTCTTCAAACCTGAGGCAGCCCTCCCACCTCCTGAGTGGTCGAACCACTGGTGCGCACTGTCACACACGGCTCACATCTCATATAACTAACGTTTGTTTAGTCCCTTCTACATCCCAGGAACTTCTGAGGATGTGGCATGAATTTTCTTGTATGATAGTCACTGTTAACCTGAAAGGGAAGCTAGGGTTAGATAGCTCTATTAGGGTTTTTTTATTTCTCACCTCATACTGTGCCCAAAAAGTCAGATTTGGGAGCCTGTTGGATTTTGAATTAGAGGCTCAACCTGCACAATGTTTTATTATCTTTAATTGTTTGTGGGTGTGGCTGTGTGCATGTGGCGGACAGTGCCCACAGATGCCAGAAGCATCAAATCCTCTGGAGCTGAGGTTCCAGGCAGCTGTGAGCTGTCTGCTGGGAGTGCAGAGAACTGAGCTAGGGTCCTCTGGAAGAGCATCAGGTGATCACAACCCCTGAGCTGTCTCTTCAGACTCAACCTGCACAATTTCATTCTTTTTTTGGAAAAGAGGACAAGGGAGGAGGGAGAGTTAATTTGTCTAGTGGAGCCCAGCCCAGGATGGCGTTAAACTTACTCTGTAGCGAAGGATGACCTTGAACTCCTGATTCTGCCTTCCTTCCCCTCCAGTGCTAGGATTATAGGTATGTGACCCAAGCTCAACCAGAATTTATGTTTCTTAATCAACATATGCTACTGTTTTATTCAGTAGAGAGGGAAAAATACTATTAAAAACAAAAACTGGATGTGGCCTCCCTAGTTTCCAAGGGTGGGGGTACACTCCTTTAATCCCAGCACTGGAGGCAGAGACAGGTGGATCTCTGGGTTTAAGCCCAGCCTTATCTACAGAGGGTGTTCCAGGACAGCCAGGGCTACCCAAAGAAACCATGTCTTGAAAATCAAAATTAACTAATTAACTAATTAGTTTTAAAAGGAGGGGCTAGAAAGATGACTCAGTGGTTAGAGCACTGGCTGCTCTTACAGAAGCTTGAGTTTGATTCCCAGCTCCCACATGGCAGCTCACAACTGTCTGTTCCAAAGGATCAGGTCCTTCTTCTGACCTTTTTGGGAATCATACATGTAAATGGTGAACACATATGCATGCAAGTAAAATACACACATAACAAAGAAGTCTCTTATACATGTAAAGGTAAAGCAAAAAAATATATTTTAAAAAGGATTAGTTATATGTGGGCCAGGAGGATACAAGACAGAGCAATTCCTACAAATAATGAAAGAAAAGAAATTTGGAGTTTTCAATGGATATCTTAAGGAAACTGAATGAGGCCTAGAACAGAAAGCCATCATGGAGGATGAAAACATCCTAGGAGCAGGGCAGAAGACAAGGTGGGGGCTTCGCAGCGCACAGCTATTGAGAAATGGCTAACTACGGTAGAGAGAGGCTGTCCAGTTCCTCCCGTCAGACATCTGCATAGCTTTCTGCTACGCGCTGCAGCATTTTGCTAAGTCTATCAGGCATGCCCAACCTTTTGACATTGCAATGTGATGAAATCATTTACAAAGTTCACAGTGGGGAACTGCGCAACTGATTTGAAGAAAAAAGAGGGAGAAATTAAATGGCTCAGCAAACAAAAGTGCCTGCTCATCAAGCCTGAAGACTGAGTGGGCCTCGAGACCACCCTGACTCCATGAGCCTGCCGCCCACTACTCCTGACTGCTGCACAGATACCATCACACACGCACACACACATGACAAATAAACCTCCAACTGCCAGATCTCACAATGTCTTAAGTACATTCACAACTTTTGTATTGAACTGCACTCGTGGCCTTTCTTTGCCACAGGGGTGGCATGTGGCCCAAGGACCCTGAGTTGAACACTCCTCAACCTCTCCTGCACTTCGACTCCATGGACCATTCAGAAGATGGAGGGTAAAGAGTGGCAGAAAGCATGAAGCAGAAAGGCCACAGCCAAGGAAGGGGAGACCACAGGCAGGCATGGTCTGACCCAGAAAACCAGAGGCAGCCTTGGAAAGCCTTGGAAGACTGAGAACCGGGGCTTCCTTCAGGAATAACGTGTAGGGCTGAATGCAGTGCTGCATTTCTGTGATCCCAGCATGTAGGACACTGAAACAGAAGTGAAAGCCCAAGACAGTCTGGCCTATGTAGCAAAATTTTGTCTCAAAAAGCAAAGAAAAGGAAGAGGGAGAGAGGGCAGGGGTGGGGAGGGGTGAGAAAGAAACGCTGACTGTGAGTAGTAAAATATTGGAGGTCCCAGACTGGAAGCTTCTTAGTTAATTCCAAATTTTAAAAAATAATCATGAGTGCACCTGCCTGTAATTCTTATAATCCCATCTTGGAGGCCAGTTTGGGCTACACAGTGAGTTCTAGGACAGCTTGAGCTACAGAATAAAAGCCAATTTATTTACTTATTTATTTTGGTTTTTTGAGACAAGGTTTCTCTGTGTAGATCTGGCTGTCCTGGAACTCACTGTGTAGACCAGGCTAGCCTTAAACTCAGAGATCTGCCTGCCTCTGCCTCCCGAATGTGGGGATTAAAGATGCGCACCATTACTATCTAAGCTATAAGAACCTATTCAACAACAGCAACAAAAAGCATTTGTTGAAACAGAGCAGTAAAATGAACTAAATTGGCTAGCATCGGACCTAGTGTCTGAGCCAGCGTTTGAATGAGCCGTCAGTGACACAGCATCAGTCCATCTATTAACATCTTCATTCCCTTGGCTCATCCAGTGTCATCCACTTACGGATTCCTATGGCTGGCCAGGGTATAGTGGCTCACAACTGTAATGCTAGCACTTGGGACACTGAGGCAGAGGGATTGCCATGAGTCCCAAGATAATCGAGACAACTCAGTGGTGAGCTACAGGATAAAAGACAAGATACTTGAGAGGCAGAAGCTAGACCTCTGTGAGATTCAGGCCAGTCGGTCCTACATAGTGAGACTCTGTCTCCTAAACAAAAATCCAGGAAAGACATCTCCTGGGTCCTCCCCTGCAGGCTTCCTAGCTCATCGCTCATTTCACATCCTCACTCGGCTAGAACTTGTGTGAGATTAGCATGTTTGTGTGAGATTAGCATGTTTGTATGAGATTAGCATGTTTGTGTGAGATTAGCATGTTTGTGTGAGATTAGCATGTTTGTATGAGATTAGCATGTTCATCACGGTCCTTTCTTTTCATGTGTATTTCTTTAATCAGTGGGGGTGCGGTCAGATGACAACTCAAGGAGTGGGCTCTCTCCTCCCAACCCATGTGTCGCTGTGGTTTAACTGAGCCCCTCAGGCTTGGTAGTCTTTGCCCCTGAGCCATCTCACCTGCCTGGAACTCTACATTTGCAATCTGTCCCCACACTCACGAAGTCACACTTACCTCCTGCAATGCCCTATCTCTGGTCTGACGGACGCTCTCACATTCAGAACATGTGCAAGATCAGCCCATTCCGTCTGTCTCCACTTTCGGTCACTTTGGGCATTCCTTAGTCAAAGTGGCCCTTGCGTCAGATGGGCTGGGTGTAGGTTGGGTAGGAAGTGAATCCTGCTTTCAGCTGCTCTCTTATCTTCAGGACTTTATCTATCATAACATTCTATGTTCTGAAATGTTCTGATGTCCAGAACAACCTACTTCTGAAACCTCTTATGCCCAGAAATTCCTCAGCATCCACAGATTTTCTGTGGCAAGGAAATGATTTTACTTTATCAGCTATTCCAAAAGTCAATAGACTTGATCAAAGTGCTAAGAAAATACCTGCTGAGCTGGGTGTTGTTCCTCAAGGGCTGGGTGTATTCAGTAGTATAGCACAAGATCCTTGGTTCACTCCCCAGCACCACACACACACACACACACAGCAACAAGTTTTAAAACCTGTCAATATTCTGAGGTAAAGCTTTTTTTTCCCAATTTTTTTATTGGAAATTCTCTGCATTTACATTTCAGATGTTATTCCCTTTCCCGAAATCCCATCCCCTCCTCCCCCTCCCCTTGCTTCCATGAAGGTGCTCCCTCTCCCAACCACCCTCTCCCACCTCAGCACCTTGGCATTCCCCTACACTGGGAAAACAAGCCTTCACTGGACCAAGGCCTCTCCTCCCATTGGTGTCAGAAAATGCTATCCTCTGCTGCATAGGTACTGAGGTAAAGCTTTAACTCCTGCCCATCCAGATTAGTGATTTTCAATTGGAGACAGTTTTGTCCTTTCTACAAAAGATCCTTGGCAATGTCAAGGGGTAGTTTGGGTTGTCACAATCAGAGGTAAGGGGTCAGCATCAGGTGGTCAGAAGCCGAGGATATGCCTAAGCATCTTAACACAAGACAACCCCCTGTAAAGAAGAATTATTCAGCCCAAAACACAAGTGCTACTGACACTGGGACACAATCTAGACTCTTCATTTGGTCCTAGATAAAAGGCCAATATGTGATTTATCTAGACTATTCTGTGAGACTCTTGAAACCATCAGTTTATTCATCATTTCTCAACTGCAGTCACTCCAGCAGCTTGGAGAGACTGGAGGAAGTCTCTCGTCTTCACTGCAACATCGGGTCCTGGGAGCTCTTGCAGGAACCGGCCTCTCTGCAGGGCTCACCTGCCTTCCTTCCCAGCGCCATCCTTTTCCGACCGTACCCCACAAGCTCATGACTCTCCTCCAAATCTCACCCAGGCTTTGAAGCCCACACATGCAGCACATCCATCCGCTGACTCAGTCTTACCCATGAGTCCCAGAGTTAGCTCATGCCTCTAGCTTGCCCCTCACTAAACTCAAGGGAGCCATGCCATATCTCAGACTTAATCTTAGTTTTGACAGTCAAATGTGAAAGCTTTGTGGCTGTGTGAAGAGTCGTATGAGACACTGGGCATAAAAGTGCCTTGTATAGGACGTGATGTGCTGTCAGATGTTCAGAAAATGATAGTCAGTACCCTACCCCCTACAGAAGCATACATTCGGAGCTAATAAACCGCTCACATATAGTTCTATGTGTTGGAGAGAGCATAGCATTCCAATTGGCCTGCTATTTGGAACTTGCAGCAAAGAAAATCTTCCATCAGAAATCCTACACCAATTAATACGCCTTCATGCTCCACTGAATCTAGGAGCAGTGGGTGTCACATTTTCCCAAAGCGGTGCCCAAGCCAACCTTTCTGCATTTAGCAAGTTAATGAACAGCTTGTGAGTAACTCTTGGCCCACTCCAGCCCAATTTAGAAGGCTGCCAAGGGGGTAAGACATCAATATAGCACAGTCCCTGCTCTGCTGGGGACCCAGTTCTGCAGTGTGCCCCTCTTTCCCCACCCAAGTGCCTCTGTGTTCAGTCACAGCAGAGTTCGAGGTCCTTAGAAAGGAGAAGTCACACCAGTGGGATGAGGCGTCACACAGACCTGGCCTCTCCCCCAGGCAGAAGAGAGAGCCTTGTCCCAGATCCTGTGAGAGCAGCAAGTGGGGGCATCACATTCCAAGCAGCTCCAGGTTTGGCTGGGTGCCAGGTGCTGAGTGCCAAACAAGAAGGAACACATTCCAGGGAGTCAGGGAGCCCTGCTCACATGAAGGGGCCCAGTAAGCAGGGCCCCCGCTGGGCACCAGGTGCTGCTCATCTGGAGATCAGTCATGCAAGGGGAAGAACTCCTGTTTCTCTGGTTATTGATTCAGAGGCTTAAATGCTTCCCCCTCTCGCACACCATTGGTGGACAAAGCATATGCAAAAGTCACATGTCAAATCACCCTCTGTAAAGTAGGAGGGTGCTGTTGACATCTTGGTTCACACTTAACTGAAGCCAGATTTCTCTCATTCTGTGCCCAAAGAGAGGATGCTATTAACAAGAGTGGACGGGAGCAGGGAGCCCGGGTCCTATGTCCGTAGAAACTAAGCTCCCCACCCTTGGCACTCCACCATGCTATTCAGACACACCTGCTCTCCACACCAACCAGCCCGCCTTCTTGTCAGCCAAACCTTTAGAAGATCTAGAGGCTCCTTGAAAGTGCTTGCCCCGCTTTCTCCATGCTGGGAGCAGGCAGGCAGGAGGCGATGAGGGGGCAGGGGTTTGAGCTATTTCTATTGGGAGGAGATGGCCCCACCGCCTGCCTGAAGAGTCTGTTCTTCCATTACAAACCAGAAGCCTGGGCCAGATTTCACCCAGCAAGGAGATAAACGGGGAGGGACTTTTGCTGAAAATGACGTCCTCTTGTTGCTCTTTGCTGCCACCTAGTGGGGCATTTGCGTTCTCTCTCCATCTCGCGGGAGTGTTGAAGTGGTCTTCCATCCTCCTGGAAGAAATTTCTCTTCATCCTGTCTTCTTACTTCCGAGGCAGAACAGCTGTGGGGGGCTCATCTACTTGGCTACATGGTGTGTGTCCGAGGGATACAGTAGTCAGTTTCGAGGGCCATGCTGACTGCGTGGGACCTCAGGTGGGATTCTTAGTCTCGTGATATCTTGGCTAGACTGAGATGCACCCTTCACTCCTGAGAGCTCTTTCCACTAGAATTCCTCTCCCTCTGGGACCCATGTCTCCTCTACTCAAGCACTAGTACAGATATTCATCTCGTGGTTTCTGCTAGTAAGATTAGTTCATTTCAACAAAAACCGAGAAAGATGGGATTGTGTGCCTTATCTGTGATGCTGCTGTTTCTTGGGATGAGAAGTGGGAGTGTAGTTTGAACAGGTTTCTTGGACTTTCCCTAGGTTCTTCAGAAGTCTGCAGCTATTCGGCCATATTTTCCAGTTACCTCCAAATGTTTCTTCTAGCCACAAGAAGCATTTGGCTTCAGCAACCACTAAACAACCGACCACCCCAAACTTCCAACTCTTTTGAGTACATATTTGTGCTAATTTGAGAAGGAATGGCCCCATAGATTCATGTGTTTGAATGTTTGACCATAGGCACTATTAGGAGGTGTGGCCTTACTGGAGGAGGTGTGTTACTATGGGGCAGGGGAGGCTTTGAGGTCTTAGTTTGAGCATCTAAGAATGCTCAGCTCTCTACTGCACACTGCCATGCTTCCTACGGAGATGGTAATGGACTACACCTCTGAAACTGTAGGCCAACCACAGTGAAAAGTGTTCCTTTATGAGAGTTGCCATGGTGGTCACAGTGTCTCTTTGTAGCAATAAAACCTACTAAGACAGTATCCCAACATGAAATGGCTACAATATCTATTTATAATTTTTTACTTCAGGCAAAAATCATTCATCTCAGTCACAGCAGCTTTGGCCTTCCTCCCCTTGGTGCCAGGAAGGAGTGCAGGGCCTTGAGCAAGCCACACCTGTTCTACCCCAGCCACAAGCCATGTACCCTCCTTCCCATCAGTGCAGCAGAAGTCCATGCATCACCAACACTTGCAATTTCCTGTTTGACGGCACCATCCTAACCACTGTGACAGCCTCCCCATGGTTTTAACTTGAGTAGAAATGTTGGCCAGTTTTTTATTGGGTATTGACTATTTTCTAAAAAATCCTCTGGCTATTTTCCAATTGGCTTATTTGTTGTTTTTGTTGTTGTTGTTGTTGGTGGTGGTGGTGGTTGGTTGGTTGGTTTTGTTGTTGTTGTTGGTGGTGGTGGTTGGTTGGTTTTGTTGTTGTTGTTGGTGGTGGTTGGTTGGTTGGTTTTGTTGTTGTTGTTGTTGGTGGTGGTGGTGGTGGTTGGTTGGTTGGTTTTGTTGTTGTTGTTGGTGGTGGTTGATTGGTTGGTTTTGTTGTTGTTGGTGGTGGTGGTTGGTTGGTTGGTTTTGTTGTTGTTGTTGGTGGTGGTGGTTGGTTGGTTTTGTTGTTGGTGGTGGTGGTGGTGGTTGGTTGGTTGGTTTTGTTGGTGGTGGTGGTGGTGGTGGTTGGTTGGTTGGTTTTGTTGTTGTTGTTGGTGGTGGTGGTGGTTGGTTGGTTGGTTTTGTTGTTGTTGGTGGTGGTGGTGGTTGGTTGGTTGGTTGGTTTTGTTGTTGGTGGTGGTGGTGGTTGGTTGGTTGGTTGGTTTTGTTGTTGGTGGTGGTGGTGGTTGGTTGGTTGGTTGGTTTTGTTGTTGTTGGTGGTGGTGGTTGGTTGGTTGGTTGGTTTTGTTGTTGTTGGTGGTGGTGGTTGGTTGGTTGGTTTTGTTGTTGTTGTTGGTGGTGGTGGTTGGTTGGTTGGTTTTGTTGTTGGTGGTGGTGGTGGTGGTTGGTTGGTTGGTTTTGTTGTTGTTGGTGGTGGTGGTGGTTGGTTGGTTGGTTGGTTTTGTTGTTGTTGGTGGTGGTGGTTGGTTGGTTGGTTTTGTTGTTGTTGTTGGTGGTGGTGGTTGGTTGGTTGGTTTTGTTGTTGTTGTTGGTGGTGGTGGTTGGTTGGTTGGTTGGTTTTGTTGTTGTTGGTTTTGTTGTGGTTGGTTGGTTGGTTTTGTTGTTGTTGGTGGTGGTGGTTGGTTGGTTGGTTTTGTTGTTGTTGGTGGTGGTGGTGGTTGGTTGGTTGGTTTTGTTGGTGGTGGTGGTGGTGGTGGTTGGTTGGTTGGTTTTGTTGGTGGTGGTGGTGGTGGTTGGTTGGTTGGTTTTGTTGGTGGTGGTGGTGGTGGTTGGTTGGTTGGTTTTGTTGGTGGTGGTGGTGGTGGTGGTTGGTTGGTTTTGTTGTTGTTGGTTTTGTTGTGGTGGTTGGTTGGTCGGTTTTGTTGTTGTTGGTTTTGTTGTGGTGGAGGTATGAAGTGGAAATTTTCGGTTTCTTTGGAGACTCAGTTGCAGAGGTAGACATGTGAGGGGACATGTGATGTTTGGAAGGACTATACATAGAACCCAACGGTGAAGGATGCTCATCGGTTCGCCTCGCAACACTTTGCTGGTCTCTGCTGATCTTCACTTGTTGTGACTTCGTAGAGAGAAAGCACCAAAAAACTTCTTGTTGTATTCCAGCTGCTTCTTGTCGCTGCCACAGACTCCTGCCGCTTCGGCAGAGCCTCGGGTTTTCTGGATCGAGCTGCTGCTACTGATCTGTGTTTGGTGTTTGCTGATCAGACTGGACGGCCACTACTGGTCTGTGTTTGGAATCGCCCCAAAGAACTACTTCTAAGTCGGTCCATACTCCCCATTTCCCATTAATCTTTCTTCTCCCCAGTCAGTGGACTAGAAAGGAGGCTGAAGCACTTAAGAACTCTTATCAAAGTAGCTTTTGAAAAATCTAAGCCTACAGTGGTGTTTTTTTGGTTTGGTTTGGTTTGATTTGTTGTTGTTGTTGTTGATTGTCTGAGACAGGGTTTCTCTGTGTAGTTCTGGCTGTCCTAGAAGCCTGCATAAAAGGCTGTCATGGAACTTACAGAGACCTCTGCCTCCTGAGTGGTGGGATGAAAGGCGTGTTGTTTTTGCTGTTCACTTCTCTAGCTAGCCTCTTTAGATTTAGTTTTGTTTATTGTTGTATTATTGTTGTTGTGTATAGTGTGTGCGTAGGCACATGAATGCCACGGTATGTGTGTGGAGGTCAGAGGGCAACTTTATGGAGTCAGTTCCCTGTGCTCAAACTCAAGTAGTCAGACATGTGCGACAAATGATTTGCCCACTGAGGTATATGCCCAGCCCTCCAGCCTCATTTTGTAAAGTATTTTATTTACTTATTATTATTGTGAGTGTGTGTACTTGATACAAGGGATTAGGGTGAGTGCATATGTATGAAGATCAGAGCACAATTTTGTGGAGTAAGTTCTCTCCTTCCAACTTCACATGGGTCCCAGAATTCAAATGCAAATTCTTAAGGTTTATGCAGCAAGCACATTTACCTACTGAGCCTCAACCCCTCAAACTCTTCTTCTTACCCCCATCCCACTTAACTGGAATTCTAGAGTCATGTAGATAGTTCTGTTTCTGAAACATAAATGTCCTTTCCCAACGTCTGCACTCACTGAGCCCTCTTGCAGAAATGGCTCTTATTCCAGCTATGTGTCATGTTAGAGGACTTTCTTGATTACCTGTCTGAAGCCAGTTTCCTCCTTTTTAAAATAGATTTATGTTTGTTTGTTTGTTATATATAAGTACACTGTAGCTGTCTTCAGAAACACCAGAAGAAGGCATCAGATCCCATTACAGATGGCTGTGAGCCACCATGTGGTTGCTGGGATTTGAACTCAGGACCTCTGGAAGAGCAGTCAGTGCTCTTAACCACTGAGCCATCTCTCCAGCTCCCTCCTTATCTTACATCACAGTTTTTCTTCTATGGAGCCCAATCACAAGCTACATTACTCAGCTGTGCACATATTTATTAGAACTCACCTGTAAGTGGAGCTCCATCTTTATGTGAAATTGAGGTTAAGCCCCTTTAGGACACAGATGTGACCTGACACGGGCACTGCTATAGCTCCAGTGCTTGGCATGTTGACACAGTGTGGATTCAACACTTACCGAGTGAGTATCTGCTAGAAGTGTGCACTGTTGGAGGAAAGGTTGATTTGGTCCAGTGAGAGTGAAGTGCTTACTGCACAAGTCAACTGGAGGTCCATCCCCAGAATGTACACATAACATAACTTTAAAATTATGATTAAACTACAAATGTTATGCTGGCATGGTAGCACATACCCGAAATGTCAGCGTGCAGGAGGTCACTGCAGGAAGACAGAGTTCAAGGGCAGCCTAGGCAAAGATCCCAGATCAAAGGACACTTTAAGAGGGGTGGGGAGATGGCTTAGGGGACAGAAGTGCTTGGTATGCAAGCACAGATCATCAGAACCCTGTGAAAGGCAGACGTGGCAGTGTGGATGTCTGCAACCCCAGTCCCCCAGCCCCCAGAGACAGGAGAATCCCTAGAAGCCTATGGGCCAGCCAGCTTGGTACAAGAGACAGAAAAACAACAAAGCAACCCTGTCACTGTCTCAAACAAGATGGGATAAAAGATCTGACCCCGAGGCTGTCCCCTGATCTCTGTATACCATATACCGCATGGCCATGAACATCCACATTCATATACATGAATTTGCAAAAAAAAAAAAAGATTTAAATAAAGTTTTCATTTTCAAAAGGTCAACTTGAGCACAGGTGTGCACATGATAAAGCCGGCCGTGTGAAACTGTTGCTTTGAATGTATAGTGAGCTTATGGAGTGAAACACTGCTTTGTGCATAGTATCAACTTCCTTTTGTGTAACATTTTATCTGTGAGATAACTTTATAAAGAACTTTTGTCTAAGAAGGTATAAAAAGGCTGAGAAAAAAAATAATCATGGCTGTTTGGGCTCTGCCCCATCCACCAAATACACACACACACACACACACACACACACACACACACACACACGTTTGTAGATAAAACAGGTGGCAAGTTCTGGCCTGTGTGTGTGTGTGTGTGTGTGTGTGTGTGTTTAAGCCAGAGCACAAGCATATGTGTGCCTAGTGCTCTTGGAGGCCAAAAGAGGGCATCAGCTACCCTGGAATTAGATACAGATGGCTGTGAACTGTGTGTTGTGGAGGCTGAGAACTCAACCTGGGTCCTCTGCAAAAGGAGCAAGTAGTCTTAAGCCCTGAGCCATCTCTTCAGCCTTCCACCTTGGAACATGGTCTCTGCAAACCTAGAGTTCATTGATTTGGCCAGGCTGGCTGTTCTGTGAGCTCCAGAGAGTATCTCTCTCTGTTCTCCTCCATGCTGGGTGACCAAATGCATGCCCAGCTTTCACGTTTACTGCGGAACTGATCTCAGGTCCTTATGTTCACATTAGGTACTTTACTGAGTCGTCTCCTACCAAAATAAATAAAAAGTGATTTTATAATGTATTGGTCTTTGGCCTACATATGTGGTTGCTCTTCTTGAAGACTTGGATTCAGGTCCCAACTACTATTGAACACCTTCTGTCACTCTGGTTCCGGAGGACCCAATGCTCTCCTCTGGCCTCTGTGGGTGCTGTATACATGTGGTTCATGGATGGACATCAAGCAAACATTTAAAAAAATAAATAAAAATTGAGATAAAAATGGGGACTGTTGGGGCTGGAGAGATGGCTCAGTGGTTGAGAGCACTGACTGCTCTTCCAGAGGTCCTGAGTTCAAATCTCAGAACCACATGGTGGCTCGCAACCATCTGTAATGGGATCTGATGCCCTCTTCTGGTGTGTCTGAAGACAGCTACAGTCTACTCATATAGAATAAATAAATAAATCTTTAAAACAATTGGGACTGGAGAGATGGCTCAGTGGAGTGCTAACCACACACGTGACAGCCTGAGTTTATCCTACCACATACAAAAGCCAGGTATGGCGGGACACGGTTATGGCTGTAGCACTGGGAAGGTGGAAACCGGATCCACTGGGGCTGACTGGGCCAATCTAGCCCACTTCATCTCAGTCCAACCACTGAGAAACCCACGCTGGCCCACCCGCCTCTATTCCACTGGAGCACGTGAAGGGGTCAGTCCTGCCGGATCTGAGCAACAACAGGAGAGGAGTCCGGGTGAGGATTGATGGTGCAGCAGAAGCCAGAGGCCTCCAACCAGACCAGTGACTCACTGCAAGTAAAGCTGCATGGACAAAAGGGCACCCTGTGGGACATGCAGTTTCCATGGAGACATTTGTTAAATTCTTCATTTCTCTTTTTTCTTTGGTGGGGAGGTCGCAATTATAGAAGGCAGATACAGAGGGATAGGGAAACAAGTGGGGTTGGGATGTATGATGTGAAATTCAAAAGAATCAATAAAAAGAGAGACCCTGTCTCAAGATGGATCGTGCCGGAAGAACAAGACCCAAAAGCTGTCCTCAAACATGCACTCATGCACACATACTCACACACATATACACACATACACATTCACATACACACACTCACATACACACACATACTTACACACACTCACACACACATATACATACACACACAGTCACATACACATACATATGCACACACTAACACACATATACTTACACATACACACACATATACTCACACTCACACATACATATACATACACACTCACACACACATACATGCACACACACACATACACATGTACACACACACACATGCACACACACTCATACACACACAAACACTCACACAGTGAACTTCCACACCACAGGACACTAGAAAAATCAAAATTTTTATTTTTTAAAAAACATTTTTCAGTACCTGGGAATTAACCCATTTTTTAAAATTTCAAAGGCTAATGCCACAGTGGAACAACCCACTCTTGTTGAACCAAACCCTCAGAGAACTGGAGGAGCATTAGCCAGTGCATAGGAATGTATAAATACTCACAGATGATGAACAATCACAACTGTTACACAGCTCCAGGGGAGCAGGAAGGGAGCACGGGGAGGAGCAGAGAGAGGACGTCCAGAGGCACGGACACGCCCGTATCACTCAAAGCTCTACCTCCAAAGTCAGCGAGCTGCCCTACAGCCTACCTCCTGCCCTCTCTCAGCCTTGATTGGAGAATGCGCTTTCCACAGCATGTTGGCACAGCCACTTGTATGTTGGCACCTCTCATGAACCCTGGCTCAACCTTGCAAGGCTCAGAGAATGGGTCTGTACTCTCATGTCCCAGCAGGAACCAGGGAAGGAAAACACTGGGACAAAGAGGATTGTTTCCATGATAATATGACGGAAAAGACTGATGGAGCATGATTAAGACAAAAGGATGGATGGGCATTAAAAGGGTGGGCATCGGAGGGTGGGCATTGGAGGGTGGGCACCAGAGGGTGGGCACCGGGGGTGGGCATCGGAGGGTGGGCACTGGAGGGCGGGTATTTGATAGTATGGCCCCAGAAGGAGGATCAAATGGACACCGGGTTTCACCTGAGATGTAAAGATTTGGTACAAACAACATACAAGGCTGGGCTCCATGTTCAATCCCAGGAACTAGAATAGGGGGACGATGGCGAGACCTCCAGTGTAAGCTCAGGAAGTTCTCACCCACCGTCCCTCTCCCCGGTCCTGCTTGGATCTGTCCTGAATGAGACAACCATAGCCCTGCAATCATTTCCACTGGGGTTTCTTCCCCATTTAACCTCAAGCACAAGAGGGGGTAACAGTGGCTGTTGCCAGCCCCACTCTACCCGCCACCCGAGCCTTTCCTTGATCCCTAAGACCCTTTTAGAACCTTCAAAGGCACCGTCTTGGCAGATGAGAGTCCTGAGGAGATGAACAAGAGTTCTTCTTAGGAGAAAAGTGCATGGGGAAGATTCTCTATGGCAAAACCATCAGTGGCACCGATCTCACCACCAAGGGAGTCAGGGATCTCTTTACTTGGTCTCTGCATTGAACCTATCCCATCTGGGACACTTCTACCTTACTACGATTACTTGAATCCTACAGAGTGTCCTAAAACATATGAACTGCAGGTCCATGGCATGGGTGAGCTCTGCCAAGAAGGACCCAACAGTGCTGGATCCCACTGCCCAGTCAAACCACCCTGACAGGTGTAGTTGGCCATGCAGGAAGTATACCAACCACTAGACCTTAAATCCAATTCCCTGCCTTCCTATTGCTAATGTCTAGGACCTTGGGAATGTCTGTGACCAATGGGGATAGACCTACTACCAAATACCAAAGTACCTGTTCCCCTGTCCTACCAAAGAGGGGGCTGCTCCAGAATGGAAGTTCTGGGACCTCCAATCTCATCCCCATACCCTTCCTCTCCTGCAGGTGGTATCTTCCCAAATTCAGCTAGATAGCTCTTACAGGGCCAGCCTAGAGTCGCCCAGTTCAGCTCAGAACACTAAGATTGGTCTCTTGATAAGCCCTGCCATGAGCTTTCTTCTCCACATCCCAACCTTCTCAGAGGTCCCATTGCCTGGCTCCCTGCGGAGAAGGTCCCATGGGTTCCAGAACAAAGACTCTGAGGGGCCACGGTGAGACCACGGAGTGCTGGGAGACAGCAGAGCCCACAGAGGCGGCTTGTGCTTCTGTTTCTCCAACCCCTCCCCAACTCCTCTGCACTCACTAGTGTGTCATGTGACAGCAAGCAGCAATCCAGGTATCCTTTGTCCCCAGAGGTGGCCCCCCAGGGCTCTGTCAGTGTGCCAGAACCATTGCTTACAATGAAACAACATGCTTTCTACCACTTAAGTGGTTGCTGAAGCTTAGTGTACAGAACTCTTCAGCTGGTTAAAACACAAAAACAGTCTAACATTTTGTTTGAGTCCAAAAATTGTAGAAGCCAGTTAATCTGTAAACAGGTACTTCAGGTCCTCACTGAGGGAAGAAGTGTTGGGGGAGGGGTCTGGAGGAAGGATCTAGAATATGTTCTTTATACTCAGTCTCAGCACAGCTGCAGTATAAACCCCAGGAATCCTTGGTGGAGACAGCACCTAGAGCATCCTTGGTTAAGGTGTGGGAATGAAGACCCAGACTGTTACCTGCACACAAGAAAGATGCTTAGATTAGAAGAAAGGCCTGGAGATCCTGCTCCTCTCAAGAGTTCCAGAGAGAGGTCTGTGTACCCTGCACACATATCCAACCCCGCTTAGGGCCAAATTCAATCAGTGGCAACCTGGCCAAAGATATTAGGGAGATTAGGAAGAGAAAGGGCCTTACCTGTCCCTTGGGAGTGGGCTGCCCCAGTTCAGGGAACATAGCTGCTGTTCCAGCCGGGAGATTCGGAATGCCAGATAGGATGAAGACAGGACTAGAAAGCAGATCCTAGAGAAACGGACAACGGGGGCTCAACTCTTGTCCTGTTCTTGATTGTCTGGTTTTGTTTTGATTTAAATATTTACTTGTATTTGTGTGTGTGCTCACAGAGGCCAGAAGAGGGCGTCATCAGATCACCTATACCTGGAGTTACAGGAGGTTGTGAACTGTCTGATTCGGCTGCAAGGAGGCAGAACTCCTGTGCAGACTTAACTGCTGAGCCATCTCTCCAGCCCAATTTTGTTTTGTTGAGACAAGGTTGCACACGGCCCAGGCTGACCCCAGGCTGACCCCAGACAGGATACATAGTCAAAGATGGCCTTGAAATACTGAGCCTTCTGCTTCCACCTCCCAGCTGCTAGGATTATAGCCACGTGCAATCTTGTCTGTTTATACAGTGCCGGGGACCAGACCCAGGGTTTTATGCAGGATCGGCCAACACTCTATGACTGAGTCACAACTCCAGCTACTGTTTTAGTTTAGCTTAGTTTAGTTTTGAGATGGTCTGAATATACAGCTCAGCCTGGCCTGGAACTTTCTAAGTGGTCCAGACTGACCTCAAATCCATGATCCTCCTGCCTTAGCCTCATGTTAGAGCCATGTACATCACAGACCTGGCTAGGAGTTGGACCTTTCTCTAGAAGAAAGGGCATCGGTCTCCAGAGGCATGCCAGAAATAGCACCAGAACTATCCTGATCCTCAAATTGGAGAGTTTAAAGAGTCCTTTGCTCCTGCTCACTGAACAGGCAGACCCTGGCCATATCCTTCTTACAGCCTAAGGCTTGTCTTCTCAGAAATGCCCTTACAGTGAGCAGGAATTCAGGACCCTTCAGCAGAGCCATGGAGGAAGCCATAGCCAGAAAACCAAAGCTTTTATCCTACTTGCCCTCTTCCTAGCCACTCAGGTTCTTCCTACCCTCCTTCCAGAGGCCATGAAGATATTTCTAAGGCAGCAGACCCATTCTCCTAGAGGGGCCAATGTCATAAATCAAACCTAGCGGCAGAGACAGAAATGGATGATGAAGGGTTAACTACCTAAAATCCTTGGGTGGACTGAGAAGGTCTGGATAGGAAAGTTGATTCAACACCTGTGGAAACTTCTGAGTACCACATACTAAACCCACTAGTGTCGGCCGCTTCCAGACTGCAGGGAAACTGACCTGAAAGATTCTTCCATCCCCAAAGTCTCCCTTTTCTATCCTATTCAGCCCCCAAACCCCCACACCACACAGTCTCACTTCCACAGAGCCTGAGGCCCTTTAGCTGCTCTGATTAAAGAACTCTATTTTGGAGGTGCCCATCTCCTACCCCCTTCTCCCATATCATCTCCATCAACGCCATCTAACATTCAGTGCCAAAACCAGGAAGGAGTTTTGGGATCCCACATCCCAGCCCCCCCCCCCCGGGTGACCTTTCCAATCTCCCCTTACCCACCTCAATCTTGTCCGAGACCCATACCACTGAGCACATGGCCTCTTGCCAAGCTTGCTAGGGTTTAACAGCCACCAATCTCAAGTTGAAACTTCTGAGTTTTTAGTCCGCCAAAGTAAATGAATTTGGGTCTTTTATCTGCCTTCCTTCTCTCCTGCCCTCTTTACTATCTGCCAAAATCAAGAGCAGAGGCTCTTGCCAACTCTCTACTGAACTGCACCCACCACAAATTGCTGGAAGGAAGGCCTGGCTGATATCTTGTGGGTGTCCCAGACCAGGCCCCCTCCATAACTCTAGGAATCCTTTGGCTTTTTCACCTGATTTCCAGAAGCACGGGATGCTCTCTTCTGCAAATCAGGCTCATCCCTCCGGCTACTCTCTCTGACCCTGGACGACTTTGGGAATAACCATAGTCTCTCTCCTTCTCCCTTGCTGATTCAAATGAGAAACCCTGTCTCAATACGTAAGTTGAAGAGCAGTCAGTAAAGACACCTAATGTTAACCTATGGCTTTCATGTGTACATGCATAGACATGCACTCGCATACATTTGAACATGTATACATCATATGCATATACATGTTAAAAAATAGAAATAAAACAGGAGAGGGATGTAGACAAGCCAGGAGTCCTGAAAACTGTCCTGAGAGTAGGCAGTGAGAGAAGTGTGTTTCCCTGATCTGATGGGCTCCTTAATTCTGTTAACCCCTTCTCTCCCCAAGCCAGGGAGGCAACTGGTCCTTTTCTCAACAGTTTACACTGCCTGAATTCTAAATACAGGAACTCAGAAATAAAGCTGGAAGGATGAGCCTTGAGACCTTCAGAAACCACCCAAGAGCTTGAAGTTGACTTGGGACATTCCCTTGGGTCTACGTAATAACCACTCCACCCGCTAACCCCTGATTTCAAACACCTAATTCCCACCCAGTGTAAACACCTACATCACAAAGATGACTTTGAGGAGCCTGGAGTCCCACAGCCTCAATTCCTGGTCCGTGGTGGGCTCTTCCTCCAGTGCATTGTTCTCACAGACGGCCTCTGCAATGGAAGAGCAGCTAGTCATCTTCCTGGGGTGTGAGGGACCCCAGCCAGAGTGGGGCACCTCCCCCTCCCTTCATGTGCTGAAGCTCTTGGATTTTCCATATGGATTTGGACAAAGAAAGAAACAGGTCTCAGAAGCCTGGCTAGCCACACTGGGCCCTTTGCATAGAAGAGAAAGGGTTAAGCCTCTGCAAGCAGTTGCCACAGACAAGATCCTGAACTCACCAGACCCTGGAGGCTTCATGGAGGAGAAGCCACTATCTGTGGAGTCTGTGGGTATCCGAGAGACACAAGAGATGTTGTCTGAGAGTGACAGGGAGAGGGAGGCTGAGCATGCTTTTCTCCACTTCATCTCAGGGATAAGGACATCCTGCAGAGAAGACAGGACGTGAGTGTCTCTTTCCTACGGAGCCCACTCCAGGGTTATCAATGTTTTCCCCAGCTAGTCCCGATCCAGAAGCCTACTCAGGGGTAGAATATAGCAACAACACATCTCTCCTAGCTACTCTCTGGTTGTGGCCTCCCTCTGCAAAAAACAAACAAACAAAACTTTTACATATTAATAACTGTAATTATATTGTTCAGTATTATTACTAAAATGACATTTGGCTGAATTTTGTATCACTTAAAATTATTTCAAACATGGGTTGGAGAGATGGCTCAGTGGCTAAGAGCACTGGCTGCTCTTCCAGAGGTCCTGAGTTCAATTCCAAGCAACCACATGGTGGCTCACAATCATCTGTAATGGGATCCAATGCCCTCTCATGGTGTGTCTGAAGACAGTGACAGTATGCTCACATACATAAAATGAATAAATAAATCTTAAAAATAATAATTTCAAACAAATATACAATGCATCATGACCAGATGAATCCCATTACCTTCTCTTAAGACTTTCCTTCCCAACCAGACAATCCTTTTTGTCTTTCCAACTAGTCCCCCTCCAACTTTCATGTTTGCTATATTTTCATTGTTGTTTTTGATCCACTGAGTTTTATTAGAGTTCCTCCTATAATCATGGGCAACTAGCATAGTTAAACCACCAAAGAAAATAAGAACCCCTCCTCCAAAACAACATCTTTGAAGTCCACAGTGAAGCAGTACAGTGGTTATGTCAGGTCAGACAATCTGCTACATGCTCAGATCTGAGTTCACGATGGCCCCGGACAGTACATCCAGGCTCTTAACTGTGAACCAGTCACTGACCTTGGCAGAGGTGACTTACAGTTCCTATCAGTACAACAGAGAACATCGCCTTCTACCCGTTGCGTGGTGTTCTGTATGCTCCATGCTTGGCTAAATGCTTAATAGTTACTGAAGAGGTGCCAAACACCTTGAGGCCTCTGTCACCCCATCTCTGCCCTCAAACTCAGCTTTCCCTCCTCCAGGGCCTCAGCTCCCAGAGGAAACTGCTGGAGTGTCAGTGAGCTGGGAGTCTGGGTTGTCAGTAACAGCCTTGAGGTTCCTTTAAAATGGTTTTGTGGGGCATTGTCTGCTTGTATGTTTGTGTAACCACATGTATTCAGCTAGCTTAGGAGAAGCAGAAAGAGGGTGTTGGATCCCCTAGAGTTGGAGTTACAGATGGTTATAGATGCTGGGAATTGAACTCAGGTCCTCTGCAAGAGCAGCAACCGCTCTTAACCACTGAATGCTATTAACCATTGAGCCACATCTGTAGCCTCTGGCCTTGGAGTTCCTCTCTAAGGATGTGTCTGTGGCTTTGAGGGTCCTCTTTCCTCCACCAAAAGAAAGAATGGAAAACTGGCTCTGCGTCCATTCTGTATGGGATTCAACCTGGCTAGTGTTCAGGACAGGCTTTGGTTCAGAGAGAGCTAGTCTGCTAAGGACCCATGTGGTCCACATGGCATGTAGTCTAGGACACCCTCTAGCACACTGTGGTCACTGACTCTAAAACATGGTGCCCTAATTCTTCATAGTGGTCCCAAAGTTTTGAAGACCCGCTCACTCTTAGGCCCTTGCTCCCAGCCTGAGCTCTCACCGAGGACTTGAACTCAGCTTCCTCCGTATATTTCCTTATACTCAGACTCTTCTTGCTGGAAGGCTGGGGAGAAAAGGGAACAGGCAAGATCAAACACAGGGAGGCCCATGTAAATAAGCTGCCTGGTTTCAGGCAAAGCCCAGGTCACAGCAGTTTGTGTATGGTGGATAGTTAGGGGGTATTTTGTACCACTGTAGAGGGGCGAACCCCGGGCAGCTAACTCATTTCCTATGCCCCTGCGTCATCCCTACTTTTCCGTCTTCACCTTGGCCAGAGGACATATTGAAAAGCAGCCATATGTTCCTGTTTATCCATACACTAAGAAGGCATAGGTGAGGGCAAATGTTCATATGAACACACACAAGGGCAAAGTAAAAGATGCTCAGTGATGCACAGTCCAAATACATCCTCTGGCGCTCTGAGCCCTATTTGGTCCTCTTCCCGCCCCCCAACTGGCTCGCATTCCACAGGATAGAGATAGAGAGACAGGCTAATCTCCCCTAACTGTCTTCTCCCAAGACCTGGGTGCAGTCTCCTAGCTCAACCTGGCCTCTGGGTTCCATACCTGTAGGTGAGTGCAGACCCTCCTCAGCATATCATATACACTGTCCCGGGAAAGCAGAGATACAAAGACATACTAGGACATGAAGAGAAAACAGAAAGCACAAGGGTGAGGATGGGACTTCTTATTCCATGGGTTGGGGGGTAAGCCCCGAGGAATGTTTCTCCTAGCTCATTATCCTGAAACATCTGCTGAAAAGCTACCTGGCAGAGACAAGTGAGGGGCTGGGAGAAGGCCAGTATCAGGCCCTGAATTTCTGGAGCTATGGGGGTTTGGGGGATGGGGAAAGGACAGATGTTAGCCCAGAGACTCACAGACCTTCTGGCTGGTGTTTGTGGTGATAGCCAGTCCGTTGGGAAGGAGCCGTGCCATCTTGTGTTTTTTAATCAACTGCACAGATACCACAGGAATGACCACCTGAGAGAGAGAGAGAGAGAGAGAGAGAGAGAGAGAGAGAGAGAGAGAGAGAGAGAGAGAGAGAGGCAAGCTTCTCTTAGGACTTACCTCATAAGAACACAGACCCTTAGCTCTCTCTACTGGATCTCCACAGCTAGAAATCAGCCAATAATGCTCACCCTGGTGAAGCCATGTTTGTATGTGGTAGCAGAGGGCACCTAGACCTTTCAGTTTCTCATTCAGGGTGCCCTTCCAACTATCTCTCCCTCCTTGCCAACCTTTATAAGTCACTGCTTCAGATTCCAAGTCCCCTGAGCTGGCTTTTAGTGACTCCCCCTTTAAAATGACACTACCCTTGGACTCTGAAAACATTTCTGAGATAGTTGAAGCTACCATAACTTAGCTGTATAGTCAATGTAGATTGTCCTGAAGCTGTTTGTATTTTAATGGTAATTCCACTTCCCCAAGAAGGCTGCCTAGTCACATGACTCCAACGGAACCTTTCCATTTTAATTAGTAAAATAAAGGAAAGCTAGTGACAAGGTCAGAGGACAGAGGGTAAAGATTGTGGCAAGATGGAGGTTCCCAAGAACCAGCCAGACCCAGGTGGGATTGATTGGCATTAAATAGCTATGAACATTAAGGATTTTATAGGTCTAATATCTCATATAGAAGGGTAGTTTGTATCTTTGTCTATTTGAGATAATCTTGTTGTGTAGAGGGTTTGTGGATTGAGAGTTGAATACATAAACCTGTGTAAAAAGCTATCGGGTTGTAGAGTTGAATATATGTGGGATTTTGGGGTACAGAAATGCCCCAGGACAGAGGCAGAGAACAGGCAGTAGAAAACTGCCAGGGAAGGGAATTGTGCAGACAAGTTGGGCCGTGGTGGCGGCTCAGACCGGGCGCCAGAGGTTCTCGAGGTTCCGTATCAGGGTTGGGCCTGAGGAGTGAGACCTGAGGGCCGATAAAGAGAGAAACCTTTTTTTTTTTTAGTATTTACTACAACAGGTCAAGATCAGGCCTGTGTTTCAGAACAATGACTTCTCTGAACATGGGATGAGATACCTCAATACTGCTCATCCAACCAGTGAGAAACCTCACCATGTGCTGAGCACACAGAGGGACAGGAATGGCTTGAGGCATGCCCACAGGACAAAAGACTGTCCCTTCCCTGGTCCAGGGCAGGGGCCTTCCTGAGTAACAGCAACCCTTACTGCTCATTACTACCTTGATATCCTTGCCAAAGAGGCTGGCATGGAAGCAAAGCCAGTTGTGCGAGATGTAGAGCCGACCGTGGATGAGGAAGTCTCTCTGAAGGGCACAGGAACACACTAGGAAGTCACAGGAGAAATGACAGCCATGAATAAGGTTACCCCAGAGAACCCACCATTTCACCTGTCCTCAACCTCTCCTGTCCCCATCCCAAACAATCTATCCACAAGCACTCAAAGGACCCCTCTGAGAATCCCGAGTGTCCCACCCTATCACACCAGACTGCTAGATGTTTTCTCTTTCTCCAGTACCCACGAGGTCTGAACGACTTCCAGCCCAGGTCTCTAGCAGTGGATTTCTGTTACCTCCGGATGAGGCTTTACCCTGCCCTGAGAAGGGGGTCTAGCTTGTGCAAATGTCCTTCTGTGATCAGGGAGAGGCCTGGGCAGGGGACAACACTCACTGATTTGAGGGGAACAGAAAGATGGCAGGCTCACCTTTTGTCAAGCAAACCTGCATAACTCAACTCCACATCCCAAACCACCCCGATTCCTCAAGCTTTTGAAGAAAGAAAGGACCGAGTGCATCTAAATTGTCCCTGTAACAAATTAAGCATAAAGGTATCCCAAGTAGGTGACCTGGGTGCTCACCAATCATGTGCTGGAAACAGCTCACCTTTGAGAACCGTCTCCTCCACGGGGATATCTTTAAACAGCTTGTGGTATTGCTGGTTGTACTTATTCAGTAGAGTCTGCAAATGTAAAGCCCCAGCTCTGTGAGGCTAGAGACCCAGCCACCAGGAGATAATGCCCCCCCCCCACTTTGTCTGAAGCCTCTGGTAAACAGGTATGAAGTTTACCTAGCTCATCACCTGTTAATGTTGAGTCCTGGCAGGGCGCCAGTGGCTAGAGGGGACACATTATCCCCACCAAGGCAAGGGCACTCAGGTCCCCTGGGTTCCTGCTGTAACAGGCTTGTGGCCAAGGGGCCAACCGTGAGTTTGGGCATCCCAGGGCGCTCCCCTCAGTGAGCAGCACACACACTTACCCCTTCCCGGCCAAACTTCTTTATCTCTTCACCTTTTGAGCCTTCTGACCAGTGTAGACTGCAAAGGAGACATTCCTTTCCAGGCACAAGAAACCCTTGAGTCCTGCCAATGAGTCCTCAGTACTAATTCTGCCCTGGCTTTGACCCAGGAGATTGGAGCAGAGATTGGAGACTAAGGCCCTTCTCTAAGAAACACAGTAAACTGATAAGAACTGCAAGCACACGGCTCCTCTCTGGGAAGGGCCTCATAAGGCCCCTTCTCAAGCAGACTGAGTGCCACACCCACAAAGGTATGCTTGGCACGAGCACCAGTCTCCCAAGATGCTGAGTAGCAAAGACACTCCAATCTCTCTAGCCAAGGAGTATCCAGAGGCACAAACAGTGTGGATTCAGGGAGCACAGTTTGGGGGTATTCAAGATGAAAACATTAGACTCAGCTTTAGGGCCATGGTCTGGACAAATCTGCTCTCCTTGAAGCCTCCTTGGGCAGCCTGCAGTTCCTCACTGAGACACTCAACTGACTTACTGAGGCTACCAATCAGGAAAGAACTCGATGAGATACAAAGCTTTGCCCTGGCCAGGTTGGCCCAAGGACAGGTGGGCAGGTTGGAGACTAGTAACTTGAGAAGCCCCTGCTAGGTCCACAGGGACAGGCTGGAGGGTGGGAGGAAGAGGCCTCAGCAGTCTGTCCCACCTACAAAGGCATGCTAAAGAATCCTGCCTGACTCTCTCATTGTATGCTGTGTATGTGTGTATGCTTGTATGTGTATATATACTTTTGTGTGTGTATGTGTGTGTATGTGTGTGTGAATGTGTGTATATATACTTGTATGTGTGTGAGTATTGTGTGTGTGAGTGCATGTATATATACTTTTGTGTGTGTATGTGTGTTGTGTGTGTGAATGTGTGTATATATACTTGTGTGTTAGTGTTGTGTGTGAGTGTATATATATACTTTTGTGTGTGTGTGTGTGTTGTGTGTGTGAGTGTATGTATTTATACTCGTGTGTGTGTGACTGTTGTTGTGTGAGTGTGTGTATATATACTTGTGTGTGTGTGTGTGTATATACTTTTGTGTGTATGTGTGTGTGTGTGTGTGTGTGTGTGTGTTTGACCTTAGAAAAGCCATCCACCTCTTTTGAGGCATCTATCTCTCACCAGTCCAATTAGGCTAGACTGGCTGTCCAGTAAGCCTGTTTCTCCTCCCCAGCACCAGGATCACAAGCACATAGAAGCATAACCTGCCTTTTTCTTTTCACATGGGTGCTGGGATTGAATTCAGGTCTTCTTTCTTGGACAGGCAAGTACTTTGGTGACTGAGGCATCTTCTCAGCCCCTTAAGGTCCCCTTGGTTATATCCTGACAATTCCCACCCTTCCCAGTCTGGACTTATCACTGATAGGGCTGGGGCCTCACCTATGGTCTGGGGGCTCCTGGACCTTTCCTGGTTTCTCCATGCAGGACACATGGCTCTTCAGAGGCGCCATCTTCCCATGCATTTGTTGCTTGCTAGAAGGAAATGTGCCCATGTTGGAAAGGGAAATTTGAGGCATCTTTTCCTATTAGCCCCACTGTGTCCAGGGTGGCTGCTCTGGCCCCTCCCTTTGATACACAGGGTAAAGTGGAGACACCTTCAAACCCTGTTCCTGTTAACCAAGTGACTGGCAGTCAGAGGGAACTCATTTCTCCACATCAACACTACTCTGGGTATATTAGGCTTTTCTCACCTCTGCCAACCTGATAGGCAAAAACTGTGTCATCTTCATTTGCATTTTGTCATTTTGTCACCGATGGGTGTTTCCCATAGCACATTTGCCTAGAAACCTAAAGCTCAGTTAATGCCTGGTCCAGGAGGAAAATCAGTGTGCCAACCTTCCAACTCCTAGGCAACTGCTAGTCCAGGCAGAGCGGAGCCTCTCGCCCCAGCCTGGAGGAAGGACAGACTGTGTTCAGGCTGAAAGTAAAAGCCTCAAAGGTGCCCGGCAGCTACTGTAAATTACCGGGTTCCAAGAAAGGCTGCAGTGCACAGGCTCCTTCATCAAATATTAGAGATATGGAAGGTGGATTCCAGTCTGCCCACCCGGGAGTGTAGCTGGGATGGGTAGGGCTGCCCTAGACTAGGAAGTGATGGCCTTAGTCACCTTCAGACAGCTGGAGTGCCTCAGCCATAACAGCCAAACTATTTCAAAAATGTCTCAACTCAGGTGGAAGAAAATGTCCTTCCCCTGGGTAGGTGCCCCCCCCCCCCAGCCTCTGAGGTCCCACCTCCACCCAGCAGTTCCATAGACTAGGATCCCTGCCCTTCCTGCTTTTCCTCAGTAAAGCCTGAGCTTTCAGCATAGCCCCAACTGAATTCTTAAGGAAGAAAGGTGGCTACATCTAGAATGCGTAGCAAGGTCCTGTGTGTCGGTCCTGCTGCGTGTAAATGGCCAGATTAAACAGCCAGAGCCTGAGAATCCCGACGGCTCAGTTCCTCTCCGTGCCATGACTGGACTAAAGCTCCCTTTTTTCAGGCTGGAGAGAGAGCTCAGTCTCTAAAGTATTTCCATGCAAAATCAAATCTGAGAACCCACCTACAAACAACAGGCATGGGGCACACACTGTAACCCTGGACTGGGGAAGCAGAGGTAGGCAGTGGGCGCAGTGGGAAGCCAGCCAAACCTACTAGGAAAGCTCCAGGCCCATGAAAGACTGTCTCAAAAAAGCAAGGCCAGCTCCTCAGGACCACCACTCAAGGCTGATCTTTGGCTTCCACATGTGTGTGTGACTGCCATGCAAACAAAAATCTTGACTTCTCTAACATTACAGACTTAGCCCATTGTCTCCCTGGACCCTTGGAGTTTTTCCACTCTGACATCTTCCAACCACAACACATGTCAGGAAACTTAACCCCAACGAGGGACAGGTTACCTTGTAAAGGTACAGGCAACCTCACTCATAAAATTGCCCTAGTCACATGTGACCCGGTGACCTCTGTACTCAACCTCACAAAGGGTTTGACACATGCATCACCATATATAGGTATACACTGCATGCCGTTTCAGCCCGTGATAGGCAACTCATATCTAGCTCCTCAAGATCACCCCACCCAGTGATGTTATAGGCATACTCCGCCATGTTTGCACAACAGCAGAATCTACTCAAGAGGCAATTCTCAGAATATTTCTCTGTAGTGAGATGGGACATGACTATATGTACGGAATGAAGTGACAGGTTGTATTGGTGATTCGACCCTCAAGTCCTAAGGTTAGTTTCTGGCTGGTTGTGTCTGGTTTTATCAGTTTCCACTTCACAGAGGTTTGTTTTCCTTCTTTGTGTGTTTGCTGTAGAGAATGTGCTAAGAATAAAGCATTTATAAATGAGTGAACTCATCCATTCGTTACAAAACTCCCTAATTGCTATGGAGTGCTAGCACACACCTTGGATCCCAACACTCAGGAGGCAGAAGCAGGTGCATCTCTGTGAGTTCAAGGCCAGCCTAGTCTACAGAGTAGTTCCAGGACAGCCATTGCTACTACACAAAGAAACCCTGTCTACAAACAAACAAACAAACAAAGAATTCCCTAAGAGGGGCTGAGTTTGCGGTTCAGTTGGTAGTGGCCTATAGGAGGTCGTGAGTTTGAGGTCAGCCTGAACTCCATAATGTGAACTCTTTCAAAGAGGTGAAAGAGGAGGGGGAGGAGGAGAGTTCTATTCAAGTCCTTCCTTTACCCATTTTCTTAATCTTAAGCATGATGTGTGTGTTATATAAGTGAATTGCATGTGCACATAAATACACAAAATAAACAAATTAATAAAAATTAATTGCCATACAAAGTCCAGTCAGGCCTTGGGGCGCCTGATAGCTACTTGGACTTTGACCCAGAGGATCAGAAAGGCACATTAGGAACGTGGTGCTCAGCCCTCTCTGCCTACTCTGCTTGCAGCTGGTGCCCACGCCTCTGCCACCGATTTTTCCTGAAAGCAGTTTCGAATAGCCCACAGGTCATAAGTAATGCCTACTACCTTCAGTCCCCATCCCAACCCTGTGTTCCAAATGTGGAGTTAAGATTAGGGTGTAGGATCCTGAAATCTGTCATTTTTATATATTTAAAAACTCATTTCTATTTCATGTGTAGATACGTATACCTAAGTATGTAATGCATTATTACAGTGTGTGCTCTCCGCAGCCAGAGATGGTGGATTCCCTGGATCTACAGCTACATGTGACCCAGCTGCCTGACATGAGCGCTGGGTAACAAACCCAGGTCCTCTGCAAGAGCGGGGCATGCTCCTAACCACTGAGCCCGAACTGCATTTCTTCATTCAAAACCACAATAATGAAAGGGATGGAATGGGGAAATGGCAACATCTTTCAACAGTAAAAGGAGGACCAGGAACTAGAAAACTCAAAACAAGGTCCTCTCCAGAGCTGAGCCTAGGGGAGGGGCACAGCAGGGGTCTGCAGCAGCTCTGGAGTCCTTGGAGGATACAGAACTGCTCTGCCCCCTCCCTCCCTGCCTGCCTGCCTGCCTTCCTGGATAACCACTGAGGTTATCACTGCTCCTGGTCTGGGGTCTACCATGGGCAACAGAGTGGGCTGGGCAGTAGCAAAGGGAGAGTCCAAGAAGTAATGGTGTAAGAGGAAAGAAAGGCCAGGGAGTCGGGAGCAGGGATTCAAGTCTAACTGCCCCCCACAGACATCACAGACAGGACCCGTGGGTCAATATCCTCCAGGGACAGACACTCCCAAATCTACATCTCTAACCTGGACAACTCATTTCCTCCTGGGCTCCAGTGTCCACATGAGGGTTCGACCCCTCCACAGTTAGCTGCATCCAGAATCCTTCCTCACCAACCTTCCCCGCCCCCACCGTGGTTCTGAAAGCCTGACCGCCTCTTAATTGCAATGTCTATTTCGCCATAGAAGATACATCAGGCAAGGCCACTATTGCCATCCCCCCTCCCCCTTGAACTCTGGCAACCTCTTCTGGCCGAGCGGCTCTGGCCTCACCCTCACTCTCCTCAGCTCTCTCTAGTCATCTGCAGCCCAGCTCTGCCCCAGCCTTTCTCACCAGTGATCCACTCTCCTGTCTCCAGTTTCTCTCCACCCCCTCTATGCAGTTTTGTTTTGAGACGGGCTGTGAAGCCCGGGTTGTCCCCGGATAGATGTAGACCAAGCTGGATCTCAGAGACACCCACCCACCTGTCTCTGCCTCGTCATGCTGGAATTAGAGTTTACCTCAGGCACTCACATTCCTTGACAGAGCCCCTCAGTGGAGCTTTCTTCCCCTGCTCATCTACCTGGAGAGTTCCTGGTCTTCTTTGAGTTTCAATGCCTCCCCACCCCACCCCCTTTGTGGAATGTGTGCACCTCTCCCATTTCCCTCACTGGCTCCCTCTCCTCTCTGTGCTCCTGCCCCTGCTCTGTTTAAGGTCTTCCTTCCACAGGTGACTCCAGGCTTTGCATCTCTCACACATCAACACTCAGTGCTGAAGGAAGAGAGGGCACGCACATACACACACACACACATACACACACACACAATACACACACACACACACACACACAGAATATGAATGCTTCTTGACCACAAAAGAGGGAAGAGAAGCAGAGGATAAAGTAGGAAGAATAAGTCAGAAATAAGTGATGTCTAGTGGAAAAGGAGGAGAGATGGGCAGATGGACAGAGGAACAACTGAAGCTGGCAAGCTTACTCACACTGGATCCTTCTTTTCAGGAGCCCTGGTTTGTGGGGGAGGCAGGTAGTCCTGGCCTAGCACCAGGGACTCACAACCTCCCTTGACTGACTGATCAAGAGGGACACAGATGCCACATAGAAGCATAAAGTGTGTGACAACCAGGTGTGGTGCACACGTCTGCAATCCTGTACTTGGGAGATGGGAGGAGGCATCAGGATCAGGATTCATGGTCATCCTGTCTACGCAGGCCAGCCGGGATATAAGAGGCTGTCTCTAAAATAGGAAAGAGAAGAGAGAATAAGGGGGAGACAGGAAGGAGAGAGAAAGGAGACAGGTAGGAAGAGGAGAGGGAGGAAAAAAGGAAGGAAAAGAAGTGTTTGGTTTCAGACCCTGGGACAAAGGGCTGAGGTGCATAGTTTACAAACCAGGTTCTCCCAGCATCCCTCAGTCCCTACCTGGCTCACCCTACGCCTAACGGGTGAACTACCCAGCCAGGGGCTGCACTGCTGTTCCCCAGGAAGCCCTTCCCTATAGAATCCAAACATTTTGGTCCCTCTCCCTCTCTCTCCTTCACTTTCTCTCTGTACATACGCCCTTTCTCTCTTTCTCCCCGCCGCCCCCCACATCTCTCTCCCGGTTAACGTCCCTGGCCTCTCGGGGCCAGTGAACTCGCCTGAGAGCAGCTTCCTAATAAACCTGCATTTAATAAAATCTAATCTGATTTGAACTGACTCATTTCACCAGTGGAGAAATAACCTATCAAGAAGGAATGGGAGGAGAAGAAGGGAATTCGGAGAAGAGGGCCATCACAAGACCATATGACATATCTATTGTGCTGAAAACACAGGCAAGTCCTGTAGCCTCCATTGTACTAGGCTGCACTCCTCCAGGCCTGGCTGTGCCCCTTGACAAAGCCCCCCAAGTTTACTAGCCCCTTCCCAGCCTTAGGCCTTCCCAACCTCAGAGCAGAGCTCTCTCCCTCTAGGTCTCATCTGAACCCTGGAAGTAGCAGGGTCCTACAGCTCCCACGGGAGTGGTCCCCTGGGTGACTTCTCCCCTAGGAAGGTACCTACACTCTCCCAGGTTGACTTCTTGTGGACTTCTGAGATAGCGGAGCTCCTTGTGGGTGCTTCCAACTCTTCTCAAAGCAAGGCCCAGTGCCAATGCCACCTTCATAGCCAGCCAAGACACTAAGCCTCTGTGGTCTCCAAGGAGAGAACTGTCAACAACACTGCTCTCCTCAGACACAGGCCACATCACCATGCGGGCCTCTGACAAGACAAACCCAAAAGATGTGGAAGCAGCCACATGGGACAGGAAGCTGGGTAGACTTCTGGCCAGGGTAGAACTTCCAAAGCCAACACTGAGTGAGCCTTGGTCAAAGCCATCCTACAATATATAGTATGTTTGAGGACAGTCTGAGTTATGTTTAAAAAATAAATGTGCCTGGGAAGATAGCCCAGTGAGTAAAGCATTTGCCACTCAAGCATGAGGATCTGAGTTCAAATCCCCGGGGCCCAAGCAGAGCTTACTGTCACTTCAGTGCTCTGAGAACCAAGCTGGGAGAGCCCGAGACAAGAGACCATCTGTAGCTTGAGGACCAGCTGGCCTGGCTCACAACAGCGGTAGAGCACAAAAGTGAAAATAAAAATTAAATAAATTTTAAAAAGAAAGGGAAAGAAAAGAAAGAGCCTGCCTCAAACAAGGTAGGACAAGGTAAGAGTTGTATTGTCCAGTACTTTACTTTCCCTTCCTTCCTTCCTTCCTTCCTTCCTTCTTCTCTCCCTCCCTCCCTTCCTTCCTCCCTCCCTCCCCCCAACCCCCCGAGATAGGGTCTTTCTTTATTGCTGTGGCTGTCTGGATCTCGCCAACTAAATCAGGCTGGCTCTGAACTCACAGAGATACACACCTGCCTCTGTCTCCGGAGCAGGAGGATAGAAGGTGTGAATCACCATCTGCAGATCGACACATTTAAACATCACACCTGGACACCAGCCCAGATCCCCTTCCTGCGCCTTCTGGCTTTGCCCCTACCATGCCAGGAAGAGGCATCACCCTGACGTCTGACAGGTGACTGACTGCCCGTGCTTCCTGTCTGGCAGAGTGGGACCACATCATCAGTCTCCCAGTGCATTTGAGAGACCAAAAGGCACACCCACAGTGCTGTGTGTATCTGGTTGGGTCTCAAATTTTTGGTTTTGTTTTTTGAGACAGTCTCCTGTAGCCCGTGTTGGCTTGGAACTTGCTATGTAGCTGAGGATGACCTTGAACTTCTGATCTTCCCTACCCCATCTTCCACATGCTAGGATTACAGGCCAATGCCACCATGCCCAGTTCATACACTGTTAGGGACTGAACACAAAACCTTGTGCTAATGTGTCAGGCTGGTACTCTTCCAAGGAGTTCTGTCTCTGGCACAGGTTGGATTGTATCCGTAAAGTAAATTTTCACTAGCAATCCCATTGTATGGATATACCATGACTATTGTTTCCCTTTTACTAGTGACAGGCTTGGGCAGTTTCCAGGTTTGGCTTGTTATGAAAGCAAGGAAAACTCTGGTGCCAGCCTTGTGCACACAAGTCATCCACTCCTGTGGGTAAGCACTCAGCAGCAGCATTGCTGGGTCACAAGGCAGGTAACAAGCTTCTGGCTTTCAAATGCTCCAAGGTGAACTAAAATTGGCAGCCAGAGTTAAGATGCCACTGGAAGAATCCTGCCCACCTTGTCCTCTAAACAAGGGCGCACAGGAAGAACATGTCTCCTTCTTTCAAAGGCTAATTGGCCTGCCTGGACCAAGAATCTAGGGTCCTGACCATACCAAGTTTCAGGCACATTGCAACCAGACAATGTGGTGGCTCCCTTGTCTGCTAAGGTCATGAAGCCCATTTCCTGTGTTCTGCCAAGAAAGAGTTACAGGTTGGCTTTTATCATGTGGCACAAGCTAGTTTGGCATCATTGGAAGAATAACACAAAATTATTTGGCTGGCAAGAGTCCCCTGAGGACAAAAAGGACAACACATATAGAGTTACTAATATGCTAAAATGTGAGGATAAAAAGGGTTTCTTTCTTGTGCAAAAATAATTTTGTAGTTGCTATCTTTTCTTTTTAAAGATGTATTTGTTTATTTTATGTATGCGAGCACACTGTCACTCTCTTCAGACACACCAGAAGAGGGAATCAAATCCCATTACAGATGGTTGTGAGCCATCATGTGGTTGCCAGCAATTGAACTCAGGACCTCTGGAAGAGCAGCCGATGCACCGCTGAGCCATCCCTCCAGCCCCCTGTGGTTGCTATCTTGAGGCCACACCTAGACAACATGTTGTATTAAGAAAATGGCTAAGCCCGCCTGCTGACTAGAAGCGGGAGGGGACAGAGACTGGAGAATCCCACAGATAAACTTCACACTGGTGCAGTGGGGCAGGAGGTCCCTTGCCAGGTCCCATCGCCCCAACTCAGCAACCCTGGAAAGTGTCTCAGAAGAGCTGCACTTGTCACACTGTCAAGTCACAAGCTCTGCCCAGAGACGGGTCTGAGCCACCTAGACTAGGAATGGACGGTTTCCTTTTATTGGTTAGGGAAGCTTTGAGATGAAACAGGTAGGTGGTGGGCAGAGGATCTTCATCTGGAGACTATAGAAAGATCACAACACAGCAGCCAAAGCACGTGTATACTCCAGACCCAAGCAACGCCATCTGCACTTGGCCAGGAGCTTCCTGAGAGCAGAGAGGTAGTAACCCCTCACGTTCCCTCTCCAGTGAGTCCAATGGTGGGCTGTGCAGATGATCTATAGGAAGATCTAGAGCTAAGCAAGAGACTACAGAGTACAGACCCGGCGGGTCACAGGCTAGACCTCCAGTCTAGGAGAGAGCAGAACAAGAATGGATTCTAACCCTATCAGGACTTTCTCCTCCCTTCAGGGAGCTCAGAAACCTGTCTTCCTACACAGTGAGAACTGAGAGCAAGGCTGACTCCATCTTCTTACTGTGGCAGCCAAAATATTTATTTGCCTGTGTCTCTTACTTCAGCCCAGATCTGCCCTGCCCCCAAGTTCTTCATTGCTTGGGTGACTGGACCACCCCTAGTGGTCCAAACTCTTTTCTCCTGTGTCCTGACCTCCAAACCCAAGTCTGGGCTCTCAGCCTGTCGAGGGAGGGAATATAGTTCCTTGTGAAACAGAGGTCACAGCAGGGTGTTCAGATGGCCTTGCCCTGGAGAAGAGGGGGCGGCTGATAAGCTGCTCCTCTCAGCCATAGCCTGGCTGTGCTCTGCCATCTTGGCCCTGTCCTTTAGCACCTCTCCTCCCTAAGCTGCACCTGCGTCCAGGGGTAGAGGTGACCTCCATCCTGCCCTGAGACGTCCTGGGCTGCGTGGCCTGCTTATGTAACCATGTCTAAGCTGAGTCTCACCACTCAAGTCTCTCACATTCCAGGGACTTGCCCAGTTTCATGTATAAAGTAAGTGCTCAATAATACTCCAAGGGCTAAACAAACACTCCCAGCTGAAGGGCTCCTTTCTGTGTGCAGTTTGTTCAGAAATGGAGGGCTTTCAAGATAGAGACATAAGGCTGGAGAGATGGCTTAGCATTTAAGAGCACTGACTGCTCTTTCAGAGGTCCTGAGTTCAATTCTCATCAACCACCTGGTGGCTCACAACCATCTGTAGTGAGATCTAATGCCCTCTTCTGGTGTGTCCAAAGACAGCAACAGTGCGCTTATATATAATACATATTTTTTTAAAAGATACAGACAGAAGCCTAAGGTGACAGCAGTCTCTGGTTGAACCTTAAGCCTCTGTTACTGTTTCAGAGCCTCTACAAAATAAAAGTACATGAAATCCTCTTGCTTAGGTGCTGTATGATGATCTGGAAGGGGTCAAAGTGCAATCTGAAGGGGGTGGGGGGGCCTTTGGGCTTCTAATCCCTTATCAGCACAGTGAGAGCTGTAGCCCCAGGTCCCACCACACTCCTTAAAGGACACATAAAGGTATGGCTCCCTCCCCACAGAATTAACAACATAGGAATACAACTGTGCCTCATGTGCACCCACAAAGCCCCATGCTTGCCTTGAATGCCTAAATCTTCTCTTTGGCCTATGACACAAGAAAGCAAGAGCCTGCAGAAAAGGCATTCTGGTTCCTAGGCTGCACCAGCAATGGGCTCCCATCTGCTGACCAGGACAGACACAACTCCCTTGGACCTAGCCACGCCCAGAAGCCATCTTCACTGTCCTTCCCTCCTCTACAGGAAGTTTTCGGACAGCCATTGCTGTTTCTGTCCTGCATAGAGCACAAATGTCTGCAGAGTGAAAACAGTCACTAGGGAGACAGGGACAAACAGGCGAAATCCAGGAGCTCCCCTTATGGGACACCCAGGCTTTCCTACAGAGCCTGGGCCACATCAGGGCAGGTAGTGGGTTCTGCAAACTGCCTGGCTGGCAACAAGCCCTGGGCAGCATCTGTTAAGCTGGCCCTCCTGGACCCGATGACAGACCACTTTTTTTTGGCAGGCTCCTTGGGCCCTGGCCATCTCCACACAAGAAGCTGGTCATTCAGGTCTAAAAACAGACTTGCATTCAGTCAGAAACAGAACACCCCTGTACTCCCAGTGGTTACTCTTCTGAAGGGAGGTACACAGACAACCTTGGCCACACAGATCCCCCCACTCAAGCTGCCAGGGGTGTGGCTAGTCTTCAATGACAAGTTAGCTGTTTACCCATGGATACTGTCCAGCAGAAGCCACTCTAGCATCTGAGGATGCCCATCTCAGAATCCCCATGGCCCTGTGGATGCACCAGATTCTGCTCAGAACCATAGGCAACTGTGAGGGCCTAGGGTCCTGGGAGAGACAGGGAGGCAAGCCAGGAACCACAACCTCTGCCACTGCTGCTTTCTGGGACAAGAAAGTCTCCACTTAGGAGGTAAAACGCAGACACCAGGAAGCTAGGTGACCTACCCTGCCCTCTGTTAGAAGGATTCCTGTCCCAAAAGGGCTGGCAGTGTGCTCAGGGGACTGCCAGCTCCCCTCCCTTCTGCCTTCTTTCTACAGATACCAACTGAAAAATGAATGCTTGCTGTTCCACTTTGGGCAAGTGCTGTGTGTTCCAGGAAAGAAAGGCAAGGTACTACCCGCAACACGCCTGCTCAGAGAGGCAGACATAAAACAAATATTTACATAAACCAGTACATAATTATAAGTCTATAATGCATGCCCTGAGGAAAATCACTGGAGTCAGGAGAAATTCTATCAGGGGGTGTGGCTCACCTGTAGACCGGCAAGGGCGACTCTTCCAAAGCAACAAAGACCCTGCAGCTGATCTCTATTGGATGTTCACCAGATGGTGGCTGCAGAGGGGTCATTAGAGGTCAAAGGGCAGGAGGTTAGAGGTGTGGGACTGTATGAGGCACATAACAGAGGCTCTGTGAGCTGTACTGCTGAGCAGTAAGGTGGTGAGTGGTAAGGCCAGAGGTGGCCACAGCTGGATGATACAGACCCTGTGAGCCTCAGTGTGAGTTACTACCTACAAGCAATGGGTAACCCGAGAAGGGATTTGAAAGAAGGAAGAATACTATTGACTTTGTTTTTTTAAGATGAATTTATTTTATTAAATTATTTATGTGTACGGTTGTGGGTGCCTATGTGCCCATGGAGGTCAGAACATAACTTCAGACAGTTGGTTCTTTCTTTCCACCATGTGGTTTCCAGGGATTGAATTAGACTTGTTAAACCGCCATGCTGGATCTTAACACTAAACTGTATCTTTAAAATGGTTAAGATGCTAAGTTTTATGTTATATAGATTTCATAAATCATACTGCATTCATTCATTCATTCATTCATTCATTTTGAGGAAGGGTTTCGAGATGTCTCACAGAAATCAGCTTGCTCTGCCTCCCAAGTGAATATGCTACTACATCTAACTTGACAATTTAAAAAAGAACCCTAACAACTCAATAAAAAGACAGATAGTTCTATTAAAGAATGGCACATATTTGAAGCAACATTTCTCAAGAGAAGATACTAACTGTCCAGGAAGTGTGTAAAAAGGCCATTGACAACATTCATCACCAGGGAAAGAGAGTCGAAGCCACAAAGCATGCCACTCCATGCCCCCTGGAAGACAGTTCACCAGCACCTGCAACTCCAGCTCCTGGAAAATCTCTAGGCCTCGGTGGGTACTTCACGTGCACATTCTCACACACAGACATCTCTTCGGCCCCCAGTTAAATAATTAAAATAATAAAACAATAAACAAAAGTGCGTGTCCGCACAGAATGCCAAGCATAAATTCTCACAGCAACATTATTCAGAAAAGCCAAGCAGGAAGATGAAAACAGCCCAAATGCCGAACAGATAAACAAAATATTTCTCTTTAACTATCAAGAAAAAGACCCAACAAACAAAGCACTGACATGCGCTAATCTGAAATGGATCTGTTTTGAAAAACTCACGCAGCGGTGTAGGAAGCGGTGGTTGACTGCAGAGGCCGGAAGAGAATGTCAGATCCCCTGGAGCTGGATGGAGTCACAGGTAGTTGGAAGCCAACTGAAGCAGGGCTGGGAACCCAACCTGGATGCTCTAAACTACTGAGCCATCTCTCCAGCCCCCATAAAAGGGTCTTTACAATACTGTTAATGAAAGAAGCCAGGCACACAAGACCACTTAATCTATGGTTACATATGTAAAAAAAAAAATGCAAAACAGGCAGATCAATACCCAGACAAAAAGCAGACTGGTAGTTCCTGGGGGGCAGGGAATGGGCAAACCGGTAGTGACATCTAAGGATACATTAAGCTTCTTTGCAGGGCAAATATTCTGGAATTAAACAGTGGTCTTGGTCACACAACTGTATGAACATTATAAACATCACTGAACTGGGCAGGCCGCAGGTCTCTGTGCAGTACATAGCATGTATACGGCCCTAATTGCATCTCTAGCACTGAATAAAAAAGCAAACCAACATGAATTTTATGGTGTATGAATTCTATCTCAATGTAAAAGTGGCAAAAAGGAGGAAAGAAGGAAGATCCAGGGCTTACAGATTGCGTAGAAGAAAAAGAGAAGGGTAGTCCCCCCCCCCAAATTAGGTTATAAATAGTGGCCTAAGAAATGGGCGGTGTCAGTTGCCTTTAATCCTGGCGCTCAGGAGGCAGGGACAGGAGAGATCTCTGAGTTCGAGGCCAGCCTGGTCTACCGTGTGAGTTCCAGAACAGCCATGGCTACACAGAGAAACACTGTCTGGAAAAACAAGACAAAACAAATAGGAAAATATAAAATTTCAGGTGTGGAGGTTGCTGTGAAAACAAGGAAGCATTTCCGAAGGAGGACTGGGTGAGCATCAGGCCAAACAGTGCGGAGGTTTGCTGAGGCTGAGTAATAAATAGCAAAAGTGGAGGACAGACCTTGAGTTTGGACACGTGGGTGTGGATGGGTAACCTTAGCAAGGACACTTTGGTGCTGTGATGGGCCTGGCTCCTCCTTCCTTCCTCCCAGACTGGTGACTGGGAGGGACAGTGAGCCTCTGACCACATGTGAGGAAACCGGGCCACCAGCCAGCTCAGTACCACAACAGCCTGGGATGATTGCCTCTCCTCACTTCCAGTAAGAGATGGCGTGGCTGCGGCGGCTGGGCAGGGCTACACACTTTTCCTCTGGTCCTAAAAGGTTGTTGAGCGCGTTCTTTGGAGACCAAGTGCTGCCTCACTGCGCATCGCACCCACCCTTTAGCCAATCTCACCTGCAGCTCCTCCACCCCAAGGACGCATCAACCAGTTTCTTGGCTAAACCTTCCCTGGAAAGGACCAGAAAGACCAAGGTCCCTCGGTCCCTGGTGGCAGCCACACCCAGAATTCCAGTACCACACTTAGCGGTTCCCAAGGCGGCGCCGGCAGCGACAAGGATCGCGTCAGTATGGCGCGGCCCGGCCCTCTGCCAGCTGCTGAGCTGGTAGCACAATCGGGAGACCTGACGTGAAGGCAAGGAGCAGCGCCCCCACCAACCGGCTTCCAGGGATGCTGAGCCCGCGCTGGGCTCCTGGAGTGGTGCCCAGGACCAGAGCTGGCAGCTGGCCGCAACTGTGCACACCCCTGGCAGGGCTGGAGTCCACACCCTGCCGCAGGCTCGCGACAACGTGGCTCCCCAGGCAGATTCCTGACCAAAGATCAGCCTTGAGCAGCTTTCTGGGTCCAGGGGCCTCTTCCCCAGGGAGCACCCAAGACTACGTAATTGATAAAAACTCCTAGGGAGCGCCAGTTCTCACCGCTGTTAATTCAACCCTTGGAGGCTGTAGATATTGTACAAAGGTGGGGATTATAAAGATTTATCTACTTAAAAGAAACTGTTATTTGACATAAGAAAAACCCAGGGGGTTGGTGAGAGGGCCGAGTTGGGCAAGAACACTTGTCATGCAAGAATGAGGGGTTTAATTTAATGCTGAGAGCAATTGAGGCAGACACTTGACCTCTGAATCAAGTAAGCAAGAGCAAGTAGGCACAGGCACAGAGAGAGACAGAGAAACTGTAACACCTTGACCATCTAGACCATGTATAACACCGTAAGAAATGCCCCGAGCCCACTGAGGGATGCTTAGTACACACTAGGCAAGGATTCTACCATCCCCCCCCCAACTACATCCCTAACCCTAAGATTTTATTACTATTCTAACTGTGACAAGAGCAACAAAAAAACCTATAGCTGGGTGTGGTGGTCACAGCATTCATGAGGCTGAGGCAGGAGGATCGTGAGGCTAAGTTAGAGTCCCACCTAGGTTATATAACTGGAGGGTTGGGGTAGAAGTAAACTCTTCTAAGTTGACTCTAAATGGTCGTATATTTTATTTGATCTGGAAGACTATATGTTTGAAAACAGACAAAAAAAATTTGAAAAGAAAATATGGAGGCTTCACCTAGCAAAATGTTAGAACAAATTACAAAGGTGTTATTCACAAAAAGAGTAATAGATCAATGAGAAACAGAGAGGCCAGCAAGTGAACTCTGGATATAAGAATTCTGAGTGTATAATGAAAAATATTTTGAGGAAGAGAAAACAAATTGTCTAATGAGTGTGAAAGGACATGGACTATCTCACACCACTCACAAAACTATACCCCAGGCACAGTAAACATCTGCATATCTCTAACTTTTTGGTTAAATGAGACAGGGTCCTGAACTCATGTCAATCCTCCTGCATCAGCTTTCTGAGTGCTGGGATTTACAGGCACACATCATCACACCCAGCCAAATACCTGTAAGTCTAAATTTATAAAGAATTAGAATAAAATAAAAACTTTTTTTTAATATCAGAAGAGTTTCCCGAGTAAGGTACAAAATAGAAAACATAGATTTAACTGTATAAGGTGCTGCAGGGGTGGCTTAGTGGTTCTGCACACTAGCTGATCTGCCAGAGGACCCATATTTTATTCCCAATACCCATATGGTGGCTCACAACTGTCTGCAACACCAGCCCCAAGGGAGCATACACTTCTGCCCTACTTTGGGCAGACACAAATATATATGCAGACACACATACACCTATATATAGCTTTACAATACGAAAGCACCCCCTTTTGGTTTTTTGAGACAGGGTTTCTTTGTGTAGTAGCGATGGCTGTCCTGGAACTTGCTCTGTAGACCAGGCTGGCCTCAAACTCACAGAGATCCATCTGCCTCTGCCCACCTCCAGCCGCTCCAAGTTCCCAGCTACAATAATAAAGTTTTTAGTTGCATAAGAAATGTTAAACTGGGCTGGAGAGATGGCTCAGTGGTTAAGAGCACTGATTGCTGTTCCAGAGGTCCTGAGTTCAAATCCCAGAAACCACATGGTGGCTCACAACCATCTGTAATGAGATCTGATGCTCTCTTCTGGTGTGTCTGAAGACAGCTACGGTGTACTTATATAAATAAATAAAATCCTTTAAAAAAAAGAAGAATTAACTTTGGGCTGAAGCGGTGGATTTCAGGCCTGAGTCCCCATGTCAGTTTGATCATTCACACCTCTAACACCAGCTCAAGGGATCCAATGTCTCTAGTCTTTGAAAACACCTACGTACAAGTGCACACCTTCCATACACACACACACACACACACACACACACACACACACACACACAGACAGACAGTTGGTGTCCTATGCCTTTTATCCCAGCACTTGGGAGGCAGAGGCAGGTGGATATCTGCCTGTTCAAAGTCAGCCTGGCATGCAGAGTAAGTTCCAGGACAGCCTGGAGTATGGAGAGAAACACTGTTTCAAAATACATAAGCAATAATAAACTTTAATCTGGTGTCCTAGTTTGTTGCTGTTTCGCGTTTGTCTGTCTGCTTTACTTTAGACAAGCTCCAGAGCCAGAGCTATCTGAGAGGGAGTCATGACTGAAAAAATTGCCTCCATAAGACACAGCCAAAGAAGGCATCGGATCCCATATCAGATGGTTGTGAACCACCATGTAGTTAGTTACTAGGAATTGAACTTGGGACCTTCGGAAGAGCAGTCAGTGCTCTTAACCACTGAGCCATATCTCCAGCCAAGGACTTTCTTAATTAGTGATTGAGGCGGGAGGGCCCAGGCCCTTTTAGGTGAGTCTACCTTAACTAAGCAGGCTGAGCCAGCTATGAGGAGCAAGCCAGTCAGCAGCGTTCCTCCACGGTTTCTGCCTCAGCTCCTGTCTCTAGGTTTCTGCCTTGCGTTCCTGCCCACACTTCCCCCAGTGGTGGAGCAGGACCTGAGAGCTGTGAGCTAAAACAAATCCTCTCCTCTCCAAGTTATTTTTGGTCATGGTATTTCGCCGCAGCCGCAGAACCCTAAGACCTGGGGGTGTAGCTTAACAGTAGAGTGTTTGTCTAGCTTGTGCAATGTCTTAGGTTTATCCTGAGCACTGCAAAAACTTAAGTAAAATGAACTTCACACCTTAAGAAGACAGAGGAAGTTCTCAGAGCTGATTCTGAATCATCTGAGATCGTCTGAGCTGGAGGCACTCTGAAGAAGATGCCTTTCGGTGAGCACTCTGTCAGCTCCAGGCAGCGGGGATCTCTGACAAAGACCCAGCTAATGTCTAACAGATGGTGAGTGGGAGATCGGAGGGGAATCTTGTAGAGTAGGACCTCAGACCCAGATTCCTCTGAAAACTTGGATTACTTGTATGGCATTACTGACTACCTAGAGATGACATTTAAAAAAAAAAAAAAGGAACGAAAAACAAAGCAACCCCAAATCCTCTCTCTCCCTGCTCCCCTCCCCTTTTGTTTGAGGGTTTCTCTCTGTAGTCCTGGCTGTCCTGGAACTCACTCTGTAGACCAGGCTAGTCTCCAACTCAAAGATCTGCCTGCCTCTGCCTCCTGAGTGCTGGGATCATGTGTGTGTGTGCGCGTGTGTGTTGCACACACGCACACAGCTCAGGGCATGGACACAGATGAGTGGTAAGAATTGTGGCCGACTATGAGACCCCAGATACAATCTGCAGAACTAACGCAAAAGCAAAAGAAGTGAGTAGGAAGATGGGAGTTGGATTTAAAACAAAACATGGTCCTGTTCAATCGTTTCATCCTCAGGCACGTGACCTCAGCCATGATCCTAAAACCCACACGGAACATTCCCTAGTGACCCCTCACCCACAACAGCCCGGTCATTCTGCTCATTCTCTGACTACACGTAATCATTCCTAGTCTGATGGGTGCAGTCAAGGCCATACCCCACCCCCACCACATAGCCTTCTCACTTTCTGCTCCTCCAAGGTCTCTTCCCACAGTACAGACCCCAGGTGACAGGCTAACACAGTGGATCTCAACCTTTCTAATGCTGCCGCCCTTCAATTCAGTTCCTCTTCTTGTGGTGACCCCCCCCCCCGGCCATATACTTATGGTCTTTGCTACTTCATAACTGTAATTTTGCTACTGTTATGAGTGAAAATGCAAATATCTGATCTGCAGGACATCTGATGTGTGACCCCCGTGAAAGAGCTTGTTGACCACCAAATGGGTCCCGACCCCCAGGCTGAGGACCGCTGGTCTGATGTAAACCACACCCCTCTGGGACAGACACAGGTTGTAGTGCAGTGAATTCTAGGACAAAGTATCCTCAAACCTCATCATCAGTAAAATGGATTCAAATGCAGGCCCCCAAAACTGATTATGACAAACAACTAAATACTAAGACTAAACACTTGGCTTCAACTGTGGTCTCTGAGTGCCCTTCCTAGGAAAAGGAACAGCGTGTGGCTGATTCTAAATCCAAAGAAGGAAATGCACAAATAAACCTAAACCATCTGATCCTACTCGAAAACACAGAGGGAGGCATCAAAACTATAGTCATGGCCCAAAAGTCTCATCCACAGCCTTGAAAGTCTGAATATCAATCAGAATGCTACTTACAGTGGACTACAATATATCAATCAGAATGCTACTTACAGTGGACTACAATATATCAATCAGAATGCTACTTACAGTGGACTACAATATATCAATCAGAATGCTACTTACAGTGGACTACATACCCACTTTGCTGAAATCTATGAGGCCAAAATAATACAAATCACTGGTGACCACTAGAGACCCATCTCATAATTTTGAAAAGTAGTAGATAATTTTTTGAGATTTTATTTATTTTAATGATTTGTCTATTTTTAAGATTTATTTATTTATTATATATAAGTACACTGTAGCTATTTTCAGACACATCAGAAGAGGGCATCAGGTCTTATTACAGATGGTTGTGAGCCACCATGTAGTTGCTGGGATTTGAACTCAGGACCTCTGGGAGAGCAGTCAGTGCTCTTAACTGCTGAGCCATTTCTCCAGCCCGATTTGTTTATTTTTATATTATGTGAATTAGTGCTTTACCTGCACGTATGTCTGTGTGAGGGTGTCTGATCCCCTGGAACTGGAGATACAGATGGTTCTGAGCCATCATGTGGTTGCTGGGAATTGAACTCAGGACCTCTGGAAGAGCAGCCAGTGCTTTTACCACTGAGCCATATCTCCAGCCCCTGAAAACTAGTGAATCAAGAGAGAGAGCCTAGTATTAATTGTGTCTGCCCAGTAGTAGCTATCCCAAGAGCAGCCAGATACCCATAGAGGGATGCTTCTTTGAAAGAAAAGAATCCACCTGGCAAATAAAGACTTGCAGAATTAGATTTATGATCCTTTTGGTCCATAATGGAATGAGTCTAGATGACATAATCATCAGGGGTTATTCACATGACCCAAAGAGATAGAACCAAACATTGGTTTTTTTCCCCCTGAAGTGTAGAATACCCTTCCTATTTGACCAGAGATCTAGATCTGTCTTCCAGGGGTCTGAGAAGTTTTGCTTGTATGTATGTTTGTCTGTCTATGCACTCCTTGCAAGCCTGGTGCCTGTAGACGCAAGAAGATGGTGTCAGATCTTCTGCAACTGGAGTTACAGATGGTTGTGAGCCACCGCTTTGGTGCTGGGAGCAAGCCTGAGGCCTCTGGAACAACAGCTAGTACTCTGAGCAAACTTATCGGCACTATTGATTTTAACCACCACCCCCAGAGTGGGAGGAAGGCATTGTGACTCACATCTGTAATCTCAGTGTTTGGGTGGCTGAGACAAGAGGATCCCCATAAAAATCCATTTCAGGACAACCTGGGCTACAGAGATAAGTGATACCCACCTCTGTGTGCATGTGTCTGTCTGTCTGTCTGTCTTCCCTCCCCATCTCTCTCTCATATACACACACTCTTAAATAAAAATTAAAAAACAAAATTAAACACAAAAAAAAAAATCTCAATTTCTTTAGTAACAAAGGAAGCCTTGTAATTCTGAATGTCACTGACTTACCATGAAATCAAGTTTCTGAGTAGCCCTTCAAGGTTCAAAAGTTATTTTTGGAGCTTGGGATGCAGTTTAGTAGTTGAGTGAATGACTGCTGAGTGTGTATGAGTCCCTGATTCAAATTCTCCGGCACCACCAAAAAGAAGCAAAAAGGCCCGATAATGACAATATTGTAAATAGTGTTTTCTGTGGCCTGGGTGATCACTGGCAAAGCCTTGAGTCATTCTGGTTAATTCAGACATAGTTGAAAATATAGAGGAACAGTCTTATGACCAAAGACAGTCATTTGTCCAGGCAAGCCAAGGCTGCCACTGACCCACAGTCAGAGAAAAAGGGAGCTGATGAAATGAAATACCAGAAGGGGTTTTGACAACTATTTGATAAGCCTTTGATAGGCTGTGTCAGCACATGAAGAAGGAAAGCAATTCACTCAAGATTTAAACCAATTCTTTAAGTGCTTTTTATTTACACTTAAAAAGAAAAAAGAAAAGTTTGGCTGGAGAGATGGCTCAGTGGTTAAGAACACCGACTGCTCTTCCAGAGGTCCTGAGTTCAAATCCCAGCAACCACATGGTGGCTCACCGCCATCTGTAATGAGACCTGATGCCCTCTTCTGGTGTGTCTGAAGACAGCAGCAGTGTACTTACATACATAAAATAAATAAAAATCTTAAAAAATTTTTTTTTGTATTAATGAGTACACTGTAGCTGTTTTCAGACACACCAGAAGAGGGCACCAGATCTCATCACAGATGGTTGTGAGCCACCACGTGGTTGCTGGGATTTGAACTCAGGACCTCTGGAAGAGCAGTCAGTGCTCTTAACCACTGAGCCATCTGTCCAGCCCAAAAATTCTTAAAAAAAAAAAAAAAAAGCTCAAGGTTATTTTTAGCTCCATATGAAGTATGAGACTAGCCATGGCGACATAAGGTCCTATCTGAAAAATCAATAATGAATAATAAAATATACTTTCTTAAACAACTCTGAAAGAGTTGGGGATGTGGCTTAATGGTAGTGTATTTGCCAGGCCCTGGAGCCAAGCCCTGGAGCTGCAAGAGAGGTAGATAGGTTGGTTGGGAGATAGCCTAATGTAATTTTAAATATCATTGAGGAAATACTAATTTAGATTTAATTAACTAATTACGGATTTAAAGGTTTCAGGGGGTGGAGAGATGGCTCAGCAATTAAGATCTGATGACCTCTTTGGTGTGTCTGAAGACAGTTACAGTGTACTCATATACATAAAATAAATCTTAAAAGAAAAAAAAAACAAAGGTCAATTCAGTTACTACAAGTTATTTAAACTAAGTCTAAATTCTAAACAAGTATTTCTCAAATAACAAAAATGTGCAGATGTGGGAGGAAGAGGGAAGGGGAAAGAGTTTGTCCCTTTGAAGCCTATGCGCTTGAGAATAACTCACAGGCAGGAACTCTGTAGGGGACACCAAGGAGACCAGAGGACCTCTGGTGTCCTGTTCTACCATTCTCTTCATTCCCTTGACATGGGGTCTCTGGGAGCGAGGCTGGCAGTCAGCCTCGGTCTCTCCTTCCTGTAGTGCTGGGGTTACACGTACAAGTGGCCACACCTGCTGGAACTCAGGCCCTCGAGTTTAAGCTGTAACATTGCTATGTACTGTGCCATCCCCCCAGCCCCAGGAAACTCATTCTTGGGGCTATGTGTCCTAATCCCCATCCTCCCTACATAAGTAAACAGGAGGATTAATCATAGCTTACAGGCTAGCGGATAGAAGCCGAGAGTGATGTCCTACAGTCTACATGAAGAGGTACAGAGGCCAAGCCTGACCTCTCTCAAGGTCATAACTGCATCAAAGATGGTTACAGAATTAAGGGAAACTCTCCTTTTCTCAGAGAAGGATGAAACCACCATTTTCCAGTATCTAGACTCAGATACTAGACACAGAAGTGGAACGCTACACCCTTCGTGATTTGATGAGCTTCCAAGACATATCACAGCAAAGGGAAAAATAGGAAAAGAACCAAGACACCTCCAGAAGTGGAAACTCGTTAGTTAGAACCACTGTGTGGAGCAGTGGCCTTTAGGGGGCCAAAGTCACATCTCTTCTTATTTTATGGTAAAGAGACAGAAGTGATTTGTTCCAAGTTGCAGCAAAATGGGAAAAGCATTTGACTTCATCTGTGACTCGGGGTGAAGCTGTTCACGACAGTCTTATAAATAGGGAACATGTCTCTCAACAGCCAAAGCAACAGCTTAGCCAGCTTAAGGGCTGGGTGGAGTCACCTTGACAGGCACTAGCAGATCTAGGGAGAGCTAGTTCCCTGGAGGCTAGCAGGCATAAACCATCCTGAATACTCTGTCCTCACCCCTAGCGGGGTCACCAGAACATCCCCAGTGAATGAATTAGCATACAGGCACTTCTAGTACCAAATAAAGTTGAGGACCAACCTGAGCGCAGAAATTTTTTAAAAAGCACCAACAGTAAGTCCTGGATGGGGCTCAGGCTGACCTCTCCAGACTACTTAAGAAACTTCTTACTTTCTGGGAAGATGAGAAAAACTTCTCTTTGGCCCCAGCAGAAAGCTCTTGAGTGCTCAGGAACAGCCAGTCTCCTGACGCTCCTGGGGTCACCTCTGGTCAGCCATTAAGAGCCCACAGAGAACACTCTTAATGGCCTTTTACCCTAAGAGGAGTGTCCTATGCTCCAGTCCTGGCCTATGAGGCCCTATGAGGAGACTGAGGAGCAGTACACAGGGTAAGAGATACCCATCTCTTCTGGCAATACCTTTGTCTTTACGGCTTTAGGAGTAGAAGGGCACCTTTGCACAACCAGCTATGTATGTTGAAAAGACAGGCAAACACAGAGACAAGAGCTGATAACAGCTCGACAACCCACCCCCTCAGAGGACTGAAAGGCTGGACCCCCCCACCCCTATGTACCAAGGTTGATGTGGGAACAAGATCACATTTGCCCCACCTCAATCCATCCTGGATGGCCAGGGATGTACAATTGGGCAGGCTTGTGACTGGGCGGGAGTAAGAATTTAGTTTCATCAGTGGGCTGCATTTTCCCCCAAATAATCTCATCCACACTACTTCCAAAGTTAAATTCCCTAACTCCCCAGGGCTGGACCTGAAATCATTATGTGGTCCAAGATGGCCCTGAGTCTCAGCTCATGTAAGCTTCCCAGGAGCTAGCAAACATGCACCATCTTGGATATGGTGCTGGGATTGTAGTTGTGTATCACCAACGTGTATATGCGGTGCTGAGGTCCAAATCCACGGCCTTATGTACGTTAGGTAAACACTACACTCCCAGCTCCCATTCTTGATGTCATCTGCCATGCTGCCTCCTGTCTTCTCTACCGGCTCCCTCTTACTCTCCACTACTTGCAAGAACTTTCCTTTCCTCCCAAGTTGACTTTGAACGGGCTCTCTGGTTTTGGAGACCAGCCCCAGCCCGCCCGGGCCTGGCGCGCGGGTGCGGCCGAGTCGTGCTGGGACAGCTCCACATTGCCTCCGAGGCAGCTGAGTGTGCCCCTAGAGTAGATCCCACTGGAAGAGGAGAGAAGCTGATTTTGCAGGGGCCCACAGGGGAGCACCAGACCCGGTGTGGAGACAACCGGGACCGGGGAAGCGGGACAGGAGGGTCGTCATGGTGAGAAATGAATGAAAACACGAATGAATGGACCGCGGGGGTGGCTGACCAGAGGTGACCCCAGGAGCGTGCCTTCCGCTCGCCTGAAGCCACCAAGACTGACCCTCGGACACGTCGCACCGGACTCGCACACCTCAGTCTGGCGGAGGCGCAGGGTCCCCTCTGCGCGGCTTGCCCGGAGCCGAAATTTCTGCAGTTGGGAAGTACCCAGCCCGCAGGCAGAAGGCACCCAGGCGCGGCGCTCCCAGAGCCGCCCTGCCCCTCACCGTAGCCTCCGGAACCCGGAGCTCCGGGACGCCTCCCTTACCTGTCCGCCTCCACTGGCTCGCTACCGCTCAGGGCGGTCATCGCAGCGTCTTCTCCTGGAGCCCGAGGCCGTGCACCAGATCCAGTGCCCTCCGGGGACCGCCCACCCCGGGAAAGGCCCGCCCTCACGCGCCTATTGGTCGCTCGCGGGGAACGGGCCCGATCCAATTGGTGGAGACCTCCCCGCTCCCAGACCGCCCTGAAGGGTCCCAGCTGCAGGTAAGCCTTCAAAATTGCGAGGTCCCGGAAGCCAGCGCTTGCAGTTATGACCCCTAGCATCACAAGTGTTCCCTCAGAGTTCTTCAGTTCAGTCAACCAGGCCCTGCCGGGTGCTTTATTCTCTAACCCGAGCTCTTCGTGCTCCAACTTTCACAGGCCTCAGCCTCCGACCGGGTTGGGAGTGGCCAGGAACAAGGTCCCACCTTGCTCCAGAGGGCAACAGGGAAACAAGAGACCCTTTGTGCTGAATTGTTTATGGGGCCTGAGGGTTTTGTGAAGTATCAATCAGGAACCCATCAAGGGCTCTCTACCGCATGAGCCTACCCACCATTATAGGTGCTAGCTTAGTCCCAGACCTTTCCAAGTCTTTGCTCATAAATAGAACAATGAGCTCTCCAATACATAGCCCCACTCAGTGCTAGAGTAGGCAGCTTCTATACTCCCAAAGTATTCAGCTCCTGCTGTCTAGCGGCCCAAAGCTAAGCCTCCTCCTGGCTGTTGGCATTTTCAACTGCTCAGAGGGTAGGGCTCAGCCACGCCCCCCAGGGGGAAAAAAAAAAAAGGAAAGAACAGAACAGAACACAGGTGCTTCAGCTGCTGTTTATTGACATTCAGGTGGGCACTATAGCAACAGGCCTGGAGACGCTGCAGAGGACAAGGTGGAGAGTGTCTGCAGTGACAGCAGTGGATGCACAAGGAGGAGAGGGGAGGACAAAGCTGTTGGGAACGCAAGTCAGGGCCAGGTCATCTACACGGAACCCTGGGCCCCACGCCCTCAGCCCCTACTCTTGCCTCCTGACTCCAGGCTAGGGCTGGAAATTCTCTGTACTTTGGAGATGCTGCTGCCCTTCTGTGACAGTCAGAGGGTTTCCACCAGCGTTCCTCCTTCACCCCTGGCGTAGGTAGGGCTATGAAAAACAGCTCGACTCTATTGCGTGTTTCACAGGCATTAACTTCTCCTGGCGTCCCAGCCCACCAGCGCCACATCATGGCTCAGAGTGAGCACTACAAGCGTTGCTGGCCTAATGGATAGGAAAGGGGAGGGGAAGGGACGGGGCTAGAAGAGGGACTCCAAAGGATCCTCAAGGTACAGGCACTACACGCATGGTGTTGGTGAAGCCAGAGCCAGGGCGCCACCCGGTCAGCACAATGACCACATCTCCCTTCTTGAAGAAGCCTCGGGCCTTGCCTGGGGGGAGAAGGAGGTTAGTGAGTAGAGGTACACTTGAGGACAACTGCAAAATCCCAAATCCGAATTGAGCAACCATCACTCTCTCCTACCACAAGGCGGTGCTTTCTCCTAACTCAAGACACAAGCCTAACCAGGTAGATGCAAATCCCTTAATGCTTCTAGTCTGGCTGCCAGACTATTACTTCTTTTTACCACAAGGTGGTGCAAGCCTCTTAGCCTAAACAAGGGCCGAGGCTGGGACCTTTGGACATCATTCAGTTTATATTCTAGGGAGTGGCCAACCTTGCCCAAGGTCAGGGTCAGCTGCCTCCACGTCTCTAGATATCCAACCTTACGTAGGAACAAAACCACAGCAGCTTGAGTGCCCCACCCCACAGGGCAGTAGCTCCAGCCAATTTTATACAAGAGCCTCAGTAATGAGGCAATTAGTTTTGCTTTGGGCTCAAAATTGGGTGAGGACAGATGGGCTAAGCCCAGGACTTCAGAAAATGGTAGTTTTGGGGTCCCCATTTCTCAGCACCCCATCCCCTTGTTTCCAGCCACATACCAACATTCATGGCCAAGTTTACACGGAGGTCAACATCCTCAGCCCAGGCGTCCTGTACCGCGTCCTTACACAGCACAGGGAAGATGCCGCGGTACAGATGGGCCTGGCGAGCCGTCTGGGGATTGCGTGTCACAGCAATGATAGGGGCACGAGGGCGGTACCTGGCCACTTGGTGAGCACTCCTGAGAAGGGAAACAGGTTTGAAAGAAGAACCATTAAACATGTGTCACAAGACCCTTTCAGTAAGCCAAAAGCAGTACCCTCTAATTCAACTCAGACCTTACCCACTCACAACCCACTGAACTGTTGCAGGGCCAGGCCAGCCCCAGACCTGTGTCCTGTCCTTTCTAAATGATTATCCTGAGCCGAGCGTGGGTAGCTCCAGGACTGTGGACCCTTCCAACTGGCAGCAAGACAGTTCTGGCCCAATCTCACCAGAACCCATTCCTGGAGCTGCCAGCAACCTTTACAATCCAGGCACCATGTGCCTAGCTCCTGAATTCTGGTATCTGCAAAGAGCAGCAGCAGGCACCAGACCCTTGAAGCCAACAATATCTGCCGCAGTACTATATATGGGAGTCCTATCGGCTAAATTTGGTGTCAAGAGAAACCTCAGAATTTCTATGGTTTCAGAAACCTGGGCGGTGACCAGGTGGTAGGAGGAACATGTGGGAATATAGGGAACCCCTCCTCTGAACCCATTACAAATCACAGTGTTTATTTCTATCAGGTCTGTTTCAGGCTTACTGAACTAACTAGGCATCTTAAGGACACACAAGAGGTATCGGGGAATGAGGCATTCCACAGCAGAAAATACCCTGCTTCATGCTGCCTGCATTACGGAGGCTTTGAAGGACCAAGACCTCTTCAGAGGAAGCCCAGAATTAGCATAGACCTTGTTTGTATCCCTTCAGGACTTTTGGGGTCCCCATTTCTCAGCACCCCATCCCTTGCTTCCAGGTAGTTATACACCAACATTCACGGGCAAGTTTGCAAAGGTCAACATCCCCAGCTCAGGCGTATCTTTCATTCTCTGCACCACGAGCCCTGGAGTGACAAGCACAGGTGTGCTGGGCAGAATCTGATTCTGGGCACCTTCCCTCCTCCCCCCCAGCCATCTGGGTATTTTGACCATGTGCACCAGTACATCATATACATGCAGCGTCTGGACATTAGTTACAGCTGTGAGCTGCCAAGTAGGTGCTGGGGCTTCTGAAAGAACAGTGCTCCTAAAGGACAAGTCACTTCTCCAGGTAACCCGTCATGATTGTGCACACACTTTATTCGAAGACCCCTCGAGTGGGATGAGAAAGAGCTTTGCTGTGTCCTTGTGCATGGACGTGAGTCACCGTTCTCCTTCCTCCGTGGGTCCTGCAGACCAAATATGGGCCAGGCGTGTGCAGCAAGCTATTTTACCAGCTGAGCTATTTTGTGAGATCAGGCTCTGTCCTGGAACTCACTCTGTAGACCAGACTGGCCGTAAGTTCAGACATTTGCCTCCCTCTTCGGCCCAAGTGCCGGGATTAAAGGCATGCTCCACCATGCCTAGCTTCCACACAGCAACTACCTAAGAAACTAAATATTTGCTTCAGGCTCTCCGAGAGGCAGGCTGTAAAGGTGCAGCGGTGCCGTGGTTCCATGTACCTGTGAGCGCTGCCTGGAGTCCTTTGTTGGCAGCCAGGGGTCTTAAATTGGCCCAGAGCCATTCTCAGGACCCCTAGGGACTCACTGCCGCCTCCTACCTGCCAGACTTGGTGAGCACGATAATGGCCCCGCTGCAGCACTTGAAGGAGGCCTCCACGGCGCCCACGGCGGCAGCTTCTGTGGGGTCACTGGTAATGGGCGCCAGGCGGCGGAGTTCCTCGAATAATTGCAAGTGGTAGATGGCGGCCTCCGCCTCTCGGGCAATCTGGGGGAGCGACATCCGTCCAGAGGGACGAAGGGGGGGGGAGGGGGACAGGGCTTTGTCAGAGCTTTGTCAAAGAGAGGGAGGGAAGGAGTCACAGACAACTGGAAAGGAACATGTCCCCGGGCACAAAAGGCCGGAGAAGGTGAGCCACTACATGTTCTGAACTGAGCGAGATAAGAAACTCCACAGGAACCATCCTGTACCAGGTGCCTGTGACTTCCACTGTGCCAACAAGAGAATCCTTGGTCCTGCCCTATCGTGACCTCCTTGGCTGCCTTCCTGCAGGAGAGAGGCTGTGCCCAGGGTCAGGCACATAGCAGGCCTGGTTTCATGAGAAGCTGGTCATCCTATAATGGTTCCTGCCCTTAGGGCCCTACCTGCCAGACTCCGTCAGAACTATCAAAGCTGCTGCTAAACATTTATAAGAGGCCTCCACGCTGCCCATGCCCATGGCCTCCATGGGGTCTGTGGAGTGACTGGAGGCTCGCACAAGCTCTTCAAACAGCAGGCGGTGGAACATGGCTGCCTCAGCCTCCCGAGCTATCTGTAAGGTTTAGGGGAGGAGGGATAAGAAAAGGGATGAAGGCAAAAACAAGACAGACAACACATGGAAAGACAGGGAACTAGTCAGAGGAAGGAACCTTAGGTTAAGTCTTTTCTTCATGCAGAGGCAGAGGCAGAGGCAGAGGCAGGGTGGTCAAAACCTACATGCTCTGGAATAGCATGTGGGATTTGGGGTTGCTCCTTCTGTTCAAACGCAAGGGAAGTTCCTTCCGTTCTGGAACCCTTTTGGGATTTTCTAAATCTAACAAACAAGACAAAAACTAACTTCTTTGCCTCAGCGGACTTCACTTCCACTTGACCACACTGCCTCATGATGTGTACAGGAAGGAACAGGCCCCTCCCCTCACATGGCTGTGTGGTTACAAGGCATCCAGCTCAGCCTGCACACAAGAGCGAGCACTTGCATGTGCCTCATAGTGGAAACACTAGGGCGGCTCTGAAAGCTGGGGCCAAGTGTCAAAAGAGCCAGAGTTGCTCAGTGCACCATTCTAAACAGAACAGTGGCCAGCTCTGGCTCACTTGAACACAGTACATGCAACAGCCATGTGAAGAGGCAGACGCCTGAGAAAGCATGCAGGCCTTTCAGGACACCGATTAAAACTCAATAATTAAAACTGTTATAAGATAGCAAATGTGTCAGTAAAACTAGGCATTAGAAAGACAATGTAAGTTTTAAAGAAAGCAATCCCAAGCTTCTTAGTATAAGAAGGATATGAAACCATCAACCCATCACATTTATTGGTAGTATTAGCAGATTTGCAAGTGGAAATTGCCCTTTTGGTTAAGAATGGAATGCATGCAGCCCAAAGGACACCAACAGGAAACCACCATAGCTGGAATGTCTCGTTTTTAATTACAGGTCGTAGACTGGGTCAGTTAGATACGGGAGGAAACAGATAAAGGGGGAGAAGCTGTCCTAAGTGTTAACTGAGAGAAGTTTGTATCCTCTGAAGGGACAGCCACAGTCTAACCCGGATCTTGGACTCATCTTCTGAGCAGGGCCTTGCAGTCCCAGCCTCGAGGGTCATAGGAAAGACGAAGGCTCGAGAAAAAGCCAGGACCCAGAACTCCTCCTCTGCCCACACTGCTACAGCATGGTGAAATAAATAGCCGGCCCTACAGACAGCAAAGCTGGGCTCAAGTACTCAACACAAGTGATTTCCATTCAAAAATGAGAAAAGGAAGATTATATCAATGAGTCCAGAGGGTTATCTAACACTTAATTATACAGTAAACTGTCAATGTTGTAATTAATTAATTAATCTCAAATGCCATTTTGGGCAAAGTCCTAAGGTCATGTAAGTCACTCAGAGCTATACAAAAATAAATACATTTATGTGACTGCATACTTTAGAATACCCATTCAAAGTCCTGTTCTTGACTCTGAGGCTAGGTAACACAACTCAGCAGCTAGAGAAGGGGTTTTTGGTGTAATACAGGAAGGCATCCACCTTGGGGGAACACACAGTCTTCTGTGAGAGAGAGAATGCCTACATGCTATTGAGAAGCTATGGGGATGAGCTCACAATACCAATCAGAACAGGTGATGACCAGCTGAGTCCAAACTCTAAAACACTTACCAAAGGGCTGGCCTGTTTCAATATTGGCACGAATCTGGATAAGCTACAAATCAGATAAACCATGGGAAGATCATGGGACCTACAAAACTTCATACACCAGGCAAAGGCCCTCACTGCTGCCCTAGTTAACTGCTGTGTTCCGGAAATTCCACAACGGAGACAGCAGTGAGGCCATAAACAGTCAGCAGGAGTCAGCCTGGAGTCTGTTGTTTCTGTAAGATAATGTCTTATTCCAGTCGAGCCTAGCCTCAAGCTATCTTCCTGCCTCAGACTCTGAATGCTCAATTACAGAGTTGAGCCAGACCCTATCTTACTGAAAGCAGAAGGCTTATATATGACCAGAGAAAAGTCCTCACAATTCCCAGCTCAGAAGCTGCTAAATTCAGCACCCATTCCCCACCCCCAAAGCTATTTCTAGCTCTGTTTTGGGTCTGGCACAGCAAGGGAATATCCACGTCACAGGCACCATGCAAGGCCAGCTCAAAGCAGTTCAGTATGCTATAGCCTGCAGTGGAAAAGTATCTGCTCATGGGATCAGGAGTTCCCATCATGGGATCAGGAGATCAAATTAGAAGCCAAACTAGGAGAACAGAACAAAGTGGTTGGTGGGGCGCAGGCAGTGAAAGCACACCATGAAAACTGAGAAGCACGCCTCCACACACCCCACTCTTGCTGTGATCAGCGGAAGGTTAGGACAATGCAGAGACCTCTGTGGCAGAGTTTCTTTTACCCCAGGCTCTGAGGACTTACCAGGTGCTGCATGCGAACAGCCTCCAGAGGGTAGTCCCCTTTGGCTGTCTCTCCAGACAGCATGATGCAGTCCGCTCCATCTAGGACTGCATTGGCCACGTCGCTGCCTTCAGCACGGGTGGGGCGTGGCTTCTTGATCATGCTCTCCAGCATCTAGGAGGGGACAGACAAGGGCTTTAGAAGACCAAAGGGCCAGGTCTCCTAGGTGGAGAACGAAGAGGAAGGAGATAACACATGCCTGCGTGGCACAGATGACAGGCTTCCCAGCTCGGTTGCACCGCCCGATCATCATCTTCTGAGCCAGGAAGACCTTCTCTGCGGGAATCTCAATGCCCAGGTCACCTCGAGCCACCATAATCCCATCACTCGCCTCCAAAATCTCATCAAACCTGATAAAGGAGAGAGAGAGATGCGGTCACAGGAAGCACCAGAGCAAACAGAAGCTCTCCCAGGATCCTGACGGAGACGCCCAAGGCCACATGCAGCAGTGAGAGGTGAGGGCATCCACCACCACGATGCCACCCACAGCACAGTAACAACTTTACTTGCTGTGCTTCCTAAACACCACCGTGAATACTCCAAAGGGATGAGGTTCAGTTCTACGGACACTGTATCTCACAACCCCTTGCACTGTACTTCCCTAATGGACCCTTCAAAGACAGAATGAGGCCCGTGGATCTTACAAAGGACCACGGCTTCATTTAGCCAAGGGAATGACTGAGTGCTGCCCTTTGAGCATTTGAGCTGCCCATTCCCAGCTTTTCCAGGGCTGAACAAACAAACAGTAAGGCCAGAGGCACCTAAGGCTTATCAAGATAGAAAAACTGCCCAGTACAAAGGACACAGAGCCAAGGACAGTGAATGTGTTGACAATTGCCACCCCAACTTTCCCAAGCCTACTCATAGCCCATAGTAGGTCTAGGAGAAGCAGAAGAAAACCAAGTATGAACATCTATCAGTAAACCCGTTGCTCATCCTTAGGAGTGCCACCTATGGGAAGCCAAATGGACCACTCTTCATCAGCACCATTATCAGGCCATATGATTTCTAAAGGCACAAGCTTTAGCATGGGCATTGGTTTCCAGGTGGGTCCCAAAATGATGACTAAAGGTACTTGGCCTCTCCCTGATGCTGATTCAGGTGTTCTGGACCAGTCCAGGCAGGCTGCATTGTGCAGGACCGTGGACACACCTCTCAAAGGTGGGTCTCCAGGACTCACCTGCGGACACCTTCATGGTTCTCGATTTTGCTGATGATCTTGATGTTCTTGCCCTTCTCGCCCAGGACCTTCCGAACTTCGTGCACGTCGGCGGCCTTGCGGATGAAAGATGCAAACACCATGTCCACATCCTGCTCCACCCCAAACTTCAGGTCCTGGATGTCCTTCTCCGACACGGCGGGGAGGTCCACGGCGGCTCCAGGCAGGTTCACGCCCTTCTTGCTGCCCAGGGAGCCACCATTCTCCACCTCTGTCACCAGGTAGTCAGCACCTTTGTGAAAGGGATTGAGACTGGCTCAGTTACAAGAAGCCAGCAAGTCATTTCTCTCACCTATGAACACAATACCTACCCACAGGCTGCTAAGAAAATTTGAGTTTTGGGTATGGTAGCATAAGAGGCAAATGCAAACAGACTTTCGAGGTCAAGACCAGCCTGGTCCAAGTCAGCAGGGTTACAAAATGAAGCCTTATCTCAAAATAAATAAACAAATAAGTAGCTGTGCGTGGCAGTGTATATCCTTAATGCTAGCATTTGAGAGATGGAAACAGGAAAGACTGGGGTTCGAGGCTAGCTATAGGAGACCCTCTCGTAAACTGTTAGTGTTTAGAAAAATGTGACTATCATTGTAAAGCATATAGTAGTATTCTTATGCACGCTGAGACACCCACCTGCCTGGACCTTTGTGGGATACTTACTTGTCTTTATTTCAGTCAGGCCAGGGATACAGACCAACAAATAACCTTAAACTTTTGATCCTCTGGAGACTGAGCCCAGACCCTCACACATGCAAGGTGAGTGTTTGCCAGAGCTCTGGGGATGGGAGCTGGCATTAGGCCACAGACTGTGCACAATACACACCTTTCTCCTTCACCTGCAGCGAGATGAGCCCATCGTCCACGTAGATCTTGCTGCCCACCTCCACCACCTTGCAGATGTTCTTATAGTCCAGCCACAGGACGTTCTCGTCACACTTCTCCATGTAGGCGTTGTCCAGGGTGATCTTCAGAGTGGCTCCCTTCTTCAGCTCCACCTCGGCAGTGCCGCTCTGTAGAGTCAAGACAGCACCTGGGCGTGAACTTCAGAAGGCAGCACCCGGGGTGCTCAAGCTCTGGCTCAAAGTCCAAGAAACCTTTCACCTTTCTGAAAATCCTGAATTTGCATATTGAGGAAATGAGGAATAAAAAACAACAAACTACCAGTTCTCCAGAGTGAGACTTAAATACCAAAAATGTGTCCCTTAATAGTGCCTACCAGGCAGCTGAAAAATATTCTCATTTATAGACCTAAGGTCTCCATGAATACTCACGCCCTTGATGAGTCCAGTCCGGATCTCAGGCCCCTTCGTGTCCAGAGCCACCGCAACGGGACGGTAGAGGATGGGGTCAGAGGCAAAGCTCTCTGTGGCAGCACGGACATTCTTGATGGTCTCTGCATGGTACTGGAGAAAGATTGACAGGTGACCTCCAGCCCCCAGTCCCCACCCCGGAGCCAATGAAAAGTACACCTGAATCTCAAACCCCGCCCCTTCTCCTAATCTTTCCAACATCTATTCTGCCCTCTACACAACAGCACCAACTCCAGCCTTCACAGCTCCCAGAACGCTGCCACTAAAGCCAATTGAAGGTAAGAATATAAACCTGTCCTGCTGTGTCTCTTCCCTTGTTCTAATGTCCCTAAGGACTCAAAGCATGCTAACAATCAGGACAGGCAAAAACCAGGGATTTGTCTGATGATTTCCTCCCTGGCAGTCTGTATCTGTTTTCCCTATCGATCCAAACTTCAATTCAAACTCAAAGCTGTTGACTTAGTGAACGATGGCCGAGCTAAACAGCTCATTGCTCAGTCATGTAGACACTGCTTTCCCAATCACTTTCTCTGATCAGCCTGCCCCGGTGGAACTGCTTTGCTAGTTTTCACTTGTAATAAAGTTTCCCCTCAAACCTTTTTCCTTTCCTAACTGGGGCTTAGAGCCATTAGCACAACGCTTTTTGCCAATGTGTCTCCATGTGACACTGGTGGCCATTCAGTTTAGCACTTTACGAGCCTTTAACCACTTCGTACAGAAAGACACCTGCAAGCCTGTTATCTATAGGAGGCCGGGGGCATGTATGTAAAACTGCATTATGACTGGAGTATCCGATAATCTATTAACCGTCTGTGCATGTAACACTTTTGGGAGGTGGTTCATGCTTCCCACTTTCATGGCTATGGTTTTTCTGGCACATAACCAAAGGGTGAAGCTCGCCCAGTAGCCATCAGTGCTGTCCCTGTAGAGGCTCTAAATTTAGGCCGCTTAAAAGTCAGTGCGGGAAGGCAGCACTGCCTGCTCAGCAAGAATGACACAGAGATACTGCTAAAGCTGAGAGATTAGTTGCAGCTAGCTGGCTGATGTTCTGGTCAGAGGGAGGGAACTTGATCCCAGCTCCTCAGTGCACATGGAATAGGAGCCCTGGTGAAGCTCTGGTGACATAAAAGTTCACCCAATCTCCAATGCCTTACAGTTTGAAATCAAGGCAGAGCTTCCCTGCCCAACACTGTCCCCTGCCATCTCAGAGCGTCTGCATGGCGTTATTTTACTGGATTCAAGAAGAGCCGTAAAGGTCAGCATCTCAATCTATTTTTGCCTGACTGGAGACTACTGAAAGACCACGTAGATGGATCCAGCTCTGACCGAGCCAGGCTCACCTTCACTCCTGGGAGCTGCTATAGAGAACAGAGGAGCTTGGAAAGCAACGCCCCAGGATCTCACTATGTTACTGAGGCTAGTCCCCAAGCTGGCCTTGAACCCACAATTCTGTAGCGTCACACCCAGCAAAAATGTGTTAAACATTGCTTAGATGCTTGAGGGGCTACCTCAGGTTCCATGACATTTGGGTAGCAGCCTCCAAACTATTTATGGAATATAGTATCTTTAGTCCAAACAACTTCCAAAGGTCAGAGGGCAAAATGGCACAGGGTTAATACTTTTACTCAGACAGAAACCAAGAGGAAGGGAGGGACTCTCCTTTTTCCACCAATGCCTGTAGGAAATCCTCAGTCAAGTTAGAAAGTATCTAAAAGGTAGATCTTAAAATGCTTCCACCTACCCATCTGTTCAGAACAGGTTGTTCTAAACTGGAGCATGGACAGGAATGGACCTTTCCAACAGTTGCCACTTGTTTCCTAGGTACAGCCTCAGGTCATCCCTACCTCACTCCTGGGGAGGGGCACTGATGATGGGCAGATAATGAAGTGGGGACACCAGCGATCATATAGCATTTGTGCACATATGACTCCATCATATGTGGAAAGCCTCCAGACCTACCTACCATCTTGGGCCTGAACTAAGTCAGAATGTTCTTCAATCTTCTGCACTATAGAAACCCTGAGGCATGGGTGCCACATGCAGTCAAGTCATCTGATGGTCTACGGTTTCCAGACAGACCCTCACTGCCCTTTTCAGAAAAGTTGATGGGAGGGATAACCCTGGTCAGTGACAAAGCAGGCCAGGTTGTCCATGCCAATGAAGTTGGCCAGAGGGAAACGGATGTGCTAGAACCACATGCCATTCAGAGACCCACACCTGACTGAGTACCACTGTTAATGAATCCCTCCAGGATGGCTGCCGCTCACCTCATGGGTTCCATGAGAGAAATTCAGCCGAGCCACATTCATTCCAGACTTAATCATCTCCTTCAGCATCTCCACAGACCGGGAAGCAGGGCCTATCAAGAAACCGAGCCACAGGAAGAAAATCATGACAGTCGGGTCAGAAAATGTATGTATGAAATTGGCTCAACATCAACTCTTCATCCTGTTTTTAACAACCTCCATAAATTAAAAGAAAGGTCTTTCCAAAGTACAGAAAAAATTATTGTACTAGTCAACTTTTAAAATAAGTAAGAAGCACCCCACATAATCAGAAAAGTGGAGGAAAAACAATTTCCCCTGCCTTCAAGATGTCTAATTCCCGAATGTTGTTGGTAGCAGAGCACATGAAAAATGAGGTCTCTGAACTATTCCTACAAAGGCCCACTAAAGAAGACTACCCCTGAACCCCACCAAGTGCAGAAAAAATACACTCCCGTGATCTCCCTTCCCCTAGAAATGTGACAGTGTCTCCCTCAGAACCTAGGTGAGCTCTGACCGTTATTATGCCTTTCAAGCCTCCGTGTAGGCCACACTCACCAATGGTACAAATGATGCCAGTGTTGCGGGCTGTGATGGGCGCAGAGTCAATGTCCAGGCGGCACATGTGTTCCAGGAAGGTGTCAGCCATGGCTGCATGGAGCTGCTGGGTCTGAATGAAGGCAGTCCCCGCTTCGCTGTGTGGCTTCGGCATGGTTCCTGAGATCCTGGATCCCAGAGATTTGAAGAGCGCAATTAGACCAGGCAGTGCTTAATGAGCTACTCCACACAGGAGGCTGCCTCCCGCTTACACATTAACCCAATAAGATTGCTCTGTGCACAAGTCACACAGAGGCCTGGCACGTGCTGGTTATGTGGGTGCGACTCAAACTGGGCAAAGGGCTCATGTGATTATGAACAGCAAAGACCTTGGTGAACAGAGCTTGCTACCCAATGTGCATACACACCCTGGGAGCCAGTTCAGGCAGGCTTCTTACAAGGGCTGCCATCTATTTTAAGAGTGTTCACACCAATCCTAGAAAGAACATCACTTCACTCACAGGGAAACCTCCCCAAAGCTGCAGTAAGGAACATCCCACAGAGAATGTTATAGCTAACATTTCAGCACAAGTATCTTGGGAAGCCTATCATGAGAATGTATCAAATCTGCACAAGTACCTGCTTTGGTAGGGCACTCGGCACAGCCTCTTTATCGTGTTCGGCATAACCTAAAGTGGCCCTGCTGACCAGAGAAATAAGCCCTGTCCTAAGTTCAAAGAAATTTTTACTCCTTGAAGTCCTAGATTTACTTCAAGGCATCACCTAAACGTATTCTTTAGCCTCTATCAGACACAGGAATTACAGGCAACAAAGCAGTCCTTCTGGGCAGGAAGCAAAAGTCTGTAATTCTTTAGCAAACACAACAGCACCATCCACAAGACACACAAAGCAAATTTTGCACAAGGACATTGACACAGCCCCAAAGTCATTACAACCTCACTGTAACCTAGAAAACGGAATCACACACAGTAGCTAGTCTATGCTGGCCTGAAATTGACCTTGCAACCTAGGCTGACCTTGGACCTAGCTTCCCCGGCCCCAGTTCTGGCTATATGGAGTCTCTTCCTCTGTGTGAAAGGTACAGCACACAGTAGTCTGAACATCTGTTCCAGTCAATTAACCACCGAGGTCACAATCCCAACAGCTGCCCTGACCTTTGCTTTGACTTTATTACAACTTACAATTAAAAGTTCACTGAACTGGATAGTCAGCCGATTAGAGGACAGAACTCAGGAGAGCTCTGGGCTCTCCCACAGAATTTTCAGGCCACAAGGCTCCCTTCAAACTCCTGAGCACACACTCCTCCCTCAGCCTGTGCTCCACAGTATCACCTTATCCTTGCTCTTCCCTTCCCCCCCACCAAGGACCCTCCACTACTGCTTTTCTGCATGAAGAACATGTACGTAAGCCTGTATCTGTCACCCGAGATTTCAGCCACCAACTAGTGATCAAATATCAGAGGCCTGGAAGTCTTCAACTACAGAAAAGAAAACTTGGAGACAAGTTCTCATATGTAGCCTAGCCTGGCCATGAACTCATAACAGTTCCAGCTCTTGGGAGCTGGGGTTACAGGAGTCCACCACTATTTGCAGAATTGTGAACTTTTAAAAGAAGAAACCAGCGGCCAACACTGGTCATTCCTAACTCTACAAGACCCATTAGGCACTAAGATGTCAAGTCAACCTCCACTCAGAGCCTACTGGTTTTTTGTCTCTCAGCACCTTGTTTATTAAATGAGCCCTCAGTCTCTGCCAAAACCAGTTCTGCCTGGTTTTCCCTCTCCTTAAATCTGAGGAAGTCCTGTTGTGGATGTTCTAGGCAGCCAGGTCCTTGAGGTCTACTCATGGTTGAAACACAACTGGCAAACTCTCATGGCTCCCAGCCAGGCTTAGGTTAAGTGGCCACTAGGGGACAGTACAGATGGTACTAAGCCAACAAGACACAAAGGCCTTGCTGTGACGGCGATGGGACTATGAACTATGAAGTCCAAGTGAGTGGGACAGACATCAGAACAGTGTCTGGAAAGTACTGAAAAGCCAGCCACCAGGACACTCTGTCTGAGACTATCCCTGCAAATTCCTGTTTTGGGCCTGGTGATTAGCATACCTTTGTTTCTCTGGGTCTGGGCTTCTGCTGACATATTGTTGGTCTTTTGACCCAGAGTGGCTTGATGGCCTCACTTGGAAAGACAGCCCAGAGCTGAGTATGCCCCGTTCTGAAGAGCTACAAGGGAAAAGCTGAATGTGACTAAGCTCTTTGGTGGTAATGACCTTAATGGTAGGTGAAAGTTGCCCTTAGGTATCCAGCTACATCAAAAGTGTATACTGGAGAACCAGGTGGTAAAAGTGACCCCTTAACTGGATCTCCTGAAATACTTTACTCCAACACCCAAAATTTACTATTTAGTTTTAGGGGGTACGTGTGGGCACCGTGCAGAGATCAGAGGACCACTGCTCAATCTCCCTACCACTTAGGTTCTAGGGCTAGAAGAACCTGAGTCATCAGAAGTAAGTTCCCAGTCTCCCGAACTATCTCACCGACCCTTGCTGCTTTGTTTCCCCCCTTTTGTTACCTGGGTGGTATTACAACATTCCCCTGCCCTTCTGAGACTGCAGCTCACAATGTATCCCAGAGGTGTAACAGACCAGAGTGGTCTTTAACAAAATCCATCAACTCTGCCTGCCCAGCATTGTCCTTTTATTAATAAACTGTTGATGTGCAATTATTAAGGACAGCCCTTGAAGACAACATAGATTTCCATGCACCCTATAAAGCTCATTGTGAAGTTTCTGTCCTGTGCCCTTCAGAATTACCCAAAGATGCAGGAATGGACGGGTGCTCCCCATCCCCTCACAAGGGCTCAGCAGGGCAGCTTAATCCACTGACTTTTAAAAAGCACCTCCCCAAAAGTGTGTGTCTAATCCTTGGAAAAATTTTATGACGACAACCTATTCCGTTCCATACCAGAATCCAGCAATTTTCTTTTCCTGTTTCAACCGGTCCCAGGTTTGACAGTACAATCTTTGTTGTGCTGACATTTGCTCTGCTGCCTCCAGTGCTCAGGTAAAATCTCAAACACACAGCCCATTTCTCTACCTAGAATTAAACCTAAAGTCTGCAGAGCGGACCTATCTTGCTGCCAGATAATGTGACAAATGGAAACACGTGTTTCAGTGGATTGATACAATCACATAAGACTTCTAACAAAACTTATAAGGGCTTCAAGCCTTCTACTCAACTCATCCCTAAACCCCAGTTCTTTCACTCAAGGCTCTGACCTGGAGTCCCCACCCACACCTCTTCTGCCTGTCCCAAGGCCTCCAGAGCCCCACAACTCCAGCCAACCACCCACATATAGTATAGTATAAATAGAACACCGCTTTAAAGTCTTTCTCCTGGCTCAGGAAAGCAGCCCCAGCCTTGTTTCTCAGGGTAGGGTGGGACTCTGGGCAGGGTTTGCACTATTGCCTAGATACCTGCAGAGATAGGCAGTGACTACCAGGACATGCAGCCCCACCCATGCCAGCACAACTCACTACAGCATCCTCCTCTTCAGGAGGCACCCACATGCACAGCCAACCTCCAGCCGGCAGCAGAAGCCCGGTGTGTCCCACGACAGCAGCAGACACCATGCCCAGGGGCAGAAGCCTTACTCTTGAACCTGAGCCCCTGCAGCAGGATGTTCCTCAGAGCCATTGCCCCTCTGTGAGAAAGGAAGACACCAGCCTAGGCCTCAGTGTGGGCTGCAGGCTGAAGCATGCACAGGCCCAGCTTGGCTCTGATTACCTGCTTATGCCCTTTCCTGTCTCAGGCAATTCCTTGGCCCTTCACATTCACTTCCCTCGTGTCAGGAACAAAGGTCATTAAAGAAAAAAAAAAATCCCAAAACGCCAAATGCCCAGTGCCACCCTGCTTCTTAGCACCAATCCTCTTCTTGTAAGGTCACACCTCACTCCACCTACTACATCTCTATGTTGGTCTAAGCATTGCTGCCCCAATAAAGCATCCCGACCCAAGAACAGGGTTTTGTAGCAACCATTTCCTGATGTCACCCCATAGACCAGGCTGGCCTCACACTCAGATCTGCCAGCCTCTGCCTAAATGCTGGGGTTCACGGTGTGTATCACTTTGGCCCTGTTTATTTGATTTTTAAGGCAGGGTCTTACTATACAGTCCTGGCTAGCCTAGAACTCCATCTGCCTCTACCTCCCAAGTGCTGCAATTAAAGGAATATGCTACCATGTCCAGAGAGAGCATATTTTCTCTCAGGAAGGTCTGGCATTACTAGTCTATCACCCAGTGGAGTCAAGTTAAAATTCCTGTGGTCAAAACAACGAGAAACAAGCAAAACCCAACTCTTACTTAATCCTAACCTGGACCGTCCTACTTTAAACTCCTGCCTGAAAGAGGGATTTGCTGGCTTCTAGCTCAGAGGAGGAAGGAGACAATTTGCAGTTTCTGTTCTGTTGGCACATGCTGTCTTCCTTAGCTGTTAAAAGGGCCAGTGTTTCTGGGAATGAAGCCCATGCTCTGGACCCTGGCTCAGCCCAGAGCCAGGTGTAAGCAGAACGCACAATGGCCTCAGCAACAGGAGGCACTGGCTCAGCATTTCAAGGCAAGCCAAAGCCAGTTGGGGGTGGGGGTGATTAAAGACGGAAGGCAGCACCAGCTGTCCAAGCGCCGACCTACTTACCACTTTGTCCACAGGCTGTACCTACTCCCCCCCCCAGGAGTGGAAGCAAAAACCTCTCCTTTCTCCTTCCCACAACTTAGCATCAACACTGACTTATATTTTCATACTTCCCAAAAATAAAAAAGCATTCTGATTTTATTCAATTCATATACAATTCTGTTTTTCCCAACTCACAACTTCAATCCCACTGTCCTTCGCTCCCACCCTCAACTTGATTACGGACATGTGCAATGATGTGCATCTTATGTAGCACTAGGGATGGCCAAGGCTTTGTGCATGATAGGCAAACATCCCATCAGATCTACATTACCAGCTTCTCTTTGAGACAGACTCTCTACATAGCCCCGACTGTCCTCCTGTCTGAGATTAAACATGTGCCACCATGCCCAGCCCTAAACCTCTGACTCCTCCAAAATGGGCATGGCATGGCATAAAATCTTTTACACACACTGGAGACACCAGTAGCTTAAACCTAAAATATGACCTGTAGGTTAATCACACATTTGGAAGAACACCGCTTCCTTTGGAGGTTTCAGATGCTCAGAGCTCCCTCGAGGCCATTGAAGGTACTGCAGCCCAGACCTCCCTCCTACGTGCAGACCAGCACAAACCACACAGGGGTGTGGCCTCGCTGCGCAGCTAACAGTGGCGGAAGACCACCCTCCAATCCTTAGCTGTTACACTAGTCCTTATGGTCCAGCAGAAGTTTACAGGCACGTGGGCTCACCTCTCCTGACTACTACATAGCCTATCTAAGTCTGGCTCTTGGTAAGTTTCAAGACTCACAAAAGTTCCATGACAGGAAGAACATTCTTTGTCATATAGTCTGTTATTTATAGTCCCCGTAAGTGCAGTTTACAGAGATGACTCGGCCCCTTACCAGAAGTGGTAAGTTTAAAAAAACACCTCACCAGTTAACTTGGCTGTGGGCATTTGGGATGATTCAGAAGCTGAAAGACAATGAGACAATTTTCCTCTACCTCAATCTCCAGCTTACTTGTTGCCCAACCCAGCTTACCTGTTGCTGCAGAAAAGCTACAGATGCTAAAAATCCATGTAATATGAGATGAACTCAAGAAACAGCTTTTCTACCTTTCTGTCCATAGCTGCTTCCTCTTTTCTTCCACTAAATATTAAGCAATCAACAGCTTTAAGAAATAAAAGTGTTTCCTGTGACCAACACAGATGGAAAATCCAGCCCCCTTGAGAGTCAGCTATGAAATGTGCCAAGTCACTCACTGGGGATTTGGTGTTTCACTATGTAGCCCAGGCTGGACTGAACTCACAGCCATGGGCCATCATACTGGCTGGGACACAGACCCCACCCCTTGAAACAGGGTTTCAGTGTATCTCTGGCTGTCTTAGTACTTTGTAGACTAGGATGGTCTCAAAATCAGATTGGCATGCTTCTGCCTCCTGAGTGCTGGCAAATATCTTAACTCATTATAGAAGGGACCTTACAACACCTCAGAGAACAAGTGTGGTCTTCCCACTCACCCAAGGAAGAGAATTTTCTGAAAAGCCGCTAAGTTGAAAGGTTGAGTCATCTTGCCCAGACCCGGTGATGGCTTACACTACTTTCCCACAGAACACCCTCACTGCCTTCCCTACAGCATTCTCAGGCCACCAGAGGCAAATTATTTGCTAACAATGCTACCTTAGTCTTGACCTAAGTAAGGCCCTTCCCTCTGTACCCTAGAATACAGCCACACCCTGAATTTGGGGGTAACAGCATTGCAATAGTACCAAATGCAATTTCCTACAAGCCAGAAGGCATAAAAGTCTCAAATGAACAGAGACTAGAATCGGAAGGCTTCTGAGTACCCGTTTCTTTGTTTCTATCCTCACAGCCAAAGACAAAGGCTGCACAGATTTCTCCCTTTAGACAGCTTTTTCTCAGGAGAGTTGCAATGTAACATTAGTTACTTTGTAAACACTGACAGGGTTCCAGAGAGAATTTGTTTCCATAGAATACTGGGTATTCAGAGCCTATACCCGCCTCCCCAAACTTAGATCTAATGTGCATAAAATTAGCAAGGAAACAGACTCAAACTGGTGCCTTAAATGTAACTACTGCATTCATTGACAAAAAGGATGTAAGTATGTCCTTTTGGGATTAGTCACTATATCGTGGAAGCCCGGTACTTACAAGGAGACCAGTAACTTAGCAGCCTGGAGTAAATGTTTCTGCTCGGGACACAGGACCAGAGGCCAACCAACTTCAAAATATTAATAAATTACACAGAATTCCAAAACCCAGCTGCCCCCACGCACGACTGGATTTGCACTATGAGGTTCACTTTTTCTGAACTATCAATGTCCTGGATTTGTAAAGGTCATCTAGAGATACTTTACTATGACTGGGCTTTATCGTCTTTATACAGCCTTCAGACTAGAAGATGCCCAGCTCCTTCAAACCCGGTATGCCGGCCACCTCGTGCATGTAGCCCCATCTTCCTCATAGCACTGTCTTGACAAATTGTTTCCCTAATTAGACTGGGCTCTGTGGGCTACATGCGTTCTGGTCGCGTCGGGCTCCAGCTTCTGTCGGGAACCCACCCTCCCCTCGACAGCACGTGGGAGCAGACGACCGACAGATGCAGACGCCCCGCAGTACGTGCAGCCCCGCTGCGGAAGGATGGAGGGCCAGGGCACCCTGGGCGGGGTGAGCGAGGGGCCTTGCCCACTACCACACAAAATAGGCAGCAATAGCGGCCAACCTCTCTCGCCTGGCCACCGGGAATACCAGTTACGTAATTCGTAGCTGCATCACCCAGGATCCCTAGTGATTGCATCCTACCTTCCAAGCAGTGGGCCACGAGGGCCAGAGGGGAGTCCGCGGACGTGACTAGAATGCGGGGGAGGGGCAAAGCCGTGGGGAGGGGCGAGGACAAGGAGGATGAAAGGATGCAGTGGCGCGGACGTGACCGGAACGGTGGGGGGAGGGGCGACAAGGAACTGCGAACACAGGCGCGGGAAGAGCACGCTGACCTGAATGCAGGATGAACGTGGGGGCCGAAGGGGAGGGTGAGCAGGGGAGTTATTTCAAGGAGATTACAAGGAGGAGCCGAATGATGAGGGCACAGAGCTAAGATGAAGGTCAAAAGTACTAGTGAGTGTGGGAGGATGAGCATCGGAACAGGGTGGCGAGGATAGCAGTAAGATAAGAGGCTGGAACCAGATTGAGAACAAAGAGCAGAGCCAGGAGGTGGAGAAGGAGCTGGCCGCCCCCCCCCCCCAATTTGGAAGATCACTACTTGGGCTGGAGTGTAGGCTTCTCCCCCATCCCGGAATGGGATGCTCGATGCCTGGGTCCCGCATGAGCAGGAAGCATGCCAGCGTTCCGCACTAGCCGGCATCGGCTCTGGGCACCGATGGCGTAGGTTTTCCCCGCTCACCTCGGGCGTACTTCGGATCCTGTTGCAATACCTAGCGCGGAGGTCCGTACAGTCAGGACGCGTCGCTGCTGTGCGGGGCTGCGCAGACTGGGCCTCAAGGTTATCAGAGCTGCGGGCCGCCGCAATCCCTCCGCAGCCCCGCCCCTCGCCCAATCCCGGCCGCGGCTAGCGGAGCCCCGCCTCCCGACGGGTGCCCGCACCTTCGGAGAGAAGCGCAGGGTAGGCGGGACAAGCAGGTTGCCCTTTTGAGGGGACTACCTTCCGTGGCGGAAGGACATCCTAAACCAAAATTGCGCATGGGCTATTCCGATGACCAATGGGGAAGTGGTTGGGAAAGAGGGCCCGCCTTCGGAGCCACCGCCACCACCCCTAGATCCCCGGCGCCACCGCCACCTGTTGCTTTAGGACTTGAGCAGTGGCTACATGATGTTCCCATTTTGGCCTTCTGCCCAGGTCTCCCCATCTGCCCTGGCCTACCAGGGCGGTGCCCAGATTTATAGGTCCCCGGACATTCCTCCTGCCCCGCCCGGGCACTCTCCACCCTCACCGCACCCGTCCCCGTGCACCCTCAGAAGCTGAGCGGAAAGAGAAGCTGGGGTGATGGGAGCAAGAGAGTGGTAGAAAGTCTGGGCTGCCTCCTAGAGGGTTCCAGACTTAGAGGCTGGATAGGGCGAACTTCTTTTTTTTGGAACCTGAGCGCGACCTCCTAAAAAGGAGGGTCAGATTGGACCCATGTTAATACTTTGAGTAGGATCTCAAATCCTACATTTTTTTTTTTAATGCCTGGAAGCAGTAAACCAGTCCACGTAATCGGTGCTGAACTGACCTTCGCGTAGCCGTATCTAAGCAGGGGTGAGCACTGCTTTTCTTACTCAGTCGTGTATATTTAAATTTGAAGTATTTCAGCCTTCTTTAACAAACTGTTTCCCTACAAGGCATTTTCTAATTTCCCAACTGTTAACACTGGTCTTCATTCTGCAGAATTTTGAAAGCAGATACAATGTTGCCACATTCTAAATAGGAAGACTGTATCAACTCAAGCAGACACTTTGAAGCTGAATCGCAGGCCTTCATTCTATTTCCTGTCAGTTTAGACTAGAGGGGAGAGTAACAACATAAACGCAATTTGTAGTAAAATAAAGTTTTTTTAATTTTCTCTGTAAGCCTTTTTCGGTCCCCTTAGTTTAGGGGAGGAAGTAAATGCTTGCTTGGTTATTAGGGTGGAAAGAACATGAAGTTGGAATCAAAACCAGTTAAATCTGGAGAGAATAAAATTCCTTTCTGCCAGAGGGAGGGGTAGAAGAAATGACCTCTTTGTGCCCTGGACTGAAAAAAACAAAGAACTATAGTGTACAATATAGTGACAGCCATCGGCTCACGCTGAGGTCCGCTGTGTACACCGAGTTGAGCATCGTGGCTCACACCTGTAATCCCAACACTCAAGAGGCCAAGCTGGGAGAAGCTGCAGAGCCAAGGTCAGCCTGACACTCACACACACACACACAAAACCATCACCACAAATCTAGATACAGAGCTAGGCGTCCCCTAGTCTCTGGTCTTGGCACTAAGGAGACTAAGGCAGAACTGAAGGCCAATCTGGATGTGGTCCCAAGGTGACATGAATGTCTATTAAACTAGAGAGCTAACCGGTGGCAGCTGAGAATCGCTATCCATCTGCAGGTTTCAAGGATTCCTGGGAAGTGACAGACAATGGTTGGTCTTGTTCACATCAGATGACAGAATTGTCAGTGACTTCCTAAAGGTTCTTGCTTCTGCTGAGAAACCGGCATGCTATAGGAAAGTACATAGTTGGGTTGTATCTTATCTGTTCTCCACTTTAATCACTAGCCCTATGACTATACCAGTAATTTAACATGTACAGTCCGTTAAAAGTAACTTGAGGACATCCGTATTCCACAGGGTGGAGTTTGATCAGTTCATTTTATATGAATGAGTCCAACAATGTCCAACAGGCACCTTCTTCCTTTGGTAACTGCAGTCTTAGGGGGCTTTCTGGTGACCCAGGCAAGACTACTTTGTGAATTCAGATCTGCCTTCTCTGAGCCACCCTCCCCTCTGAAACATCAGTCTACAGTAACCTCAAGGCTATAGGAAACCAGGGCTGAAGGACACAGGCCTCTGCTCCAGCCAGAAGTAATCCCTTCCTTCGTGCTCACAGGTTTGTTCGGCATGAGACTGAGCTGCTTGACTCACTGTACTGCAGAGATTATTGGCTAAATGGCCACAGAATCTGGTTTAATGACTTAATGGTCTTTAAAATTCAGTGGAAGTTCTTGGGGGAAGATATGTCAAAAAGTCATACTCCAATACAGGATCTGCAAAATAAACTTTGGCCCTGCTGAAATGGTGGATTATAAACTGGCCCATATATCATATGACCTCTTGGTCTCTGGAAATGGCAGGGTCATTTCTAAGGACAAGACAGACTGACAGAGCAGCCCACAAGCTTTGAACTTCAGACCTTCCTCCTTCCAAAGCTGGACCTATTGGACTTGTTCTTGAAATAGGGTTTCACTGTCTACATAGCCGACTAAGATTGTGAATTCAAACATTGTAGGTCTGAACTACCATGCCCAGTGGGCCTTTTTATGAAAACCAGACCTTCTTCAGACATCTACAATATTTTACTACAATGGTAGAGAAAAGTTTCCCCCAGACAAGCCCTGAAAAGGAAAAACATGATGGAATTTTGGAATTAAGGATAAAGAGAAGAGGTTTGTCTCCGTGGGAAAGAGACGGTTTCAAGGAGGAGAAAACATTTTAGCTAAACGTGGAAGGTCAGTTTAGGTATGGAGGGCCTCTCCAGATTTAAGTATTCTGAATGCAACTGGGTTTCTAGGTTTTCCCAGTATCTTGCAAACGCAGCATCGGCACTGAAAAGCAGAGAGATAGGCCTGAGGATTCCTTACTCATCCTGTAAAGTACTATCTCAGCCAAGGAGGCCTAGTCATCCAACAGAACCTCCAACTTTTCTCTATCCCAGAACTGCTGGAACTCGCTGAGGACAAATGGGGTATGGGGGGAGACTTTTTAGAGTGATGTGATCCTAGGAGGCAAACTACCCACTACAGGTGTGTGCTCTCCTTTCTCAGGCTCTACAGTGTATACATTGCAGAGTCAGCAGAACTTATCTGGAGAAGTCCATCTGGACAGTCTGTGACTTTCCATCACAAGGGATAAAAAGGGAAAGATCCTGACACAACAGCTGTGTGATGAAATTGAGGATGGGTTTCAATCAAGATTTGGAAGATTGAGGGTCACGAAGGGCAAGATGACATCCACCAGCAAAGTTACCCACATAGTGAAGCCACATGGATGGCCTATTAATAAAGTTCCCTTGCAGAAGAGACAATCCTAAATTCAGTGCCTCAGAAACATTGAGACCAGTGGACTTCCCTCTATCCTATGACTTCATATCATCCTAAAGGACTTACATCCCCAGGTTTGCTGCTAAGCCAGGAGCAACCAGATACCACAGAAATATTAAAACTATTACTTCAGAAACACCTATGTCTCAAGAAGAAATGGGCTTCATCCATGGGGAAGTCCGGAATGATCATTGTGGATATTGTTCATCATCAGACAGAATAATTCTTTCCAACAAGGAACTTTCAAAATGATCAGTGAAAAACTTAACATTCTGCAGCTGGGCAGTGTGACACACTCCTCCAATCTCAGCACTCAGAGGGAGGCAGAGGCAGGTCAGGCTCTGAGGTCAGCCTGGTCTGCAGAGTGAGTTCTAGGACAGCCAGGGCTACACAAGGAAGCTTTATCTCCAAGAAAAAAAATAAATAAATAAAAAGGAAAGACATGGGCTGGAGAGATGGCTCAGAGCACTGTTTGCTCTTCTAGAGGTCCTGAGTTCAAATCCCAGCAACCACATGGTGGCTCACAACCATCTGTAATGGGATCCGATGCCCTCTTCTGGTGTGTCTGAAGACAGCAACAGTGGACTCACCATAAAATAAACCTTTAAGAAAAAGAAAAGGCAGGAAACAATGGATCAAGTGCACTCTTCCTGAGATATGCTGCCTCTCCTTAGACGTATGCCTCACACTCTGTCCTTACAGACTGACTACCTGACTGACTCATCCGAGGACAACTAGAACTAAAGAGACTGTGGGTCCTCTCCTGTGCAGTTATCTCTGCAGAAAGTTTTTTAAAAAGATTTATTTATTATATAGAAGTACACTATAGCTGTCTTCAGATCACATTACAGAGGGTTGTGAACCATCATGTGGTTGCTGGGATTTGAACTCAGGACCTCTGGAAGAGTAGCCAGTGGTCTTAACTGCTGAGCCGTCTCTCCAGCCCCTGCAGAAAGTTTTAAGAGGGCAGCATCTCTGGCCCTATGGTGGTAACCATGTGAGATGGTCTGAAACTCAGTTTGTGGAAAGTCCAATGTTCCAGAGGCTGGTACCTCGTTTAAATGAACTGAAGCCTACCTTTTACTCATCCCTGGATGGGGGGCTTCAGTGGAATATGTCATCCACAGAACTCACCACCTATGAGAAGCCAGATGTCCCTAAGTTTATCCAGAATAGTTCTGTGAACCTGTAAGAGCCAGTAATGACTCAGCAGCAGACTCAGCTGCTCCTTCCCAGCTCGAATTAAAGGCAAAAGGAAGCTCCTCCCCAACTGATGACTACATTCTTACCACAAACTGAGTCATGGCCACACCCAGCCTGCATGGAAAACTACTGGGGAAAGGCAGGAAGGTGAATTTGAAGGAGTTTTTGAGTCTCTACTTAGCACTGAGGGAAATTGTTCCTTTTCCTAACCCTATCCCTAATTGGACATATCTAGGTCTAAGTGAGGCAGGATTGCTTGTGAAAGGTGGGCTGTGACTGTGTGTGCAGTAAGAGCTCTGGCCCATGTGAAGAATGCTGTCTTCATGGACCCCAGGCCTTTTCCCTCCTGAGCAGCCAGGCCCCCAAGTCTTCCTCCATGGTTGTGATCAGGCATCTCTTAGAAAGCACAGGACCCTACAGAGCAATTTTCTCTGCAGTGAGAATATTCTCCAGTCAGATAGACTTTTTCTTCCTTACACTGCTGAGAAATGAACCCAGACCTTTTTATGTATTAAGCAGAGATGCTATGGCCTAACCACATCCTCTGTGTTCAGAATGCATTCTTGATTTTGGCTAGAATTTTTTAATCTCATGTTTTGAATTATCAGACATTATCAGACATCAGCTTTTCAGTAAAGAACTATAAAATATGTACAATCTCATTGATATAAAATGTTTGTAAGTAGGAAAATCTTAATTTCTAAAATTGCAAAAAAATGTTTTATAACACGTGAGCAGCCACACCCCTAAGGTCCAGGCAGGGCAGCAGGCAACTGAAGTTTTGGGTGCCCAGTGTGGTGGGGCATGCCTTCAATCCCAGCACTCTGGAAGTAGAGGCAGGATTTCTGTGAGCTAGTCTATAGAACAAGTTCCAGGCTAGCCAGGGATACAGAGTAAAACCCTTTCACAAGGGCAGCATATCGGATGTGCTACATTCACATCTCGATTTCTAACAGCAGTAAAATAAGCTGTGAAGTAGAATAACTTCATAGTTGGGGGTCAGCACATATGAGGAACTGTATTAAGGGACTGACTGCCACATTAAGAAGGTTCAGAACCATTGCTCTAGACACATTTAAGATCTCTGAAGAAAAGGCTGGAGAGATGGCTCAGTGGTTAGAGCACCAACTGCTCTTCCAGAGGTCCTGAGTTCAATTCCCAGCAACCACATGGTGGCTCACAACCATCTGTGATGGTATCTAATGCCCTCTTCTGGCATGACTGAGAGAGTGTACTCACATATATAAGTTAAAAAAAAAAAAGATCTCTGAAGAAAATGTGTCTTCCATCTCTGCTTTCAGCAGAAAATGAAGCTATAATCACGGAGCCAGAGAAGGAATTCTGGAATCAGGTTACTATGATTAGGAGTATAGCAATTATTTATCCTCTAAAATTGTTTCATCATCTGCAAAATGAGAATAATAGCATCTATTTCTGGCCTTTGTGAGAATTAGTACTCAATATATGTAACATGCTTGCAACAACATATACTAATACAGTAATATGTTATCAAAATATTAAGGTACTTTGCACACACCTGTCAACTTGTAACTAAAGTATGTTAAGTATGTTAGCTATCTCTGATACCATATTATGGCTTACAAAGTCTTCCCAGGAGGATTTTCAGTTTCATGTGCCCACTGATAGTCATTTATTTGGTGAACTATTATTTCTGTTAGGCTTGAATCTTAGAAGACTTGAGAGTAGTAGAATATAATAGCTATTTCCTCTTCGAGATGAGATTCTTGGTTAATCGCTCAGGTTGACTTTGAAATCCTAGACTTAGTTGGTTCTCCTGCTTTAGCCACCAGGGGATAAGCTGGGACTGTAGGTGAACCCTACCATACTCATTTATAATGAATAGTCATAAGGGCTTGGGAAGACCATGAAAAACGTTCTTCGGGAAGACTCTTCAAGAGAGGTGTTGACTTGTTCAAGATAGCTCTGTAAGAAGATGCTGTGAAATACGCTGATGTCACGGAAGACAATACTGGTCTACTGAAAGCAAGAGCTAGAGTAGAACTTGCAACCATTATTATTGGAAAGCTGGGCTTTTGCTAGGCATGGCGTGTCCACCTTTAACCTCAGCTCTTGGTAAGCAGAGTCAGGCAGATCTCTGTGAGTTAAAGCCTGGTCTATAAAGTGAGTTCCAGGAGAAACCCTGTCTTCAAAAAACCATTTAAGGGCTGGAGAGATGGCTCAGTGGTTAAGAGCACTGACTGCTCTTCCAGAGGTCCTGAGTTCAATTCCCAGCAACCACATGGTGGCTCACAACCGTCTGTAATGGGATCCGATGCCCTCTTCTGGTGTGTCTGAAGACAGCTACAGTTTATTTACATACATAAAATAAATAAATCTCGTTAAAAAAAACATTTAAAAGAAAGAAAAAAAGGAAGGAAGGAAGGGAGGGAGGGAGGGAAGGAAGGAGGGAGGGAGGGAGGGAGGGAGGGAGGGAAGGAAAAAAGCTGGGCTTTTAAAGGAGCTTTGTGGTGTTCTCTGTATTTACATCTAGTTTTCATTATTTCATAAAATATTTGGAAATGTTTAATATCTCAACTGTGCTTAGAATTAAAGAAAAGAATCAGGCATGGTAGCAATGACTTTAATCCCAGGACTTGAGAGAACAAGACAGGTGGTTCTGTCTGAGTTCAAGGCCAGCATGGTTTATACATAGTGAACTGTATGCCAGCCAGGGCTACATAGTAAGACTCTACCTTAAAAATTAACTAAGGGTTTGGGTTTTGGGGTATAGGCCAGACGCTTCCTTAATAAAACAAACCAAAATCTTCCATGGTTAGCCAGTGTTAAGAAAGGCAGTGGTTTCAGGACATCTATCTGGTCAGGAAATTCCAACCCTTTCCTGGTGAATTCTCACACCAAACCCTGACAGCCCATGGTCCCCTTAGGGCCTCATGCACACTAAGCAAACACTGTACCACAGACCTATACCCACAGCCTACAAGCCTTTCTTAAAGGACTTCTGACCATAGAACTCAGCTTTCTCACACCTGCCAACTAATCCTTTCCCTTGACCTCACTTTTCCCAACTAAAGGCCAAGCAGTAGAAAAAGTAAGGGCCTAGCATCTGAGATACAGAGCAAGCATGGCTGACAGGGCTGGCTTTGTGTAGAAAGCAGCCAGTTCTGAAGGTTAAAAATGTGTGTGTGTATTTTCCCCCCAAAGCAGCCCTGGCTTTAAAGGCACATTTAAATCTTGAGTATCCGTCATCAGTTGTGTTCTTACCCTGCTTGTTTCATTTTCATAACTAATAAACTTCAGCTCTTAATTATTTGATTAAAAATACTAACATATAGGGCTGGAGAGATGGCTCAGAGGTTAAAGAACGCTGTCTGCTCTCTCAGAGGTCCTGAATTCAATTCCCAGCAACCACTTGGTGGCTCACAACCACCTATAATGAAATCTGATGCCCTCTTCTGGTGTGTTTGAAGACAGCAACAGTGTACTCATACATAAAATAAATCTTTAAAAACAAAAACAAAAAACAAACAAAAAAAGAAACAAACATCTGTAGAACACAAACTATAACTAACTAAACAAACAATGCATCTTTTACTTCATGAAACACAAGTAGTCCCAACCGTCAGGATATTCCACTTGCAGGGAAAAAAAAATCCTTCACCTAGGACCTCGGTGAGATGCTGGGCCCAGGCCAGTCAGACCACAGTGATCATATCCAGTCCACAGCACCTTCCATTTTATTGTTTTATTTACAAACAGGGTGAAGTCAATTGGGCAAATCAGGGGTGGGAGTCAGTCAGGCCATCCAAATGTGGAGTAGTTCCTGGATCAACCTCCATCATGAAGGCCACCTCTTCTATCCTTTTCTTGCCCCTTGAATTTCTCAGGGCAGCCTCACTTGCTGCTCCTGAGCCCTTTCACAAGAGCAGATGGATCCTGGGGAACAGGGTGGTGCGAGGGCTGGGGCCCCCTCAGTTTGTGTAAACCTGAGTTCCGATCACACGCATGATTTCCTTCTGTATCTTGGGGTCCTGAGTATTAATGTTGGCATCGCCCACCTGCCCATCCTCATATCTGCCAAAGACAGGGCAAGTGTAAGCATAATGCCAAATAATGTCTACCAGAGGAAATGTGTTTCAAGACATGACCGTTTCATCCTAAAGCCAAAGATTTTGTCACTGTTCTTCTACACAGACCCAAATAATCTATCCTTATCCGTAAGAAAGAGTCCCAGTGCCTAAATTAGACAGCCAGGGAAAGGACTCAGACAACATCCTCAACAGCCACACACCGTCCACCGCCCTCACTCTTCAAGGAATTCCAAGGGCTCCTTTTAGACTCACACAAAGAAGAACCTTGTGCAGACATGGTCAGACACAGGGCACACCCAAATGTTCCCATGCTTCTGGAGGTCCTTAGATGTAATCACTGGAAGAAAAAAGCCAGAAGTCGGATAGAAAGTTAAGTCAGTCCAGGTAGGGAAGAAGAATATGATGTTTCAACATAATTTTTGGCTGGTTCATGTGCTAACGGGGCATCAGAAATAAAGGCTAGGGTTCCAAAGAGACATGAACTGGGTGATTTCATACCTTCACAAAGTGCTATACAGTTTAGATTCCGACTCTGCAGGAACCTTGACTGAATGGATCGGGTCTGAAATAGAAAGGAGCAAAGGAGAGTAGAGCAAGGTAAAATGTTAGAGTTCCCTCTCAAAATGGTTGGTTAGATATTGATTATGGAGATAGGAAGCCTCCAACCATTTGTGTTTGCTTACATATTATCACCTAGTAGGTCCACAGCTTCCAAGTTCACCTTGTCATTTAAAAACCTCTCTTTGCTCCATGCATACAACAGAGATGACAAATGACTAAAGATCTTAACAACACATTTAATGTCTTTAAATGACCCACAAGGACCCCAGCTCTACTATTTTCCCATCCATTATTTTTAGCAGGATCCGGGGGAAGATTCCTAACTCAGGCAGAGACAACAAACCATACCTGGGGGATAGTGTTCATCCTGTTGTATCTCTGGACCAGCTCATCCTTAGAAGGCATCCTGTGCTGCCCTTTACCCATTCCTGTCACAGAACAACAAACTCAGTTAATTCATCCATTTCTTAAATGTTTACGGACATACATATGCCAGACACCAGCCTAAGATATTTGGGAACACGGCAGTGAATAAAACAAACTATTTTCCACACGAAATTTAGTCTGGTGGAGACTGCAGGCAAAGAATAAGTAATTACAACACAGTATAGTGAGCATCGTGACCGCTTGTAGAGTACTGTGTGAACCCCATGAAGGGGAACTAGCCTACCCAGAGTCTGAAAATGTCCTGAGGCATTAAGAGTTAGTATAATAGAATATGAAAACCATAAAGACATATAGAGCCACAGGACTTAATTTGTACATAGTATAATGAATGTTAGGAAAATGGGAAAAAATGATGAACAGATGTTATGTAGGGTCAGATCAAGCAGGGCTTATGGGCTGTTACAGCAACTAGGGTTTATCCCCTAAAAACTCCAGGGAACCACTAAAGGGTTCTTTCTAGTACACCAGATAACACATGGTTCAGGAAAGAGGGGCCTAGCAGAGTAGGGTAACTCAGAATCAACCAGAGATAGGAATTAAGAGAAAGCAAGTAGAAGTTCAATATAATATAGTTTTAAAGTTGCAAAGAAGACTGGCCATTCATGATCAAAAAGCAGAGTCCTTCTGTGTGGATTCTCCATAGATGTTTACAATGACAACCACCTTGAAGAATCCGACCTTTTAAAAAAGTACCAATTCCCTCTCATGTCTACATTACTGCAGTGCATAAATTCTATACTTTTTTCTTTGTTTAGAGTGAAACAAGGTTTCTCTGTGTAACAGCCCTGGATGTCCAAGAACATACTTTGTAGACCAGGCAGGTCTTGAACTCAGAGATCCACCTGCTTCTGCCTCCCAAGTGCTAGGATTAAAGGTGTATACACCATGCCTGGCTTTTTTATAACAACAACAACAACAATAAAATCATCTCTACCATCCTTAGCAATTACAGAAGAGACCTTGTTTACAGAGACTGAAAACAGTTCTTACTTAGGTATCAAACAGTACCTGTATGCTCCTACTCCCAACTCCTTTTTTGGCCTAAGGACAGGATTTCAGTGTTTCCAGGCTTATCATAAGTCCAGCCTTACCAGTTAGGGGGGCATGTAACCAAGGAGACGGGGTAAACATGAAATCAGTGATGCTGTCATCACAAGCCATGAACATGGTTCCAACCTCACCATTCTACTTCATCGCAAGTTCACTCTGATTTAATTCTTAGTTTTGCCACTGGCTTTTTATCTCAAAAGTTAAAACTTAATTTTACTTATTATTAGGTGTCTATGATGTGAGTGCAGATGCACTCTGGAGGTCAAAAGACAACTTTTTGGGTTTTGCTGATTTGTTTTTATTTTGTTTGGGTTTTGGTCTTCTATTCATGTCTAACCTAGAATTCACTATGAAGACCAAGCTGGCCTCAAACTCACAGACGACCTGCCTCGTTGAGCATTGGGATTGGTACTGATCACACCAAGCTCAGAGGACTGCTTTTTAAGAGATGTTAAGGATCACACTCTGATATGAGGCTTGGGCGTCAAGCACTTTTACCAGCTGAACTATCTCAGCAGTTTACTCGTGGTTTTATAAGTGGTGTGGGCTAGGTGGTAACCGCTGGATTACAATTCTTCACTGAGCAAACAGACTGTCAACTCAACATACTTACTTTTTGTCATTCTCATGACAAATCCATGGGCTGAACAAAACTCAGCTTGAACTACCAATCCCTTCCTTCTATAGGACAGAACCCTCTACTTCTACGTGTTCTACCATCCTTAACAAGGCTCCACTCTGCATCCAAACATCATGGACTCAGCCCAGACTATTTCATTGGCAAAATTCTAAGAGAAATTCCATTCAGGTCTACTCCAGAAAAATCAGGCAGAAGAAAAAAGAATAATTTGATTTCTTTGGTGAATCTTACAGATGGCATTTGAAGTAACTGAAATCTTGTTCTGCCTCAAACAGTACCTTGTGGTACTATCTCATTCATAATGCCCAAATGATTAATCTATCCTTGTCCTGGGACTAATGATCTCTGGACAGTTTGTGTCCAGAAGGAATCTCTAAACAGAACTAAACAAAGGAAATTTCCAAATCCATTCACTGTCCCTAATTTCTTCTCATACTAGTGGCCAAGTTATCAGCAGTGCCATTGGTCAACTGTATGTTCTCTGTTCATATCGATCCCCACCTGGAAAGTACACCCAATGCTGCCAACCCAAAGGTACCTTGAGGAAAATGAAACAGAAAGCCAGAGCAGACTAAAGAGAAAATATGTGAGAGTAAGAGCAGTGAGTGGGAAATTTGTGTACATCCACCCAATGTTGCAGACATTCCTATTCCTCTTCTAGGACCTCAGAGGCACTGTCACCCAAACAATGCTTCCCCTTCTCAGTCCAATAAAATAGTGAGAACAATAGCCTACAAGTGAGAAGACAGGTTCCAGTCATATCCCTGCTACTCAAAGCTGTATGACTCAAAGTGTTTTCTTTTCTATATATCACTTTCTTTATCCATAAAATAATAAGGAATTGTACTAGATGATCAATAACTCTAATAACAAATTCCTATTGAAATCCTCTGGTAGTCTGGATCTATACTCACTGATAATTCCAAGAGTAAAATCTATGATTTGGAAAGGGCAGTGTGATATGACACTTTAATGTAATTAGTAAGGTGCTAAGAAATTACAAGAAGTCTATAAAGATTCCTGTCTCCATCTAGCAACTGAAGGCATTCAAGTACCCACTGACTCGAAGACAATAAAAGAGAAGACGAGAGACGAGAAAAAGGAGAGAATACAAACACTAAAAGCCAGAAAAATCTGAGTACTTGGAAAAAAAAAATCAGAGGAATGCTCAGACTGGACAAAAGATAAACCCTGAAAACTCTGACAAAGGAGATAAAAAGACTAATTTAACCCCTCTCCTATTTTGAATCTGAACCACAGCATATGATTCACTCACATATTAAGGATGCATCGAGCACTTACCCTGTGAAGATTAAACATGTTATTTCAAGACATTGACTCTAGTCAGCAACACATCTTAGAGGAACTGTTGCCCTGAAACTTATGTGACATTTATCCTGCAGCACTGGGAGCTGAAGCTAGGGCCCAACACATGCTGGGCCAGTGTTCTACTATGAATGACACACCAGCCAGGGTTTCAGTTCTTTCACACTTTCTTTCTTTCGTTCTTTCACTCTTTCTTTTTTTCAGTACACTGCAGCTGTCCTCAGACACACCAGAAGAGGGCATCAGATCCCATTACAGATGGTTGTGAGCCACCTGGTGGTTGCTGGGAATTGAACTCAGGACCTCTGGAAGAGCAGTCAGTGCTCTTAGCCACTGAGCCATCTCTCCAACCCCCATATTTTCATTTTAATCTAATTTTATCACATATACCCCTGTTAAGTTTGATTTTTGTCTGCCTTTGAACAATATAAAAAACACATTACACACAGCCTTCTGGGACTTGCCTATTTTTTTTAGTATTTACTTACTTATTGTACATGTGAATCCAAGTGCACATATGCCATAGGTGGAGTGCATGTGTGGAGGTCCAAGTACATTTTCAGAAATCAATTCTTAACAGTCCCACCTTGAGGCAGGGTCTCTGTGGTCATTCTCTACTGTGACTAGCACTGAAGCGCTCAGGTGTCTCTCCTGCTTCTGTCACCTCTCTCTCCACAGCAGTGCTGGGAGAACAGATACTTATCAATGAATCTAACTTTGTTTATGGGTTCTAGGTACTAAACTTGGCCATTAGACTTGTATGGGCCACTAGCTCTTTTACCTACTGAGTCAACTCCTCAGCCTAAATTGCCTATTTTTAATCAATATTACTAGAAATGTCTATGTTATTACATGCTATTGATGGTCCTTCATTTTTATTGCTCAATAATTATGTGATTATATCAAATAATTTGTCTCTTATTCTGATGATGAAGATCTAAACTATTTCCAAGGTCTGTTGCTGCAAATAGTCTTGTGAGCATTCCTGTATATCTTTGAGTTTGCATATACAGGAACAAAAATACTGGGTCAAAGAGATAAACTATGTTGCTTTATAAAGTAAAGTCAAATTGTTTTTCTGGTCCAGGAAGATGGCTCAGTGGGTAAAAGCACTTATCTTATAATAAAGCTTTATGACAAAGCTGGACCTCTAGAGTCCTCAGTAGAAGACTGACTCCAGCAAGTGGTCCTTCTGACCTCCAAAAGCACAAATATGTGCACACATATACATGTGCACACACATACACATACAACACAATAAATGAATAAGAAACGTTCTTCCTAAAATGGCTGTATAGACACTTAAGGAAATCTTGTGGGTTTTTACAGCCTTTAGCATAACTTGGTATTATCAGATTTCTTACTTTTTGTTAATCCACATGAGTACTAAATAACAAATCAATTTGGTTCTATTTTACTTCTCTCTAGAGGTTCCACAGTTTTCACACGAAGAAGGGCATTTCTCTTCACTTATATTCTCTCTATGTATGTATTATTTACTTGTTTTTCCAATAAGCTTTGCAGTGACTGACAGTCTTTTTCATATTACTTGAGATTGAACTCAGGACTTGGTATATCCGCTTCCATTTAGCTGTATATATATTGGCCCTTCATTTAAAGTCTAAGATAAGGTCTTCTCAAGTTGCCCAGACTGTCCTTGAACTTGCTATACATATAGCCCAAGAAGGCCATATGTTTGTGATCATGCTTCCCAAGATACAACTGTAGGCCGCCACACCTGGCTAAGAAATTTTAAGTTCCATTTTAAATTATTTATTATGCATATAACTGTGCACTATGTGCAAATCCTCAGAAGCCAGAAGAGGATACTGAATCTCCTGAAACTATGTAGATGCTGGAAATTGAAACTGAATTCTCTTGAAGGCAGTCACCAAGCAAGCCATATCTTCAGCACCTTTCCCAGTTTGTAACATGTCTTTATACTCCCTTTAAGATACATTCCTATAGCCAAGTGGGTATCTGATTTTGAGGTCAGCCTGGTCTACAGAGTGAGTTTCAGGATGGCCAATGCTACACAATGAAACCCTGTCTCAAAAAACCAAAAATACATGTTGTTTGTGTGTGTGTGTGTGTGTGTGTGTGTGTGTGTGTGTGTCTAATGGAGAACGTTAGTTTCATTCGGATCTTCCAAGCTTTGATTTGTTGTTGCAATTTCTATTTTCTAGATTTTTACCTAAAATTAAAGCAAGTTGCTCCTTTATAGTTTAAGACTTGTAAGATTATGGGAAGAGGGAGAGGCCACAAATTCCATCCTCAAAGAAACAACCAAAACCCCAAAATGCTGTCACATTTTTCTAGTTTTTTCAAAAAGCTTCAAATGACTGATTTAACATTTACAGACTTTAATGTGTTACATCTGGAGGTATGTTGGCTTCTTTGTTCCCATTTCTACCAAGTCTTCTTAACCATGGGTCTACAAGCTGCTTTTGCTGTTGCCTCACTACACATGTTGGCAAACACTGCACCACGAAACCATATCTTGGTTCCCCATTTTTTAGTCTGTTTAGCTTTTGAAATAAAAGTCTCATTCTGTAATCAAGCGTGGCCTAGAATTTACTATATAGCTCAGATGGCCCTAGAACTCACAGAGACCCCCTGTCTACCTCCTGGGGGCTGGGATTGAAGGCATGAGCCACCAAGTTGCTTAAAAGAATCATCTGGTTTCTCAGTCCTGCCCTATAGTGTCTGTATCAGCACACTCATTTTTCTCTTTATCTATCACTGCCTCTTCCTTTTTGATTGGTTTGTTCTATCATTAAAAAGGGTTCTAGATTTTTTTTTTTTTTTTTTTTTGGTTTTTATAGTACTGAAGATTGACCTTAAGGATTCATGTATGCTATGAAACATTCCACCATGAACTTATATGTAAGTTTATTTTAAAACAGGCTCTCAATAAGTTGCCAAGACTGATCTCAAACTCATGATCCTCTTGCCTCAGCCTCCTGAATATCTGGATTACTGATACCACCATAACTATATTATTAGTTTTGTAGTTATGTGATTCTAGATATGTTTTCTTATTTCTGTAATGACTATAATTAACAAAAATACAAAATAATTTAGAAAAAATATCTAGTGTAACTACCTTCCTATAGAGCACATGCAACTGCATGGTGACCATAGGTTAGAGAAGCCACTGATCAAGAACAAAAGCAGACCAAAGAGAAACATGAACCTAAAAAACCGAGTCACAACTCCAGTTGTTTTTCTGAGCTAGATAATGCTAGAATCATCACCTTAGATCTGGACCTCATTCGTGTCTCTAGAATAAAGTACTTTCTCTTGTACTCAATGTGACTATTATACTAATGTGTGATTATAGACTAAGTCATCTTTGGACACATACCGAGTTCTAGAACAGCATGGACTACTGAAGTTCATCTGTAAAAACAACAAATCTATCTGGTCTGTCTATAAAAAGCCTTTTTTCCCCTCCCCCTTTCCAGTTACTCATTAACCAATCCCCAGGGCCTAGTTCCTACACTGTATAGAAAACCGTTTTTAACAATAACTACTCTTGTCTCATAATCTAAGTTTCTAAGGAGAGAAAAATAGAAAGAGACAGATTATGTATCCATGATTGGAGGAAGTACTGACAAAAATCAAGGATCCATGATGGGAGAGGAGACAGCAGAGATCATGTGTTCACAAACAGATGCAATATAAAGAGTCAAGGGAGCCAGAAGGTATTGCTTACCTGAGTATCCAAAGGAAATACTGGAGATGGGGCTCAGGTAGATGCCTTTGCCATAGGCTGCTCCATGCAGCTTGCAGGGAAACACCAGGATGAATATATGAGCCTGGGCCCCCCATGGCTGTTTATTAGGCATCCATAACACTTAAGCAGTCTTCTGTCCTTCCATTTACCTACCTTCTCACTCAACCAAAAACTCTAGGCGCCTACTCTGGAAAGCCGATTGGCTGGAGGACAGGTAAGGCTAAACTGCTGGCTTACAAAGCCTTAGAGAATGGGGAGTAGCAGAGCCGCTGAGTCACTCTCAGCACTCACACTCCTGACCTCAGGCCTGCAGACATTTTCAGATCCTCAAACAAAGGAACTATGGGAGAGGTATCAGGAAGAACAAAAACCATTCCCAGTACTTTCTCAGGACAATGAAATAAGCCTTTGTAACAACACCCTGAAGAGCCATAAAATGGAAATTCATGGTCCTTATAATAGGTTACTTCTCATTCCCCAAATTACCAAAACACACAGCTCAGCCTAAAATATACACATTCATTCTGCATTTACAATGCCAACTTTCTCTTAGGGAAGCTCCCAAATAGGCTAGGTATGAAGATGACGAGGCATGAACAGGTTTTCAAGTACTTTAGAGCAGACTACCATAAAACTGAGTGAGGTAGGGAATGGAAAGAAAGAGGAAAGGGACACAGCCTCACCTGCAGTTTGGTGTAGGATGCATTGACCAGCCCATTGCGCAGGATAGAATGCCAATTCTCAATGTGGGACCCACTGTAAGGCAGGACAGTACATGTCTCCTCACTGTACGAGATTCCTAGGCGTACTTCATTCCCACCCTCCTTACCCACACGGTAGACACCTATGACTGACATGCTCACAGGTACAGTCATAAGCAGCTGTGTGTGGTTAAACTTTTCATTTCAGGCTCAGTATTTTCATTTGTGTAGTTTCTTGGAGTTTCAAATTCAATAAATTCATCTCAAACCCAACAAACATATCACTGATTGTTTTCTAGTCCAGAAATAAAATCATAGTTTTTTAAAAGTACTAGCAACCCCTCTAATTTACCCTTAATACTTTTCTCTTTCTCCACCTCCCCATTATAAATAAATTATAGATTTCCTCCTAAAATGTACAAGTTTTTCCATCTGTTCCAGTATATCTTTTACATGTAAATATTCTTTCTATCCAACTACATTATAAGCAATTTAAAAATAAAAACTATGTCATATGTAGCACTTTAATCCTTTATAGCACCTACCACAGTAGCACTTAATAAAAAACTAATTAGCTGACAATCATGAAAAACCATAATTCATATTTCCAAGGGCCCTACTTCCCTATCCCACCGCCTGCTGCCCAGCCTCCACCTTCCTTACTGGAAGGCAAAGGTGCTTCCGTAGAGCTTCTTGGCGGTCCGGAACCGAGCCTCCTTGGCAGGAGGGCTGCTCAGCAGGAGAAATTGGTGTGAGGTGTGCATGAACTTCAGCTGCTGCCCAGGGTGGGGGTGGGATAAAAAAAAAAAAAAAAACAGCAGAAATAGAGATCAGGGAAGGAAAGGTTGGAGGGAAGCAGGTAACAAATCATATTTACACTAACCACCCTGAACAAAGGAAACACCATTAGACTCACAGACTGCTGATGAACAGCACCAGCCAAGCTAATTAGAGAAGAACATGGTGAGTGGGCACAGAGCCTCCTTGCCTCTCACCAGATGTTCCAAGCTTACAGAGGGAGACTAATCACTTACCCTGCTGAGAGGTAGTTTGACAATGTGTGACCTGTTGCTAGAAATTATCCTGGGAAAAAACAGAAAATAGGAAGGAACAAAATAAGTACATGGTAAAGCTATCCTGAAAAAGCAACTTCCTTCTAATCTAGGGACAGCAAATCAGATTCCAATGTCTGAACTGTGTACTTATATCCCAGCCACACTGCTATTTAAGTGATAATGCTTATATATAAACTATATATATACTATATATGATATATATGTATTTATAAGTATCATTATCATATATATATGTACCTATACACACACACACACACACACACACACACACATAAGGAATTAAACAATGAATAAAACGAGTCAAGGGGAAAGCTGCTCCATCTAGGGAGAGAAAAGCATAGATCAAAAATGTTAGCTGTTACCAATTAGAGAGGTGGGGGCAGAGTAGGTCTGAATAAAAACAGCTCAACTTGTGTCTGGGGTTTAAAGTCTCAAAACTGAGTCAGAAATCATCTAACTTAAGTTCAAAGGAATCCTAAAGGCTCTCAGGAATGGGAAAATAGAAAGATACTGTTGGCCTCTACTCCTCTACTTCTCTGTCTCTCTGTCTCTCTCTCTCTCTCTGCCTTTCTCTGCTTTTATTACCCTCTTAACTCCCTCCCCATCCCCTGAATAAACTCTTATTCTATACTATACCATGATGTGGCTGGTCCCTCAGAGGAAGGGATGCCTCAGCTTGGGCCGGCAGAGGTACCCCCTTCCCCCACAGCTCACCACACCTTCATAGAACATATTCCCCTCTCTTTATCTTTTTATAAACACATCAAATACTACACAGGTTGGGAAACTAGAATGAACTTTCTGAGGAGTCAAGGGCAACCTAGGCTGTACATAGGCTAATCACAGAGGGCAGGAGAACAAAAGCATAAAATACTGAGGGTTTAGCAGCAACACTGTTGCCTACAGTGAATACAATGTATTTTCTGTGCCTAATCTATGCATTTATTTTGCAGTTATTTAAATTTTTGTGTATGTATATGCAATTGTACACTGGGTTGGTGGCAAGACACATGTGCCCGTGAAGGCCAGAAGTCAATCTCAGGTGTTGTTCCTTAAGAGATGATAGCTTTGTTTGTATACTTGAGTCTTTCACTGGGACCTGAGGCTCACTGATTAAAGTACTTTGACTGGCAAATGAGCCCAAGGACCTGCCTATCTCTGCTTCCCAGTGCTGTGACTGCAAGTGTACGGCATCATGCCTGGCTTTTTTGTGGGTGCCAGAGATCAAACTCAGGACTTCATGCTTGTATGGGAAGTGTTTCACCAACTAAAGAATCTCCTCAGGCTGTCACATGAACGTTGGGAGTCATGCTATGAGGGAGTAATCTATTGCACTGGCTTCTTCGTGTCAGAGGCTGACTTGGAAGGAAGCGAACTAGAAAGAACTGTCAGGAAAACAGAGAAATCAGCAGGAGGGAGGAAGAGCAATAGGTAATAGTCTAGCAGTAGAAACAACAGCGTCTTCTCTAGCCCCTCTGCATCAGGAGATAGCAGGTAGAGATGAATTTCTTTGAACACACAGAAAACTAAGCTGAAATGAACTGGGATGTGATAAGAAACCTAAAACCTACTAAAGGCAGCTATAGTTAATAGCATTAAATTTTTGAAAATTGCTGGGCTGGAGAGATGGCTCAGTTAAGAGCACTGCCTGCTCTTCCAGAGGTCTCGAGTACAAATCCCAGCAACCACATGGTGGCTCACAACCATCTGTAATGAGATCTGATACCCTCTTCTGTTGTGTCTGAAGACAGCTACAGTGTACTCATATATAATAAATAAATAAATCTTTAAGAAAATTGTTAAGTCGTCATGGGCAATAACTTAGCAACCAAAAGAAAAGTCTCTAATAAACCATTTTATAATGCATGTTGTACATGACAAATACACATATTGTATATATTTAAAAACCATTATAATTAAAAGAAGTAAGTAAGAAAACAACCACTGGGAGAAATCATGTCAGAATTTATGAACTCTTTGTAGGATCTCAGTTACTGTTAAAGTCAAGGCTTGTAAGCATAACACCAAGAAAAAGCAGTCATACTTAAAACCTTGTAAAGAATGCTGAAATGCTTCTATAAGAAGGTGCTGATCCATGCCCCCAACTCCTCCCTTCCCCACTTCCTATGAAGCCCCAGCCATTCTATCCGTACCACTGCAGAAGAGGATGGGCCAAGGGATCCAGCTTGTCCATTTGTTTCTTGATTTCCAAATATGAGCCCTGTAGGACAATGGCCATAGATTATTTCCCAGGAGAGGAAGGGCCTCTTCCACTCTTTACAGACAACTGGAACTCAAAGCAAGACAGGCAATTGGAGGAATGAAAGGCCTAGGCAGGTTGGGAAGACTCCTAGATATGGAAATAACTAGAGACTCACAGAACCACATGCAGGTGGGTTTCCCTCTTCTGTGCAATTCCTACAGTTCTAAAAAAGTTGCTTATACATCAAAAAATAAATAAAGTCAATGTAACCCAAAAATTAGACTAAAGAATCCTGTGGCATATAGTCACATAAAACAGTCTTTCTGATATTAACCCTTCTAGGTGTACCTCAGTGTTAGTCTGCACTGTGACATATAGGACTTGCTGAGAAGAGGGCCACTTGTAAATGTGAGTACAAATGAATGTCTATTCATTCGGACGAGGGGTGGGGAGATCAGGTGAGGGACAGCCTTCAGTCAAGGGATGATCACTGCTCCATTTGGCTGCCCCACCTCTAGGACAGAAGATGCAGCCCTGGATCTAGGTCTTCAAGCCTCCTCTTCACCCTCCCAACCTTAAGCAGAGGTCTTTCCCTCACTTCTCCAATTCCCTAAGAACTATGGAGAATCACAGAATATGAACAACTTGTGAAGGATCAGCAGCAGAAATAACTCTGATAGAGACACTAGGAGTGAGGAGAATTGGGGTAAGAAAGCTACAAAACAAAGACCAGGAACTGGAAGGTTACAAAGGGAACATAAAAAAACCTAAGAGTCTAAGTGTCTTCTCTGAATCCATATCCTAGTACTGTGAATTACAAGCAGGAAAGGGCAGGAGGGAGCCAGGCAAAAAACAAACAAACAAACAAAAAAAAAAAAAAATACCTGGGTCATCTCCCGGATGGACATCACACTGTCCAGAGCTTTCTGAAGCCGCTCATAATTCTTCTTCTATTGATAAAGTCAATGAGAAGAAAAGAATCAGAAACAAATCAGATACAAAGATACAATGAAAAAGAAGGTAAGTTTAAGTCTAGACCTAACTGTACCATGGAAACAAGAATTTTATTAGAAAACTCTACAGTTACATGATAGTTCTCTTTTACCAGTTGTAATTAATGGGTAAGTCATTGAACACATTAAAGTATTTCAAGCCCTGTTTGCAAATGACAAGATGTGGAGAGCTTTTGGGGCTGATTAGCAGGAATTTGACTTCGGACCAGGACAGGGACATAGGCTCAGATATCTTAGTCATACAGATAAGCCCTGAGAAACAGTGATCTTGGGACTTTGTTTATGGCCTTGTTTGTTCCTTGACTATTTGTGTTTATTGTCTTGCTTGTTCCCTTAACCTAGAACTGACCTTATTACTTGCATGAAATTAAAATAGGAGAGATGGCTCAGTAGTTAAGAACACTGGCTGCACTTCCAGAGGTCCTGAGTTCAAATCCCAGCAAATACATGGTGGATCACAACCATCTGTAATGGGATCTGATGCCCTCTTCTGGGGTGTCTGAAGACAGCGACAGTGTACTTATATATAATAAATAAATAAATCTTTTTTTTTTTTTTTTTTTAAAGCAGACTAGGAAAAAATAAACCCACCTCAGCCTCAGAACTGGCTGGGGTCATGCTACAATGTTGTCTACTTGTCCTTTTTCCTTTAATCCTCCTCCTGCGCTGGAGAACCTGTTCACTGACTGAGCTGGCTTCATCAACAAGAGGTGTTCTCCTTGTTTGTTTTCATGTCAGGATTTTGGTATTGCTAGGATCGATCCCATGGCATCACACATTGCTCTATATTGAGTTATACCCCACCATCCCCAGAGATGTCCACAGAATTAAATGTATAAATCTAGTTACACAGTGCCCAATGTACTGACATAGCAATGAGGCATTGTGACATACAGTGATGGTTAATTTTATAAGTTATTTTGAAAGCTGGTGATGATGCCTTTAATATGAATGCATGGGAGAAAGAGGCAGGTGGATCTCTGTGAGTTTGAGGCCAGCCTGGTCTACAGAATGACTTCCAGGACAACCAGGGTTACACAGAGAAATGCTGTCTTGGAAAAAAAAAGTCAATGGGTACCTACTTATCTGGTCAAACATGATTTCTGGGTTTGTTGTAGAGATGTTTTGGGGTTCTGATTAACAGCTGAATAAGTACACTAGGCAAAGATCATCCTCCTTAATAGGATCTCATCTAGTCAAATAAAGACTCAAATGGAATAAAAAGAGCTAACCCTCCTCAACTCTGGCCCTTGAATAAAAGGGTATGCTCTTCCCAGCTTTAGATCAGAAGGAATTACAAAAGTGTCCCTGTGAGTCTTGAGACCGTATGGTTCTCAAGCCTCTGAACTGAACCTGGAACATCTCTGAGCACAGGCTCTCTGGAGTCTCCAGCTTTGCTGACTGTAGATATGGTGATTTCTTAGCCTCTCTAAGTAGATTACATTATTCCACATAATAAACCCTCTTTCTGTAATTCACATGTATATAAATGTATATGAATAATATTTAATTATTCACAGCCTTTTAGCTATTCTTCTGGAGAACTTTCATAGGGAATCTTATACACATTATCTCTCATTTTTTATAACAATCCACAAAATAACAGGCAGAGCAGTTGAAAATGAGAAAGACTAAGTACCTTCCTAGCACCATTCTACTAGGAAGCCAAAGACCTTCTGATGGAATCTAGGTCTGGCTAGCTCCCAAAAAGCCTATCTTCTTCATTGTTGCTCTGCTTTATTTTCCTACCAATCATGGTCTCAGTGTACAGCCTAAGTTAACCTGAAATTTACTATGTTATCCAGGCTGTCCTCAAGCCATAAGCAATTCTCCTGCCTCAGTCCAACTTCTGGAACTGCAGGTATGAACCACTTCATCTAGCCCACACCTATGCTCCTCCCCATCATGATTATAACAGATACTAATTTTTTCCCCTTCTTTTGACAATCCCAGCGATTTCATCAGATTAACTCTAGAGTTAAAGAGTACCCAAGAAACAAGTTCCATCTCTCCTGTCCTTTACTTGAACTATATGTATTGAAACGACAACCCAACCTCCCACCATTTACCATTTCTGTTCATTAGCCTTTTCTTCCCAAACAACTATACCTTAGGGTTAAAGGCCAGAGTCTTGGGATCAGTGGGGTCCACCACAGAGGGATAAGGCTCGAAGATGATGCTTTTTCTAGGGGACTCCAAAGCTGCTCTACACATGGCCACCAGCAGGTCTACCACCTTAGGAGAAAAGAAAGGGAAAGAAGTAAATGGTTACTTAGTTCTGGGAATAAAGTTGTCTTCAAACTACAAATACTTTTTCATGCCTTTCTAATTAGAAAAATACAAATGTCTAAAAATACTAGGGCTAGAGAAATGAGTCAATGGGTAAAAATACTTGATGCTCTTGCAAAGGACCAGGGTTCAGTTCTCAGCACCTACATGACAGCTTATTGTCTGTAGCTACAATTCTAAAGGATCTGATACTTTCCTTCTGATCTCTGTGGACATCAGATGCCCACAGAGTACACATACATACATGCAGAAAAAACACTTATATACATTAAATATAAACAAATCTTTACCCGAAGTTCAAATACTAGCAAAATGATTAAAGAAATACCATCTCTAATCCTCCAACTGTAAAATTTGATAAGTAGCCTTCCAGATATTTTTATATACAATACTTATCAGTTCTCTTCTTACTTGGCAAAGAGGGCTGGGAATGCACAGAGGACTTCACCTCTGCTAAGCACTTGCAACTTTTTGACAAACTCTCCTGCTTTGTCCCCCCAAGCAGCTAGGAAGTGAAAGAAACATGTCACCATCACAAGCCTGACTTGGTATTTGATTTTGGATGTAACTGTGTATAACAATTTGATGTGTATAAATAATATCTGTTCAGTAGTTTCAATGTAGAGATAGGCAATGATTTGAATGGGCCTCCTATAGTTTATAGGAGGCCCATTTTTTTATTAAAAATTTTTTTAATAAAATTTTCTTTTTTATTATGCATAAAGCATTCTGCCTGCATGTACACCTGCACGCCAGAAGAGGGCACCAGATCTCATTACAGATGGTTGTGGGCCACCATGTGATTGCTGGGAATTGAACTCTGGAAGAACAGCCAGTGCTCTTAACCTCTGAGGTATCTCTCCAGCCTCCACTTTTGATTTATTATAAGCTTTATATTGTAGTGAACATCATTAAGCACAGAAGTACATTTGGAGGCTAAATTCCAAGGAATGAAATTGCTGGGCTCTTCTGCTTTTTTTTTCTTGCTTTGTTTTGAGATAGGGTCTTGCTATATAGTTCTGGTTGCACTGAAATGAAACTCACTATGGAGAACAAGCTGGTCTCAAATTCAGAGATCCTCCTGCCTCTGTCATTCAAATCCTGAGATTAAGGAAAGATGTGTACCATCATGCTTGGCCTCTTCTATTTTTCTTGGTCCCAATTCCCCAGTCTTGTTCCTACCTCTGCTCCTGTAGCCACTTCTTCTGCAGCTCCAGACATGACTCCCAGTGTGTAGAAGGAGAAGACGCACAACTCGCGAGTACACACAGCTGGCTAAAGGGACACATAAAACAGACAGTGGAGCTATGGGTTTTGTACTGAGAAGATGTAGGGACAGACAACTGACTTTACGCAATTCTAGAGCATAAAGAATATGGGGTGGGCAGGGTATGTTGAAGGGACTATCAATCAAAATTTAAATGCTTTACTAGTAAATTTTTCTCTAGTCTTGAAGGTATTTAGAAGTTCTCTCTTCTGAGTTTCTAGAACATTACTCTTTACTCTTAAATATATACATATAGATTATAATTTATAGCTAAGTGTTCTGCCTACCCAGTGAGATTTAGGAATAGCCAAGTACACCCTGGTCAATACCAGATTCCTGTTCATAGTCCAGAGAAAACTCGTTTTCTAAGAAAGCAATTATTTCTAGAGTTTCCAGGATTGAGGACAGAATTCCTCAATACAGGCGCAGGAAGAACAGAGAGATGGTCAAGAAAGCAGGACAGGGCAGGGGCCTATACCTTGAGCATGGACCCATTCTGGAAGACATGCTGCTCATCACACACCACACAGTACTCATTCAACGTTGGAATCCTCTGTTCTGCATACTTCATAATCTGGAGAGAGAACAAAACAGAGTCCACAGCTTTGGGAATTATAGATGTTTTTCTTGTTGTTTTGGAGATAATGGAAATTTAAACTTTTCTAGCTTAGATTTTGAACTTAAGTGGATGGCTTCACTACACTAGTAACTCTGTGTGACTGTACAAATAAGAGCAGTGTGACCTTTGAGATAGAACGATGGAGCTGACATCTATATCAGCTATTCACTATCAGATATAAGCAGGAGAGTCAGATCAATTTAGCCTTATTTTCATTGATAAAGTAGGACATTATACACCTCACAGGTATGTTGCAAGAAAAGAGATTTATCCATGGGAGTATTCAAATTCTAGGGGGAGGGCGTCAAGCTTGTGAACTAGAGTTAATGGGACCCATATGCAGAAAGAAAGAACCAACACCCACGTGTCTTTTGACACTTCATGTAAGTGTTACGATATACAAGTGTGTGCATGCATGCACATATAGGCACTCACTCCCTCTCTAATTTAAATTTTAAAAAGTAAAATTTTAAACCAGGTACTGGTGGCGCATGCTATAGAGGCAGAGGCAGGTGAGAGTTACAGCCTGGGCTGTTACATTGAGAGAGACTGTCCTTCCTTGCACCTTAACTTGCACTTTGGAGACTTGCACAAGTGTTTTTACCAGTTTAGCCATTTCACAGGCTCCGGTGAAAGTATTTTATTAACAGGTACTAATTAATCAGTTGAAGTGGTTATAGTCATTATAGACTTTTTATTTGTGGCACGTGAGTATTCAATTCAAGATTAGATGCTGGAGGGGAGAGCTTAAGCCATTTCTACCACCTAAGGCAATTAGCCCATCTCTACACAGACACACACACACACACACACACACACACACACACACACACACCAAACCATACTAAAAAGAAGGCACAAATCCAGAGCTCTTACAGCAATATCTTAAACTACTTGGTTTAAATTTTTTTTATTTACTTAACACTGACTTAACTTGTTCTTGTGCATAAATCAGGCTGTCCCCATTTACATGCTTATGGGCTAGTTATTTAGCCTATAAGTCAGTGGTTCTAAGCTTGTGGGTCAAGACTCCTTTGAGAGTGGAATGGACCTTTCACTAGGGTCACCTAAAACCATTGAAAACAAAGATATTTACATTGCAATTCATAACAGTAGCAAAATTACAGCTATAAAGTAGCACCGGAAATAATTTTATGGTTGGAGGTCACAACAACGTAAGGAATTGTTGCAGCACTAGGAAGGTAAAGAATCACTGCTGTAAATGCTCTCAGTAAAATGCTGTGACCCTCTTAAGGATGGAATACAAGCTCTTTTCTCTCATTTACTCAATCAATACTTAACATAGTTCTGGGAACAAATCAACTCAGGAAATAACTCAAGAGCTAGGAAATATAGGCAGTTGGATGGGTGAGCAGCAGGGAAGAGCTCTGGAAAAGAACTCTGGACTTGTTTACCTGTACGAGGAATCCATACTCCAGAGTGGGGATGTTCTTGCAGTGACCACTGACCTAGTAAGAGGACAAGACAAAGTCCATTAGTCTCCAAATAAGTGGGACTCAAACACACCTCATTTACACCTACAACCCAGGATTCTCCTAAAATTGCTAATCCTTAGCTCAGATCAGCCTAAGTAATCAAAAGTTTGGAAAGATCTTTAGAAGTTTTTGTTAAAGGTTCTGAAAAAGTTCATCTGTCTTTAACCATCCTCAAAGCTAGAATAGGCTCACAAAGCAACTTGCTACCAACTAGTAACCACAACCTACATTATACATGAATTCTCCTTGGCATGCCAATCTCTAGACTCTGTTTTATAACTACTATCCGACAAACCTGTCAGGCATGACAGTTTAGATACAGCATTTAATAGTTAAAAACTATACCAGTCTTGATGTATGTCTGGACTTGACTGGAAAGCTTTACCCCACTCCACCCCTTTGAAAACTCATGCCCCTTCATTCCCACTCCACCCCCACCCATCTGATGCCCACATCAAACCATCCCCACCCAGCCCATGTACCAAAGGAGAAGTCCGTGCTGGGGGAGGGAGGCCCACGTGCTGGGGGCACAGGAGACCTGCCTGGGGGCTAGGGGGATAACCAAACACCTCTACTTTTGGGTTCTTCATGGTGCAAGAAATGGAACGATTCATAAGGCGTCCAACTCGAAGCTCTGGTACACCCAGTTTGCCTTTCAGCATGGAGTCCTGTATGATAGGAAAACTGGGAGACCTTCAGAGAAAGAACAAAGAAAAAGTAACCAAAGTTGAGCAGTGGAGACAAATGCAGGAAGATCTCCGTAAATTTGAGGATGGCCTGGTCTACAGAGTGAGTTCCATGACAGCCAGGGCAACAAAGAGAAACCTTGTCTTGAAACACAGACAGACAGACAGACACAGACACACACACACAGACAGACACACACACACACAATAAAACTTTGAATTCACTATGGGCTCTAAAAGAGTAGAGAAAGGAACATCTTGGCCACAAATGATCACAAATCCAAGTGACAGTCTATTGCTATCTCAAAATGTCAAAAGAAAATATTAACAGTTGGCTTTTATATCATTATTTTTATATTCTTTAGGTTGTAGCATAAAGAAAGGCGAAGGCAGATTCTAAGTCACCATGTCATTAAGAATAAGTATGGCTAAGTATATTCTTTGAAGATGATATGATCATTTTTTGTTGTGGGAGAGAAGGACTAAGCAGTCAATACTATGCTAGGCAAGCAGTTGCACTCTAAACCTTGCCTAATGCCAACTGTCCAACCATCAATAATAGTGATCTCTGGGACATTACAAGTATAGCTTTGTGTTTACCTTTGGAGAATTACAAGATACTAAAGTGGAGAACTACAGAACCAGAGACAAAGAATAGAGCAATGTTTATTTTCAGAGCCTAGAAATCAGTACATTCTACATGTGAGAAAGAAGTTGCTGTCTATTACTCTGTGTCTTCATGACAAGTATAAGGAAGAGAGCTAAAGATAGGATGGAAAGATGAAGGGCTGGAAAGATGGCTCAGCTCTTGCAAAGGACTCAGGTTTAATTCCCAGCACCCACATGGCAGCTCAAATCCATCTGTAGCTCCAACTTCAGGGGATTCAATACCCTCTTCTGGCCTCAAAGGATACCAAATACACACATTGCACAAGCAAAATACCCATAAACAAACAAACAACAAAAACTTTAAAAATACGGAAAACAAATACACATGCCTCCAAAAGCTACCTACTGTGCTTTACACAAGAAGAGCTACAAACACTGAATCAAACAGAAGGGTAAGGACACAGAAACCAGGACCATGTGCTATTATTATTAGATGAGGACTGTGTGTTATTATTATTAGATCAGGACCATGTGTTATTATTATTAGATCAGGACCGTGTGTTATTATTATCAGCTTCAGGTACAGAATTGAGTGAACTCAGAGAAAAGACATAAGAAATTAATCTAGGCATTTGAGAAGGAAACAAGACACGTATTTGGAAAGGATATACTCTACGGAAATGCTTACTTGGGAATGGGTGAAAAGATGCTGAGGCCAGCTCGGAACTTCTTGATGGTACCACTTGCCTTGAACCAACTGTGCCTCTTCTCCTGCTGCGTCTTCAGGAAATCATTGCTCAGATGCTTCCATTGTTGGGATGTAAACATACACAGGATTCTGGGGAGATCAAGGAGAGTAAGCAAGATCAGGCAGAAGAATAGGACTAACCCATAGACTCATAAAGTATAAAGCTAGTTATGATAGAATAATGTATGACTAAAACCTCCTTGATATAACACTGGTACATGAAAATACTGTCCTAAAGCCCCTTCTCCAACCTCACTCCCATTACCTAACCCAATGGACAAGAACATTTCTGGAGAAGCTGTAAAGGTAAACCTTTAGCCTGGAAAATTTAATGCCTCAAATAACTACATTGAGAACAGAACAGAGGTGTTAGGATAGAAGAGAATACAACCTTCTGCCTTGCAAACAGTGCAGTAACGATGGCCATGAGGTACCATCATGTTAGGTGAATCCTGAATTGATGGTCTTCACCTTGCAAACCAACTTGAAAATCATTTGTCCTGAACAAGCTCTTTGTAGAATTACTTTATGCTATTGAGATAAAACCTCATCAGCTTCTTCAAACTCAAAACTTTACCTATAATCAATCATCTCTTTTTCTTCTCTTAAGAAAAAAATCATGAGGTGTCTGTTTTCCTAGTTTTTCAATCCTAATACGAAAATCTAGGGCTGGAGAGATGGCTCAGTGGTTAAGAGCACTGACTGCTCTTCCAGAGGTCCTGAGTTCAAATCCCAGCAACCACATGGTGGCTCACAACCATCTGTAACGAGATCTGATGCCCTCTTCTGGAGTGTCTGAAGACAGCTACAGTATACTTATATATAATAAATAAATCTTTTAAAAAAATCTATTTCTACTTCAAATCTTATCTTCAATCCTTCATTCTCTGGAGACCAGTGATCCTCCTAGTTAAGACCGACTTCTCTACTTAGGATCTATTTCTACCTCTTCTTGTCTTTAGGGACCATGATCTTCCTCCCTCCCCAAACTCAATAAAAGACTTCATTTTCCTGCATTTCAGCTAGGCAACTGGTCTACCTCTGAGCTGTACCTGGAGGGGGTCCAGATTTCTCTGACCTCATTTTTGTGTTTCTTTGTCCCTGTCTACCCTTTTGAAGGTTTCTTGGAGACTTGAGTAAGTCCCGTGTACACTGATGCTTACCTCCAACCCCAACTGCTACTCTAAGTTATCAAGTTGATATATTGCAAATTGAATACTTTGTTATATTCCAAAGTTGCCCTTTTAACAGCATGTTTAAAATTCTTATCCTACAAACATGTTTGTCTTCTTACATCCTTATTGGTAGTATAAGTATTTCTGGATTCTCAGAACATTCTATATATCTAAATCAGCTTACACATTACTAAGTTTATATCCTGTAAATCTTCTGTCTGTACATATATGTAGGAAAAATATTCACATATAAAACAAAATGAGTAACTCTAGTTTTTTATTGTTTGTTTAAGACATGGTTTCTCTGCATAGCCCTGGCTGTCCTAGAACTTGATCTAGAGGCCAGGCTGGCCTGAACTCTGAGACCCGCCTGCTTCTGCTTCCGAGTTACCACCAGCCAACAATAAAAAACATTTAAACAAAGGAAAATTACTGAAATATTTTGCATGCTGCTAGAGTGGTTTTTAAAAACGACATCAGACCATGTACTTTCTCTGCTAAAAACCTTTCAATAGAGGCTGGAGAGATGGCTCTGTGGTTTAGAGTGCTGGCTTGTCTTCTAGAGGACCAGTTGCCAAAACCCATATGGGCTCTTACAACCACTGTTTAACTCCAGTTCCAGAAATCCAACAACCTCTTCTGGCCTCCACAGGTACTACCACACTTAAATACATGCAGGCAAAATAATAATACACATAAAATAAAATTTAAAAAAGAAAATCAAATTTTCAACAGAGGCCGACAAGATGGCTCAGTAAATAAAAACTTGAGTGAGTTTGATTCCAGGAACACACATGGTAGAAAGAGACAGTCAACTCCCACAAGTTCACTTCGATCTACATATATACCCTGTGACACATGTACCATGACACAAACATGCTCACATAATAAATATACAGTTAAACCAACCAACCTTGTCTCACTGTCCTCACTGCCTAAAGCTCAGTGTCTTCCTGGATTTGAGGCTTTCATCTCTTGCACCTTTTCATCAGTATCTCCTGCACACAAGCTGCTTTCTGTGACTAGATTCTTGCAAGTGTCAGCCACTCTGTCTATATGAATAATTCTTTTTCTTAGGATTTATGTACATGAGTACACTGTAGCCATCTTCAGACACACCAGAAGAGGGCATCAGATCCCATTACAGATGGCTGTGAGCCACCATGTGACTGCTGGGATTTGAACTCAGGACCTCTGGAAGAGCAGTTGGTGCTCTTAACCTCTGAGCCATCTCTCCAGCCCGTATTTAAAACCCATTCATCTTCTTCCTTTCATTTTTTCACTCACAGCACTTCCTTTCCTGCCCACTAAGCCTTCCTCTGTGTCCTTCTAAACTGTTGGATCTGTACTGACCTCCATGGGAAGGGAAGAGAAGGCAGGAAATGTCCAAGGCAGGAAAATGTGCTTTTGTTCTTTTTGTGCTCCAAATACTCGAATATCAAATCTTTAGCACAAACATCTTACTACATTCAGATCTTTAAACTTGTCCAAGCCCCCTGGAGCCCTTCTAAGAAAACCACAAAAGAAAACAACGGTGTGGCTCCCAATCCAGGATTGTACTTTTCCTTAAGCACTAACGATGAACTCCTTGAATTTCCAGAAAGTGTCATGATAGACACTCAAAAATCACAGGCTTTCCCTCCAAAACCATAAATCTGGCTTTTCCTAGAAATATTTAAGAGGAAGTGTTTTGTTTTTTTTTTTTTTTTTTAGAAGAAAACGCATTCAAAGCTCTGACACATTTGTTGTTATAGTCTGGACTGTGACTGTCTGCTAAAGGTTAAGATGCTGAAGGATTAGCCCCGAGTCTGTGGCACTGTCAGGAAGTTGGGGAGTATTTGGGAGGTGGGAACTAGCAGAAGGAAGCTATGCACTCGCAAGGTAGATTGGTACCCTGGCCCCTCATGTGTGCATGTGTCTGTATGCCCATGTTTACCAGCCACTGTTAAGTTCAACAGACCTTTCTATCACATGCTTCCACAATGATACACCAGTGTGCTGTCAAAGATCTAAATAAGGTCAAACACTGTAGGTTGACACCTTCAAACTGTGAGCTAAAATTAACTTTTCTTCCTTCTACGTTGAATAATTCAGGTATTTTGTCACAGAAATGGAAAGCTGACTAACACACATATATCTTGGTCTTTCTACCTCACATTTCCTTGACCAAAAGAAAAACAAAGTTCTTACTTTTTCAACTGAAGACCTAGCCCAAACCCTTCCTTATTCGATGGCTGGAAAACCTCAATTGATGGCTCTGCAAAGAGAAAAGAAAATGCCAATACATGCGATCTCTAATTTCCACAAAGTCCAAAGTCACAGTTCACCAGGATAGCTTCCTCAGATTCTAGACATAGGAACTGTTAGATAGTCTCAGACATATCCAACTTGCACCTAAAGATAACTATGAATGTGATATCTGAACACAAAACAGTTATTGACTTAAATACTATGAGAATTTTGTAATGGTGGGGTAACTCAAGTCCTCAGTTCTTCAGTGTGGCTTTTGGAGAAGACAATGTGTTCAAGTGTCAAGGACCTGGACATGCTTACATCTTGGAGAAAGAAAATTTGAGATAGCAGTAGACTCTAGAAGGTATTTAATAAATGCCAAATATCTTCATCAAAAAGATGAGAGGTTTTGAGAAGAATAAATATCTTCAAAGGAAATAATTTCACAAATCACAAAGAACGCTATCTGATGACTGGATAAAGATACTATGAGAGAAAATGGAAACAAATGAGTGAAAGTCTTATTTCTAACTTTATTTCTTCTTCAGTGAACAGAGGACTTTGGATCAGACCACACACAGATTGCTCACTTGCCCAAAGTCACTGCCCGTTACCTGGTCCATCAAGGTACTGGGAGAGAGAAAACCGTAGCCTCAACACAATAGGTTCTGTTCGGAGGACCTTCCAAGCTGTAGATACTTCCTCCTAAAAGAACAAGAGAAGTCACTTCTGCTTTACAACAGAGAGAAATGAACCAAACGTTTCCTCTCTATGACACACACACGCACATAACAGTAGATACCACTGTTTGTTGATGGTCTAGGAAAGACAGAGATGAAGAATATATGTTCCAAATACAGCACTCAAGTACAAGACACAAAGTCTACATAAATAAATACACAGTGCAAGCTACACATGCTGTTGGCACTACTTACATCGAGGAAGCTGATGTTGACGTGGAGGTCAATGTCCACATCATCGATAGTTCCATATTCTCTACAGAAACAGACAACCACGGGGGAAGCTCATTAAGAGAGAAAGAAAGCCACAGAGTCAACATAAAGAAATGAACCTGGCAACAGGAAAAAGGGTGCTTGATACTTAAGAGCTTAGCTACATGTCAAGCCATTACCTCAAAGGTGAAACTAATGACACAGAAGCGTTTAGGATGAAAGGTAGTAACTAAGAAGTAGTTCTAATCCCAGCCCCTCCTGACAGCCATGTTTAAATACTCTGAACATCCTTTTATTACTAAACTCATAAATTCATCAGTCCATCACGCCATCAGAAGGAAACTTGAGCCTTTTAGAAATCCTTGTCACCCTGGAGTCCCACCTGATGGACACGGAGTTCTCACTGTAGATCTCCTTCACTGCTTCAATGTCTGCATCAAGCTGTGGGTGTCTATACAGGTCAGCTGCACAGCTCCCCTGAGGAAGAGTTAGACAAAGGAGAAGAAAGAAAGAAACAAGAACATAAAGATACACCAGGAACAGGAGACATAAACTGGTGCACATAGGTTCTTGGTAATCCTGGCACAAATTTCAGGAACAAGTATCTCTCTACTCTCTCTACCCTCTCTAAAACTTCAGCAGGTTTACAGGCAGGCTTTGCTTAAAGAGTTTGCATGTTTCAAGGTCTAGCTTTTCCTCTTAAACTTCGTCTTCTATGTACAGTCAGAAGAACTCTCTCTGAAGAACGTTCTAAGTGTCTGAGCAACTGTGCTCAGGACTGTGTTCTGGGTAATGATGAGTCCTCTCCAGGAGCCACTTAAGATTTGACCCTAAAGATGGCATGACCCTCTTTGCTAATGAGAGAAGAAGGAATTACTTCTAATACTGGGGTAGCTTTCCTGTAAGGGAATCCTTTACTGTAGGATCATGACAAGTTCTAGGTATGAGCAAGGACAATGAATCAGTTTTGAAAGACTCCCATCAGACCTCACCAATATTACATCTCATTTCATTTCATTTCTGTTCAGCAGAACTTCTTTCTTTCTTGATGTAGCCAACAAGGAAATCAAAACCATCAAACACTGAGTTCTGGGGAATACAACCTCACCTGAACTCCATACAGAAATTCCTCTGATTCATTATCTCCTTCTGAATCATCATCATTCCAGAACTGGCCTTTGATGTCCTGGAAACAAACAAACAAACAAACAAACAAACACAAAGGCAGAGGCACATTGCTTCGTTAGATCCGTTACTGCATGAGCTAGAATAGGACAAAAGGGCAGGGAGACAGAATAATTGGAGCTGCAGTCCCTTTACATGTGCACTTATCTCTTCCTGAGTCCAACAGTACCTTCAGCCCAGCTCTGACTCAGTGGGACAGAGGAAAGTGTACTCAGCTCTGCCTCATCACTCCCTCAGTTCAGAGACTCACTGCAGACCTGGCTGGCCTGGACCTTACAACAATTCATCTGCCTTGGCCTCCCAAGTGCTGGGATGGCAGGTGCAAGCCACCACAGCCAACTCCTCTATCTCTTAAGAGTATATACTTCTCCCCGCCCCCTTCCTTTCAAAGAGAACAGTCCTACACAGCTCAAGCAACAGTTTCCACACTCCTCCCTTCAACTTCAAATAGCTACTGCCAAAAGGGCAAGAGGGGGAAATACCAGGAAAAGGTGGTCAGCATTTTGTCTTATCTACCCCTTAGATGACCAGTAGTAGAGATAAAGAGTCCTCACCATTGGGTCAGTGGGTTTCACACACACTCTCAGGTCAGTGCTAAGCAGCACCCCTCCATACCACCAACTGAACCCAGCCCAACGAGGTGAGCATTTAGGAGATCACAGAATGAGACAAAGAAGTGGATGATGTCATAGGTGCTGGCAATCTGCTGCTGGGGATGGCAGGCTCTGTTGTGGTGGTAATAAGTCACTGTCCTGTGGGAAGTAGATAACAGTTGGGTTCACCACTTACTAGCTGGGTAGTATATATACACATGTATTTTATGCATCTCTAGACACATGTAAAGAGGCATAACGAATACAAATATACATACACACATATGTATGTACACACACACACACACACACACACACACACAAAATCTTAGTAGTTCTTAAACCAGTTGAAAGTACTCTACAAATAGAATAAAAGTTGCAAGTTGGGACTGGAGTAAGGTTACAGGAATCTTAAAACCAAAAGGAACAGTGGAAGGACCAACTGCTAATGTTTCTGTGGTTAATGAGTTCATTTATGAACAGCTTTCACAATACTAACCCCACCACCCATAAGACCAGAACCAGATCCCTTTAGATAACTCTTTGCTCCTGTATTTCCATACTGGGCCATTATCACTTTTTTCTTTATATGTATTCATACGTGTGTGTATACACACACACACACACACACACACACACACATATATATGTATATGTATAAAGAAAAAACAGGCCTCCAAGGCTGACTTCAATCTTTCTTAATCACTCTCTGCCTGAGGCAAAGTTTCTCAACTAAACCTGTGTCTCACCAATACAGGCTAGTCTAGCTAGCCAGCTTGCCGAGATCCTATCCCCACATTCCTAGAGGTGGAATCACACATAGCCACCATGCCCAGCTGACATTTACACAGGTTCTAGGGATCCACACTCTAGTCCTCACACTTGTATGGCAGACATTTTAACCAACAAGCTATATCCCAACCCCTCATTGTTGCTGTTACAACTCCAGGGAGGGAGGGACAGAAGATCACATTTGAGCTCAGCCTGGACTATTAAGAGGACCCTGTTTCAAAATAAATTCAACAGGGCTGGAGAGATGGCTCAGGGGTTCATATTGCTAACTACTCTCATAGAGGACCTCAAGTGGGTTCCCAGTACACACCCCCTTGCAGCTCATAACTGCTATAGCTCTGGTAGATCCACCTACACACACATTTATAAAAATAAAATTAAATCTTTAAAAAAATCAACATTACTACAAACCATTTTAAAACAATCATCTAATTTAGAGTTCTCAATAACACTAAGGATGCTCTGTTAAACACTATCTGAGTTGTCATGACTAAAGCAATGCTCCAGGGTCATCTTGGAACCTAACTTCCACAGTTACAGCAATGATCCAACAGGTACTCAGAGAAGCACTAACCTCCTCCCCACTTCTAATCTAGAAGACCTCCATCCTATACTGCCTTACTTTTAGCCTCACTGAAGGCTTCACTTATACCAGGTCAGGAAAAAACACTCAGCTATAAAATTATGAAGGCTTGAACTATAGATAACGTCAAAGCAACTGTAGCAGGCTTTTAAAACTTTCTGCTACCTGCTATATCCAGTCACAAACATACCTATACATTCAGATCACCTGGGTAACTTTCAGCTAGCACACACCCATATCCCATAACCAATCACAACATTTTAATAGGGATTAAGCCTATATGTTAATCAGTTAAAAGCTCTATTTATTAAGCCAAAATTAGGAAATCACTAGTCTAGCCCTTCCTGGTTCTACATATTCCTCAATCTAACCCATTCCAAACTCAGGAGTATTCTTGGTCCTTAATGTGATTCTACCAAGCCTTAGTTTTTTACATCAGTGGTTCTAAGCGGATGGTGTGCCTACAACATCAGTATTACCTGGAAACTTGTTAAAAAGTCAACTCTAAAGGTTAGCAGGATGATTCCCTTTGTCTCTTTGCTTTTCTTCAAACACAGCAAGCATAGTCCCACTACATGTCTCTACCGTTCTCCCCTTTTAGGATGCCTTTTTAGATATCCACACTCTGGTCAAAGGTCACCTTGACTGCCCCATATAAAAAACCCACACTAGCATTCTCTGATCCCCCTCCACATTATTTCCTTCCCCACAGCTCTAACCACTCCTACATTTCTCTCTCCTCAGATTGTAAGCTCTCTCTCTGTATGAGTGCTCTGACTTCATGCACACCAGAAGAGGGCATCAGATCCCATTACAGATGGTTGTGAGCCACCATGTGGTGCTGGGAACTGAACTCAGGACCTCCGGCAGAGCAGTCAGTGCTCCTAACCACTAAACCACCTCTCCAGCCCAACTGTAACCTATAAGCAAAGATTTTACTGTTTTCACTGTTCTCAGCCTCTATAACACATTTACTGAATTAGTGAATGATCCCTCAGCTATGTACCTAAGCCAAATAGGAGATAAATATATAAGAACATAAATGCCGCTACAAAACATTGATCAAAATGCTTTTGTAAAAATCAAGACTTCATTCACCTTCAGGAGCAGCTGAGGCGCCGATTATGAAATTCAGGACCAGGGTTCTTTTAGACTTGAAAACAGTCGAATGCTGCTCTGGATGAAGAGGGAAGCACTACAGTCTAGCCTGGGTTGTCTTGGGGTGAGCAGAAGACGGAGGGCCACTTAGGCTAGAAGTGCCAACTTTTTCAAGGCCTTTCACTGTAGAAGTCAACAAAGTCTGAGCATCTCTTCAGGGTTTGCTGTTCCGTTTCTGCTGCTATTAAAAGGGGAGGGGGAATCAGTTTTTCTAAGGAAAAGATAGTTATGAAATGACCAGCTTTACAAACCAGACAGTTTCAGTAAAAAAGACTTGAATCCTCAACACTAAATGCCCTTCTCTCGGGGATGGAGAGTGGATTTTAAAGCTGGAGTGTGGGAAAAGGCAGATGGTGGAACACAGAATTCATAAACATTAAAAAAAAAAAAAAAAAAGAGGGGGCTGAAAGATGACCTAGTTCAAAGTTTTCATGTTACATATTTAATACTCCAACCTAGGGCGGTCAAACAACTTTCGTAAGTAACGTGCACACTTGATAGGTCCCGAATTTACCCATTTTTCACGTCACGAGGCAATAACTAAGGCAGTTCAGAGGGGGAAAGATCTTGAACCTTTTAAGAGTAGCTAGATCAAATAAAGACTACAAGAGTGTCCAGAGAGGTGTGCTGTTAAGCTCAGCGTTTATTTTGGGTGATGACAGCTCCCGTAACATCCTTGATCTATTTCTATGAGATGATGCCCAGAGTAAATAAGCCTTAGGACGGACGGCTCACAAAGGTCTTTTTCTCTATGTCCACCGGCACTTTTAAGAGTGACCATTTAACGGATACCTAGTCAAGAGACACCTCTGATCTCAACGACTACTTTCTGTGCTTGACTTCCAGCTCAGTGTGCTGGGAGAGGAGAACTCCCCTCCAACAGAAGTGTCAAAAGGACTAGGCTACTAAACAAAGGGATAAGGGAGGTGCGGAGGGGCGACACCCGCGGGCCAGCGCTAACCCAGGCACCCGCGGAGGGAGAAGACCGAGATGCTCGCGAGGACACCTGCGCATGCAGGGCAGGGCCTAGGCCTCCTCTCCAGGTGTCCCCCAAGGCCCTCCGCTCCGGCCTTCCCGGTTGAGAAGCCGTCTGCAGCTCACGGCCGCCAGCCGCCCTGCCGAGCGAAGCCTGTCAGCATCCCTCACTTGGTCCCTCGGGCAGGGCGGACGTAGCCCGCCGCCCGGCCGCCCCGCCCCATCCCCGCGCCAGCCTCCCGACACGCCAGCCTAGAGAGTACTCACGGCGACCCCGGGCCGCGCGCGGCCGCCGCGGAGGGGACGAGCGGCCCGGGACGCCCCGCGGGGGCGGAGCGGCAGGCCAAGGGGCGGGGACCGAGGCGGGAGGGTGAGGTCGCGCACCCCACGCCTCAGCGTGCGGGCTCGGGCACGCTGGGCCACTCTGCGCATGCTCGGGCGAAGACGCTGCGATCAGGTGTCTGCTTCCGACCAACCGCGGCGCGAGCTGCACCTGGGCGGGTCCCCGCCCCCGGATGCTAGCCAGGGTGCGCATGCGCAGTGATCCCTAGTCGAAGGCGTGAGGAAGCGAGAGAGCGGCGCGTGCGCCTTGTGTCCTGGAGGGACCGTGAGGAAGAGCTGCTCAGGGCTTGCCAAAATTTTATGTTTCTCTTTGTCGCCTCGTGTGGCTAGGAGGATTGCAAAAAGAACGGCAATCTAGATTGCCTATATAGAGATGCTGAGGTGCCCCTTTGGTGCATCTTGAAGCCAGTCAAAAATAGGAACCAAAAGTTAAAATTCTGAAATCTGACTTGCTCCGATGCTCTTATTTGCTTCGGTGTACCGACCGCACCCTGGCTTTCTTATCAAACAATCTTAAGGGACTGGGACAGCTCACTTGGAAGAGTGCTTGCCTAGCAACCACAAAGCCTTTGTTTATGCACTAGTGTGTAGACCCGAGTAGAGCCAGCAATCTGTATTGTGTAATCTCGGCATTCAGAAAGTTGAGGCACAAAGATCAAGACTCAGCTCCATAGCCAATTCAAGGCCAGCCTGGGGTTTATGAAATCATCTCAGAAATTAACTAAATAAAATTTTAGGTGGGATGGAAGAGATAACTCTGTAGCCAAGAGCAGTGGCTGGCTGGACATCCCAAATGCCCGTTCCCAGCACAAGGCAGTTCACAATAATCTGTAACTTCTACTACCCTCTTCTGGCCGTCACGAGCAGTAGGAATCAATGTGGTGTACACACATATGCAGGAAAACACACAAGTAAGCAAGCACACACACACTTAAAATAATCTTCAAGGGCTGGAGAGATGGCTCAGTGGTTAAGAGCATTGACTACTCTTCCAGAGGTCCTGAGTTCAATTCCCAGCAACCACATGGTGGCTCACAAAAATCTGCAATGAGATCTGATGCCCTCTTCTGGTGTGTCTGAAGATAGCTACAGTGTGCTCATAAATAAGTCTTTTAAAAAATGTTTTAATTTTATTTTTAAATTTAGTGCCAGGCGGTTGTAGCACGCACTTTTAATCCCAGCACCTGAGAGGCAGAGGCAGGTTGATCTCTGTGAGGCTCTTGTCTACAGTACCAGTAGTAGAACACTCAAAGCTACAGAAAGAAACAATCTCCCCCTGCCCCAAAGAAGGAAGGAAAGGTATCAAAGCTTGGCTTGAGCCATTGGGATTGTTCGCTGGATTCTAGGTTTTTCCTACTCATGCATGAGTCTCAGCTGGATCAAGCCAAGGATCCTCATGCAGCTGACTGCTAGCAAACTTTGGTGTTTGTTACATTGTAACAACTGAAGAAAAAAATGAGGGATATGTTTCAGTGTCAGAATGCAAACATTCACAATAGTTCAGAACTGGTTTGCCCCACTCATGACTTAAGGTCATATCGTCTTCTGAGAACCATGCCCTGTGGAAATGTGCTCAACATAGTGTTTTTAAGAAAACACAAGAATTTTGTCTCCATGAATGAATGTGGAATAGCAGAATCCCACAACCTCCCGGGATTCCCTCTTTAATACTTTCCCTCTCATGCTAATGTACTTGGTGAATTTTAACTGCTTTATAGGTTATTATGCTCTTCCTGCCTTTATTTTCCTGTGCACACACATCTGTAAGTCAGTTACTTCCTGTGTGTGTGTGTGTGTGTGTGTGTGTGTGTGTGTGAGTGAGAGAGAGAGAGAGAGCTAATCAGAAGTGCTGCTCATAATTAAATAAACTGGTTGACCAGCAAGCCCCAGGGATTCTTTTGTCTCTTCCTCTTCAGTTCTGGGATTACAGACAGTATTACTGCACTCCACTTTTTACATGGTGTATTGGATGGTTTTGTGTCAACTTGACACAAGCTGGAGTTACCACAGAGAAAGGAGCCTCAGTTGAGGAAATGTCTCCATGAGATCCAGCTGTAAGGCATTTTCTCAACTAGTGATCAAGGGGGGGAGGGTCCAGCCCATTGTGGGTGGTGCCATCCCTGGGCTGGTAGACCTGGGTTCTATAAGAGAACAAGCTGAGCAAGCCAGGGGAAGCAAGCCAGTAAGTAACATCCCTTCATGGCCTCTGCATCAGCTCCTGCTTCCTGACCTGCTTGGGTTCCAGTCCTGACTTTCTCTGGTGATGAACAGTGATGTGGAAGTGTAAGCTGAATAAACCTCTTCCTCCCCAACTTGCTTCTTGGTCATGATGTTTGTGCAGGAATAGAAACCCTGACTAAGACACATGGGTAATTTACTGCACCCCACTTTTTACATGGGTAGTTTACTTTTTACATGGGTAATGAGGATCTGAATTTGAGTCTTCTGATTTTCATGTGGATTTTTACTGAGTCACCACCCCAGGACCTACCTCACTATAGTTACAGTTTTGTTCAGATATCTTGTGAAACACCATCTTCTGATCCTAAAAGTTGTTACCTTAATCAGAGAAGCAGTGGTTGCCCCAAGTGACCCTCATAGGACTGTCTCCCCGGAGGGAGTGTGAGGGCCATTAGACTCTAAGGTAAGGTTCCAGCCACTCTTTTGTGCCTCCCTCTCAGCACCATGCCTTCTTGGCCACAGAGGACTTATGTTTCTCTGAAAATTGTGAGCCAGACACACACCTTTTCTTCCATAAGCTGTTTCTGTCCAATGTTTTGTTATAGCTTCAAGAAGCATGACTAATAGTGTTGGGATTATGTAAACCCCACCCCTCAGTTACTTAGCAACAGCCAGGTATACCCCACCTCTCAATTACCTAGCAGTAGCCAGGTATGCTCCGCCCCAGTGACCTGACACTATAAAAGGAGCTGCTTGACCCCTCCTCTCTCTCTTGGCCTCTCTTGCCCTTGTGCTCTTGCAGCCTTGCTCTCCCCCTTTCCCTTCCCCCCTCTGTCCCACGTGCTCATGGCCAGCCTGTACTCCTCTACTTCTCTCTCTCTCTGCCTCTACCACCCTCTTAACTCTCCCATGACCTGAATAAACTCTATTTCGTACTATACAGTTGTGTGGCTGGTCCCTCAGGGAAGGGATTCGCAACATGGGCCCCCCAGAGGCATCTCCCTTGCCCTCAGGCCTCGCCGCACCTCCATGGGCCATATGCCCCCCACTCTCTTCATCCTTCCCCTAACAAATAGAAGGTAAAGGAAATCACCTAACTCTACAGACTTGAGCTTGTGGGTACACATCCGTTTTAGACAGTTCAGCCCATGAGCTCCTTCTTTGGGAATTGTGTTTTCAATGTCCACGCTTGAGACACATGACCCAGAGTATGTTTCCTGAGACTCCTAATGCCTCCATGGCAATTGCCTGAGCTGTAGAGTGGATTCCTAATCCAAGCCGAGTTGACCAGATTGTTCTGTTTGGGGATTATGAGATTAGGCTGAGAGATTAAGAGATGAGGATGGAGAAAGACAAGCTGCCAGTGAGAACAAATGAAGAGAGGCAGAGAACTGGAGATTAGTCTCAATTTCCTGGCAGCTTCCCAACCCTTCCAGAAGACCTCTGACCTCTGACCTGGAGAGGGTTGTCTATAACTCACTCTATCTAGACTAGTGCTTACCCCAATAGTCATTCTCTTCCAGTCTTTCTGTTTGAAAAGGGGCAGAGTTCCTTCTAATCCTAGGCTGTTCTTTCACTATGTCCTGTATATTCCTGTGTCTTGCCAACTTTGCTCAGTCCCTTACTCCTGCCCCTTTATCTAGATTCAGTCCTGCTTGAGTCAACCATGCACCTACACTTTTCTTCTCTTCCTAAGCATTTTTGTGTTGACCTCTTTCCTGTGTGATAGAGTCCGTCCTAATCCAGGGAATAGAATGGAGTATGTAAGCAATGGATTACACAACACTCGGTTGGTGGAACTGAGGTAAAATAGATGCTATTGGTCATCCTGGCCTGGGAAGTTAGAAATCCTCTGTTATGTGATATGATGAACCATTTATACTGAGATATGGGTTATATATTCATCAACAGTGGGGTTTTCAGGGCTTCATTAGAAAGGAAGCTGTCTGGATGTTAGAACATGCTGGTCTCTTCCTGAGATTTTCAACAGAAGCTGAACACTACAATTTTGCTGCCTTAGGCCATCAATCCAGACTGCCAAGACTAAAATAATCGTGCATGTTGGAAATTGTGACAGTCAAATTTTCTTTTCCAATCTTTCGCTCATTTTCGTATGTGTCTGATGCGCATGTGCATGAATGGATGTTTGAAGGTGTGGAGCACATAGGTTTGCTTGCCCAAGAGTTCAGAGGCTAAAGCTGTAAAGTCTTCAAGCACAACTCTTTTGTTCTGTCCAAAAGAAAACTGGCAAATGTTGACTGTGGTGCCTATTAGCATACCAAAGAGCTTGCTAGCCTCCTGGCTCTCAGGGAGCTTCTCCCAGTCCAGCTTCTCAGCTCTTTTCACCTGCCCCCTGTCCTAAACTTTTCCAAGTCATAGGCTTCCCCAGCTCCCCACTTCTCATTTCTATATAACCCTGCCATTTTGGTCATGTGTCCTCTTTTGCCCTCTGTCCTCCTGGTCTCCCCAGGTCTCTCCTCTCATGGCCTGGTTCAGTTAGACTAAACTAGTCATGTGTAGTCTACAATTTTCTCTCCCTGCTCTAGACTCTTCCGGATGCCTCCGGCTGTCCTCTCCCTCATACATACAATAAAAAGCTTCTCAACCACAGCTTGGAGAGGTCACAGCCTCATGTCCTTCCTCTTTCACCTTATTCATCAAGGTGGCATCTATCAATCAAACTCAAAGCCAGTACAGCCAGTCCTCCCCCAAACCCCCAGGCAGCTTGCTCTGAAGATCCCATCTCCTCTCTATCCCTCTGAGGCTGGAATTACAGCAGTCCACTTCCTGGCATTTAATGGGAGGTTCTGGGGGATTTGAACTATGGTCCTCATCCTTGAGCAGCAAGCACTGTAACCACTGAGCCATCTCCCCAGCCCTCTTCCCCCCAGTATAAAGTGAATAAGAACAAAGTGGGAAATCCAGGAAATAACGGAATTTAGGGTTTAGGAGTTTCGGGGGGGGGGGGCGGAGGACAGAATCCTGATGGTCGAAGGCACATTTAACTTCTTTCCTCTTCCAAATTAAGGTTTACTTGGTGTTCACATTGCTAGGGATCTGGTGCTTGTCCATCCTGTACAATGTATTGGCTGTGAAGGACTTTGGGGGCTACTTCTAGGAATTTGACGGGGATTTTGATACCAGGCTAAGACAATGAAGTAGGCTCAAGGCAAATACAGCTGATACATCCTTGTATCTGGATTATCCTGACAAATCCCTAAACATGGTGACTTTGTTTATTGCCTTAATTTTTGCTCTGCTTGTTCCTTCACTATTTTTGCTCTGCTTGTTCCTTGACCACTTTGTTTATGTTTTGTTTGTTCCTTGACTACTTTGTTCATGCCTTAAGGACTGACCATATTCTTTGTATGTATCCAGAATGATAGAAAAACAGACTGGAAAAAAAATTAAACTCGCCTCCAGCCTCAGAAATGGCTGGGGTCACGCTACTGTGTTGTCTAATTGTCTTTTCCTTTTTAATCCTTGCTCTTGCCCCAGAGAACCTGTTGACTGAGCTGGCTTGGTCAGTCGGGCATACATAAACTTCATGCACCTTCTTGGATGCCTTAAGTGACCTCCTTCTGGCTCTGTGGGGTGGCACCCTGCCTATAGAAAGAAGCTTCTCTGCTCCTAAACCTTCATAGAAATGCACATTGGCATTCTCAACACCCAGGGAGCAAATGATGCACCTGAGAAGTACCTAGGAGTTGATTTGTGGGGTGCCAGTGAAAACTAAGAGATGAGGAAGGGGCTGTAGATGAACCCTTGGTGAACTGTTCCAAGATGCAGCTTCTCCTTGCAAATACCACATGCATAGAAACAAACCGGGCACTGTCGGTGACTTGCCCCTTCTCCCCAGAGTATGTAAAGAGGTGTCAGTGCAGTGCTCAATCGTCTTTTAATTACCTCCTGTCTCTTTTCACCCCCCTCATCATCATGGGTCTCATGCTGCCATTTTACCATTTGTCCTAGAGTCTCAAGTTAAGATGCAGAGATGTAATCAAAGTCTTCATCTTAACACAGGGCCCTAATGATGGATAGCTGATTTTTCCGGCTGGATGGCTTTCTGTTGGGGCCCAGAGCCAAGGTGGTTATGTCAGAGTATTTGTTGACTACTTTGCCTAGAAGATGGGGGCTCCTTCTTCAGGCTTTCTTCCCTGCATTTTCTGCTAAGCACCAAAGGCATCTCTTGGAGGATGCCAGAATGAATTTTCGACCCTATTATGATTAGCTGGGTAAGTAAGGTCTGTATAGATATGACCAAATATGTGCCAAGTGTCAACTCAGAGGAGGGCAGAAGATAAAGCTGGAAGTACAGATCCAAGCTGCAGGCTGGGAGCCAGATACCTGGCCTGCTCTGGTTCTGAACTTGTTAAGACGGAAGAACACCAGGCTGTGTGATATACAAATATACCAATCATAGGAGAGGCCCAGAGTCCATATGCAGACTGTTGGGTTCTAACTTAGTAATTCTGGCTCCTCCTCATTCTCTGGCTCATTCTGTCTTCACCTGTGTCTAGCTTGTTCTCCTTCTGCATCCTGTCTCTGTCAAACTGTTCCAGTGAAACTGCCTCCGCCCCCTCTCTGGACTGCCCCTCAAGTAGCTTCCCTTTCCTCCCTCATGAAAGTTGGGCACATCCTACCAATTCTCTCTCTGATTCGTCACTTTGTCTGCCACTTAATTACATTACTTGCTTTCTTCTGTAAACTATCTTTAGTTACATTGTTAAGGTGTATACTAATGATAAGTTATCCAAAGGGATTAAAGGTGTGAGCTAAGGGCTGAGTCACACCACAACTAGAAAGTTTTTCAGTAAATAACACAATCTCAGGGTTCACAGTGTGATCAAATATCCTGCAACAGTCTGAGGTAGGGATAAGCCTCCAGACACAATCAAATCACCTAGAAGCACAGCCAGGGCTGTTTCTAATGTCAGAGGTCTCAGATCAAATGGCCTTTTCCCTCTGCATTCAGGATGCCTGGATTGCATCTAGGGAAAGATAGTCCTATTGAGGACTGAAGACTCTATTCACAGTCTCCAGGCTATTTCGGTTTCAAAGGGTTTCAGATCCAGCCTTAGCTGACAGGGCCTTTGGCAGCTGTCTTTTGTTGATGTAAAACTGGCTGGAGAGAGAGGCACGCAGGAAGCTGTAGGCCGATGGCCAGATGAGTATTGTGTTGCCTCAGTCCTGCACAAGTATCTTCTTCAGGCTGACACCTAGATGTCAGCACCGCTCAAGTATGACTGCCTGGTGAAGGCCAAGGTTGCTGGAATATGACCATCCAAGGTGGAATGGGAGCTGTGTCCACAGCATGACAGGTGGACTGTTACACAAACTGTGGAGCTGGAATAATGGAATGTTCATATTGTGTCCTATTGTTATGATGGTCATTGTCAACTTGACACAACCTGGAATCGCATGGTGGAAGAAGAGTCTTAGTGAGGAATTGTCTATATTATTGAATAGGGCTGTGATCATGTCTGAGGGGTTGTCTTGACATAGGAAGCCGCCCACCATGGGTCTTTCTTTGTACCAGTCCCGAGGCAGATGATCCCGAACTGTGTAAAAGCAGAGAAATTGAGCTGAGTGTAAGCAAGCAGGTTTGTACTCGTTTCTCTCTGCTCTGGGATGGGATGTTATGTGACTAGATGTCTGATGGGCAATGGTAGGTAGACTATGTCCTGAAAGTGTAAGGCTTGTCCCTATGCTTTTTGTCAAGGTATTTATATCAGAGTCAGAGCAACAGAAGTAAACCTAGAACAGTTGCTAAGGGGTATAATTTCTGAGGGCCAGATCAAGACTGGAAAAAAAAAGGCACTCAGCAAGTTTATAGATGCTACAGTAGTAGTTCCTGACCTATAAAGAGCTCGGGGATCAGTTAATTGTCATAGCTGGTGAATGAACCCAGGGGTGCTGAATTACTAAGACAATTTTTAGATCCAAATTCATGAAAAACTGGATGAGGGATGCTTTCATTCTATCTTCTTAGGCAGGTCCACAAAAGGGCACTAAAAAGGGGATATTTCCCAATGGAAAGGAAATAGAGCAGTCATCCCACTATCCAGAAGGAAGTGTTGCAGAACCAAGTCTCTTGTCTTATTCAAATGGAAGAGTTATGTAAAGATTATTGTCTAATCTCCATCTCTTATTTTATATTGGTTATGTATGAGTAGATAAATCACCCTTTTGGGCTCATACTGCAAAATTCTTAAGAGTAAATCTAGACCTGGTCAAGAATTGCACGTCATAAGAAACCAAGACCGGGTAAAACAATTTGAAACTGCTTTGTCTTTCATGAGAAAGTGGACTTTGGTTGGGTCTAGGATTGTTACACTGTTAGGCAGTAACAGTTTCGGAATTGTATGTTTGTTGATAAAAGTTTAAGCAGGTGTAACAGGGGGTAAAATGTGCTAGATAAATTGCTTATCTGCTTGTTATTTCCTCCTTTGGGACTATTATTCCCCTTTCCTCATAGACTTGGAAAAAGTGGCCCAGTTTTCCATCTTACAGGTATGCACATGCTCAAGGCTGAGAAAAATCTTTTTTGGGGTTTTAGAGCTAGAAGTAGTGAACTCAACTCTAAAAGGAAGCAGAGTTAAGAGGTAGAGACATCTCTCAAACCCCTAGACCCAGCAAAGCCTGGAAGCAAGTGTGTCCTTTGACCTACTGTAACCTATTTCATTTCCTAAGGACTAAAAGGTGTTTGTATTAAGTTTTTGATACTTGCAACTGAAAAGGGTCAGACTATTACATGCACATACAAACAAAGACGTAACACCAGGTTGCTCAAACTCAAATATTCTACAAATCTTCCATTACCTTACCAAGGGTCAGTAAACTTATTGTCTAAGGGACCAGATAAATGTTTTAAGTTTTGTAAGCCACATAGAGCACTGTCTCAACATTTTGTTTTGACAACCCTTTAAAACATACAAAAAGTGTTCTTGTCTGGTATTAAGAGGAGAAGGTCCTATGAAGGCTCGTTTTCTCAGTGTAGGGGCATGCCAGGGTGTTGAGGTGGGAGTTAGTGGGTGGGAGGGGAAGCAACCTCATAGAAGTAGGGGGAGGGGTGATGGGAGAGGGGAAAACTGGAAAGGGGATAACATTTGAAATGTAAATATATAAACTATCCAATAAAAAAGTTAAACTTCAAACATCAAATACTATACACTTTAAGTGCAATAAAGTAAACTAGAAAAACTTTTAAAAAAACTGGAAAGATGGCTCAGTGGCTGAGCACTGACTGCTCTTCCAGAGGTCCTGAGTTCAATTCCCAGCAACCACATGGTGGCTCACAACCATCTGTAATGAGATCTGATGTCCTCTTCTGGTGTGTCTGAGGACAGCTACCATGTACTCATATACATAAAATAAATAAATCTTTTTTTTAAATGTGCACTGCTTTTGCAGAGGGTCAAGTTCAGTTTGCAGCACTGTCATCTGGCTGACAAACACCTGTACTTCAGTCCCAGGAAACCAAAGCCTTCTTCTGACCTCTGTGGGTACCTGCCCTCATGGGCACTTCTCCACAAAGAGACAGGTACACATACTTCCAGCTTACATTTCAAAATCCTTGAGAAAGGTTTAGAAATTATTCTTAAAAAAAATCATTCTTAATCTGTAAGTGGTACAAAAACATGTCACAGGCCAGGTCTGGCTGACAGACCATAGTTGGGCAACCCTTGGTTTAGATCACATCAACCCCTGTAGCTTGGGAATCCAGTGTCTGCCAGTCCTTCATGCACACACTACAGCCTGAAGTCAACTAAGTTCGATCGTTCCAAATGCCTTGACATGAGTCTGAGTTAAGGTTCAGAGTCAGTTTAGGAATAGTAAAAGCGTCTTGACTCCATCTGAAACATGTAATTATTTCCTGGTCATCAGTATTTTTTCAAAATGATGCAGTTGCTCAAAGACTTTGTTTGAATATCCCAGGTCACCCCTGGTGACTCTTTGTCTTGGTCTTCAGGAGGACTTTCATGGGTCTCTACCCACATTTGAGCCTGGGTTAGTAATTTTCTCGCTTGTACGGACCATATGTGTTCCTCCCTGTATGCTCTCTAATAGGCTGCCTCCCTTTAATTCCTGGTACTTGGTAGTTACCCGAGTACCTGAGGTTTGTTTCTGTTTGTGCATGCAGAGGCCAGAGTACAGCCTTGGCTGTCATTCCTCAGGTGCCATCACCTAGCTTTTTTTTTATGAGACAGAATCTCATATTGTCCTCAAACTCAACTCACCGATTACATTGGAATGGCAGTGAGACTCCGATCCACTTGTCTGTTGCCCCGGTGCAGAGATTACAATTGCATCCCTGGTTTTTGTTTTGTCTTTTTGTTTGTTTGTTTGTTTGTTTTGGAAGGGGGTTGTTTGTTTGTTTTGGTTGGTTAGTTGATATTGGCTTTTAATGTGGGTTCGGAGGAACTGATCTCAGGGTCCTTATGTTTACAAGCTAAACACGTACTGACTGAGTTTGTCTCTAGACCCATGAATATCTGTTTGTCTGAATGGACAGATGTTGAGAATTTCCACCTGTACCTGAGGCACCGGTCTATGTGTCTAGCACCGAGCTGGTGTGTGTGTGTGTGTGTGTGTGTGTGTGTGTGTGCTTTGTCACCAGTTCCTCTCCCAGCCACAATTATTTGTGGATGTAAGCTACACCGTGCCTGGTAATGTTACTGACAAATGTAGTTTTCATTCTCACTACTTCCAAAAACCGGTCAAAGACAAGGGACAGGTAGGAACACACTTTCTTAGAAAGGGCCTGGAAGGAATGATCCTCCCCTACCTACATCTTTCACTGTCCCAGTGAGATCAGATGACAGGTCCTCAGTGTTGGACCAGAGAGAGTATCTTCCACTCTGTGGGGCCTCAACCTAGGTAGCTCCGTGACTTCATGGGAATGTAAATTATTCCCACAGGGGGGAAACTGTATTCAAGGTCCTACAGGCCACAGAAAGACTGAGCGAGGCAAGGTGAGCCGCGGTGTGCTAAGCCCGGTCTTTTGTCCATCTCACAGAAGCAGGCAGGAAGCACCACCGTTGATCAGCTTTATATGGCACCCACTGTACACAACAGACAGACAAGGACAGACAGACAGAGCACACACCACTTCTAAGCTGGACGCTGCTCACCATCTAAAAGCACCTTGGGTAAGCACATGTGAGACACACTTGCATAGGAAAGATGTACTTTTTAAAGGAATGAATTAGTATTTTGGCAAAACATCTACTTCCCTCCCAGGTCCTGGGTAAAGAGGGACCTCTAATTCTGAAGCTTCTACGTAGTGACAATGATCCCCTTCTCTCTGGCACTATTTACAGCAGCAAGCCTCCCACGTCTGTTGTCGAAGCCCTCGACATATATCTGAAGTCTACTTTACAAGTGGGCAAACTTAGACAAAGAGACAGAAGGTGGCCTGGAGCAAGGGGACACTGGGGTAGTCGCAAGGGGAGGGGAAACAGGAGGTGTCTCAGCTCAGCCAAAGGCAAGTCCTTGGTCTGTCTGGACTGGGAAGGAAAATCTCTCCCTCTCTCTCTCTACCTGGGTAGGCTGTGGCTCCACAGGAAAGGGTGTGTCAGAAAGGAAAGGCAGGTTCCCACTTCTGATGGCTGAGGGCCTCCTAGGGTAGCAAAGATCAGAGCAGGCCTAAGTGCCTCCTGAGGCCTCTCTAAAGGGATACTCTCTGCATTTGTGAGGCTGTGGGTTCACTGCTTCCATAACCCTCTTGTTGCTCAAATATGAGCCTAGACTTCACATCCTTTATCATATTCTTAAAGGGTGGGGTAAGGGAGTAGCTTAAGAAGGAATGAGACACAGGACAATCTTTCCACAGCCTCCTCTGCCTAGGCTGGGCCTATCAAGGGTCTCCTTCACCCTGTCTCCTGGGGGATTTTTAAAGGCAGCTTTTACGAGACTCTATACTGTCTTTTTTGTCTCCTGTTTTTTTTTCCTTTGTTTTAATTTATATAGATATATATATATATATATTTTAAAAAAAGCAATAGTCCTTTGGTCCCTAAACACTAAGGAATGATATGAGTTTGAACGAAGTAAGTTTGGGCTTCCCTGGCTGAGAAGCCCTTGGCACCCCCGAGGCCCTCTGCTGGTTCCTTAGGATCAGTCGATCCTCAGGCAGCACTGGTTGCCCTGCCAGCCTGAGAACTCCATGGAACAGCCCACATGATGAGTGGCCTGACCCCAGGCGCCAGCCCTGGGTCCGATCCACCTCCGCCGGCCGCCACTCCTTCCAGAAGGGCCGCTCCAGCATTACTGTGCTTTCCTGGTTCCTTTCTTCATTCTTCAGTCTCTGTGGTTGGGTAGTAATTCGCAAGGAGACAGGGGAGGGAGAAGGCCAATGTCACCCTCAAGAGTAAGACAAGTGCAGCTGGGCCCTCCCACCCCATTCCCTGACACCTCCCCATCCCCCAACCCCCACATCCCCACACCCCTACATCCCTGGCCTAACAGCATCCTCCAAAGCAGCCAGCTCTTGCTTGGGTCCTAGGCAGATCATTGTTGCCAATGCCCTGCAGAGAGTTCTGGACCAGCTTGAGTGAGCTGAGGCCAAGTGGGCCTGCAAGGACAGCATGTCTCTAGGTCTCAGGGCCTGGAGCTTGTCCCCCCACAGCTTGTTGCTCACTAAGCACTGCAGGTCTCTCTCCAGAGCACCGCTGTTTCTCTCCCTTCCTCTCCACATTGGCTGGTCTCTTCTTTATTCAAACTGCAGCCATTGCTAGACTAGAGTAGGCTAAGTTTTCCTACAAGTGGTCTTTCCAAGACTGTGGAAGCATCAAGGTTGTCACAACTCACCTTAGACTCTGGGATGAAAGACTCTCAGTCTCTGTCACCCTTGACCCTGGCCCTTCTCTTTATTCCTGGATTTCTCAGACAGCAGTACCCCAATGTCAAAAAGCTCGAAGGGTCTGTGACCTGGGACCCGTTTGCCTGACGTCCATTAGGAACTCACCTATCTGTGACTGGTCAGCGAGCGCAGATCAGTAAGGCCTGTTGGTATCCTTAGGTCTCTTTAGCTGGACCTTGAGCCTCTTCATGCCGATTTGAAAGCCATTCATGGCCTGGATGGCAGTCTGGGCACTGGTTGGATTGTCAAAACTAACAAATCCTGGAGGGTGTAGGCAGACAGGTTACCTGGGAATCCAGCTTGCCAGGGTCTCTTTTTCTAATCTCCAGGTTAGGATCATCGCATGTGTAACTTTCCATGGCTTAAATATGTGAGCATGTATGTGTGCATACCATGATAGAGGCAAATCATTCCTAAAGGTGTGATTCCTGGACAGATGGGAAGGAAGTCTGGTGTGGGGGAAGGGACGGTGAGTTGGTCAGACTATTTCCCTGGTTTGGATTCACTGCTTTCTTTGCTCCAATCCTCCCATTCTGGCCTCAGAACCACAGCCGGGGGCTAGAGGCATCTCTCGGTTCTAAACCCTGCTTTGAACCCTGCTCTGGACAAACTCCAAAAGCTGAAGCCTTCCCGATCTCTCACATTCTAGTCACCCAAGATTCTTGGGTGATCTGAAATAAGCTTGCTTTGCCCATACTTTGTCCCATAACATTCAGTCTCTGGAAGCCTTACGTATGGTCCCTAGGGAATCCTGAGGTACAGGGATGGATCCGCTCACCAAAACACTTGCTCTGGTTGGTGGCACGATCCACAAAGACTTTGGCAGAGACAACAGCTCCGAAGGGCAGGAATGTCTGTATGAGTTCTGCATCCCCAAACTCCTGAGGCAGGTGATAGATGAAAAGGTTACAGCCTTCGGGGCCTGTGGGAACAGTAGCAGGCTTGTTCAGGAGAGGGACCCTGAGGGTCACCCTTCCAAAGACCCTTTATCTCCAGTTTTCAGTCCCTCACCTTCTCTTTGTTGCTGAGGCAGAGCTGAAGGCTGCTGGGAGAAAGCTGTGCTCACTGGGCCATAGGCTGAGGGATAGGCTGCTGGAGACAGAGGTGGGTGTAGGCAGTGATCCCCAGGAAACGTTTCCCCAACAGACCCCCATCTGCCTGACCAGCTCTGACAGATTCAACCCAGTTCATCATAACCCTTGACCCAAGAAAGGGTAGGGGCTGGGGCAGAACAGGACAGAAGGGTTGACTCCTTGGAACAGAACCTAACCTTCCCACAAATCTCCCTATTTCTTTCTGAGGCCCTTTAACACCCCACACCCACGTCCCCGGGCCGGGCAGTGCCAAATGAAACCTGCATAGTGATGTATCCCAACGTAGGCCTGCTGCAGGGGGTCAGCCACACCGGGGCTCTGGGCTGGAGAGAGAGGGGGCCCAAGGCCCACGATGAAGGCAGGTGAACAGGGGTCGGGGGAGACCCTGGGTGGGAGTGTGGGAGGTGCAGGGGCACTCTGAAAAGCAGCTGGGAAGATGGAATTCTTTCCCCCAAGCAGGTCCTCGCCTAGAAAGCCTCTCTTCCCATTCCATTTCCAGGTGGGTTGGGTCAGTAGAGTAGGGTGACCCACCTGGGTAAGGCGAAAGCCCGTTGTTATAGAGTGTGTCGGAGCCTGGCTGTCCGTTGGTCTGGGGGGTCAAGGAGCCGAATCCATTGACCCCCATGGGTGCTGGAAGGCCAGGGAGTGCACCGGGGCCATTGCCACTAGGCGATGTATTGGCTGTAGGTGGAGGTGAGACAATCAGGAAGTGACACTTCATTGGCTATCCCAACCATGGTTCTCTTGGGTCTCTTACCTGCTGCAGGCAACAGTGGAGCAGCCACCAGGCTGAAGGCTGCCACATGCTGCATCTGGGCGGCCACCGCGGCCACCTGGCCTAACCCGGGACCCTGCGCTGCCGCCAGCAACGCTGCCTGGTGCTGCAGGATCTTGGGGAAGGAAGGAGGGCGTGTGTAGAGGCCTCAGAGACTAGCAGCTGTCAATGGATCCTAGCCCCCTGCCCTGCCCCCACCCACCCTGGCCAGCTACCTACCGCAGTGGTATAGGCGCCACAGGCCCCGAGGGGCAGCGGGGCTGGGTGGAAGGCACCCAGCTGGCCAGCCATTTGCTGCATTCTTCGCAGAGCGCGCTCCCGGTCTGTGTCTGCCAGTTTCACCACCAGGCTGGATGAGGCGCCCTGGGCAGAAAGAAGAAGGACATGGTGACCTGTGCTGACCCTGACTGTGCTCAGAGCCTGGGACAGTGAGAGCCTGTGGCCTCACCCTTAGCCCAAATCCTCAGCTCTCACCGTCATTGTCCGGCTACCGTGGAGTCCCTGGATAGCGGCTTGAGCTTCCCCTTGACTACCGAATTTCACAAAGGCACAGCCTGGTGCAGGAGAGAGGATGGAATGACTCGGCTGCAGAAGTCAGAACTAAGAGGTCATCGGGAAATCCCGGGGGTAGTTCAGGTCACCTTTACTGGTACCGTCGGGACTCCGCAGGACCGTGCACTCCTCGATATGGCCAAAGGGTTGGAACAGACGTCTGACATCCTCCTCACCCTGCTGCTTGCCCAGCATCCCCACAAACAGCTTCCGGTCCTCTGGGGAACAAAGGCAGGAATGACCTGGTGATCCTAAGTGTTCCTAGACTTCCCAGAGTTGCCTGAGGAGCTTGGGAAGGTGGCTCACCGGTCTAGCTCTGGGAAGACATTTAGGGAGTAAGAAGGCCACGGGACCCTAAAGCTGGGTCTCTTTGGGGGCAGAGTGACCTACAGGCAGATCTCCAGGGAAGAAACTCAGCTGAAATTTCCATTATGAAACCTGGGTCCTGAAGAAGCTCACAGACACTCTTTGTTGCTCTTGTGGGAAGTGATACAGTCTTGAAGTTTCAGGGGTGGGAGTGGGGAGCAGAGCCCTATACATATCGTGTTACCATTGGATCTTTTCTGTTGTTAAGAGTTGGGCAATGCTACTGGAGACTGCATACTGGAGAGTGTGATGCTTGACCATGGCCTTACTGGTCAGCTTCATGGCAACGGTCAAATCAATGCCCTTTCCTGCTCGAATTAGGAAGAGCTCTGTCAAGCAAAACAAACCCAGCATAGAAAAACAGCTATCCTAACCTGCCTTAGCCTTAGACACTTAGCTCTGGAGTGTCGGATCCTTACCCCTAGCACCAAATCTAATCAAGGAACTACAGAGAAAGTTTGCTTTTCTGAGCTTCTAACATTAGCATTTTCCCCAGTGCCTGTTGAACCTCTGAACCCGTTTTCTAATTCCCAGATCTACCCCCTTCCATCTCCTTGTGGAGCTTCCAGGGCCCTCTCTGAGCCTTGGAACCTGCTCTTTGGAGTGTTCTCCTGTGTTAAGTTTCACCTCTGTTGTATATGCTTTGGAAGAACACGTTCTGTCTCTAGACCTAGACGACCAGCTGAGAGCAAGTGATCTCTCCATGCACCCACATTTCCTGTGGGAGTGACAGAGAAAAGGGTTGTAAACCGAGCCTGTGGCTCATGATCAGAATTAGAGGGCTTGGATTTGAACTGGGGAGTAGCTGTATATCTACCAAGTCAGATCTCTGCAAACACTATCTGAAAGCTGGGATCAAGGAGTAGAAACCAATGGACCTACTGTTAAGATCTGGCTTCTTTCTGCACTGAAGTAAGCTTCTAAACTAGGGATGGGGCTTGCCAGGGTATGGGGGCTTGCCAGGGTACAGAGGCTTGCCAGGGTACAGGGGCTTGCCAGGGTACAGGGGTTTGCCAGGGTACAGGGCTTGCCAGGGTACAGCAAAGTGAACACTGGGAAAGAAGGGTTGGTTAAGAATCTGGCTTCTGCTGTCGCCTCAGAGATCCCAGAGCTTGGAAACACTCAACTCCTAAACATCTTGATGACCTCATGCTTGGAGTAAGAGTCCAGTCCTGAGGTGTTTTTGTGCTTCCACGGGCATTAGTGAGAGAATTGAGCCCATGGCACAGATCACTGGCTTCCTAACCTTTTTAAAAAAGGGGCAAAAAATATTGTTTCAGCAAAATTATTAAGATGATAGCTGGCAAGCTACCTAAGGGGGTGAAGCACTTTGCTGCCAAGTCCAATGCACCCACACAGCGAAAGGAGACTACTGACTCCCACAAGTTGACTCTGAACACAACATGCACTGCTGTGGCATGTGTGCACACAAACACACACAATAAACAAGCAAACAAATAAAACATTAGAGTGAAGGTGAAGATGTAAGAGAAAAGCAGAAATGCTCAGATAAAGCCAGGGAAGGGAGCCGAAGTCTTCCCTGTGTTGATTTGAACTGGGAAAGCCCTTTGAAACCATTAAAAAAAATAGAAGTAGAGTTCCAGATGACTCAAGAAGGCAGGAAAGAACAAGGGGCTATGCCAGTGGCTAAGAGACAGGAACATCAAAGATGAGGCTCTAATTTCTAGGAATGGAAGGAGTTGGAAGACGTGAAATTGAGTCTTGTATAAATATGACATTAATGGTTTTGTCCTAACATTGGAGAACAGGCTTCATGTGGTCAGGGAAATGTTCAACATCAAATGTTAAGTCTTTGCTATACCCCATGGGAAGAACAACATTATCAACCAACCAAACCATCCAGAGCTCCCAGGGACTAAAACACCAACCACTGAGCACACATGGAGAGACCCATGGCTCCAGGTGCATATGCAGCAGAGGAAGGCATTGTCTGGTATCAATGGGAGAAGAGGCCTTTGGTCCAGTGAAGGCTCATTTTCCCAGTGTAGGGAATGCCAAGGTGCTGAAGTGGAGAGGGTAGTTGGGAGAGGGAGCATCTTCATGGAAGCAAGGGGAGGGGGAGAGGAATGGGAATGAGGGGAAAGAGGATATCATTTGAAATGTAAATACAGAGAATATCCAATTTAAATAAGGAAAAGAAATAAAAAACAAGTTAAAAAAAAAAAAGAAGTCTGTGCTGCTGTTCCAAGCTTTGACATTAAAATATGCTGATGTCTGCAAAGGGCCTGGATGTGTCTAGAGAAGATCTTGGGGCCTCCACAGTGCTAAGGAGCTCACGGTGCTCTAGTTGATATCGGAGCATGTCACTGGTAGGGTCTGTGAGATGTCATGCTCCTGGACCAGCATCCAGGTAGCCCTCTGGGAGAAGAGAGAACATAAGCTGAGATGGAACCCCTAACACAGTAAAGAGGCTGTGTGCATGGTGGCCTTGCAGTTCTTCATCTAAACGTGCTGTCCTTTTCTGTCCATGGTGTATGTAGGGGACAAAAGTCTAGCTATCACCACTGATCCCCCCACACATCGTCCCTGTAAGAACCTCTTGATTTAGAAATTTCAACCAGAGTATTGTTGGTTCTGGACTACAGAATTCATCATTGAAAAGAGCATTCGTTATGAGCTAGGTTTTCTACCTGTTGTCAAGGTATCACTTGAATTCTGGAACTTTTTTTTTTTTTTGCTACTTTCCAAGGAATTGTTTTACAGGATAATGTGCAGGTAACAGTAGTGACCATGAACTATAGGCAAATCAGAAATGGTTAGATAACTTTAAGAGACGTTATCAAAGTCAAGCCTGGACCCTTTAAGCATAACTCCAGATTGATACATATGAAGATTGTAAGGCTTACTGATTCCCCTTTGGATAGAAATGATGGCGTTAACAGTTCAGATATATCAGTTTCTTCTAAATCAAACTCTACCAGTTGGCTTAAAAGAGGATACTATAAGAATGAGGACTAAATATCCAAGTGGAACTGGGGATGTAGCTCAGTGGTAGGACATGACAAAAATGTATAGCATGACAAAGCCCTGGAGTTTGGTCCCAGTACTTAAAATAATCTTTAAAAAGGCTCCCACGAAGGCTGGAGAGATCTCTGATTGGGTAAGGCCATCGACTGTTCTTCCAGGTTTGATTCCCAGCATCTACACTGGGTTCACAACCATCTGTAACTATAGTTCCAGGGGTTCAATATGGTTCTCTGGCTTCTGTAGGCTCCAGGCACACACATGGTACACAGACATATATGCAGACAAAATACCCATGTACAAAAAGAATCATAACAAAGAGAGTATATGTCCTGTAGATGGTGAGTAGGTCCCGACATCAGTGAACACACAGTGTGATTATATTTTACTATTGGTACCTAATACATACTAATTGTTATTCTACCAAATGTTTTTGAACCCCAAGCAAGTGGCTTATGCGATAGCCCATCTCCACAAATCTACTTTGTGTATTTTTGGTCATATAGGTCAGGATTTCTAATGTAGAAAAGGATGAATTTAAGAGCCTAGGATCAGTCTAATCTGTCTTCTGAAGAAATACCAGGATGCTGACAAAAAGAAAAATGGCTTTGCTTGATGTGTACACATTTCTGCCATTTAGGGCCTTTAACACACTACCATGATTATGAAAAAATATTGCAACCTTTGAGTACCAACCACCAAATCAATTCTGAAAATACTTAGTCCATCTTTCAGTCCAAAGACAATCCCAGAAAGTCCTTCTTGGGGCAGTTGCTGCAGTAAAGCCTCTCTTCCTGGTGTTATGCTACAACATAAGAAGCCAAGGAAGACCTGGCAGTGGCAGCACATGCCTTTAATCCAGCTCTCAAGCAGGCGACCCTGCCCACATCCAGGATATGACCAGAGGCAGGAGGATCTCTGAGTTCAAGGCCGGCCTGGTCTACAGAGTGAATTCCTGTGATAGTCAGTGCTACACAAACAACCCTGTCTCAAAAGAAGAAAAGGAAAGAGGAGGAGGAGGAGGAAGAGAAAGAGGAGGAGCAGGAGAAGGAGGAGGAGGAGGAAAGAAGAAGAAGAAGAAGATGGCTTTAATGGCTGAGTCATTTTTTTAAACAATTTATAATTAACTACAGTTAACTCTGTAACAATGCACTAAAACATGTTCCTTTGCGTAACAGAAACCTGGACCTTCGACTAACATCCCCTTTCTGTGTATGTGTTGTGGGGAGTGCACGTGCACATGCATATGAGTGGATGGAGAAGCCAGAAGTGGACACTCAATCACTTTGTTTTTTGACACAAGGTCTACCACTGACTGAACCTGGCGCTCACTAGGCTAGCTGGCCAGCAAGATCTAGCAATCTTCCTGTTTCTATCTTCCCAGCACTGTGATCACACATAGGTATGGGGCTGGGATGAAACTCAGGTCTTCAAGCTTGCATGCAAATACCTTACTGAGTCCTCTCCCCAGGCTGTTTACATTTTGAAGATGAAAATCTTCTTGGGACTGGTTGTACAAACATGCAAATATACTCAATACTAGTAAGTTGTATAATGGTTAAGACAGTGCATTTTTAAAATCCTTATTATCTTGTGCATATAGGAGTTTTGCTTACAAGTGTATATGTATACCACATGTTCTTGGTGTTCTCACAGGCCAGATTAGGGCATTGGATCATCCAGAACTGGAGTTACAAATGTGGATGCTCAGAGCTGAACCCAGGACCTCCAGTCCTCTTAACTACTGATCCATCTACCAGGACCCTGTTTTTTGTATTTTGCCATTAAAACATAAAAAGGGAGTTTTAAGGAGGATGGCAACAAAGGGACTTAGAGCAAGGAATGGAAAAGAGACTCCACTGTTTCTTCATTGTGGTGCAAGAGGGCTGGGCCGGGTAAGAACAGCGAACCTCTCTGCGTACCTGCCTTTCCCAGGCATGTGGGAGGCAGAGGCGGGTGGATTTCTGAGTTTGAGACCAGCCTGGTTTACAGAGCAAGTTCCAGGACAACCACGGCTACACAGAGAACCCTGTCTTGAAAAAAAAGGGGGGGAGGGCTGAAAAGATGTCTCAGTGGTTAAGAGCACTGAGTGCTTTTCCAGAGGCACTGAGTTCAATTCCCAGCAACCACATAATGGCTAGTGCCCTCTTCTGGTGTGTTTGAAGACAGCTACAGTGTACTTATAAATAAATAAATAAATAAATAAATAAATAAATAAATAAATAAATAAATAAATAAATCTTAAAAAAAGAAAAAACAAAAAAGAAAAACAACCCCAGGACCCTAAAGAGAGAAGATATCTCAGGGTGTATTTATCTTTGTGTGTTGCACACCTGTGCTTGGTTCAGGTTCCACCGCAGCCAAGGCCCAGCCAAGATGCAGAAAATCAGCTTATGTTACCTTCAGAGGCAGAACACATTGTAGAAAGCAATGAGTTAACTTGAGGTACGTGTGTGTGTGTGTGTGTGTGTGTGTGTGTGTGTGTATGGGATATTTTTAAGAAGCCTAAGGGCCAAATATGGAAGTGACTATCAACTGGTATTACAGCAGCTGCTGTATGTGTCTGATTTAAAACAGTAATACGAAGTTGGTTATGGTGGTACATGAATTTACTCTCAGGACTAAGGCAGCAGAGGCAAGTGGATCTCTGATTCCGAGGCTAGCCTGATCTACAGAGTAAGTTCTGGGACAGCCAAGGCTTTCTTTAAAGTGAAATCCTTTCTTTAAAAAGCAATAAACAAACAAAACAAAGAATTTTTCTGCTCTTCTTGAGGACTAGCATTGGTTCTCAGCACCCAAACTAGGCAACTCACAACCTCCCATAACTCTAGTTGCAGGGCCCCTGATGCCTTCTGCTGCCTCTGGGGGCACCAACATAATTGACTTACATTCACACAGTCACACAGGCACACAGGCACACATGTGCGCGCGCACACACACACACTCACAAATTAAAATTTTAAAAATTATTTTAAGAAGAATGTATAGGGCTGTTTGACCTCAACAGCAGAAGCAAGAGAAAACACTTTAAATTTAAACATTAATATTTTAGACTTAAGAAGCTACACTATGTATGTGCAGATGTATATAGTAACAATTAATGAAAAAGAAGCCCTAAATTTAAAAGAGAACTAGGAGTAGTATACGGAAGGGTTTAGAGGGCAAAAAAGGAAGAAGAAATAATGTGATTATATTTTTTTTAAAGATTTATTTATTTATTATATATGAATACACTGTAGCTGTCTTCAGACACACCAGAAGAGGGCATCGGATCTCATTAAGGATGGTTGTGAGCCACCATGTGGTTGCTGGGATTTGAACTCAGGACCTCTGGAAGGGCAGTCGGTACCAGCTCTTAACCGCTGAGCCATCTCTCCAGCCCTGATGTGATTATATTATAATCTCAAAAAAGAAAGAAAGAAAGAAAGAAATGACTTTTTTAAATTAAGGAGCTAGAAAGATGGCTCAGTGGTTCAGAGTACTGGCTGCTCTTTTAGAGGGCCCAGTTTGATTCTCAGCCTCCACTTAGTGGCTCTCAACCATCTGTCACTCCAATTTTTAGAGCTTCCACACACTTTTCTGGCCTCTGCGGAAACTCCACACTTATGGAGATTGTGACCACACACATAAATAATTTTAAAAAATTAAACCAGGGTGTTGTAGTGAGTACCTGTAATTCTAGCACTCTGAGCTTGAGCAGGAAGAGTACAAGCTCAAGCTTTGAATTAATTAATTTCTTAATTGAAAAGTAGAAAGAGTGTATTGATTGGGGGTATCGATTACTTAATCTATTTCTGTACCGTAGGCATCTTGGCTGTGTAAAGATTTGTGTGGCTAAAAAAAAAAATGTACAGCCACGTTGGGAAGTAGGACAAACAGAATAACCACCACTGTGATTTATTAATTTACTGACTATGTTATAAAACTGAAAACGAAGAAAATGCAAATTTAGTGGTTCAGTGATTTTAAAGATTTTATCATGACTAAAAACTATTTTCCAATAAGACTATATTTCCAGTTTATGTTATTTTTAGCATGTCCAAAGTAAAGACAATATACATAAGAAAATTCAGTGGTCCTTGTGCTGAATGGCAAATGACAAATTATGTAATTTTCATTGTCCGATCGACTTAGGATCTTTACCTCTAATTTTAGATAATTTGGAGTTAATGCTTTTCATTCAAATACATAAATCTTGGGATCTTATCTCAAAACACCTTTTCAACTTACTTATTGAGCTACAGTCTGACTGTGTTGCTTGGGGGTCCTCTTGCCTCAGCCTCCCAAGTGTGTGGGACTAGTCATATGAGCCACTGCATTTGGTTTCAGAAAACATTTTATTGCTCACTTTAAAAATCCAAATGCTGGAGGAAACGTTTTTGATGCTATGTTCAGTCAACACAGAAACAAATATTATTCATTTGATAGGAACTGGCTTCATTTTCCCTTAGTATACCGTTTGATTGACATATAATGCTCTCTCTCTCTCTCTCTCTCTCTCTCTCTCACACACACACACACACACACACACACACACACACACGGGGGGTGAGTAGAGAGAAGCATGGACTCCTCAGTGTTACCAATAACATCTAAACGGACATTAGTGTATACATTGGTTATTACTACTCCAAACCTCATGTTTATTGATTAAAAGAACAAATTGCATTGACCTCAAAATTCAAAACCAGAGCACTAACTATTTCTGTAAAAAGGCTCATGTGTGAAGGATAGAATATTTCCATACGGATGATAGGGTAGCTGCAGTTCAGGTACCAAAGAAGTTAAGCAGATAGTTTTATCTGGGCTCTCACAGTGCACTTAACCAAAGGCTGAAGTGGTTTCCATTTTAGTCAGTTAGATGTAAATTTTGTATAAGTTGTAGGGTTACTTTCCAAGGCTCCTGAAATTACTTTCTGACTCCTATTTTATATAAAATAAAAAATAAAAAAAACAAAACAAGAAAACCCATATAATTCCTTCCAGAAGAAAATGGGAGAATTTCAGGTTACGTTTGCTTTGATATCTTTTACGTGTTCTGTTTTATTATTTATTGTGTGTGTGTAGATGCTCACATGCCATCTCCTGGATGTGGCACTAAGAGGACATTTGGTGAAAGTCAGTAAGTTACATTTTCTACCATGTAGATCCTTGAGAGTGAGCTCAGGAACTCAGGCTTAGCAACAAGGGCCTTTACTTGTTGAATTATCTCACCTGGACCAATGTCTTTTTTTTTTTTTTTTTTTTTTTGAAACTCACATTATAGCCCAAGTTGCCCTGATATTTACTATGTAGCCCATGGTCTCAAACCCAGGATAATTCTCCTGGTTTAGCCTCTCAAATTCTGGGAGTATAAGTTTCAGCAGTCTTGATGTCTTTTCAATGAAGGTTTTATCAACACAAGTGTCCTTTTCAGACATAGAAAACTATTAGCAATCAGATGTAAGCTAAAGGCTTCAACTCAAGCAAGAATAAAAATATGTAGATTCACCAGCATAGAGCACAGGAACAGGTATGACCAAGTTCATAGAATATCTGAGGTCACTACAATAAGACTTTAGTGGGACAGACTGTCTCATGTTGGTGTCATTTATTACATTTCAGAGGCAAGAAATCCATAAGCGTCCTTAAAACATTGAGCTTCTCTGCCAGGCGCGGCGGTGATGTACACCTTTATTTCCAGTGCTTCAGAGGCAGAAGCAGGTGGATCTCTGAGGCCAGCCAAAGCTATACAGTGAGCCCCTGTCTCACATGTTAGACAAGTATTAATATTCAGCAAACCCTAGAGGAGGTATGTGGTGGCTGAAAAGATGGCTTTATCAGAGGCCCGGAAGGCAGATTCCACCACCCATACTGGGCAGCTTACAAACACCTATAACTCCAGCTCCAAGAAATCAATGCCCACTTCTGGCCCCCGCAGGCATTCATATATATGAACACCTAGACTCACAGACACATAATTTCTTTCATCTAGAAGAGATATGTGATCTCCCAGGAGAAGAGCAACACATTTTGATTAGTCACAAATTCTAGAATGCGCAGATCAGTCAGTAAGTAAAATGCTTAAAAATGGCAAAGGCCCAACTGCTTTGCAGGATTTATTACACTCACTGCTCTTCAGAATATGTGGTAAGGAGACAGTGAGAAACCTGGCCATGCATATTTGCGAGAATTATTCAAGGAAGTGTTCAGAATACATAGTCCTTGAAAGTTGTCACTTGTCAAGAAAAATCTGTGTAACATAAAACTTCAGAAGCAACAAGCCCAGCTGTTAGTAAGATTTGCTCCCCCTCCCCCAGCCAGGTTTGTTTGTTCTGCCCCTGTACTACTCTGAATATGAGCAGGTGGGCAGGTGGGGTGCTTCATGTCAGTGATGTGACACCTGCAAAATCTGTACAAGAGAAAAAAATAAAAGGAAGAAATTGCTAATACTCATGCTGGTGCCAATGTGGCCAAAGAGAAGTGTTTCTGCTCAGAGGTTTCCTCAGAGCAGCCACCTGCTGAGTTCTGGTGGGATGCACAGGACCACGTGCAAAGCACTGGACATGGACCAGTACCTGAATAAGATCTCAGGTTTTACTGCATCCCCTGAGCTCTGGGGCCTTTGAACATGCCCTTCCCTCTGCCTGAGGGGTAGGCTCCCTCTCCTCCCCCTGCCTAGCTCCTTTGGCTCTCTGTTAGTACCCCGTCATAACACACTACTCTTTATTTGTGCCCCCCCCCCAAATCCCAGTCTAGACTTCTTCAGAAATACTGTCCACACCAAATAATGGCCCTTTGTTTATCTTACAGCCTGTCCTCTCATAATCTGGGGCTGCATGGGACCAGGTCTGCCAGGCATCTGTGTCCCTAATGTGGAGTGACTTAGAGCACGTTGCCTGAACGGCTGAATGAACAACAGCATGTCCTGTTTGCTTCTCAACTCACTCACATGCTCATGGGTGATTCATTTGTGAGATTGTCTCACAAATGTGGGCTGAGTAGGGTTTAGAATATGGCCAACACTGGCCTTGGTGCCTGACAGAGCTTCCTAGGGAGAAGCGATGTTTGAACATGTTTTGTATGCAGCTGGACCATCAGAAAGGCCTGTCTGGAAAGACTGAGATGAGAAAAGAGGAAATACGTGGGAAGAGAAAGGGAACTCAGAAATATCTCCCCACGGCAATGAGATCAGGAATCAAAGACAAAGGTCTGAGAATCTAAAAGGAGAAGGGAATATTTATTGAGACCAAACAGAACTCCAATGCCACCATAGCTCCCAGTGGTAGTAGACAGGAAATCAAGAGAGGATGTGAAGGAATTAGTAGGGTGTCAATAAATGTCTTTATCCACTGAGTTCCATTCTCTCCTAAATGAGTTTGGGATAGACTCCTTCTCAAAGCAAACAAAGCAGTGGCTGATCTTGGGTAAGATAGACAGGGAACAAGTCTGTTTTATCAGAGGGGGAGGAGGAAAGTTAGCAGACACCACGAGGGATGTAGGCAGATACTTTGGAATAATCTAAGACCCAAAGGCAAGAAAGATACTAAGAACTGATCCAAGAAGTCAGTGTTGCCTGTCTAGCAGGGAAGCTAGCCAGAATTGTTGGCTGGGAAGCGCCACACCACTCTCCTTAAGAAGCAGCGGTCTCACTACCAGGAAACAGTGCAGCTAAGAATATTTTAGAGACATCTGTGATCCCCAGAACCCAGCTAAGTTCCTTCCTATGGCTCACAATCATGCCAGCCTCATCTCCTGTGGTGATTAGTCGGGCTATTGTAGGAAAGGTTCTCTTCTGTGGACCCAGAGGAAGCTTGAGAACAATCCAAGCTTGCATCTGTAAATTCTAGCTAGCCAGGCAATTCCACGTCTCCAGGAGCAAGGCAACAAGAGCACCCTTCCTCTGCCTCTGCCTGTTCTATCTCTTCTGGTCTGTGCTCCTCAGAACCCTATCCTTTCTCAGTCTGAATTGGAATGTCTGAGATCTTTCTTGAGATGTACAATTCCAGACTTCCCTGACCCAGGCTGGTCTAGTCATCTAAGCCTCCGTTGAGAACCAACTCCAGGAATGAGCCCACCCTGTCCTCTACACAGGTGCCTCTGAGGTTTGTCAGACAGGGAAGTTACCTCCTCGGCCCTCACTGGCAGCCGGCTTCACTTGGATCGGACGATTCATCTGAAAGACACGGGACCAACACACCCATTTAGCATGAATGCTTGGTCCTAAGGCCTCATCTCTCTTCCCACTGAGCTCCTCGGGCTCCGAGCCCCAGTGCCCTTTTCGCTCTGCAACCCCTCCATCCCCACCAGGGATTATAGATTCTCTCCGAGATTCTTTCTCGAACCAGGCATTTAGAAGGTGCTGGAACGTGAAGAACTGGGTGGCAGGAAGCTTATTAGCAAACGGGGTGGATGCAGTGGGCAAAGACATTCTTCTGTCTTAGACTCATGGTAACTCCACATGGTGCCCGTTTCTCTGGCTCCTGGACTTACATAAAGGCTTTAAGTGAGAGGGGCAGGGTTGGGAGGGTATAATTGCTGTAGCACATTTGTAGTTATGTCTAAAACTTAGAATATAGCTGTGTGTTATTTACAATAAACAGGCTGGCACTCAGACTTAGTGCTATATACCCCTAGCTCTGCAATTTCCTGGTTGTATGATTTTAAGTGAGCCACTGTCTCTCGGATTCAGTTAACTAACCAGGGAAGACATTTCCCACTGCCTGTGGCCTCTGCAGTCCCCCTTCCATCCCTCCTGGTACCCCTTTCCCTGACCGCGCTAGGGTTCTCCAGGCGCCATCTTCTTCCTGCTCATCTCTCTCTTCCAGTTTTTCTTGGATCGCCTCACCCACACCCACAGCCTCAGCAGCTGTCCAGGGATGACTCAGACCTCTGCGTCTCCAGCCCACATTCTCTCCTGAGCCTCAGACTCAGGTTTCCAGCTGCTCGCTGGGCATCGTGGTTCGAAAGGCCCACTGACACCTCTCATTCCACACAGAGAACCCGAGCTCATTGGCTCACCCAAACTCAACCCTCTATCACTCCAGTTCTAAGTCTACAAAGCAACTTAACTTTTCCCTCCAACCCTCCCCTCCTCCAGCCAGCTTCACCTTTTAATTCAAGGGTTCCCTGATCAGAGATGGTTAGAGATCACCTGGGAACCATATTAGATTCTTAAAGTGAGGGACTGTATAAACCTGACAAAGCTCCTAGGTGATTTAATACATATACCCCCACCTTCCCATCCCCCAACCACCCTAAGTGAATTCATGATTGAACCCCCATCTCACCTTCCTCTCTCATAGGTGATGTGGGGATCACATGAGGTAATGGGGGTGCAGGAGGAGGTCTTAGTAAACTGCCAAGAGCTGAGTGCGTGGGATGTGAGGGATTGATGTTAGGGGCAGACAGCTGAGTGCCGGGAGGAAGGGGTAACTGATACCCATCTGGCCTGAGAAGGTGATGATCTGACCCCCTCCCCTCAGGAAATGTACTGCTTCTGCACCAATCAGGGGCCACTCCATCCCTTCCAATGTGCTCGTTGCCGAGACAACAGGCAGCTTCCTGTTACCATAGCCACAAGTGCTACCCAGTAACCATGGTAACACCCTGGCAGTCACAGCTGAGCAATTTCTTTGGATCAAATTTTGGAGTGGGAGGGGTGAGGAAGAGTCATTTAATAAAAAAAGAAAGAAAGAAAGAAAAAGAAAGGAAAACAGTCCAAGCCTGAACCATTGTAATCCTCCCTCCCACCCGAGGCTCTGACACACCCACCCTCTGGTAGTGGAGCAGCTGCAGTGTACCAGGCTGTGGGTGGGGGCCGAGACACCGACAGGACTCAGGTTGTAGTCTAGAGGGGATGACAGATCAATCCAAGCAGATCAGGGCGAGCTGGACAGGTCTGGACTGGCCTGGACCAGGGACCAGGAGGACAGGACCAGTCCCTAGGCATGGCCACCTGTGAGTGTGGAGGAGAAACCAAGAGACAGAGCTATGGAAAGCAGAGACATGGGAGAGATGAAGAAACACAGCAAGATGGAAATTATAGGAGAAAGTAAGAGACAGACCTAGAAAAGGACCAAGGAGGAGAACTACGGGTGCAAATGGGTAGGAAAGGAAGGGATAGAAAGCAGGTTGGGGGAGCGAGGACAGCCTGGTAGGAGGAAGGAGGGCAGAAGCCTGGGCACGGGGGGGGGGTGGTCACTGAGAGTGAGCAAAACCATCATTATTTTATTAGTTCTTAAATAGAACCTGAGGATTTTTCTCTGGAGCCTACAGTGACGAGCACATGTGACAGCAGCGGTTTCCATGGTAGCTCCTGGCTGGGTTTCCTGGGAGATGGTACTCATTGGTGCTGGGTGGGGGGGGGGGGCTCCCTTTCCTCCTCCCAACCGCCTGACCTTTTGATGGAGAGTATGTATTAGATGGTACATATGATTTCCTGCGTGGGCTCACCAGGGTCCCGTCCTCAGCGTCTCAAGGCCTATACCTTCTGCCAGTCAGGCATGCTGCCAATATTTTTTGATTTCTGTCATGAGCCCCAGGGATACTGAGATGAAGACTCCCTTCACAGAAAAGACTAGGCCCCCATTTCTGAGAAGCCATCAGATGCCAAACCTTCCCCTGGGACTCTTTAAACATATATGAAGACATGTACATAAGTCTTCAAATCTCTCTAACCATTCCAGGAGGTAGTATCCCGTCCCCATGTTACAGATGAGAAAACCGAGGCCCAGGGAGAGAAGCTCATTTTGTCTGGGACAGAGAGAGAGAGAGAGAGAGAGAGAGAGAGAGAGAGAGAGAGAGAGAGAGAGAGAGCACAGATGAGAGACACTCATCTGGTGGGTTTTCTGGGGTTTACTCCAGGTCTGCCCGATGGTAGAACCTGTGATTTTTGCATCCTACTGAGCAACTCCATGTTTTTTATTTATTTATTTGTGTTTTTGATTTTAAGATAGAGGTTCTCTTTGTAGGCTGTCCTTAAAACTTGCTAATAGCCTAAGCTATCCTTAAACTCGTGATTCTCCTGCCTCAGCCTACTGACTGCTCAGTGATACACATCATCATGCCAGCTACAGTCCACTGTGCATGCTTGTCTGTGCGTGCGTGCGTGCGTGCGTGTGCGTGTGTGCGTGAAGCTCTGAGTTTATTTGTACCGTAGGTGTTTAGGTGTTTTGTCTGCATGTCTACCTATGAATCATGTGTGTGCTTGGTGTACACAGAGACTAGAAGAGGGCATCAGATCTTTTGGAACTGTTGTCACAGATGGTTGTAAACTTTCATGCTGGTGCTGGGAACTGAATCTAGGCAATCGGAGGAGTAGACGCTCTTTACCAAGCTTGGTCTGTCTGTCTGTCTGTCTGTTTCTTTATCTCTCTCTGTCTCTCTTTCTGTCTGTCTGTCTCTCTTTCTCTGTCTGCCTGTCTGTCTCTCTCTCTGTGTCTGTCTCTTTGTCTCTCTCTGTTTCTGTCTCTCTGTCTGTCTCTATCTCTCTCTGTCTGTCTCTCACTCTGTCTCTCTGTCTCTGTCTGTCTCTTTGTCTGTCTATCTCTTTCTCTCTCTCTATCTCTGTTCCTCTCTATTTTTCAGATCCTGTCTCTTAATGAACCCAGAGTTCTCTGATGCAACTAGACTGGCTCACCAACAAAGCAAGGGATTTCCTGCCACCCCAGGTTACAAGATTGTGCACTGCTGTTGGCTTTGTATGTGGGTTCTGGGGATCAGACTCAAGTCCCATGTTTGCACAGCAAGTAGCTTACTGACTGAACCACTGTCCAGCACTCAACCCTATTCTTGAGACATGAACGCAGATGAGACACTGAGGTACCAAGGCCTTGTTGACAAGGCAAGGTGAAGAGCTATGGGTGAGGCTGGCTGCAGCCGGCGAGGCTGACACAGGAAACAGTCCATCAAGACACTGTTTGACCTGAGCCCCTTAGAGTGTGGGTAGAGTTAATGGGAGGGGCAAGGCTGGCTGCTGAGTGTTCTAGACGCCCAGAGTACAGACAAAGGGCATTCGGTCTGAGAAAGCAAGAGCTCCCGCTCTTGAAGGGGACAGAAGTGAACTTAAATCTTAGTTATGTCACTGGTAGCTTCTCTAAGGTCTTTCAGTCTCAGAGTTCCCACTCATAAGGGGGGAATCATGATCCTATACTTCGGGGTTATGGTGAAGAATGCAATAGCCAGATCTTAGTAGGTATACCAGATATGGCAGGTTCTGTTCGTCTTTTTGGCTTTTTAAATTCTTATTTTTGTTTGTTTTGGTAAAAGGGGGGTAAAACTGAAAGGCAGGGCGGGGCCAGATCAGGGCAGGCTGTAAAAGGCATGTCAAGGATTTTGACTTGGATATATTTCAAATTCTATAAGGATTCAGGAAGGGATTTTAAAAGGGGAGAGGGAGTGACCCAGTCTGTTTAATCTTAGAAAGCATCCCATAAGTTGTCATGGTGCAGAGAGAGGATTGGGGTGAGAAAAGGCAGGAAGGTCAGAGGTGCAGGTGCGAGGTGAGAGAGACTTGGACCATTGTAGAAGGAAAAGATTGTAGAACCCAAAAGATGTTCAGGACAAATGAATTTTTTCCTGTAGAGGGTGAGGCTGAGTGAAAAGAGAGCACATGGACTGACCCTCAGGTTTCTGGCTCAGGAACTGAGAGAGCACTGCTTCCCAGGTTCTGAGCCTCAGCCCCATAAGGCAGGGATTATGGGGAGCATCTGAAGTTCAGGTGTGCTACTCGTGGCTGGAGGGGAAAGCTGCTCATGAGAGCTACTGGGTAGGCCTGCTTGTTTTAATTCTGCTAAGTAAGGGATGGAGCAGGGGTGCACTTAGGAAAAGGGGGCACTGACTCATCAACCACAAACTTGGCATGGGATTTCAGGTGAGCCCTCACCTTGGCTGATGCTCTGGTCCCTCAAGAGTTTTCCAAACCCATGTCTGTCAGGGCTGTGAGGGGGAAATTAGCCTTGAAAACACGGGAGAGGAAAGAACAGCCTACTTCAGGAGGAATCTCAGAGGCAACAGACCTGCACAAGGCCCCATTCTGTCGACCCAGTAAGCAAAAGGGATCTATCCCACTTCTCCAATAGACCTCTAAAGCACCTTAGACAGAGTGTCCTAGGGCTATCTGCTGCTCTGTGCTGATTCCATCCTTTCCCCTGCATCCCCTCCCCATAGGAAGAGGGTTTATCAGTATCCCAGGAAAGGACTGCTGCTGAGGGTCTGAGGGGCAAACTTCAGCATCGCCATTTTCAGCACTTGGCTCTACAACACTTCTAACCCAGCTCACAATCAGATGCCATGAGCGTCTGGAGTCCATATTCGTGCCATAAGCCCATCCTTTTCCTCCTCAGACCTGCACTGTCCCAACTCCAGGGCAGTGTGCATTACCGTTTGCCTACACGGAGGTGACACGGAGGTGACATTGTCCTTGTTTGCCTCCACTGATGCTTCCTCTTCAGCCCACTCTCCACACTGTAGCCAGAGTAATCTTTAAAATGTCATCCCTAACTCTTCTTAAATCCACCCGTGAACTGACTGTCAGAACTTGTGTGACTTCTAGTCCCAACATGCACAGTGCGTTCTCCACTCACACACAGCCACAGCCATCTTTGCTGGGGGACGACGTCTTCCCGTCTGTTCTCACGTTATCCTCGGAATTTCTGAAGTGGTCTTTGGCTTTCAGGTTTCCAGAGCCTCAGGTATGAAGAAAGCATATGATAGCATATTTCTTCGAAAACTCCCTCCTCTCTCCCGGCTCCTGAGGGCGGTGTACATGCCTAGGCGTAACTCCAGAGGGGTGCAATGAACTTCTTATGGGCTAGAAGCTTCTTGAGGGCATAGCTTGGCCCTTAGAATGTAGTTAGATTTTTTCCCCCTATTTTTCTTTCATCTCCCAAGCTGTTTTGCATGGGACACAAATTGTGCAAGTGAACACAATGCCTCTAATTGAGTACCTGCCTCCTTCACAATCTCTAAAGGGGTACATTCTTCCAAAAAAAGTGAAGTCACAGACAGGGAGACAGATCAACCTCCTAATCCCAGAAACGGGGATGAAGCTGGCCTCCTATCCAGGTAGATTCTAGAACCAGCACGAGGCGCAAAGAAACAGCAGTACCCTGGCGTCACGGGGAGGGGGGCGGGGGGGGGGAAGTCTTCAGGAACTGGGAGCAAGGTGGGACAGATGCTGCAGTTTGAGGGACGTTCTGAATAAGGAGCCAAGCTTCAGTAGATGTCAGAGACTTGCAGTGGGTAAACGGGGGTGGAGGGGTCTGAGGGGAGGTTTCACACCAGAACAATCTGTGCTATTTCCCGTGAATAGTCAGGGTTTCCTTTTGTGGATTCACTTGCCTTCCCCTTCACAGTCCCGCCAGATTCCAGCCAACTGCAGAAGGAAGTCTTATCCCTGTTTCTCCAGCAGGTGGCAGCTACACCCAGGACTCAGTACCCGCAGAAAGCTAGGCGCCTGCCTGCCTGTTCCACTCTGGCGTCAAAGTCTCGCTGCTGCCCCTGGCAAGCGCTGAGCCCAGAGATTGATGGCACGGATGTTGCCGGGGCTAGCCAACGGTGCCATTGATTTTCATTTAGGAGGATAATTAAATATTAATTTTCACTTTGTTAAGTTGAGAAGGGGGAATAAAGCCAACGTTGCTAGTCACAGAGGAAGCCAGGCCACACTGGAGGTCTGCAGATGGAAGGATGGTAGAGGGTAGAAATCCTCAGTTGCCACTCTCCAGAAACTGAGGACCCCGTCTACTACTAAGCTTTCTCGTGAGACAGTGGGGCAATTTACTGAGTAGACTAGATGGGTTCGGTGACATGAATTTGGGCAGTTCGCTTTAAGACTCAGTCTTCTCGTCTGTAAGATGGGGGTGCCGAAATCAGTACCTTCTTCGCAAAGGACTAAATGACTTGACACACATAAAATGCCAAGAACACTGGAGCTGGTGAGTGCTGGTTAATCACCATGTTGCTCTTCTCCTTTAAAAATTCTTCCAGGTCTTTAGAGCTTTGCCATCCCTTCCAACTGCCCATTCTTATAAAACCCCACGGGTATTGTTCACTTCTTTGGAAGTCTTTTCCCCCCAAAGCCCATCTTAATTTACTCAGGGCTTTTCAGGTAAAGCCCAAATCTTCAAATCTTGCACCTCCCCCCCGCTTCAACTGTAGCTCTCCATAGGATTCTGCTCCAGTCTGACCCAGGCTCTCTTGGATCCTCCCTGGTGGGTCCAACAGCTTCACACACACCCCTTCCTTCCAGCTCTGAATTTTTACCACGCCGTTTCCAGCATGGGCGTTCCAGCTTGTCTCGCCGCCTGAGCGTAGGAATCCTTTGCTCCCACCGTTAGACGAATGACGCTTTCTACAGCGGCTCCTACTAGTGTTACTGTCTCACTTATTGCTCCTACTACCGCCAGCTAACCCACGCGTGTTTACTTTCTCCTGTGTTATGCATTTCACACGCCTAAGCTCATTGCTCATGAATTCAGTCTTATAGATGAAGAAACTCGGGTGTTTCTTTTTCTTTTCTTTTCTTTCTTTTTTCTTTTTCTTTTTTTTTTTTTTTTTTTTTTTTTTGAGACAGGGTCTCACTATATAGTCCTGGTTGTCTTAGAACTCGATATATAGACCAGGTTGGACTCAGACTTGCAGAGCTCTGCCTGCCTCTGCTTTCAAAGTGCTGGCATTAAAGGTGTCCAGCAAAACTCAGGGTTTAAATTTGCTGAGCATCACAGAGTTGGTGAGTTCCTGTAAAGCTCCAATTCGTACAACAAGGCTGAAATGGGCACCTGATTCTTATTCTAATTGATCTTGCTGTTGACATTTGGGAACAGAAAAATCAAGTCCTTTGTCAGGATCTTAAGAAAACAGTCCTATTTCGGAGGACTTTCCTTACTATAGTCGGAAGAGCTAAGTTCTTAGTACAACCCACTCCCTAAAGAGGAGAAAACGGAAACCTGAATGGAAGGAACTGTGGAAGTCATAGGTGATATTCAGATCTAAGTCTGAAAGACTAAATAAAGCCAAGTATCTTCAATTGCCATGTTACAATGCCTTCATATTAGAATCCCATTAAATTCTTCCTTTTCCAGATACACATCTGCAATTTATTTGAACACATCTCATGATATGCTTTGTGGTTTTGTGCCTTTATTCCATCCTGGTCTCTTTCTAGACCAATGAATTTCTTAAGTCCCAATGAACATTGCCCCAGACTTTGCCTACTCCTGACCTCTGAACGTCTCTTTTTCTAGACCAACACTTCTCAGATAAGAGAAAATGAGGCTGGGAACCATGGTTCCCTCTTGGCAACCCATGCTCCATCCTAATTGTCACCACCACATGGGTGGTGGGTTCTGATTCTCCTTTGCTTGTGACCATCCATTAACTGAGCCCAGATCATAAAATCCCGAGTGCCTATAAAATCAAGGAGTCTCTTTTAACTTAAGTTATGTTTTATAATATGGAGTGAAGACAATTTTGGTAATTCAAGGTAGTACCCGAAAAAGTTTACAGGGAAAAGGCCACAGGGAAGTCCCATCCAAGAGAACAGGATTGGAGGACACATGTAACTACATACATGCACACAGTAGTGACGATAATACCTGAAACCATGATTTTAGTCAAAGTGGAAAAATTCTAACCTAACTCACAACATTGGCATCTCTTGTTGAAAGAGGGGTTGAAGCACTTGGTCTTGAGCTCCCCCCCTCTTTTTGAGCCAGAAGACTGTTCTTGTGTACCTCCTACCCATCCCACCCCCAACCTTGGTTGACTTACCCCTGGCAGGGTCTTCTGCTCGTGCAGTGCGCTCTGGGCCTTCAGAGCAGAGTCCCGGGCGCAGTAGGTGAGGAAGGCACAGCCTGAGGAGGAAGAGCTTGACTCAGGGACTTTTCTGAAACCCCCTCAGCATTGTTCTCGGTAAGATACAAGTAAATAAGCAATCTTGGGATTACTATCCTGTAAACATACTGCTCGGGGAAATGTTCTGTGATGAAAAGTCTTCACATGCTGGGACCTATGTCCTAAGCTCTGGTTCCCTCTCATTTTCTCCTGGCCTTCTGTCCAAGAAACAAATCCATACATCCAGTCATGGGCTCATTCAGTCCCACAGCCAGCTCCCCTCCCCACTCCACCCATAAGTCCTGTCAGGGTTAAACCTCTCTAAGCGGCTTTGCCTTCTTCTACAATGCAGTACCCTGCTCCGCTCCAACACCCATCTATTTTAGACATAGACTTATAGTCTGCAAGGATCAGCCTTGATGCCTTCCCAGTCCAGTTCCAAGTGGTAGGGGAAAAAAAAGGATAAAGTTTGAAGGCCAACTACTTCTTGACACTTCTTTTCCTAAGCTTGGTGTTGGGTGAGGTTTGGTCCAGGTTTAAGGGCTTTTTTGTAAGTAGGAAATTCCAAAAGCTCCCTAAGAGGTCTGTCATAACAGGGCCTCTTAAAGGGTTATTTGTGACCCAGTCTGGGCTCTTCTAACACATCCCTACTTATTGAGGCAGAGATGGAGTCTGGGTTAAGCTAATGAGTAGGGTCTACTACTGTCCCACTGCACCAGCTTCAGAATCTACAGTCTCCTAAAAACATTGAAGGAAGTATCTCTTCTCTTCCAATATCCATTGAGAATTCATTCATCCTGAAGACATCCAATACTTACTTACTATGGTTGGGCCTTATGAAGGGTTAGAGATGGAGAGGTCTTGGAGATTAGATGTCGTGAGGAGCACCTGAATCTGTCTCCAAGGGTTGAGGACCACCTCCAAGAAGACACTGAGGGCAGGGATGTAACTCAATGGTAGAATTCTTGCCTAGCATACATGAGGTTCAAATAATGTTGGCGATAAAATAGAAGAGAGGAGTTCTCAAGAACAGGAACAGCAAGTCCTTTAGAACCAGGGGGAAAGAGGAGCGTGGCTGTTTTGTTTGGGAGGAGTAAAAACTGAGCCAAAAATGTGGTGTGTTGGGGAGATGGATAATAGAGGGCTAGTACAGGGGAAGTCTTGAAAATATGAGCAGAGTGTAGTGAGGAATGCAGGCACTGGGTTACATGTAGCCTTAGAGACCTCAAATACATTGTGTCCTCTTTCCTAAGAGCAATGGAGACACAGCTAGAGGGTGTTTACTAGGGATGCACCATGATAAGATCTGTATTTTCAAAAAGGACCTCTCGAGTAGAGGAAGGAGAAGGAACAGAGGAAGGACACGTGGAAGTGGGAAGCCATTCGGAGCTGGCACAGTTCTCCACTCAGAGAGCTGGCTTGGAACACAACGGGAAAGTGTTTTATTTTTTTTCCCTGTGGCGTCTTCTATGGTGCTGCTTTCTGAAGGTGGATGGATTGCCTGCAGTTTACTGAGAATTCCTAGACAGAGTCTTGTCCTGTCAATAGGGCCACTGAAGCCAGAGATCATGTCAGTTGCCGCTTTGGGATCTTTGAACTCTCAGACTAGGGTTGTTTTCAAAGCACCATGGCGCTCTCCCACAGTACTAAGCCATCAAAATAAAAACGAGTCACTCTGGTGTTCAGACATCATGGTTGCTGGGAAGAGAGTGGGGATGCTGACTGAGAGACCCTCTGAGCTGCCTCCCTATCTCACAAGGCAACATCTCACAAGGTGTAATGTGTATGGAGGACTAAACCACATGGTTCTGCCTCTAAACCATAATATGTCCTCAGACTGGAAGGGAGCTTCATAAAAGGATCAGGAGTCCAGGTGCTGCCACAGAGAGCCCATGGAAATTTCTTGGGTCGGAGAATGGAAGACCAGAAGAGTGGAAATAGGGGAAGTGTAGCTGTAGGGGCAGAGCGTGGGATGAACAGGAGGGATTAGTGCTAACTGGGAAATGAGAACAGCGAGGGGACAGGTCAGACACCGAGTGTTGGAGTGAGAATTGTGGTGAGTCTACACACTTGCCCTAGTCTACTGATCACCTACAGAGAGGAGGTTTATGCTTACCCGCTGAATTCACTGTCTAGGAAAAAAAATGCCACAAGTAGTCACTGTCAGGAGGACAGCCAGGGGTTGGGCTGCATTACAGGAAGTCTGGATGATGTGATCTTGTCCTTTAACATAACCACACCCCAAAAGGTGGAAGATGTACCCCTTCTCAAATGGCCTAACCCTTTCCTGGACATTTTCTCAAAGCTCTCTAGTATGCCAAGGAATGCCCTGGGGTCTCCCAGTTGGAGAAACGTATCAGTCCGATGCTAGCTCACGGGCCTTCAGAATGGACCTGCCCTCCAAGACCTGTCACTTCTCTCTTAGGAAGATTATGGAGGATAAGTTGGTAAACCCTTCCCCTGCAAAAAATCCCGAAACCACATTATTTCCCAGTGGGGAGATAAAGATGTGTCTCCAGATTATTATTATATGACTCTGGCTGTTAGTCCAGCTCAGCCCGGACAGACTTTTCTGCATGTAAACAAGTCTCCTCCCTTCTCTACTGGAAGAAAGGGGTGTGGCTGGACAGGACCATGGTGCCTCTGTCTTCCGAGGAAAGGCAATGAGAAGAGTCTCCATCCCCATCTTCCTCATTCAGATGGACCCACCCTGAGAGTGCTCTAGTCTGAGATCAGCTGGCAAAGAAAGGAAAACAGGAGGCCATCAAGAGGATTGAGAGGAAGCAGAGATGCGCAGGAGTGGGGATTAAAAGGGGGGGGGAGTGTATTCATACAGGGGAAAACCAAAGATGAAGGGTACACAGGCAAGTGGATATTCCCAGCTGAGGTTGGGATTCTGGATTCAAATCAGGAGAGGTAAAGAGCCTTGGGTTCTGGGAGAACGTATGGAATATTGGGTTATTGTCAAATGTGAGAAGGCATTTATCTCTGAGAGTCTCCTGGGGGTGGAGTGAATTGGAGTGTGTAAATTAGGTCCGATTTCTGAAGAGGAGAATTTAGGTATGGGGTATTTGAGGCTGTCAGACTCAAAAGTCAAATGGAGGCCCCAGGGGTTGGTTTGCAGTTGGAGGCCAGAAGGAGTGCAAATCCAAGACGTGAGGAGTGAGGCCTGAATAGGGTGGCACCAGAGAGAGAGAGAGAGCGAGAGAGTGCTCAGGAAAACCATGGGTCCAGGGGTCAGGAGATCGGGTACTCCAGGAAGGTAGACTAAGTTTCCAGATTCCAGGGTTTGGGGTGTCTGATGGAAGGGATGGTGGAGAGGTCCAGCAGGGAGGTGGGGATGGCTGGAATGTGAGAAGCGACAAGGGATTTAGAGGTTAGAGTAAAGAACGTGTTAGGGACCAGAGTGAAGCTCAGAAGGATGCCACAGAGAAAATTCTAGCTCTGGGGCTCTGTGGCCTGGGGAGGGAACAGAACTGAGGTGGGGCAGGTCCTGAACTAGAGTCGGGCTGGTTCTAGGTAGGGCTGGGGTTGGGCCTGCGTTTGGGGCCGGAGTTGGGTTGGGCTGCGCTCTAATTGGATTGGGGCTGGGCTGGGCTGGGCTGACCCCGCGCACCTTTGTGGAGGCCGGTGAGCCGGTCCTTCAGCACCGTCAGCTCGTAGATGCGGCCGAACTCCTCGAACAGCGGCTTGAGGTCCTGCTCGTCCAAGCCCCGCGGGATCTGCCCCACGAAGAGCTTGATGGCGTCGTGGTCCTTCATGGGCACCGCGGGACCTGGGTTCAGCCCGCTCATGCCGACGCCGCTGTCCGCGGTGCTGAAAGCCAAGCGCGGGCCGGGGCCGGCGGGAGGCGCAGACCCTCCGGGCGCCGCGGCCATGTCCCCGCCCCGTCCGCCCTCCCGAGCGTCCCGCCTGTCCCGCCGTCCCTTCCCTGGACTGCTGGCGAGGGCCTGGGGGAGGGGGCGGGGCCCGCCTGCGAGGACGGGGGGCTGCCCAGGGGGCGGGGCCCAGTCGAGAGCGAGGGGCGGGGCGGGGCTGAAAATAGGCGTGGCTGAGGGCGGGGCGCCCGGGTCCTGCTGGAGTCCCCGGTCAGAGCTCTCCTGGCTCCCGCCCTACCTAGCACGCCAAGCCCAGCCCCGAGCCCCAGCCCCCCCCAGCTTAGTGACGTCAGACAGCTAGCAGGGCGAGTCTACGCAAGTTATTTGCATAATGAGATAGCGGTGGCCAATCAGAGAGGGAGTTGACTGAGCTGGGGCGGCGGGTGGAGGGGGTGTGGGGGGGGAAGCAGAGGGCGGCTGGGCTCACGCGCTCCAGCTCTCCATGGCAACCAGACCCTCAGCTGCCCTGTGTGTGTGTGTGTGTGTGTGTGTGTGTGTGTGTGTGTGTGTGTGTGTGTGTGTAGGGTGTGCGGGCGTGGCAATGGATGGGAAGTAGCTTCGTCATGCGTGGCGCTGTCTGCTGGAGTCGGAGACGATCCCTTCTTGCGCACCTCCGACAGTGGACTGTTTTCTGTAGGGCAGATAGGGTTTCTACCTCTCTATCCCTACTACCGAAGCCAGTCTTGCGGAGCCCATCCTGACAGGCTCCGTCGCACACCTCTTCTGTATCTTCAACCTCTCCTTCCTCCTGAGCTCAAACACACTCTCGCCTCTCGCCAAAAGCCCCCAAGGACTGATTTCTTCCTCAGTAGAGCGAGAGAACTTAGATTATCATATTTACTCACAGCTCGTGCCTGGTTCCTCCCTATTCTGTGACTCAGGAGTGTTGTCTTCTTGTTTCTGAAAAGGATGCTGTGGATCAAAGAAGTTAGGGCGTAAGGCGCCCCTAGCATTTGCAGAACTGAGGGCAAAAGAAGAAACGGAAATTGATACATCGTGTGTGTTAATATCTTAAAAGCTATCGGACAAATCACAGCGTCAAAGTGTTTACCTCCCCATTCCCCCTTTCACGAGCGCACATTCATAAAGATGACGGATTGGCTAGATGGCTAAGCATGTAAAGGCTCTTAATAAACAAGCTTGATGATCTGAGTCGGATACTCAGAACCCGCGAGGAAAAGCCAGGAGCAGAGCTTCGCTTCTGTAATACTTACACTTCTGCGGCAACAAGGGAGGAAAAAAACGGGAGAGTCGCGAGGGCCAGCTAGCAGAGGGACAGAAACAAGAGGGACCCTCAACAACGTAGAATGAAAGAGGCCCACTCCTGATCTCAACAAAGATGCCATGACCCATGTTTCTGCCCCTACACATACATACACATTACATACACAACACACATACACATCACACAAACACATACATCACACGCCATACACATTACACACACCATACACATCACAGACACAGTGAATTTGTAAGCATTTTCATTATGTGTATGAGTTTCGCCTGCATGCATGCACATATATACATGCATGTATGTATATGCATGTATAGATGTATGTGCACACATGTGTAGCACATATGTGCCTGGTATCGCTGAGGCCAGAAGTCAGTGTCAGATCCCCTAGAACTGGAGTTATAGAACTTATGGGTGTTGTAAGCCTTCCTGTGAGGTAAGCCTCCCTGTGGGTGCTGGGAATCAACCCCCTTTGCTGCTCTTAACTGCTGAGCCATCTCTCTAACTCCGTGTTTTTGAGACAGGGTCTCACGTCATCTAGGCTGGCCACTAACTCATGGAGCTGAGCAGGACCTTGGACTCCTGCTCTTTCCGCTTCCACTTCCAAGTTCTGAGGTCACAGGTGTGTGCTGCCATGATCAGTTATGCACCCACGTTTGGTAGTTCGAGTGGGGTACCTCTACTCTTCAAAGTGTGTCTTCTTATTGGTGGAACATCTTGGGTTTTTTTTTTTTTTTTTTTTCTTTTCTTTGACATGCTCTTTTTACATAGCCCAGGCTATCCTCAAACTCAGGGTTCTTTCCTGCTACAGTTTCCTGAGTGTTAGGCGTGCAGGTGTGCACTCCTGTGCCCAGCCCTGAACTGATCCCACTGAGGTGTGCCTCCAAGCACTATAGTGAACATTTAAAGCAGGGAACTTAAAAAGTGGGTATAATTGGGTCTTTTTAAGTTAAAAATGTTTTTATTTATTCTGTGACAAATTGAAAATTAAAGATCTTCACAGCTCCACTTTGTTATCTTTTGAAGCCCTGTCATCTGCTCTTCTTTCCCAGGGGGTACATAAACTCCAGAGTCAGCTGGCCAGTGCCCACTGCGATACTTCACTTTCTGTTGCCACGGAGATCACCATGATCACAAATAACCTCTGAAGAAAGAGGTTTGTTTCCACTTTTATCTCCCAGGTCACACGCCATCCATCACTGAAGGAAGTAGGAGCTGGAACCCTGGGAGAAGGCCATTTACTGGCAGCTCTCTCTGCTTGTTTAAAAGCATGTTATACAGCCCAAGCCCACCTGCCTAGGGATGGCGCCTCCTAAAATGGGCTGGACCTTCCCACTTGACAAACATGGCCAAAGACCAACCGAATGGAAGAAATTAAGTTAGAGTTTCCTTTTCCCAGGTGACTCTAGTTTTCATGAATTTGGCAATCACTAAACCCATAAAGTAGCTCTCTTGAACTTTGATTAGATTTGCACTGATGTAGATCACTTCGGGAGGAAAACAATGATACAATACAAAACAAAACTGGTGTTGTGGCCCTTATGGAAGACAGCTCAGTGTGTCAATAAAGGTACTTGCCACCAAGCATGATGGTCTGAATTTAATCCCACATGGTTGTACACACACACACACACACACACACACACACACACACACACGTGCCTACACACTAATTGTTTTAAAATGTTATTGTAACAATAATGACTCTTCCTGTTTACAAACAAGAGAAATCACCACCGATTTGCCTCCCTTTTCAGCTCTTCATTCAGGGGTGATGGGTACATTTTTCTTTCTTAAATATGTCACACTATTCTTGTCCTTGTTCCTCTCTATGTGGATAGGATATTTCCACTGGTTGTCTCTTGACCCCAATTCTCTATGTCTTTGGTTTTCTGCATTTTAAATATGATATGCTTAGATGGGGGTTTTTATCCAGAGTTTATGCCGTTGGGCCCTCATAGAGATGCCTGGATCTTTGATTTGTTGTCTGTCTCTAATTTGGGGGAAAATTCTTTGTCATTATTCCCTCATTAATATTCTCTTTATGTGCTTGGGTACTTCTGATTATATGATAGGAATTGTGTTGAAAAAATATTTTTAGAAATAATTGTAGGTTGGGGAGGGTAGTATTTTCTTCCTCCGGAATGAACTTATATTCTTGAAGGCATCTGGAATCTCGATCAGCTTAAAATAATCAAACTAATTTTAGTGATCAGGATGAGCTGTAGCCTCCAGAGCAATTGATCTGTTTTCGACTCACTCTTCAGTTGGGACTTCCGAGTGAAGAGTTTCTTAGAGTACATTCATGTGGCGTGTGTGTGTGTGTGTGTGTGTGTGTGTGTTGTGCAATCATATGTGTGTGCACCCTCATGTGTTCATGCAGAGGCCAAAAGATGATATCATGTGTGGCCTGCTCTATCCTTAATCCCTGGAGACAGGTCTCTCATTGATTCTGGACGTACACCGGGAGCAAGGAAGTGTAGTGAGTCCCTTGTCTCTGAATCCCCACAGGGCTGGGATTATAACCGTGTGTACAGCCTTTAAAATAGACAAGCAAATGAAGACGGTGGGTGCTGAAACTCAGGTCCTCATGTTTGAACAGCAAGCACTTCTGGCCACTGAGGTATCTCCCCAGCTCCAGAGAAGTTTTTTGTGATCCTTAGGTCACAGCTTTGAATTCCGTCCCCTGCGACAAAAATCCAAAGTGCTTTTCAGAAAACGCTTTCTCAGGTGCTGAATCTTATCTTCTTACATCTCACCTCATTCGTGACTTTCAGTGTTTGGTCTCTCCAGTGGCTCCAAGTCCTTCCCACTGTGTCCAGGGGCAAACCTGTTCCCAGTTACCCACTCTCTCATTAAGACAAATAACAGGCTTCAGGGGGTTTTGTTTTGTTTTATTTTGGGGGGCCTTACTGGGGGTCAGGGTTTCTCTGTGTAGCCCTGGCCTAGATTGGTCTGGAACTCATTCTGTAGACCAGGCTGGCCTCTAACTCAGAGATCCACCTGTCTCTTCCCACGTGCTGGCATTAAAGGCATGCTCCATGGTATGGGATTTTTAAGTTCTCCTCTTACTTCAGTGAAGATGTAATTGCAACCTTATTGTTTTTAAATTCATCATTTTGGTCTGTGTTATTTTCATAGGTGAAGTAGCAAGATTCTAAGTTGGTTTCTTCCACCATTGAAAGGAGTTAGGAGTCCTCATGCTAATTTTCAGTTTAGACTCTATTTCTGTGTCTGTGTATAGATAAGCTCTTTACTGGGTCTCATCCTGTTTGATAAGTTTGTTTATTCCTGACCCAATAGCCCTATCATTAATTAAAAATATTTATTTATTTGTTTATTTAGAATCAGGGTTTCACTGTGTAGCACTGGATGGCCTAGAACTTACTATGTAGAGCAGGCTAGATTCAATCCTACTGAGATCTGTCTGCTTCTGCCTCCCTAGTGCTAGGGTTCTATAGAGGAACCGTTTTGATGCTTTGATTTAATTGGGAATCTGTGTTTACTGATGATGAAAGTTCTTGCCCCCTATTTTTTTCCCCAATCTATCAATAAAGGTGCCAGTGGTCAATGGCTGGGTGGAAAGAAAGAGGCTTCCAGGTTCCCACAGGTGAGGAGAGAGGAGAGGGCAGGAAGATGAGATATTGGGAAGAGCTATTTGGGAGAGAAAGACTGAACAGACTCATTGCTTTAGAGAAGATCTTCCAAAATGTAGGTAGAACAGGAAACCAGCCCATGGAAGGGCAGCCAAAACTACCTGCTCCAGGACTTAGGTGTGCACTACCATGCTTAACTAGCCACTTATTTTATTTAATTTATTTTGTAGCTTCGAATGGCCTCATACTTACTCTGTTGTAAAGGCTGGCCTTGACCTCCTAATCCTTCAGCCTCCACCTCCTAAACGCTGGGATTATAGGTGTTAGGAAAAAGATAGGCATGTATCATAGCTGGCTTTATAATGACTTTTGACATCTGGTATTGCCCTGGCAATATTCCACATAATTAATATGCATTGTGGCCTTTAAGAATAGATACTGGACCAAGCAGTGGTAGCACAGACCTTTAATCCCAGCAACAGGGAGGAAGAGGCAGGTGGATCTCTGTAAATTTGAGGCCAGACCAGATTACAGATGGAGTTTTAGGACAGTCAAGGCTACACAGATTTAAAAAAAAAAGGGGGGGGGAAGAAATGTGTATTGAGTTGGGCTTGGTGCATGCACTGGGGAGTCAGAAGCAGGAGGATCTCTGAATTCAAGGCAAGTTTGCTCTTCAAAGGAAGTTCCAGAACAGCCAAGGCTATACAGAGAAACTCTATCTACACACACACACACACACACACACACACACACACACACATGCACAGAGTATTGTCTGGATATCAACTCAATTTCATCATGCAATTTTTTTTTGAAAATAATTTGTTACTCTTCCCTTTTTATTCTTTCAGTTACTTTAAAACCATCTCCAAATCCAGCAGCTTAAAAATTGAGGTGCTAACCTACCATAGTGTCACAGGCCTTTAGTCCCAGCACTCAGGAGGCAGAGGCAGACAGATCTCTGTGAATTTAAAGCCAGCCTGGTCTACAGAGAGAGTTCCAGGACAGCCAAGATTACACAGAAAACCCATGTCTTGAAAAACCAAGATAAATAAATAGAAGTAAAAACTAAATAAAAACCGAGGTTCTAGAAGTGCACCTCCATGGTAGATTGCTTGTTTATGTGCAGGGCTCTAGTTTTGAATCCCACTACTGCAAAATAAAAAAAAAAGGACTTCACTAGACTTGGTGGTATACACATTTAATCGCAACACTTAGACGGGGGCAGGTGGATCTCTGTGAGTTAGGGACCAGCCTGGTCTACACAGGGAATTCTAGAATAGCTAGGGCTACACAGAAAGACCCTGTCTCAAATAAATAAATAAATAAAAGAATTTCATTTGGAATTACATTAACTCTTAGACCATATTAAGCTCTTGCTATATTGAAACTTCTCATCCATGATCGTGTCATATATCTACATATGGGTGTGATGGTTTGTAAATGCTTGTCCCAGGGGGTGGCACTATTAGAAGGTGTAGCCCTGTTGGAGTAGGTGTGTCACTGTAGGGGTGGGCTGTAAGACCCTTGTCCTAGCAGCCTCCAGATGAAGATGTAGAACTCTCAGCTCCTCCTGCACCATGCCTGCCTGGATGCTGCCATGCTTCCACCTTGACGATAATAGACTGAGCCTCTGAACCTGTAAACCAGCCTGATTAAATGCTGTCCTCATAAGAGTTGCTTTGGTCATGTTCACAGCAGTAAAACCCTAAGACAATGGATCTTCTTATATCTTTCCAAATATTTGATAACTTTTCCCATAACGTTCTCCTCCTGGGGAGTTTTTGTTTGTTTGTTTTGAGACAGCGTCCCACGTAGCCCAGGCTGACCTCAAACTCACTATATAGACAAGGATGGTTGAACTTCTGGGCCTCCTGCCTCTTTTACCTCCCAAGTGCTGAGATTACAGGTGTGTTCCTGCACGTGAGGCTTCTTTTATCTTCATGAGGTTTATTCTTAGGAACATGTAATGCCTACTGTCACAGGAGGTTCGCTGATGTTTATCTGGACTTACATAACTCAGATATTTGCATTCATGGAACTGTTTGTACATGGTGAGGAAGTGGCGTCTCTTGCTTCAGCCAGTTTCTTTCCTTGTAGATAATCCAGGTAGAGCGATAGGAGATGGCACTTCAAGACACGGTTCCTTTAGAAACAGAAAGCTCTCTCTCCTCCAGCCGAGCAAGTGCCCAAAGGAAAGAAGGTCAAAAGAAGAAGGTGACCCCAGCCCCTGCCATCGTCAAGAAGCAGGAGGCCAAAAAGGTGGTCGATCCTTTGTTTGAGAAAAGGCCCAAGAACATTGGGCAGGACATCCAGCCCAAAAGAGATCTAACACGCTTCGTCAAATGGCCACGCTATATCAGGCTGCAGAGGCAAAGAGCCATCCTCTATAAGCGGCTCAAAGTACCTCCTGCCATTAACCAGTTCACCGAGGGCCTGGACAGGCAAACAGCTACCCAGCTGCTTAAGCTTGCCCACAAGTACAGGCCAGAGACAAATCGAGAGAAGAAGCAAAGGCTACAGACCCGTGCTGAGAAGAAAGCTGCTGGCAAAGGGGACATCCCAACTAAGAGACCCCCTGTCCTCTGAGCAAGAGTCAATACAGTCACCACCTTGGTGGAGAACAAGAAGGCTCAGTGGTGATTGCCCATGATGTAGACCCCATTGAGTTGGTGATTTTCCTGCCTGCCCTGTGTGGAAATATGGGGGTGCCCTACTGCATCGTCAAGGGAAAGGCCAGGCTGGGGCGCCTGGTCCACAGGAAGACATGCACCACTGTTGCCTTCTGTTGCAGTAAATATTAAAAAGTGGAAACCTTTTATCTCACACTAGTGCTGGCTCCCGTGGGGCCACATGGCATTCGGGGATCTCTAACTTAGTGGCTCCATGCCACATCTAAGAACTCAGGCGTGGTTCACTCCATTGCCCCTGCATGTTCTTTTCACTCGCTTTCCTCCACCGCTTGGTAGAAACATGACTCACAACCATTAGCTTCTCAAACAGGTTTATATGTTAAATTCTCAACCCATGAACCCTCTACACAATAAGCTTACAACCAGTGGACAAAGTATAAACTGCCCATTCAGATAAGACAAATTAGACCCATAGAAACCCTTAGAAATAATCATAACAACCTTACCAAGCTAGAGATTCGCAGAGAGAACACAGGTTAACTCAGAGGACGAGGGTGTTCTGGCTAAGCTGGTGGAAGCTATAAGGACAAATTACAATGACAGATATGACAAGATCCGCCGCCACTGGGGAGGCAACGTTCTGGGTCCTAAGTCTGTGACTCGAATTGCCAAGCTGGAAAAGGCAAAGGCTAAAGAGCTCACCACTAAACTGGGTTAAATGTACACTAAGTTTTCTATACATAAAGATAACTACAAAATTATCTTCCAAAAAAAAAAAAAAAAAAAAAAAAAAAAAAAAAAAAAAAGCAGAAAGCTGAAAGTCCCTGCTGAGTGATCTAGCAGTCAAATAAGTTTTAAAAACTAAAAGAAATTTGGAGTGCAGAGATGTCTTAGAGGGTGAGAGCACTTCCAGAAGACATGAATCAGATTTTAGCTCCTGTTAGAAAGCTCACAATATTCTCTAACTCCTCTTTAGGGTATCTAATGCTCTTTTCTGGCTTCTATGGGCACCTATATTCAAATACATAAACAACACATATACATAATTACAATTTTTAAAAAATATTTTTCTGGAAGACTTGAGTCGAGTGTTTCCCCTAGGATGTGATTCTAAGTGTGCCAAGTGTGAAAAAAGATAGAGCAGTGTAAACAGAAATAAACGGATCTAAGAATTGTTGATGTAGAATGAGCTCATATGGGTAAAAATTGGGATAGAAATCCTAGATTGATTGATTGATTGATTTTTTTTTTCTGTTTTTCAAGACAGGGTTTCTCTGTGTGATCCTGGCTGTCTCTGTGCCCCAAGTGCTGGGATTAAAAGTGTGAGCCACCACTGAGCAGACCCCTGAGTTTCACCTGTAAGCACTAGTGGGATTGTGTGATACTGAAGTGGAGGGCTGTGAAGAGGTGTGAGGGTCAGTCAAGGGATGGGCAATGCAGAGGACATATACATGGGGACGTGTATGAAGGACTTTGTGGCATCTCAGAGGAGCACATACAAATATACTTATGAAAAAAAGTAAGGCACTAAGGATTTGTTTACATGTGAATAATGTTATGTAGAAGAAAAAAAAAGAGAGACTGGGTGTATAACTCAGCAGCAGAGCACCTGCTCAGCATAAGAGCACCAGATTCAACTCTTGGCACCGCAAAGAGGAGGAGGAGAGGCAGAAACCACCAAAGATTTCCTGCTGTAACGTCAGTGCTCACAGGCTTAATCAGAAGGATCGCTGTGAGTTCAAGATTTATCTGGGCTACACAGTGAGTTCCAAGGAAGGGAAATGGAGAACCAGCCTGCCTCCATCTTAAGCTTAAAAGCCATCTTATAGTAAAAAACAAACTAGGTTCATTCTTGTTTATGGTTAAACCCCTCATTTTTCCAGGATTGGGCTATGCCCCATCTGTAACCTTAACTACAGATAGTTGTGTATTTCATATTCCAGGAATGGCAATGATGTGTTTATTTCAAAAAGTTGTTTATAACCATCTTGCAACCCTACCTTTGTTTCAAAAGGTGATCTTACCACCTACTGACCACCTTGTTATGACTGACTATCTTGTTCCAGCACCAGGCAACCACGCCTTTGTTTCAAGAGGTCATTAGGACTTGTTTGGCCTGCTCCTATAACCCTGCCTGTTTTCTCCCATTTGGAAACCCCCTACCCCTTGTCTTCCTCATATCCAATGCTGACCTCTTGAATGTGGCCTTCAGGGGAGGCAGCTTGCTTTAATTAATAAACCAATTACTTGATTTTAATTAATTTGGCCATGATGACTTGGCTTTGTGATTTTTCTCTTTTCATCTTTGGTATTAATAAAAAGAAGGAAAGAGGGAGGAGAAAGAGGAGGGTGGGGCAGAGGAAGGAAGGGAATCTCCCAGCTCCAGCATTGTTGGGTGAACATTGTTAAAGGGTGCTGGAGGGTAGCAAGAAAGAATCTCACAGAAATCTGGCAAGGGAGGCTTTTAAGAGGGATGAGTAAAAAGATTCAAAATACATAACCAGGTCACAAGAGACACTGCTTACTATTGAAATGTGTCCCGGCTTTAACATGCAGCGTGTCCTAGCCTTGCTAGAAAGGCTCTGGATGGGGCTATAAAACCAAAGCACAGTGTCCTGCGCATGATGGGAAGGGAAACGTAAAAACAAGTCAGTGCCAATGAGAAAAATGGCGCCGAGAGGCTTTAACTGTATCTCATTAGGGAATGATGGGACGTGTGTCATGGTAGAAGAAAGCTAGGGCTTAACTTGGTAAAACACGGTACATTCAACTCCCCAGTGTTGCACAAACTGACCATGGTGGTTTGAAACTGGGAGTCCAGCATACGGGACATACAGCACCAGAAGTTTGAAGGGATCCTCTGCTACATAGTGAGTTTGAGAGCAGTCTGAGATACATGAGACCCTACATGAATAAACATAACACGTGTCTCAAGCCAAGATGTAGCAGGGCAACCAGCATCATGGGTGTGTCATGTGTGTGTCCAAATGAGACGATATCTAATGTGGTGGCCAGTGGCGGTATAGTAGAAGGTAGAGCTGAGCTTGGGGCTTTATTCTTTAAGTGATGCTGACTTCAAATATCTGTATAATCATAATGAGCCATGAAACCTTTCTATCTGTCTGTGTGATGGTTGTCCACTTGGCAGGATCCTTGGGTGTATTTGTAGGTGATTATTTAGCCTACATTAGCTTCTGGGGAACATTGTGAAGGATACCTTAGTTATGTTAGTTGCAGAGAAAATACCCACCATAAATGCAGGTGTCACCATTTGGAGGGCTGAAGTCCTGGGTCCAGCAAACCAGAAAGTAAGCTAAGCCCTAGCAATCTCTCCCTTAGCATCCTCCCTGCAGCTGCAATGTGGTTAGCTGCCTCAAGTTTCTACAAATGTGACTTTCTCACAATAAACTGTAACCTCAAACTATGAGCAAAAACCCCCTTCCTTCCATAGGATATTTTTGTCAGGGTATTAATCATAAAAGAAAAGCCAGGAGCCCAGTGAGGATAACGGTGACACCAACACCAGTAACGGGATGAAAGGAAATGGAGAACACCCACTGGTGTGGTGGGCGGGCCTCTCCTACACACCAGGCAAGTGTCCTACCACCAAATTACGTCTTAAGCTGAGTCCTCTACACCTTTGACATAGGCAACACAGAAGAGTGACAAAGCGCTTTGCTGCCCAGCTGACTGTCCAAGAATTCTGACTTAGAGAGACTAGATAAACATCAGCAGTGCCCTCCGAATTTCTCCACTCAACAATCCTTTCTGAGGGTAAATCGTTCAGGTGACTGACCGCCTGTTCTCATGCCCACACTTAGCTAAGTAGAGCACACCCCTGTCTTTCTTCGGAGTCTGCCTGTCAGCAGCTCGGCCTCTTTCCCACTCTTCTGCAGTTTCTAAGACCACCCCCCTGCCCTGTAATCTGCTATAATTTGATCCATAGGCAATTCATCAATAGATGCGTGTGGTGATGCATGCCTGCAATCTCAGCACTCGGGATGTGAGGGACAATGTTAGGATTTCAAATAGTGAATTAAGGTTAGCCTGGGTTATATCACATGAGACGTGTTTTCTTTGTGCAGCCCTGGCTGTCCTGGAAAACTCCCTCTGTATACCAGGCTGACTGAATTTAGAGATCTGCCTGTCTCTGCATCCCAAGTGTGGGGTATTAAAGGTGTGTACCACCCAGCTCAAAAAAAGGGGGTCACAGTTAAGTATCAGGCACTGCAGAGAAAATATGATTTAAATTAAATTATGAAAAATAATTTTGGAGAAGGGAATAGGATTGAAAAGGCATATCTAATTTTTTTTTTTGTTTTTCTGTTTTTACATTGTGTGTCATACACATAAATGTGCATGCATGCTTATGAGCCACAGAACTTATGTGGCATCAAGGGACAACTCGGGCTTAGTGGCAAGCACCTTTATCTGGTGAGCCGTCTTAGCAGTCCCACGTTTCTTCATTTTAAAGATATCTATCCTGGGCTGTGGGTGTGGCTTGGTGGCAGAGCTCTTACTTAACATGCACAAAGTCTTGGGTTCAACTGGTTACAATGGATGGAATAACTGCTGAGATGTTAGAATGCTGTGCTTACAGCAGTTTCCAACCTTTCAGAGTCTATTTGTAAAGGAAAACAATTTTACTTAACAAAGCACCAACTTTTTATTCTCAAGGTAGAACAAATGCACACTCTTGTCATTCCAGATCATCAGACCCTTAATTCAGACCATGTATCAGGTTAACCTCACAAGATGCTAGTAAGAATGACATCGAATGACCTCACCAGTGTTGGTGATATTAGATGGGGACTCATGTGTGTCGTACAAACACGCAACACACCATCTGTACCTTCCTATTGACTTTCTTCACTTGAGTGGTCCTTAAGTTTCTGGACACCACAACATTCTTAGTGCCACAGTGGTACCTGGACTCCCCCCACCCCCATGTGTTATCCGTACGATCCTGTGATGTGCGCTTGAAGATATCGGGGGACACCAGCCAATCACAGTCCTGGCGGTGTACTACCTCCCACTCAGCGTCCACTCTTACCAAGGAAAAGGAGGCCTTGCGGTGTCTGTCTGCTCCCTTTTAATGCCTGCACTTCCTCCTTGCATTCAGAGGAGCGCCAGGGCCAGCATGGGTGCTTCTCTGCCCCCTGGTGGCGAATCAAGAACCCTAGCAAGCCTGGTTCTGTGCACTGTACACGGGGTGCTGGTTGTGAACCACTGTTCTTGGCCTATGGGCAGTCTAAGTTCTGACAATTTTCAGGTAAACGAGCTCTTGGTCACAGGACACAAACAGCAACGGGGGAGTGTGGGGGGAGCTGGAGAAAAAAAAAGCACTTGGGCCTTGAATTGACAAGGTTACCAGCGTTTCTTTTAAAATGGCAACAACATTAAAGAAAACGTTTCAGTGAGTATAAGTCACAGAAACTTAGTTCTAAGACCTATTTTAGTGGCTTCTTTCTTCACTGACTTCCATCAGTGCTTGCTCTTTCTGAACATTGGCCTAAACAGTAGGAATGCCTAAGATGTCCTGGGAGAGGTCCAGGCATTTGAAGTCCATTGACAGTATCTTTGCTATAGTTGTCAGGTGAGACTCTGGGGAACTGGCAGCCCTAATAGGGCTTAGCCACCAGTCCTCCACAGGCCAAACAGTGGGCTGCAGAAAGATTTACTGTGTGCAGCAGAAGCCTGTCTTCTCGCAGCATGGCACCATTGGAGAGGCCCCATGTTTGGGGTGAATACCTGGCCGGGAGTGGGTGGGACAGCTAGAACACATCTTTAATCACAGCATCCAGGAGGCAGAAAGTTTCTATGAGCTTCCAGTCAGCCAAGGTTGCACAGTGAGTGCTGTGAAACTTAAAGTGTGTGTGTGTGTGTCTGTGTGTGGAGTGGGGTGGAGTATAGGGGTGACTCCGGGTTAAGAGAACTGTTTCTCAAAGACTCACATAGTGACTCACAATTGTCCATCACTTCAGCTCCAGAACACAGGACTCAGATATACAGGTGAGCAAAAACCACTCAGTCACACAAAGTTTAAAGTATAGAAAAGGGAAGAAAAGGTGTCGAGTGTCTAGATAACATTTTCATTCCTGCCTGTACTGGTCCATTTCTGCAGAGTCCTCACCAGCAAGCACCCTAAGGCTTCTGAGTAGCAGAGATGAAAGAGCTCTTAGTGTTGTGAGAATGTCTTAGAATATGGCTCCAGGCTAGAACCCCAGACTTGGCTGGGTGGGACTACAAATTCCTTAAGAATTAAAAAAAAAGATTTATTACATGTAAGTCCACTGTAGCTGCCTTCAGACACACCAGCAGAGGGCATCAGATCTTATTACAGATGGTTGTGAGCCACCATATGGTTGCTGGGATTTGAACTCAGGACCTCTGGAAGAGCAGTCAGTGCTCTTAACCACTGAGCCATCTCTCCAGCCCCACCTTAAGAATTTTGCTCTAGCAGGTGGTCACTCTCAGAAGGTGTTGTAGAAAGGGCACAACAGAGGCCATTTCTAGTGGCCAATCAGCTCCCCAAAAAGCCCGACTGAGGGAATGAAGGGTAGCAGTTAAGGCCCAAGATTGGCTCAGACTGCCTCTCAGCCCTGCCTTGCGAAAGCTTCAGTACCCACAAGCTAGCTGCTGCCTGGGATTTCTTCGTTGCCTCGGAAGACCAGGCAAAGGTGCCTGCAACCAGCAGGGGTCAGCCTGCATTCATAGTAGGACAATGCTCTAAGACTGCTCCTCTTAGAAACCTTCCTCCGGAAACAGGAGCTTGCCCCCAGGGCTTCACTTTCCAAATCAGCTTTGTCATTCACTTGTAGAAGCAGTGGGCTGAAAACCTGGAGGGAACAGCAGGTAAACTGTTATTTAGGATTTGCCCCAACCCCTCAGCAACACTTCAAATTCAACACCTTGCTGTGAATGCTGGTGTGTGGTAATCTTGCAACTCGGGAGGCAGAAAGCTCAGAAATTTCAAGACCAATATATACAAGCAAGTTCAAGGCTAGCCTGACTTACATAAAACCCTTACCTCAGAGTCTGGAGAGATGGCTCAGTGGTTAAGAGCACTGGCTGCTCTTCTAGAGGTCCTGAGTTCAATTCCCAGCAACCACATGGTGGCTCACAACTATCTTGTAAGGGGATCTGACATCCTCTTCTGGTGTGTCTGAAGATAGCTACAGTGTAATCATATAAATAAAACAAAATAACTCTTAAAAAGAAAAAACTCTTGCCTCAAAACAAAAAGAGAACTGAAACACTTTTATCACAGTGCCTGAACCACAGTATTTGTTCAACTGTTCAAGGAAATTCAAGAACCCAGGAGGATCATGAAGCAGAGGCTCATGGGAAGGGACCGCTGAAACAGGCTGAGTCTGGAGCTCTCTAAGCTCCCATAGCATCTTCTTCCACACACAGAATTCTTGGAAGGGACACAAAATGAAGTGACCTTTCTGAGGACAGACATGTGGGAGAACTGGCAAAGCACTGCCTTTAACCTGTATGCTCCAGGAGCAGGTCCTGAGTCTAACTTGAGTCTAACTGTTGGTGACTTGAGTCTAACCTGACTTTAACAGTTGGTGACCTGAGGGCTATTCATGCTCTCCCCCCCAACCACAACCACAGCCCCCTTTAAACACAGACAACCCACGCTGATTAGAGAAAACGACACATAGATCTTTATTGAACACCAGTGCCAGCACCAGCCTCTTTCTCTCCAGCACATGGGCAAGGGGCCTTCTCCCCTGGCCGGGATGCAGTGGAAGCCTAGCTCCAGGAACTGCTCTCTGAAGGCCAGCACCCTCCTGGGTGCTCGGTGGGGCTGGCTCAGGTCTGCTCAAACTCCTGCTCACAGTAGCCCACACTGATGGGCTGGGCCTGGACTCCTCTCCTGTAAGAGAAAACAAAGAGATGGAAGATGAGTTATTTGGCCTTGGACCATGGCAACACCATCTCCAAGATAACCAAGAGCCCCCATTCCCATGTCGGTGAATCTAAAAATATGACTGTACCCAAATTACTTGGTGACCTCTCTCTAAGGTTCTCAATGAGGACACTCTATCATGTAGGTATCTACTCCCCCCCAAATTCAGTTACAGTGGAAAGAGGCCAGGGCCTGAGGGATGTCTGATGCTCTTGGCCCACTTCTGCTTCTAACACTCTATGAGCACCACGGTAGAAAGGACCAAGCTGGGGACTAAGCCCCATCCTTGGAGCTAAGGCTCAGAGGTCCTAAGAATGGACCTTTAGGGACCTCTAAGCACACCTCCACCATTACCACCATTACCACCACCACCACCACCAACCCCAACATGCTTGGAGATAACAAAATACTAGCTCAATCACCCAGTGTCTCAGCCATGTCTGCTCTGTACTAGGCTGTGTTTCTAGGTTATCAAAGGACTGCTTGCACAAGCCACAGTCAAGGGAGGTATAGGCATTCATGAGTCATTCAGAGCTGCCAGGTTCAAATCTTGCTTCCTACAGATTTTTAATGAAGTACTCAGGAGCTGTATACTCCTAAAATGGGAACAAATATTCCTACCTATGGGCTGTGATACAAATTCAACAGGACAGAGCTGTCAAAAAACAGTACCTGGCACAAAAAACTTCCAAGTTTTAGCTCTTACTCTTTTTTTCTTCTCAGATCTGCCCATTGCTTACCTCAGCAGCTCACAGCGGAAACTCGACAAACGTCTAAAGGCAAAGTCTAAATCAGTTGTCAGGTTACTGCTCCACAGTCTCTCAGCAATGGCACCCGCTCTGGGCCTACAGGAGGGAGAACACAGCAGAGTGGGCCCCATGTGTTCTCTGTCCCAGACTGGCTCAGCTGTGAACGATACTTTGTTCAAAGCCAACAAGCGATGGAGACTCTCAGGTGGTTCGAGGGCTCAGTTCGGTTCATTAAAACCATCCTCATTAACATACAGGCAATGATCCCAAGTTCCTCCTCCCCCAAATACAGGAATAAGGGCAAGCCTTAGAGGCATGCTAGCAGAAAGTTAGCTTAGTATACCCAACCATGTCAGGGGAGGCTGCTGAGAACTGTCTTTACTCCCCGTACTATATCTCAAGCAGGTACCTTTGGGCTTTTATGGTACTTGTTTAGTGGAGACAATGGCCATTCTCCTGCACATGCATGTGGGACATGAGCATCCCATGCAAAGAGAAGCATCATCTCAGTGCCCTCCTCTCAGGGTGAAGCACTAGGTAACTGGAAGGGATTGAGACTGTGAGGTACAAGCCCAGCCTCAAGCCTAACTCCTTCTTCTTCTACCTTACCCTCCTGGCCTCACCCCCAAAATCTTACCAGAGTCTGGGAGCCAGGTTTGTGCTGTCCACATACTCTCCCCACATACAGGCCTCCCCGCCAATGACCAGAGCCTTCTGTTCAGGAGTACCTGAGGGAAAACAACAGACCATGATGGTAAAGCTCCCCTTTAACTAACCTAGTGCAGCCCTCTCCTCAGAAGGGCCATTTCATTTCCTCAACTACAATGTGTTCCTTGCCCCTCTTAACTCTCACCCTGCATCTCAGTCCAGACTCTGGCCAATCAGCAGAGTAGCCCATTCTCACCATGAAATGCCAGGGGCTCCACTTGGTACATGTCCTTCCAGTCAGGGCCATACTTTACTCGGTTCAGGTACCAGGGAGCAGAGAGCAGGGCCCGGAAGCCAGCCTTGGTGATCTCTTCTATCTCTACCATGTACTCTACTGGCATCTCTTCCCGCCATACCTGTATGATGGTGTCTGGCCGAACCTGTCAGGAAAGGTCAAAGGGCAGTGATGATACAGAATTCAGAAGATTCTTGAGGTTCGTTCATGTACATCATGCCCAGGCCGCAGAGAGCCCCCTACTTCCCAGCGGCCAAGGATGCTTCCGATTCCTTTGTCAGTCACACACATCCTTGACAGAGCTTCCTGATGCTCCCCTCCCAGCCCCGCTGCAGCTTCCCTGTCTACATGGAACAAGTAGTTATTGGTTGAGAGCTGAGGGGAATGGCAGTGGGGTCCAAAGAAGCAGAGGATCTAAGGCTATAACTCAGAAGGAAACACAGCACATAAAGCCTCAACAATCCTAAGCAGCCACAATTAAATAAAAGTTTCTCACTCTGAACTCCAGCAGTCACACTTTTGGGGCTCTTCAGGGAGCTAAAGAGATGTCACCCAGTTCTCTGACCGCAGAGCCTATTGGCAACATAGCTGGTCCCTACAGAGGTCGGGGAGGGCCAGGGAGATGGAGACAGGGACAACTCTTCTCTGCCCCTGGCTCACCTTTACTTTATTATCAAATACTTCCTGCCACACCACATAGCCCTTGTCATAATCAGAGACGATGTCCAGCAGCCTGGAGAGGAGAGGAGCATCAGCAAAGTGTCACCAGCTCTGTGTGCCAGCCCTCTAGGTACTGAACCACTGGGTACAACCATCTCTGGGTCTACTACCTGACCACTCTAAACCTGAAAGGACAAAGGGACCCTTGTGGGACAGGGAGTGGTCCTGGGGTACTTTGGTACTGAGAACAGACACCATTCTCACAGAAGGTGATTGCTAATATGTCCCGCCCTTCTTCCTCTCTCACGTCTGGATGTAGAAGGACTCCAGCTGCTTGAAGTCAACAAAGCCCTTTTTCTTCATGAAGGCCTCGATGTTGGGGTTGGACTTCCTGAGAAGCCAGAAAAGAGCGATGATTAGCGCTTCTGTTACTCTGATGCCATGACAACCTTCAGGTTAGTCATCTAGCCTCCTGTAACTGCCCCTTTCACCTAGAATATCAAAACCAAAGACAGCCAAAGGTCTCCAATCAAGTTGTAGCCACCCAAAGCTACATGGACCAAAGACACAGGCTAAAAAAGAAAAGGCCTGATCTTGAGGAGTCTCGAGTCCACGCTGTCAGAGAGAATGCATCTTCCATTTGCTCTCTGGATCACACTGGTCTCTGGCTCTGCTGTCAGGAAGCCTCTGACTTCTGACCTGCAGCTTTCTTAACCTGCCATGTGTTTTTGCCCTTATGTTTTTTGTAGGTCTGAGAGTTTGAACTTTATGACTTAACATTAATTAGGTCTTTTCACTTATGAATCCTGAATTCTGTACTTCAGGTAGACTCATGTTTTTAGATGTAAAACTTTATGATGTGTGTATGTACATACATGTGTGCAGGGTCCCACCAAGGCTGCAAGATGTCAGATCCCTTGGCTCTAGAGTTACAGGCATTCATGACCTGTCCATCTTGGGTGCTGGGAACCCAGATACATCAGAAGTGCTCCCTAGCTTGCACTAACTCTTGAGTGGACTATTTTAAGCCTTCTTAAGTAGGGATTATTTTTTTCCTCTATCTTTCACTTTTCCAAGACAGTTCTAGGCTCAGAATATCCACAAATATCTCAGGGATGTGAGGGAGAAGGCAGGGTTCATTCCAACAGAGAGGCCCTATACTTGCTCCTCAAATAGAACCTCTCTGGGATGAGACATGGTTCCCTCAAAAGTGAGTCCTTAAGTAGCAGTAGTAGGCCCATGGTGCTGACTGAGCAACCCACCCTCAGGCTGGTGCATGAAGTCCAAAAGGCTCATACCAGCAGGTGAAGTCAACTTCATCTCCTCCTAGGTGGAGATAAAAGTCTGGGAAGACAGAGCTGATCTCCAGGAACAGTGTGCTCATGAAGTCGTAGGTGCTGTTGAGACTGGGGTTCACGGGTCCAAAGGTGCCAGACAGATGGGACCCAGAGTAGCAAGGTGTTAATAACCCAGGGACACCTAAGTTAACAGAGAACCCACAAGTGTTACAAATACATATGTCTATGTACACTCCGGCACATTAGGCCTTGTTGTAGAGCAGATGACTATGTTCATCCACATGTGTAGCACTGGGTACTCACGGGCGTCAGTAACCACCACAATCAAGTAAATACAAATATATCTACCATCAGAGACTGAGGCTGGATTGCAGGCCCACAAATACTCATGTGTATGATCCTGCATCAATACATGTTTCCCAGTATAAATCACCCAGCTCCTGAGGCCACTGTCGGTTCTCAAGGGGACAGCACACAGCACCCACTGACAGCCTCTCCACCCTCGTTCCTACTGTCCAGTTCCACATTTCCTGAGGGATGTGTCTGGGCCTGGAAGCTTCCAGGTGTGGCAGAGGCCAGGTAGCAGCCCTTTCCAGTCTTCCCATAGGTGTCATCTGGGGAACTCTGGGCTCTTGGATACAGAAGCAAGTGAGTGAGCTCACCATGCAATGGTGATCTCTGAAGGCTAGCCTCCACTCCTTCTCTGATTTTTCAGAATGGGTTTCACTGCGTAGCCCTGAATAATAAAGAACTCACTCTGTAGACCAGGCTTGCTTTGAACTCAGGAATCTGCCTACCTCTGCCTCTTGAGTGCTGGGATAAAGATGTGTGCCAGCACCCCTGGGCCCCATCTTCTTTCATACAAATTCTACCCTAGGGGTCAAAGTCCTCAGTATCTACTCTAAGGTATAAAAACCTGACAGCAGTGTCTGGGAAACACTTTTGCTTTTGTTGGGGTGGAGGGAGGGCAGAGGGCAAAAGCCTGAATCACTTGTGCCTCAGGTTGGCATTGAATTTTCAATCCTCTTGCCTTTGTGGTTTCCTAAGTGATGGATTTACAAGATGTCTACCAACATGCCTGGCCTCTTCACTTACATACACAAACATATAATACATACATACTTTTAAAGCTGTCGTTTCATGTATATGGATGTTTTGTCTGTGTATGTGCATCTGCACAACAAAAGATATGAGATCTCATGAGAATACTGTTATACATGTTAATTATCTGTTAGGTGGGTGCTGGGAATTGAACCTAGGATTTCTGGAAGAGCAACCAGTTCTCTTAACTGCTGAGCCATCATCTCTCCAGTTCCACCTGCCCATAATTTTGATAGTGAAAGTGCTCTCTGCATAAATAACACCTTTTCCCAGGAGCAGCCCCAGGCAGGAAGACTTTGGGGCCAAGACACCCTTAGAAATGACTTCCGTAGCAGGAGCGAGGGTGAGGACTATGCCTGTAGGCTCAGCCGAGCCGCCTCCTTGCTTTGCCTCTGGAGTTGATGGAGAACAGTTTTTCAAGAGCCAAGGCCAAGATATAAAACATATAACAACTGACACTCTGAGCCCCTCTTTGAGCAGACCCCTCCAACTGCAGCACTGTTCGTACCTGGGCCCCAGGACAAAGTGTGGCCAGGAGTGTCAAATTCTGCCAGCACACGGATACCCCGAAGCCTTGCATATTCAATGACCTCCTTCACATCCTGTGCTGTGTAAATGTGGGTGACAGGGTTGAAGGACCCCTGAAAGGCAGAAAATACCCTTTAGATTCTCATTCACTGTGGTTATTTGGAACAGAAGATATTCAAACACCCTGAACATTAAAACACTTGTCCACAGCCCATGTGTACTAGTGACTTCTTCAAGAGTCTATAATAAAATTTCCCAAAAGTTATCACATCTACTGCTTTCTTTTGTTGAGTGTGCATACCTGCATGTAGCAGCCCCATTTCGTGTGTTCCTGTACAACTTTCTCTTATTTTCTGAGATAAGATTTGTAATGGTAGGAATGGTAAGTTGAGTAAGAATGGTCCCCAGAGGGTCTGAAGAGATGGCCCAGTGGTTAAGAGCACTGAATGCTCTTCCAGAGGTCCTGAACTCAATTCCCAGCAACCACATGGTGGCTCACAACCATCTGTAGTGGGATCCGATCTGGTGTGTCTGAGGACAGCGAGCAACAGGACAGTGCACTCATATCTGGTGGCTCACTCTCCTATAGATCTTCTCCAGCACCATGTCTACCTGCATGAGAACAATGGACTAAGTCTTTCAACTGTAAGCAAAGCCCCAATTAAATGCTTTCATTCATAAGAGTTGCTGCTGTGGCCATGGTGTCTTTCACAGCCATAGAACACTGACTAAGACCAGGGTCACTCCTTAAACCTGAAACTCAGCACTGAGCTCCAGGTACCCACTTTCATTCTCTACCCTCAGCAGACTGCCCATCTGCCCAGGACAGCATCTACTACTTTATCTGAGCATTCTAAGGCTAATGAGATAAATAAGGAAGAACTGTACCCATTTAACAGAATGTATGTAAATAACATCAAAAAACCAAAACCAGGAGATATCAGCCACTAAAGGTTACAAAATGGTTTAATGTGGGGACTTTAATCCTTGGTCCCTGACTTCAAAGCTGTTGCCCTTCCCCTCTGATCGGTTACGCTGAAAACTACTACCCTTGAGAACCTGGAGACCATGTTTGGGTAACATAAATCATACCTTTCTGGTGAGCTCTGGGAAAGTGAAGCTCTCATATGGGAAGGAAGAGTCGTCCACCAAGTGCCAGTGGAACACGTTGAATTTATTGTATGCCATGACATCCTGGAAGGTCAGAGCACAACAGCAAAACTCAACCTCCCTCAAGTTCCAGGGACACACTTATATTTCCTTAAGGCAGATATAAGCCAGCTCTTCCTGTGAGGAAGCATGCTTCAGAGCCATCTTCCAGATGAATCCTGGCCACAGCACTGAGAGCTGCAGTCACAGTAGAGCCTCCTTGCTTTCTAAAGTCCCCATGTATCTTAGAACACTGCCTCCTCCCATCTGACTGTGAGGCCTGCTGGGAATTCAGCTGCCCCATAACTTAACTCAGAGAAGCCAAGGCTGACATATAATATGGCAAGGTAAGGCAGCCACGTGTGGCAGATGGACAATTGCACATACGATTCAGGAGTGTTAGCAACTTCCCCAGCAAAGGCTTTAGAGCAACTTTCCCACGATTTAGACTTAATTAAACTGCAGTCAGATGTGCCTGGCAAGAGACATCAATCCCCCCAAACAGTATAAGCAACACTGTATCCAAACCCATCTTATCCTGGAGTGTGCAGTCTTCTATTTTTCCCAGAGGCTCACAGAGTTACATACAAATGCTCTTTTATGCCCCACTACCCAGAACCTATGCATGAAATGAAGAAGGCCCTGAGGCCTGGTTACCAGTGTGTCCAGAATGCTAGACAATGGCAGGTAATGGCGAGATGTATCCAGCAGTACGCCCCGGTGAGGGAATCGAGGAAAGTCTTTAATCTTCGTCTTGTTGATAAAAAACTGTGTGGAGCAAACATTGGATATATCAGGACTCAAAGGGAGCTTACCATCAGGACAGAGAAAGGAGACTCTCTCAAGATCCCCAAAATACTATGTGTGAACATTTTCCAAAGAAACTCTCCTTCCACTTTTTCCACCAACCTCTCCACATCAAAGAGTACAAGTAACTATCCCATGCCACCCAAGCATGCATCCCATGCACTACTCAATATACAAACTGGAATTTCCTAAAGCCAGAAGGTTTATTTTCTTCAAAGCAATATGGCATCAAGGTAAATGCTAACTGACCCAAGGGAGCCACATTACAGATCTCCAAACAGACTCTCCCCTTACTTCTTCCTCGCCTCCTGCTGGGGCCATGCTTACCGTGCCCTCAGCTGATTTCCAAACAAGCTGGCTGAAAGTCTCCAGACCTGTGGGGAGGAGGAGAGGCAGAGTAAAGACCCAGGAGTGAAAAGGTGTGTCCACTTAGAAAGGGTACCGCAGTGTGCTGTCTATGATCTCCCAGTGAACCATGAAAAGAGAACCACACCCCAGATCAAGGAGTCTGGATCCACAGCAGGGCCTCTTCTGTTCCTGAGGGGGAGGCCCAGCTGCTGAGGGCTGAGGTATGAGAGGCAGCAACTTCCCTCAGGGTCTGCCTAATCAACACTATCTTGGAGTCTACTGTGGCCCAAGCACTGGCAGACTGAGTTCAGAGTGTTGCATGTTCTCAGTGGCGTGGGCCCTACTTCAGGAAACAACAGAAGTTCCACAAAGTATCCTGAGTGCCCAGATTTCAAGATAAAAGGCTCATTAGATCATAGTGGTTAGGCAGGACCTGTGAAACACATTACTGTGTACTGTCTGGGACTCTTCCCACTTGCAGTGGGATCTCAAATCTGTAGCCTTGCACCTTTTGTGCAAAAGGGCAGAGGATTGAGTGGGGTTGTTTATTTTTTCTTCAAAGTATATGGATAGGCAGCGGAACCACAAAAACTGAGAACATGCCTCAACCTTGGCCTCCTAAGAGCACAAATTACAGGCATGAGCCACCCCCTCCCTCTCTCTAGGAGATGGCTGGTAGTCTAGCCTTACTACCCACAATGAACTTCTGGCTCTTGGCATGCGCACTAGCATGCCTAGGCTAGCCTTCTGTCTCAAAGACTTCCCAGTTGTGACCGGGTGGGAGACAGCGTCTGGGACAGGGTCCACTCCCACGGCCATGTGTGCTGCGCAGCAAGTTAGACAGTGTCACCTCCTTCCCGACAATGTTACCTCGCAGGGCGCCCCAGACAGTCTCAGAGACAAGTAAGCACTGGTCATCATTAATGGTCAGGGTGTCTGAAATGAGAAAAATTAGTGTAGACCAAAGCATTCTGTATCAGTCCCTGAACAAGTAAGAAAACAAATAGGACTGAGGACAACACAGGGGAAGATGGCTACAGTCACAGGGAGCTCAAGTTTGGATTCTCAGTATCCCTGTAAAAGCCAGACTCAGTGGCACACAAAACTGATGTGCTGGGGGTACGGGGAAGGCAGGATGGAGACCAACACATCCCAGGAGCTTATTAGGCAGCTAGTCTAGTGAAATAATGCGCTCCACGCTACTTTAAAACCATTAGGTGGAGACTGACTGAGGAAACACCTGAGACAAGTGCACACATGAACAATTATACATATTAAACACATATAAATGAATAAATAATCAGCAAACATCCAAACAGCAGGGTGAGCACCAACTAGCCCTGTAGGCCTGGCCAATGATACATGTGGTTCACACTAGGCAGGGTCCTCGGCAAAGCACCAGCCAGCTTGCTGGTTAAGTTTTCCCCCAAGAATCATGAGATGCCAGCCAGCCTGCAGGGTCCAGTCCAGGATGGTCCTGACCATCCTTGTGACCACTTTGCACTGCCTTTTCCTCCAGGCTTCAGCCAGGAGGAAAATCTGAGAAAGATTCGAATACTCAAGCATTCACATTGGAGACTTCAAAGTTCTGAATCTGTTGCTCAGGACTAATGACAGCTTTACTGTAGCATAAACGACCCCATATGTCCTCCCTCCAGTATTAAATGTCGTTGAGAAAACCCAGTAAAGTGTCCATCTCTCTCTCTTTCTCTCCCTTTTTTCTTTTTTGAGACAAGGTTTCTCTGTGTAGCTCTAGCTGTCCTGAACTCCTTTGTAGACCAGGCTGGCCTCAAACTCACAGAAAACCACCTGCCTCTGCCTTCCAAGTGCTGGGACTAAAGGTGTGAACCACCATGTCTGGCTATGTGTCCACACCTTAATTAGTCCCCTGTTCACTCCAGAAGGCGAGTGTTCCATGGGACTTAAGAGTCTGTGACATTTTCTGTAGGTCTTGACACTTGGTGAGCCACAGTCCCTAAGGTCTTTCAGCAGCAGCCTAGCCCAGGCTAGCTTGAGTCCCAGACAAGAGCTTGCTTTGAAGACAGAAAACAGAATGGTACTTACAGTTTTCTACTGACTCCAAATTAGGAAACTCATTACATTCAGCTGTGACGACTGACACCACCAGAATGTTCTTCCCCAACGTTTGCTGTTTTTCTGTAAAGACAAAGTAATCTCAGTGGGCTGACCTGCCCCCAGAAGCAATAGGCAAACCCACAGCTCTTAGGAAGATCCCTAGCTCTAGTCCCTCTGAAAGGGAGGGCATTGATCCTCGGCACTGGCCCTGCCCGGTCACGGTGAGCCTTTGCTCTGCTTGTGCTCCGACGCCGTTTGGAGTAGCTGGCAGCTATCCCTACTGTTGTCTCTTCTCTACAGCCCCAGCATAGTTCCAACGTCTCAACAGCAGCTGCTCAGAGAGGGTCAGCACACTGCAGTACCTGCTGAGTGGCAGACTCTCCTGCTACTTGGTCACCACATAGGAAGCTACAATACAAATCAGCCATGTAAATCACAGGATTTACTAACATTGTTCTTCCCCCAAAATATTTTTCCATGATCAGTTTGCTTTGAAACAGAATCTTGCTGTGTTGCCCTAGCTGGCTCAGAACTTGTGTGTGGAGCATGTTGGTTCCACACTGAAGGCAATCCTCTTGACTCTGCCTACTGAGGCTGGTATTTAGAAAAAAAAGAATTATTTATTATATACACTGTAGCTGTCTTCAGATACACCACAAGAGAGCATCAGATTCCATTACAGATGGTTGTGAGCCACCATGTGGTTGCTGAGATTTGTACTCAGGACCTCTGGAAGAGCAGTCAGTGCTCTAACTACTAAGCCATCTCTCCAGCTCCAAGGCTGGGGTTATAATTATTAAACTGCCACACCTAAGGTTTAATAATTATAACATCTGGATTTGGATATGTGCATCCTTACCTCACTGTAGACTCAGAAGGACACTGTATGTAGTACTTACTGCCTTTCAAAATTCCCCATAAAGGAATTCCCATTTTGTTAAAGGTAAGGCTCAGATAAGAGCAGCAGTCAGGAGGTCCCCATGATGAGGAAGCTAAGCCCTCAGAGAGGCCGAGGGCATCAGCTTATCTCGTTGTCTCATTGTCCTTTCCCCAGCAGGTTCTCTAGGTAAATCTTTCATCTCAAGGGAAAAAGCCATCTTGCATGAGCCAAGCCACTTGGCAATGTTGACTACAGACCCCAGTCCCATGCAGATAAAAATGCCAAAGCAGTTCTCTCTTATTTCTAACCTCTGAGGATTTCAGAGTGCTCTGATTTTTTTTTTTTTTTTTTTTGGGGGGTCTATTTTGTTTTGTGAGACAAGGTACTGCCCAGGTTAACCTCAAACTTGTAGCAATCCTCCTGCCTCAGTCTCTTGACTGCTAGGAGTTCAGGCATGTACCACCATACCCAGCTTGCAAAGTAGTCTGATTTTACTAATGAACCTTCTCTCTGCTCTTTCCTGGAGCTGTATGTATGCCAGTGACCCTACAATACCCTTAACACCCTTCAAACGACATTGTCAGGGAAAGAATGGCTTGGCAGAAGGCAAGGAGAGTCTTCAGAACCAGAACAATCCCAAATGTTACCCATCTCGAAGTGGAAGGGACCCAAGTGCCACAATCCTTGTAAAGAAAGCCAAACCAGAGATGCTAGGCTTTGCCATGTGTCTACGCCTCAGCTAAGGATGCCAGTCAGTTAGAGTCATTCTACCCTACCAGAGTCAAACAGATCTTTCCCCTCACACTAAGCATCCAGTATCCCCAACCCACTAATTCCTACTTAAACCTCTTAGGGAAAAGGAATTTAACTCAGACCTGTCATTATAACTCTGTTCTTCAGAGGACCTGTCTCTCTAAACACATGTCTACAAATCCCCCACACTAGAGGCTGGTGAAGAACACTGACAGATTATACCTCTCAATGAACTAAACCTGTCTCCTTGAGCCTTTCTTTCTTTTCTTTCTTTCTTTTTTTTAAAAAAAGATTTATTTATTATATATAAATACACTGTAGCTGTCTTCAGACACACCAGAATAGGGCATCGGATCCCATTACAGATGGTCGTGAGCCACCATGTGGTTGCTGGGATTTGAACTCAGGACCTCTGGAAGAGCAGTCAGTGCTCCTAACCACTGAGCCATCTTTCCAGCCCTCTTTGAGCCTTTCTTATCTCCAGTGTGGCCCCAGTGTGACTTCAGAACACTCCTGACTGTCCAGATGGTCAACAGGAGAGAAGAAAGGTCCCAGGCCTCCCTGTCTTCCTCATGGTCCTCAGTCTGTCCAATGAGAAGTCACAAATCACCTCCATTTATTTACCACCATCACAGTCCTAATGGAAAATGGGGGTCAAGCTGAAAACTCCAGGCTCATCAGAACCACCACTTGGGAAGCAGGAAAATTCCTATTTTTTGCTAAACGTCATATTTATTTTTCTAAACACACACACATTTGCTGTCTATAATCTGGGTGAGGGGAATGTGCCGCAGACTCTTTTGAAGACCTTGATCAGGAAAGCCTTTCCCCAGAACAATGGCCCTCACACAAGACCCCTTCTCCAGTTACTGCAATGAATCCTAGCATTCCCAGGACCGCCTGGCTTTGGGCTGGTAAAAGTCGATGCCATGGCTGGGACTAAACAAGCTCCCAGAGAGAAGGTCTGGGGGAGGTGACAAAGCCGGAGGGACACTGGGTCATCTGAAAGGATGTAAACACTGTGTCACCACTTGGTTTCGCCTCTATGCTGCCACTGCGCCAGCCACCTCCACACTCACAACATGCCTGGCATTTGGACTAAGGTAGCAAACACCGGGTGCCATGAGGTCAGCTGGGAGAACAGGAAGCTGTCAAGTCCTAGGTGCCCAGGAGCAGTATAAGCAAGCTTGCTCAGGGCTGGGAAAGCTGGTTCTGCAGTGGCCAAACCACAATGTCAGGGTGGGACCACATTCCTGCTCCTAAGACCTCATGACCGCAGATGGACAAAGTTCTTCAGGGCCCTGTGTCATGTCCGCGAATTCCCACCCTGCTCAGCCAGCACCCTGCTCTCATCAGTTTATGAAATATTCTCTTCTTTGGGTTCACAAAGCAGTTTGTATCCTTTTCTAACTGAAGTAACTGTTTTAAAAAGTCCTAAATGTCTGAATATTAAAGACATAAGCATGGCGTCCCGGCCTTGTCCTTACTGCCAGCCTCACTCCTACAATGCCTTTAAGTTCACCACCAACATGGAATTCGTACAAGGCTCTTCTCATCACACAGGTCCCACAGAGGACGTTTCTCTGAATTCTACTACACAGCTCCTCCACTTCCTGTCTGCACATCCTCTCCTGCCCGTTTCCTTACTTGCTGGGCAGATGCACAGGTGTAATGGCGACAATGCTCTCAACAGCCTGTCTGTCATACCAAGGAACAAAATCCTTGGTCCTGACCAACTTCACATTTGGCAGCTGTGCCTCTCCAGGCCTAAGAGAGAGACGCAGAACAGCAGGACTGCATTCCTCTAAATTTATAGAGGTTCTTGAGGCTCCCATGAAAGTCTTCAAGCTGGGTAGATGGCTCAGTGGTGAAACCCTTGCTGTAGATGAGAAACTGAGCTCCAATTCCTAGCATGTGCCTGAAAAGCCATCAGACCTGTGATCACACACATGGGAAGCAAAGACAGGAGAATCCTGGAGGCCTGCTGGCCAGCCAGTCAGCCCAATCAGTGAGTTCTACATTCAGTGAGACCCTGTGTGAAAAGGAGGAGAGCGACTGCAAAAGATATCTGATATCTCTGCTCTCTACAAGCACACGCACAGACATATACCACACATACACACATGCATCAACAACAACAAAAAACAGAGAAACTTGTCTTCCATTGCCCCCTTCTATTCTCTGGAACATCTTCAAGCCTGTGCCACCTTTCTCAAGTCTACGCCCTATCCCACCTCCTTCAGCAGCTTGAGACCTCACATCTACCTTTCCCACCTCACAGAACACCTGCAACCTGCACCTGACTTTACCTTCTTCTCCCTCTCTATGGAAGACATTTCACTTCACCTATACTCTGGACCTCCCCTCAGACTCCTCTCATATGAAGTATCTTCAAGTGATTTCTTCTCGCTGATTCTTTCCTACCAGCATTAAAGTATTTGCATCTCCCCAGTCTCAAGTGCACATCACCTCAAACACCCACGCTTACTCTGGCTTTCCTGCCTTAAGGAAAATGGAGGAAAAAAACGCATTCTTAGTGGTTGGGACTGAACTCCAAAGTCAGGCAGATTGGAATTTAAATACTGATGATAGTCTTTTTTAACTGCAAGGCCCTGGGCAGGTTATTCACTGAAATGAGGCTTCTCATCTGAGATGAGGACCAGGACATCTACTGTACCAGGTAGATAAAGGGAAGATAAATCCATGAACATGAATATGGCACATGCTAAGTGCTCACATGGCTGCATCTGCTCAGTCTTCGCTCTGGACCATGTCCTCACCTCCACAACATGCTGCTCATGCGCCTAAGACCCAGCTTCCCTAAACATACTCCTCTGAAAATGGCTTCACCAAAATTCTGTGGTTCTGTAACCAAGTTCACGGGACCTTTTCCAGTTCATTCATTTATTCATATCATACATTCATTCAATATTTATTGAGGGCCTACTAAGTGCCAGGCTTATTCATTAAGTGTTAGGAATGCAGCAGTGATCAACATGAACAAACACCTGCTGTCAGGACGAACCTGCTATCCACTCTCCTCTTCCTGGACGGCCAAGCATCCCCGATAAAGCTTGAACTGAAACAAAGCTCACTCTATGTGGCCTCTGGTAGCAAAGGGCTTTAATCCCAACACTTAGGAGGCAGAGAAAGGTGGACTTCTCTGAATTCAAGGCCAGCTTGATCTATATAGTGGGTTCCATGCTAGTCAGACTCTGTCTCAAAATGAAAACAGACTTCCATTGACTTAAGGGGCCTCTGCTCTCTCGGTCTACCTCCTTGAACACGACCATCTCTTCTGATGCCAGCCTCCTCTCTTCCTCCTCTGTGGAGAGCTTTGGGGGAGCTTCTAGGAACCTGGCAGGAATTTGCCATTGGGCTAAGACTATGAAATAGGCTCAGGATGAATACAGCTGAGGAGTGTGCTCCTTGTGTCTTGATGGGTCTTGTTAAGATTCCAAATACAGTAACCATGGGACCTTTGTTCCTTAACCACTCTGTTCATGCCTTCGGACTGACCATATTCTTTGTATGTATGTATGATAAAAAGGCAGACTGGAAAAAAAAATAAACCCTCTTCAGCCTCAGCACTGGCTGGAGTCACATTATAACGTTGTCTAATTGTCTGTTTCTTTTCCATCCTCCCTCCCTCCCTGGAGAACCTGTTGGCTAACTGAGTTTGGCTTGGTTAGTCCTCACTTTATGTCCTCTTTGGACATCTCTACTCCCACAGTAAGCTTCCAAATCCTTCTTTCTAGGCCAGTCCCTCTTGTAGAGTTCTGACACTGTACACATGTGGCTCAGCTGTCTCAAGAGCCACTGGATCTTCAGTGGCTGAACCCCACCCCCCATAACAGCATCCTCCTGAACACTTTCCACCAAGTACAGACCCACTCACTCAAAACAATGTTACATGTTAAACACTGTCCTAAGCTCTAAAGACTCAACAACGAAACAGAAAACCCAATTAAGTTTTATAATTACAACGACTATCAACTCTTAGCATTGTGCTGCTTTCTCACACTCGCTGGGCCAAAGCCTCACTCAGTTCAGGCTGTTGTACTTTCTCACATTAAAAACAAACAAACAAACACCCACCCACCCAGGTGGTCCCTCCACCTCCACACATTCCTCATGTCAATTTGCTGTCTTCTGGGAACCTATGGTATGAGCATCTGATCATGACAATCTCCATGTAAAACTTGATGGGCCTGGGGATGCAACTGGGAGATAAACCACGTGCCCAGCATCAAAGATCATGAAGCCCAAGATTTGACCCCCACACCAAAAGCAAAAAAAGATCCTCTTGTCTAAGATCCCATGGTTTTCAGGTGAAGCCCAGGGGCCACGGATGACCTTAAGGCTCATCCTCTTTCCCGATCTATTCAGGAATTTTCATCATAGCAAGGGGAGCTCTTGCCAGAATCCTGGACTCGTCCTGTCTTATCCACACTTTTCTCACCACAAATTTTGTCCTGCAGTTAAAAAACTTGGCATTTCTTCCACACTTGTTGGGCTAAGAAATAATGCTGGTTTTCCTTTTACAAGACTGTTTTGGCCGTTCCCCCACCCTTTCCTAAGAACACTTATCTTAATATAAGCTGTCTATCTCCTCACCTAGGCTGTGAGTTCCTCAACAGCAGGGACCAATCTGTGTCTTTGTGTTCCCAGTGTCTGATACACGGTAGTCAGTCAATAAGTGTTTGCTGAAAAAATGAATGATGCTAGAATTAAAATATGCACATTTACTGCAATGGATGCATAGTGACTGTGCTACAGCAGAGAGCCACAAATGGTAAACATTAACCTAGAGTCTTCACACACCGAATCCGGGAGGTCGCTAACAGCCCAGGCTCACACAAAGCGCCTTTTCAGATACTCTCAAGAACTTTGGGGCTGTAAATCAAAAGCTTTTAGGCCCTTCGGCAGCTCTGGAAGGAAAATTTTGCTCCTTGTAGGGCACTTGGAAACTATGAACCTTCATCTGAGTGCAAAGCCATCTTTCCCTCCACCCAGATCACTCTTTCCCAAATCACAGCACCCCTAGCTGTTGTGCACTGGACACAAAACCTTGGCAATGCAGAGAAAATGATCGGGGTTGTGTTATAAAGTGGCATTTGGCTTGGCCCCTTGAGGACACCTTCCCTGCCCACAGGCTCTGGCATTCTAAACTGACAAGGTCTGTCCTATGTGCACTCCGTTCTCTGCCTCCCACCTTACCACTCACCACACTCTGGCCTTGCCAACTAAGACACACGGAGCACTCCCTGTGCACCACCAGCTGGGGCAGTTAAAAGAAAAACCTGCCCTGGTCCCTGCCCTTGAGGAGCTCACAGTGTAGTGGAAGAGACACACGGTTACTAAACCCTGCGATGAGCTAAGGCAGACAGCACAACTACCTCCAGAGAGGTTAGAAGGCTTTGCATCAGAACAGCCTCCTGTGTATGATCTGGAAGCATGACTTGGGTTCACAGAGAGGTCTTCTGCAGCATGGGACATATTCGGGTGGGATTAGGGTAGTCAGGGCCACTCCATACAATCTCTGCTTTCAGATTTATTTTTATGTACAGGAGCATTTTGCCTGCATTTATGTCTATGTTTCATGTGCATGCAAATGAACATGAAAGTTAGAAGAGGGTCCTCTGGAAGTGGAGTCACAGACTGTGAATAGCCACAATGGAGGTGCTGGGAACTGAACCTTGATCCTCTGCAAGAGCAATGAGCCATCTCTCTAGCCTCCGATGCAACAGCTGTCTTGGAAGCTACTAACACCTCCCCCAGAAGTGCACTCTCTCACCTGCTGAAGAAATGAATGTTCATGAGCATTTTCCCCCAGCCCATCTTTTGTGGTAAAAATGAGATGTTTCTATTTTCTCCATACTTTAAAACTCTGACCTGTCCCTTTCAGTGCCATCACCACCAGAAGAAGAACATCCCCACACAATCCTCCATCCCGAAAGAGAACTTCGGCTAACAACTTCAGTTTCCAGTAAAAACAAAACAACCCCCTTATGATTTTAAACAAAGATGAGTCCTAGCATACATTAGATTATGGCATTTTCCCATTTAGTAAAATCATCTGCAGATTTTTAAATATTGAGAGAAACCCACCACTATCACTTGTAAATACTGAACAAACCACATTAATGGAACACTCCTAACTTAATCTACCTCCTAATTATGACCTGCAAGTTTCTGGATTTTAAAAGCCTTTTCTCCCCGCAAAGATGAAAGTTTCTCTCTGTAAGTAGCTCTGACTGTCCAGAAACTTCTTTGTAGATCAGGTTGGTCACAAACTCTCGGAGATCCACCTGTCTCTGTCTCCTGAGTGCTGGAATTAAAGGAGTGGACACGCCCCACTATTTTATAACTTTTAGTTTGCGGGAAGTTCACAGCAGGTATGTTGGATGCAGAGGTCAAAGGACAACCTTCAGGAGTCATTCTCTTCTTCTGCTGTGGTGTCCTGGAGATCAAAACTAGTTTGTCTAGCTTGGTGCAAACACTTGTTCACCGAGACCCTATGTTTTGAAGGACCCTATGTTTCTAACTTTTTTTACATTATAGCAGCAAGTGTGTACGAGAGTTTTATGTTTTTATTTTTTTTCTTTAGACAAGGTTCTACGTGTTAACAACCCCGGTTGTCCTGGAACTTGCCCAGGCTAGTCCTGAACTCACTGACAGATCTCCACTGGCCTATGCCTCCCAAGTGCTGGGTTTAAAGGTATGCGCCACCACCACCCAGCTGCAGAACACTTTTTTTTTTTTTTTTAAGAGACAGAAATATCAGGCAAAGATATGAAACTTTTTGGTTATGATACTTTCAAATGTTTTATTTATTTATAGTTGAAACCCACAGATGTGGGCCAAATCTCCACATTCTTCCACCATTGGCCCATCTCAAGTCTATCTCTACTTACTGGTTAAAAAAAACAAGAACAAAAGAAGGGCTGGAGAGATGGCTCAGTGGTTAAGAGAGAGTTTGCTGCTCTTCCAGGGGATCTGAGTTCAGTTCCCAGCAACCACATGATGTGATTCGCAACCACCTGTAACTCCAGATCCAGGGGATGTAATACCCTCTTTTGGACTTTGTGAGCACTGTCACACACAGACACAGACACAGACACAGGGGCACACACACACGCACACACACACTTAAAAAACAAGAACATTCAAACAGAAACATCTCCTCACTGACAATCTTAAGCATTGTTCACAATCACTAGCCATATTCTTTGTGTGCCATTTAGTAAGTTTTCAGTGTAGCCATGCCTGGCTGGTTATTTTTCTATTATTGCTTATGGAGCTCTTTTTAGACTTTTAGCCTTGCCTGCTTTATTTATTTAAGCCCAAAACTGCCGGGTTTAGGCAAGTGCTCTCTCTACCACTGATGGAATCCAAGGAATTAACCTTATTTTTTAAAGATGCGAATATTTGGGGGGGGGGTGTTTTGAAACAAGGAATCTCATGGTAGCCCAGTCTTGCTTCACACTTGGGTAATCTTCCTGCCTCAGCCTCTGAAATGTGGGACTACAGATGGAAACCACATGCCCCTCTTTATCTTTATAGTTTTCACAGAGCAAATACAATAGTTTTTTTCTTTATTTTTTTTCTCTATTTCTTAGAAAGGCTTAGGATTGCAAATTCCCTCTAATGCTTTTATCTTAGAGATCTTGATTTTTAGATATTTAATCTATCTGGAATTTATGTTTGGCAAGAGACAGTGTTTACTTTTTCCAAATGGACAACTAATCACCCTTATATATTTACTGATGAATCATCTTGTCACTCTGGACTGGAAACAGTCTTTAGCAATATGCTAAGTTGCCACATGATATGCTCTTGAGCACACATTAAGTTCCCACATTAAGTCTTGCTGGTCTGTGTCCCTGGCCATTTTATGGTCAAAAAAACCCATATAGCCCCTGTGGCTCATTTCATGTTCCGCTCCCTTCCAGTGAGGTAAGGCCATCTCCTCTCGGAGACCCACCTGCACTACACACCAGCCTCCTTCGCACACCCTTTCATGGCTGCTTAATCTCGATAACTCCAGCTCTTTTCCTTCCCTCCCTCACTCGAGCCCTGTTCTTCCCAGAACAATGCCACATCCCCTACACCCCGCTCTGAGAGGAGGCGCCATCTCTCATCCTGGAGTTCAGTCCTGGTGCTGCTCTGGCCATCTCCCCGCTGACCCTGCTTCCATGCTTGTCTTCTGGGACTCTGGCCATTTAGCCGTGGAATCTCCAACCATGGCACTGTGGAGTTTACACCTTGTGCCGGGGAGTCTTGTGGCTGTCATATGATCTGGACACTCAGAGGAAGAACTAACCCACCTTCTGGCTGAGTAGTTTCCCAGTGATGTGACATCTTCCTCTTCAAACGACCTCCAGCTACTGGGAGCCACTGGGAGCCATTGGGAGCCACTGTGAGCCACTGGGAGTTAAGGGTCCTGCTGAACCTTCCTGTCTTTGGAGTCTCCCAAGCTTTATTACCAATCAACTGGCTACGATCCCTTGTACTAGACACACCCACAGACTTACAGTCAATCAGCCTCAGTCCACCCTAGGTCTCTTGGTCAAGTCTTTCTTTTCACTCTATCTGTGTGAACTGGAAGTGACATGTAAGTGAGAACAAGTACTCACACTGCTAAATGGCAAATATGGGCACCATCTTCAACATCCCACCCTCATCCTAACACTAGACTTCCAAGCACATCATCTCTGAAACCCCCCAGGCAGTCCAGAGAGGCTATGTCTCTGCAGCCAACTAGTCCAGCAACTGTCCTCACCGACCACCAGGAAAACTGCCGTTCCTGTCTCTAAGTATTATTACCACAGATGCCCCCAGGCCGCTAACTTAGGCAATGCTACCTGTGTACTAGGGATGAGAGCAGTTTGATTAATATAGTCTGAACTTACACTATTAACAAATGCCTCCCTCTAATGCTCCTGATTACTAGTGCTCATTAGGTGGCTTAGTGACTCTTCAGAACTTGCTGTTCCATCTGAGATCTGTGCAAATCAACCACATTGACCTTGAGTAACTTGAATGAGAATTAAAAAGGCTTCTTTCCCTGAGGCCTTTCCCACAAGATGGTCTCCAGGGTGGAATACCTCTGGATCACAGGCATCTAAGAAAAGCTTTTCCAAATGCACCTTCCCCACATCCTAACACTGGTCATGTCCTCCTCTTCTGCATTCTTCAAATATCCAGAAAGAAATTATAATTTATTGTATGCTTATAACCTCACATTCAGGAACTGTAATTTTTTTCCCACACAGCTGGCTACAAATTTACTACAAGGCTGAAGAAGACCTTGAACTTGAGATCCTCCTGCCTCCACTTACTGAGTACTGGGATTATGTGTGCCGCCATGCCCAGTACGTGCACACAAACCCAGGGTTTGTGCATGTTCGGCAAGCACTCTACCATCTCAGCCACATCCCCAGACTGCAACTGTAAATTCCGTAGGGATGAGAACAATTCGATTAATGTAGTCTTTGAACTTACACTATTAACTAATTATAACTGATTAACAAACACTGATTGTAGTAAAGATGGAAGGAAAGAGGGAAGCTAGAAATACTTTTGGGAAGTGGTAAATTCAGCAAGGAAAAAAACACTCATTAACTGCATGGTAATGAGAAGAAGTCAGATGTTAGACGTTTCTATTTGGAGTCACTAAGACTAAGATATGATCAGAGCTTAATTTTCCCAGAGGCTGACAGTCTTCCCCATGAGCACTGCAGGGATGCCATGAAGAGAGGACTCTTGATAGATCAGACGGAATCCCCTTACCAGAGCCAGGAGCTGTGTAAGGATGACAAACATTCTGCATTCAATCTCAGTTCTGCAAACAAGAATGACACTGACCCTCAGAGTAGGCTGACAAAACATACCAAATCATACGTGTCTGCCGCTAGGCACACACTCACTTCCCTGCCCTTTCCAAAGTCCCTTTTGCCACAGCAAACCCTGCTATGCGGCACTTACCCAGGAGTCCTGGGAGTGGGTGCCCTAGAGTGTAACAGCCAATTTCAAGGCTCCTTCCACTCAGGTGCTGGTACACACGGCAAACAGCCGGACAACTCCAGCACGCAGAAGGTGGACGTTAACTCCTCATCTGCCCAAGCTAGGCCTGCAGTCTCAGTTACATGAACACAGCCACACGTGTGTACTCCTGTACTGTAACATCAGGGGTGAACAGTAGGGAGAGGTGAGGGTAGCACCATGTACCCGATAAGCAGGCTCCGCCATTTCTGCCCCCAAAGTTTTACAAAAGTAACAGGCTGCCTGCGGACTGCTGAGCTGATGGAGCACCCCCACTTCCTGCTCTTGAGCAGACAAGTGCAAAAGAGGAACTCCAGCCACACTCACGTCTGACCGACAGGCACACCACTATTAGCTGGGGAAACTTAAAGTTACAACTTAAGACAGAGGCAAAAACACAGAGAGAACACCTCCGGAGTATGGTGGTATTTGCTACAGTAAGGAACAGAGAAGAAAACTCAATCCGTTTCTCTAAGACTTGAAGCAGGTAACAAAAATTTTTGTACATGTGCACACATCTTCATGTCTACATACCTAACCAGTTCTTCTGAGCTTTTCAGATTGGTCAAACATACATGTATGTATGTATGTATGTATAGCTATGTATTGGCAAGATTTCACTCAGTAGCCTGGCTGGCTGCCTGGGACCTCACTGTATAAACTAGGCTGCCCCAGAATAGAGATACCCACTTGCTTCTGACTCCTGAGTTACTAGGATTAAAGCATGTGCCGCAATGCCTGCTTTTGGTTTAAACATTTTCTTGAAGGGTGAAGGAAATCAAAACCTATGACTCTAACAATCAAAAAAGCTACAACATACCCAAGCATGAGTTCTTAAGTTTGCAACAACTCCACCAACACCCGCCCTACTTTACTCTTGTCTGGAAGTGGGAGGAGGGCATGCCAGGGTTCTCTCTCTCTCTTTCTCTCTCTCTCACTCTCTCTTTCTCTCTCTTTCTCCCTCCCTCCTTCCCTTTCTCTCTCCCTCCCTCCTTTTATTTTTTTTCTCCATCACTGTTTTGTGGGTGGTCAGACCCAGAAATTTGTGCACACTAAATAATCTACCACTGATAGGCGGCTTCAACTACATTTTATTTTAAAACATCACCAAGTCTTCCCCACTATTATACCCTCCTTCAAAGACTGCCAAGATGTTTACAGCTATTTGGTTTTATTACCCCCAGAAAGGCTCCAAGTAGCTGAAGACAGAAAACAAACCAAACAGGGTTGGGGTAGGAAGGAGGAAGAAGCATGGAGTCTGGTCCTAGGATGAGTGGGGAATGCATCCTGTTTCAGAATTCAGATTCCCCAGTGCTCAGACTTCAAGCATAATATCCTGAAGGTGGGGAGAGCAGCTGTAGCTCTAAGAAACCAGACTTAAAGATTTCCCATATCATACATAACCTAGTCATACACACACCACAGGGGTTGAGCTTCTCGGGCTTAGAATTAGCCAGGGCCGGAGAGGTGGCTCAGCCGCTAAGAGCACTGACTGCCCTTCCAGAGGTCCCAAGTTTAATTCCCAGCAACCACATGGTGGCTCACAACCATCTGTAATGAGATCTGATGCCCTCTTCTGGTGTGTCTGAAGACAGCGACAGTGTACTCATATACATTAAATAAATAATATTAAAAGAAAGAAAGAGAGAGAGAGAGAGAGAGAGAGAAAGAAAGAAAGAAAGAAAGAAAGAAAGAAAGAAAGACCACCCAGCCTGTTGAAGACTATGGACAAAACTTAAACCAAGGCCCTGAGAGTTCAAAATGAAATATAGTAATAGATAAATACATACTTTTGGGCCTCATCTAAATACGGTTGTTCCTAATACCTGCCTCATCTCTAAAGGTATTTTTATCGTTATTTCTCATTATGGGTCACTCCATTCTCCACACACACTCTTATGTCACCATGAAACTTTCTTCCGTTTTAAAAGCAATAAACGTAAAAGCAACCCAGTCTTCTATAAGAATAACCACCAGGTCACTTAAGAGTGGAGAAATTTGTTTTTCTCTTGCTTTGAGATTAGGTCTCTGACAACCCAAGGTGGCTTCAAATTCAGTGTGTAGCCAAAGATGACCTTGGACTCTTGATCTTCGTGGCTCGACCTCCCGAGTGCGTGTGCCATCATGACAGGCTTTAGGAGATGCAGCAGGGGTTTCAAACCCTGGGTTTACAGCACTTCACCAACCGAGCAGCAACTCAGTCTGCAGAGAGTTCTGATCATTACTCTTTCCCGGCCCAGGACCTTAGCTGTGTCTCTCCTATATTCCCCAGATGCATTTCGAATTTCCAATTCTGTGACAAAAGGAGTTCGGGTTGAGACTACAAGCTCCTCCAGCTCCCTCGAAATCAGAGTCTACTCTAAACCCGGAACCTGCGGATCCTCTTCTCTTTTGATGATCTGAGGAAAAAACTAAGGAGGGTGGAGATGCCTTGTGGGATGATAAATCTTCACTTTCAACAAATGAATTGGAATTACCTACGAAATGTGCTTTTAGAGACAGTTTTAACTCAGGAGGTAAGACAACCTCACACCCCCATCCCCCCCTCCACCTCCAATTGTGGATGGCATGGTCTTACCTGCCGGAAAAATGACGGGAAATGGAAAAGTATTCTATTTGATCCTTGACTGCTGTGCGATGTGACAAGCTGCCTCAAACTCAGCCCCCACCCCCAAGCTCTCTCAAGAGGGACTACTTCCTATGCAGGTGAGACAAAACAAAGCTTTTGGTCACAGCAATGGGAACAGGAAAGAACCAACCTTGTATCACAGCTTTTAACACAACAGAGCTAACAATGTTGTTAAACCCATGACATTACAGGCACACTTAGGGAAGAAAAGGCCAAAGGAGGCACTTTAGAAGATTCAGACTATAATGACCTAGGTGACTTACTAACAGTCACTTGTTTACTGCCCCAAGGATGAACAAATCTGGAAGAACCAGATTCTATTTTCAATTCTGGAACAAAAGGTCTTGGGAAGGAGCAAGCTGGATTTGCTTAGCATCTACAGTACCTGGGTCCAATACTGTTCACCTCCGTTTCTGTGGCTCCCCACACCCACAGGTTCTGCACAGCCCTCTGGGCCTCTGCTCGAGTTGCCTCTACCTAGGTCTCTGAAAGCTCTTTGCCCTCACATTTAAACATTTACTAACCAAGTTATGTACCAGACACATGCAGGGTTCTGCTCTGCAGCTCTGGTCACTGCACAAGAAGCCTGTACCACTTGGGCATGTCCTAAAGGATCATCTTAAATGTCTAAAGGCAACATATTGCATATATTCCGACAGCTTGATTGCACTGTGGTCCTACAGTAGGCATTTCTAAATAAAAATAAAAATCTAACGACAACTCTCAAAAGGAGGATTCGGGATAAACTGTGACCCCAAGGAGTCAGAGTAATGAAAGGGGAACGGAGAAGGGGCTAAGCCAGGGAGGCCAGCTATCTGGAGAAAGAGCAGGGGAAGAAAGGCGTGGGAGGTGGCTGTGCAGAGGCCAACGGGAGGGTGTCTGGGAGCCGGGCCGGGGCTGACCCAGGCACGAAGGCGGCTCCAGAACCCGGCAGTGACTCACTTGAGAAGCTGGGTCGGGGCCAAGAGCCGGAACCGAAGAGCAGGTTACGGTAGCGTCGAAAGGCCTCGTCGAGGACGACGCAGCCCGCCTGCGCGGCCGAACCGGGGTGGTACCGAAACTGGAAGTTGTTGGGGTACAGGGTGTAGCGCCGGTGGTAGGTCTGGATGTACTGGGGCCAGGGCCACAGCGCCGTGACCAAGCAAGCCAACGCCGCCGCCAGCAGCAGCGAAACCCAGAGCCTGCAGCCGGCCATGGCCCACCGGCCAGCTCCCCTTCCAGCAGGCTGGGCCCACGTGAGGCCCCGGTCACGTGAGCGGCGCCCACGTGACAGTCATAGGGTTACGTGAGCGAGCGGGACGCAGGGCGGGCTCGATCTCTGAGATCCTTTGGCTAGCGATTCTGCAGCTCCGCACCCGGTGGGCGTTGAAGGATCGGTCCCCTCCCTGTAACCCTACCCTGAGGGATGGGCCCGGAGGGACAGGCACTGCCCCTGGGCAAGGAGAACTAGCAGGACCAAGGAAGTACTGGAAGAAGGAAAACAAGAACTCAACTTCGTAGTGTCACTGGGCCAAATGAAAGATGTCCCAGAGTCCTGTGTGTGATACCAGAGGGAAAGGCAGGAAGTTCTGTAAGTCTATATAGCCAGTAAGGACGGTCTACGAGCGCCGAACCCGGTGCGTCGGCATAACCTCGGAGTCTAGTGCGCAGCAGGTCAAGGCAGAAAGATTGTTGTAAGTGCAAACTTTACTTCTATAACTGAGAAGAACTTAAATTTTCTCTTAACCAGAAGTGTGTAGTTCAGTGGTAGATAGCTTTCCTAGCATGCATGAGAACCCAGGTTCAGGCCTCAGCCCTGAAGTGAGCAGGAGGAACAGTGGAAGAAAAGAGAGAGAACTTTGTCCTAGGTCGTTAATTTTGCTAGACCAAGTACCCCAGAAAGTGATCCTTTCTATAACCTAAGGCTTGTAATCATCTTTTAACAAACAAACAAAGCTTTAAGAGTCTCATCCAGTCCAGGCTGGTTGCCATGCAGCTGAGGATGGCCTTGAACTTCTGACTCCGTTTCCATCTAGTGCTAGGTTTACAGGTATATGCCCAGTACACCTGTCATGGGGTCTGAACCCAGGGCTCATGCATGGTATGAAGACAAACTACTGTCTGTGCTACATCAGAAGCACACCCCCAGCCTCTGGACTCTGGGTTTGGCAGAGCATGTTACATGCGTGTGGGTACACATGTGTAAGTGGAAGGGCTCCCCCTGTCTCTGCCTCCCAGAACTGGGATATCAAGCAACATCCTGCCTTGGCTTTCCCCCCATAGGTTCTAGAAATTGAACTCAGGTCCTCATACTTTCGAGACAAGCACGTTGCCAACTGAGCCTTACATCAGGTAGTCAGAAAGTTCCTGAACTGCAATACTTTTTTTTTTTTTAAGGTAATGCAAACAAATGTTCGGAATCTAACATAGAGATGGCAGAAAAGTTTGAATGAATAAACATTCACAGCTGCTATTGAAAGACCCTCGTCCAGAGGACCTTTATCTGAGGGGACCCCAGGACCCAAGAATCAGCCGAGACCACTGGCTGCAATCAGCATGAGGGTTTATTTGATCAAAGTACACAGGTACCTGTGGGCACACAGTCTCTCAGAGGACTTGCGCGCCGGACAAAGGGGCAGTCCCCTTTTTATAGGGCTTGGGGGGCAGAAGCAAGGTACAGAAGCAGAAGCATAGCAACAGGGTTCTAATTGGTTAGTTTAAATGTGGCCAGGGAGTGAGCCCAAGGACATGGCTCCAAGGAAACAGCTCCTGATACCAGCTGGGGCTGCAGCTCCTGAGAATAGTTGCCTTGGGCTTATCTAAGTGTGGGAACTATGGCAGAAATATGGCTTTAAGGAGGCAACTCCTGGTACCAGTCAGGCTGCAGCTTCCGAGGATAATTGCTTTGGGCTCATCTAAGTGTGGGGACGGTGGCAGAAATATGGCTTTAAGGACACACTCCTGGTTCCAGTCGGGGGCTGCAGCTTATCTGAAAGCTGGGCTTGTCTGAATGTCTTCCTTTCTTTGTCTATTGCTAGCTGGACGGACTCTCATCGGTATCTTGCTTGGCCACCTGGGACCCTGACCTAGCCTGCCCCGTGTGTGCACAGCCTTACAGACATGGCATTTACTGTTGCTAAGCGGGGGTCTTTCACTATGGCTGCTGAGACTTGGGCTCCAGTCCTCTCCAGGAGTGGTGCATACTCTTAACCACTCCGTCATCATCACAACCTTTACTCAGGGAAGACAGACAACGGGACAGGAAACCAGCTGAGTGTGGTGGTGTAGGTCTTTAATCCTAGCATGTGGGAGGCAGAAGTGAAGGATCTTAGTTTGAGCATAGCCAGGACAACATAGAGAGATCTTGCCCTCTCCCTAAAATTAGACAAAATAAACAGACATGCTGGCTGGCTATTTTTATGTCAGCTTGATACAGGCCAGAGTCTTAGGAGACGAGGAAACCTCAATGGAGAAAGTATCTCCAGAAGGTCAGACTCTAGGCAAGCCTTGGGACATCCTTCTGATTACTAATCGATGGCGAGGGCTCAGCCCATTGCGGGTGGAACCACTCCTGGGCTTGGTGGTTTGGAAGCTATAAGAAAGCAGGCTGATAGAGCCAAGAGAAGCAAGCCAGTAAGCAGTGCTCCTCCATGGTCTCTGCATCAGCTCCTGCCTCCCAGGTACTTGCTCTGGCTTCCTTCAGAGATGGACTGTGAAGTAAATGTGTATGTCAAATAAACCCTTTCCACCCCAGCTGGCTTTGGTCATGTGTCTGCTTCACCATAGCAACAGTAACCCAAACTAAGATGGTAGGAAGTGGAATAGTATACAGGCTCTAATAATCGCGGAATCTGAAATGGGAAGCTTAGCTGACCATGAGAAGAAATTTCCTTTAGACCTGCAAATAGGTGGCAGAGCCCAGTGCAAAGTAAAATGTTACCTTGGAGGACCACGGTAGAAAGCCTACAAGTAAGGGTTGCTTTGGCTACTCCCATAAACCCCATGCACCTCCATTCTCTCTCTGTGCCTAGCACAAGCTTCTTTGTCCTGTCAAGGTAACTAACACTTAAAAAAAAAAAGATTTATTTAATGTATATGAATACACTGCCACTGTCTTCAGACACACCAGAAGAAGCATCAGATCCCATTACAGATGGTTGTGAGCCACCATGTGGTTGCTGGGAATTGAACTCAGGGTCTCTGGAAGAGCAGTCAGTGCCCTTAACCACTGAGCCGTCTTTCCAGCTCATAACTAAGACTTTTAAGAGCCGGTCCAAAGTTACATCCCCTGTAAAAGATTTTCCCAGTCAAAATTTTGCCTTTTCTGTTCTCTGCTTCTGCAGAAAAGACTAATTTTTGAGGCAGAAATGTGGACATATTATCTAGTAGCAAATTCTCTTTTTCTCTCTTTTCTTCCTCCCCTCTTTTCCACCCCCCACCACATTTCAGAACTATATAAATATTAATTCATTTAACCAGCTGTCTTTAATAAATAAAAACTACAAAAGACAACCAAATATTACACACTATATACTCCATATGCCGTAGTTAATCATCTACCTTCAAAATAGATGGCAGTGGTGGACCTCAGAGATCACTCAGAAGGTAAAAGCATTTGCTCCGTAGTCAAATAACCTGAGTCCAACCAGGGCTCCAGGGTCCACATGGTTGAAAAAGACACCCGGAATTAGTTTGCTGACCTTCACATGCATGTGGTAGCATGTGCACATAAGTGTACACGCATATACTTTATTTTTTTATTTTAAAAAGATGCTTAAGGGCATGTTCTGCACTCATTGTGTTCCTCCTTCCTCAAAGTATGTTTTCTTTTTCTTTTTTAAAAATTTATTTATTTCTTTTATGTATATGAGCACACCGTAGCTGTCTTCAGATACACCAGAAGAGGGCATCAGATCCCATTACAGATGGTTGTGAGCCACCATGTGGTTGCTGGGAATTGAACTCAGAGCAGTCTGTGCTTTTAACCACTGAGCCATCTCTTCAACCCCTGTTTTCTTTTTCATTGTGCACTTATCTTGAGGATTTAGCCTACAGTGTATGAGTCAGGGAAGGCCTTGTGCTCATAATAAGCATTAGAAGAACCCGGAGTGTTACACACTCACAGGATGCCTTCAAAGAAATTATCTGGCCAGAAGGCTGGTAGCATATGTAGTTGATACCCCGGTGACCTTTGTCCTATGTGTCTGAGACCACACACTGGGTCTTCCCCAGACCCTTATGAGCATGTTTTTCTCTATCAGTCCTATAGAGCCCATCTCTGTGGAAGGTGTGGCATGTGCTTCACAAAGAGTTTTGATGTCACATCTGATGTGTATTTAGCTAACATTGTTCCTCCTTTGTTGTGCCCATGGGATTGAGTTAATTATCACCTGGAAAGTTTTCACCAAATGCTGCTGTGCTTAAATATGCCTAAAACAAACTATTTTATGTCAGACTCCTGGAGTTTGAACCAATGCCGCTGTTTAGTCATGTTGTACAGAGCTACCTTCTTCCCAGGGATCACTACTCTGCCAGCCATGGCGGTTTTGGCGGTCCTAGTACTAGAGGATTTCAAGAAGTACACTGTGACGATAGAATAGATGATGAAATGGTGACTCAATACCTGGCTGACACCCTTCAAGCAAGCATTGTCATCTTGCATGTGTGCTGTGAGGAGAAGGGCTGTGTGAAGCATTGCCTCATCTCCATTGCTTTAACAGGGTTCATTTTGGTCCCTTAGCTTCTCCATGTCCCCATAAGACCACACGATGAATGAGACCATTGTGCCTTTACTGCCTAAGCCAGAACTCTGCAGGCAGGAAGTGTTCAGCTGTGTTTGTCCAGTAAGTGCATGAAGGAAGCACTTGTGTTAGATTTCCAAGCCCAGCCTGGCTCAGTGTGTAGAGAAGAGGGCAGCCTGTGGAGGGAGGCGACAGTCAAGGAGAAACAATGATGTGCTTACTCAAGGATCCAAGGTCCCAGAAGAGCCTGGCACATAGCAGACATTTCATGAGTGTATGTCGGATGACTAATACTGGCAAACCAAAGCAGAGATCTGTGGAGAGTCTGGGCAGGCACCAGCAGACTGCTGTATCTGGCTAGAAAGAAACAGTGGATGAAGAAGGATGAGGCTGGATCATGAACTAAGACTGAAGTAGAAAATCACGGAGTCATTCACTCTGTACCAGATATGTGTCTTACTTGCCTTGCTGTTGTGTTAAACCATCAGGTGAGAGCAATTGAGGAGTTAAGACTATGGTGGCGCACACCTTTAATTCCAGCACTCAGGAAGCGAAAACAGGTAGATCTCTGACTTTGAGGCCAGCCTATTCTGCAGAGTGAGTTCCAGAACAATCAATACTACAGTGAGAAACCCTGTATCAAACAAACAAAAAAACCTAACAACTTTCTTAGTCAGGGTTTCTATTCCCGTACAAACATCATGACCAAGAAGCAAGTTGGAGAGAAAAGGGTTTATTCAGCTTACACTTCCACATTGCTGTTCATCACCAAAGGAAGTCAGAACTGGAACTCAAAGCAATCAGGAAGCTGGAGCTGGTGCAGAGGCCATGGAGGGATGTTACTTACTGGCTTGCTTTCCCTGGCCTGTTCAGCCTGCTTTCTTATAGAACCCAGGTCTACCAGCCCAGGGATGGTACCATCCACAATGGGCTGGGCCCTCCCCCCTTGATCACTAGTTGAGAAAATGCCTTACAGCTAGATCTCATGGAGGCATTTCCTCAACTGAGGTTCCTTTCTCTGTGATAACTCCAGCCTGTGTCAAGTTGACACAGAACCAGCCAGTACAACAACAAAAGCAACTTATGAAGTGAGGGTTTATTTTGGTTGACTGAGGTATTGTCCATCATATCGGGGAAAGCATGCAGCAGGAGTGTGAGTGAGGATGCTAATCACACTTGAGTCCACAATCAGGAAGATGAGGGAGATGAATGGTGATGCTCAGCTTGCTTTCTCCTCATTGTTCAGTCTAGGTGCCCCAGCCAGTGAGAGGTGCTACTTACATTGTGGTTGGGTGGTCTAAATGGGATGGCCCCCATAGGCTCATATATTTGAATGCTTGGTCACCTGGGAGTGGATCTGTTTCAAGGGATTACAAGAATTTGAGGTGTGGCCTTGCTGGAGGAAGTGTGTCATTGGGGGTGGGCTTTGAGGTTTCAAAAACCCAGACCAGGTCCAGTCTCTCTTCTCTCCCCTTCCCTTCCTTCCCCTCCCCCTCTCCTCCTCTTTTCTCTCTTCTCTCTTTCTCTCTCCTTTCTCTCCTCTCTGCCTGCTGCCCAAGGATCAGCATGTAGGTTTCAGTTACTGCCACCATGCTCCCTGTTATGAGGATAATGAACTAAACCTCTGAAACTGTAAGCCAGCCCCCATCTTACAAATTCTCTCCTTTATTAAAGTTGCTGAAGTCAATAACAATAACAAAGACTTCATACCAATAAAACAAAGACAGTAGGTTTCTCCATGCCTTTGAAGCTGGAAAAGCCCTCTTGAGCAGACCTGGAAAAGTATCTTCTAAGTGATTCTATATTTAACAGAGTTTACAATCAAAGTTAATCATGAAGCTAGAAGCAATTCAGGGTTCTTTTTTGTTTGTTTGTTTGGTTTTTTTTTTTTTGTTTTTTGCTTTTGGAGACATGGTTTATTTATGTAGCTCTGGCTGTCCTGAAACTAGTTCTGTAGACCAGGCTGGCCTTGCACCCACATAAATTCACTTGCCTCTGACTCCAAAGTGCTGGGATAAAGGTGTGCACCATTTCCCACCCTGTGCTTCAGGACTTTAGTGCCAGCACTGGGAAGGCAGAAGCAGGTGAATCTCTGAAATGGAAACCAGCCCGGTCTATATAGTGATTTCCAGGATGGCCAGAGTTATATAGTGTGACCCTAGCTAAAACAAAACAAGACAAAACTATGACATTATGATATCTTTCTCATAAATGTTGAAATTCCATTTTATCTCTATTTTACAAGTGCAAAGCTGACTCAGAATTACAATAATTTGACTAATCCTTGATATACTGAGTGAGGTCAGAAAAAGAAACGAGAAGGCAAGAAAAGATCTTTGCAAGGTCTCATTTTATTATTCATATATCAAGGCTAGCCTCAAACTCATAGCTAAGGGTGATCCTTCTCTCTCTACCTCTTGAGTGTTCGAGATCACAGGTATCACCACCAAACTCAGTGTATATGCTTCTAGGGATCAAATATAGGGCTTAATGCATACTAATCTAGAACTCTACCAACTGTGCCACATTCCCAGCTCATTTTAACATTTTAACTCACTGCACCATTGCCAGATGTTTTTTTCTTCTTCTTCTAGATTATACATCTGGTTAAGTCATTTTCCAGCACTAAAAGGTCTTTTTGTTTCTGATACAGGGTCTCACTATGTAAGCCAGGCCAACAATCATACCTGTGGTCCTCCTGTCTCTCTTCCTCTCTTTCATAACTAGTGTTATAAACATCTGTCCCCATGCCTGGCTCAGATCAAGAATTACTATTTTCTAATGAATATAAGTATTTAAGTAGATTGTGTGCATGCTTCTGGTGTCCATGGAGGAGAGAAGGCACCAGACTGTAATTACATTGTAAGCCACAATGTGGATGCTCAGAACAGAAGCCATGTATTCTACAAGAACAAGTGATCCTTACTTCAGCCCCTCAGTCTGCAGATTTAACGGCCATAATGCACTGTCTGAACAAGCTCCAGGGTCGTCAAGTGCCCTAGTTTGCTTTGTATTGCTGTGATAAGCACCAAGACCAAAAGCAACTTGGAGAAGAAAAGGTTTATTTTGTTAGATTTCTGTCCCGGGCTATCATCACTCAGGGAATTCAGAGTAGAACTGGAGGCAGGAACTGATGCAGAGACCACGAAGGATCACTGACTCCTGGTTTGCATCCTTCAGCTCCTTCAGCCTGGAGAAGGACAGTCTGACCTTCAACTGTGTTTATTAGTGCTCACAGCCACGGAAACTGAGAGGTCTGCTAGGGGTAGAACTGACTGATCTTTTGTAACGCCAACCCGAGGAGCTTGGAAATAAAACTGTTGCAATTGTAAGGAGTCACTTGTCTGTCCTTCCTTTAATTGTTTGCCCAAGGCAAGACAGACAGACTACCTTGGGAGACAGGCTGCCTCAACAGATATTCCTTTCTGTGTTAACCAATAGCAGATGAACCCGGGACTCTATCAGTGTGTGTGTAGTGTGTATGTATATGATGAACACGTGTGTTTGTGCATTGATGTGGGAGTCAGAAGATAATGTTCACAATCATCTGTGATCTCCCTTCTACCTTATTCACTGAGGCAGGTTCTCTCAGGCAACGCAAGAGCTCATCAAAATGGCTAGTCTCTTAGCCAGTTTGCTCTGGGATCTCTTCTGAGGTTGGTATTACAGACGGACCACCATGACCACCCAATATTTACATGGTTTCTGGAGATCTGAACTCTGGTCCTCAGGTTTGCTCATTAGGCTTTTAACTGTGCAGTCCAGACACTTTTGACAATCCAAACACATACGTGGACCAGTGGCCTCTTTTGCAGGAATCCTGTACTATTCATCTTGGGGTTTGCCATAGAAGCTGGATTCTGAAGATTAGAAAGGACTAGGCATCCCCCGGCAACACAGAGACTATGCTGAGACACGTGGAGAGAATTTCATTTCCCATGTTTGAAAACACTATTTTTTTCTGGGCAGAGAAACAAGACTAGTTGGATTCTTTGAGGAACTGGTTATTCATCCTTGGCTGTTCATACAGATCCTCAAAAAAAAAAAAAAAAAAAAAAAAAAGGACAATTTATCAGTGTGTGGGGATGTATTTAAAGAAAGATTATCTCAACTTTTGATAATGACTGTCATCAGAAGAAACGTTTCTAAGACTGATCTCAGTCAGCTAGCTGGTCTTGAAATAACTCTGTGTTTTAATGGCAGTGCAGCTGAACGGCAGGGCTGTCACCCTGACTAAATAGACCTTGGCTGTTCCTGCTGCCAGATGGCAGCCCGTAGTGACCAGTGCTATGACTCAGCAGGACTGGCTTAGACAACCTTATTTGATGTTATGGCTCTTCGAGAAGTGGCCACTGTGATTGTGTGGTACTGTCATGACCTGGTTCAGATTTTCCTTTTAAATATCAAGTGGACAAACAATCTCTATTTATATATTTTCTACCTGACTGCACCTTTCCACTGATTAAAATTTTGGCTTAGTTAGAAGTTGGTTAAAGGCACTTAACAAAGAAAAGTTCCACTAGCAAAATACCACTTTTATAGCTAACCAATTACAGTGTTAGTGATAAATGGAGCAGAACTGTGCTGTTATGAATTCTTCCTATGATTACACATCAGGTTTCTGAAAAGCCCTAGGCCCAGGACTGAAGAGATGGCTCAGTGATTAAGACTGTTTGATGCTTACAGAGGACCCAGGTTTGATTCCCAGCACCCATATTTGGTGGCTCAAAACCCCCTTTAAGTCCAGCCCAAGGGAGATCTGAAACCTTAGGCCTCACTCTTGTAACAAAAGTCCTCGTTTCTTCTGCTGCATGATAATGCGGATATAATGTCTTCAGGCCCTAAGGTTCTATGTTAAAACAACCAGCAGTCTATTTCCTAGTCCCAGGACTGGAGAGGTGGCTCAGTGGTTAAGAGCCCTGACAGCTCAGTTCCCAGCAACCATATGGTGCCTCACAAATCACCCATTGCACTCTTCTGGCATGTATGAAGACAACTGCAGTGAACGCGTATAAATAAAACTAAATCTTCAAAAAATATTCTGCATGTATAGTCCCCCTCTTAGACTTTCCGTGCACGCCTTCTGGTTTTGCTCCCCTGTGCTGGCATTACAAGCAGATGACACCATCCCTGGCTTTTTAAAGTGAGAGACATGATCTAAACTCAGGTTCTCATGGTTTCATAGCAGGTGCTTTATCAACCGAGCCGACTTTCACCAACACAGACACACTAAGTTCCCTTGGCTGGCCCAGAGCTTCTTTGTAAACCAAGCTGTTCTGAAACCATGGATCTGCTAGCCTCTGCCACCCCAGGGCTAGCATTAAAGGCATGTGCCTGTTAAAAGAATTCTTTGTTGTTGTTAAAGATTGTCTGTCTGTCTGTATATACATATGTATGCATGTCTGTATGTGTATGTGCATGTGTGGGCAGGTACCTGTAGTGCCTGAAGTGTCCAGAAGAGGATGTCAAATTCCCTGGAGCTGGAGTTACAGGCAGTTGTGAGCTGTCTGATGTAAGAACAGCATATGCTCTTCACCAATGAGTGGTCTTTTCTTTCCTAAAGAACCTTTAGGGCATATCCTAGCAGGAAGTTCTTGGCTAGCTATGGGTACTGTCAGGCGATTCTCAAATCTGTAGATTTCCTGTTTCCACTGTTGGTGCTGTTTTCGGGTGAATAGAAGTTCTTAATGTGAAGGCCATCCTATTTACAACATATGCTGCTCATGTTTTTGTAAAACATTGCGTTTTTCAGAGTGAAAAAGATGTAACTCCATGATGAGCAGGGGTTGTGCATGCTTTTGAATCCCAGCATTTGGGAGACAGAGATGGGCAGATCTATGTGAGCTCAAGGCCTGGTCTAAAGAGATTCAGGACAGCCAGAGCTATATAAAGAATCATTGTCTCAGAAAGCAATAAATGAACGAATAAATAAATAAATAAATAGTTATTCCATATTTGCTTCTTATAAGACTGCTTTTCAAAACAATGACAGTGGTTTCAATGTATACTAAATGCCGGTATACATAGCCAGCAGATTTACATAAGTGTTTTGTTATACCCATCACAGACCCTAGCAAGGTCCTAGCTAGTCCTGTGTTCTGCTCTTTGGGGTAAGTGTTCATGGTAAGTCTGAGAGTTGGGTGGTGCCAATCTGTTCCTTTAATGAGTAGAGTGTTTTAGCCAAGACATTAGTCACTGTTCACAAATGGTCTGGTGTCCCACATTACATCAACAGCATCTGTTTGGTGGTGTGCTTGTTTAATGCCACTGGTGAAGGGATCCCAGGGATCCCAGGGGTAACACAGTTTTCCTACCAATGTTAGTATTCTATCTGTTGTGATGTGGCTTGTGCCAAGACTGCACTTGAGCAAGCTTACAAAGACAGCAGAGGGGCCTACAAGGATGACTGTGTAATACTCAGGATCCAGACCTGGGTAAGACTGTTGAGAGCCTTCTCTCCTCCAGCAGCCTGCATAGTACCTGCCGGCTCTATGGAAGCTGACAAGCAGAACAGAAGTTTAGAGGTCAGATCCTGCTTAATTCCTCAGTGTTCTCTGTCCTGTAACCAGAGCATGGCATGCCTTCAGCAATAAACTGAATAAACTAGATGGTTCACCACAGCATCTAGTTGTGCTGAGCACTGTATGGTGGTATGGTGTTTCTGTTTTGTTCTGAGTTTTTAGGCAGCATCTCACTCTTTATCCAGGTTGGCCTGGACTTTCTTCTGTAGTCCAGGCTGGCCTAGAACTTATTCTGTGCCCAGACTAGCTTCAACCCCATGGGTGCTCACACTCCTCATGACTTCTCAGTGTTGAAATTACAGGCATGAGCCATCACACATGGTTGCAACCTTTATTCTGGACCCATTAGAACCCAACTGCTAGTGTCCTAAGAACCTTGGGCCCTTCATGGCTTCCTGTCTTGGGACAAGTCTTCACCCCAAATGTCCTCCAGGTTGATGACCTAGGGAACCCTTTAAAATATAGCTTGTATACCCATCTCTACTCCTGTGCGTGGTAGCAACTCTTTCCTCTGTACCAACCTCGCTGAGTTGTCTAGAAAGCTGACGGTCACCCAGTCATTCATCACTAAATCTTCCGTCTCCACACGTTGAACCAGTGCCGGAAAAGTTAAAAAGCTCTTTGGCAGAAGGATGTTTGGCTGGCTTTGTTGGTTCCTGCTGGTAGGAAAATGTTGAAGAGGCAAATTCAGGAGGACCATGAGTTTGAAGTCAGCCTGTGTTACACCAGAGGAACTGGGGAGATGGCTCAGAGGACCCAAGTTTGATTCCCAACACTCACATCAGGCAGTTCACAGAGGATCTGTCTCTCTCCTCTGGTGTCTGGAGACCCCTGCACTGACATGCACATCTTCAAATATATCTACATATCATAAAAATAAACTATGAGAAAAGAAGTGCGTGTCATGCAATACCCATAGAGCAGTGGTATACATTTGTAATCCCGGTATTGTGACAGGGAGAAACAAGCATCCCTGGGCCTTGCTGGTCAGGCCAGCCATATTGGAAAGCTCTGGGTTTAATGGAGACCCTGTCTCAAAAATATAAGGTGCAATATGATCAAGGGAGACAACTATGTCAAGCTATGACTTCCCTACGCACGTTTAAATATGTACTGGCACACACAGGTACACATATGTAGATATATGTCCCATACAGAAACACCGCATCCACAAGAGAAGTCTGCATTCTAAAGCACGGGCTTATACTAGAATGTAGAAGTAGTAGTTCTCACCAGCTGAAATTCAGAACAAGTTCAACAGGTCATGGGAATTGGTAAGAGGGTGTGCTGGCAGAAACTTGTAGTCAGGCATGTGGATTCAGATCAGATTTAGGAACCAGTGTATATATGTGAGCAAATCAAGAGCTGATGTGGCTGAGGAACAGAATGCTACCTGCACTGTTGGTGTAGAGCTCTCAGGAGGTGAGAGGCAGGGTTCCGGTGCAGACAGTTGTGTAAGTGGACTAGTGTCACTAGGGCATCGGCTGGGTTGATGTGAGCCAGGGAAACGCCTCACTTTCATGGACAGCCATGCACTGCCTCTGCATCTTGCAGAGTTGTCATTTTTAATACATCATATTTTAGTGCTCAGGGCAATAGTTACCAGCAGTACAGTGGGCCCTGTCAGCAGTGTGTCTGTGGTAGAGTGCTCTTCCATGAGCTGAAGATATTGAAAAGAGGGAATGAGAGGACAAAGAGAGAGCTGCAGGTAAAGGCACTTTATACAAGCCTGGTGACCCAAGTTAGATTCCCAGAATACATGTAAAGACAGAAGGCTATACCGAGAAACCTGTACACACACACACACACACACACACACACACACACACACACACACACACAGAGTCTCTCTCTGTCATCTCTTTCTGTTCCTCCCTCCCTTCCTCCTTCTCTCCCTCCCTCCTTCCCTCCCCCCCCCCCCGTGTATGTGTTAATTTCTTCCTAACATTCTAAGACTGAAATCGATGAAAGAAAAACTAGATCTATACCCAGGATTGTTCTGGCATGTGTGAGGGGGATGTTGAGACAAATTCCGTGACAGCTAGAAAGTTTAACTGGCTGCCAAGATGGAGAGGAAGGAAAAAGATACGACCTTTTACAGTCCAGAGGTCACCAAAATAAAGGGGGACCTGAAATTCCAGTGGGTGAGGAGACAATTCGGGCCAGAGGGGAGGAAGGGGGCTTGACGTGAGCACAGAGCTAGAAAGAGAAAGCACCCAGGGAATCCTGACTTGTAAAAAGAGGTAAGAGGTCTACAGCCCACACCCACCTGGGGTATTTCGGTAGAGAGATGTAGGAGGCCTCAGGGATCTGGGGTTAGCTTCTCGGACAACATTTCCCTCCTCCTTGTAGCCTACTTTTCCTACCGACATCCAGTCGATATCGGCCCAGAAGCGAGAACAGCGTGTGAACGAGGCTTACACCTACACCGGCGTGTTCTGTGCCAGCCTCTTTGGCTTTAGCCTCTTGCTAGTGCTCCGCATGTCCCCACGGAACTGGGTGAAGTTCCTGGTGACCAACAATGGCCTTGAGCTCAACGCAGGACTCTGGACCTTATGCAACCATGAGCTTACATACCCAAGCCACCCTCTAAGTGCCTCAGAATCTGTGTCACGATGGCCACAATCACAGGCCTCATTTTCTTCCTTTAAGAGCTTTGGATCTGAGACGAGACATGAATATGGCTGCCCTTTTTACTGCTGTTCTGTATCTGTCCTATTTCTTATCCTGGGTTGATTCCTGTCCCAAATGAATGAAAGCTGCTACTATTCTTTAGGTAGAATTCTTTCGACACTCATAAGATACTCTCTTGGAAACAGATTTGGATACAGTTGACCCACATGATTGATACTCGAGCGTCCTTTTTATCTGGACCACTCCTCTTTCTAGATCAAGGTTTCTTATTGACAAATACAGGAGATCCCAAACAATTTTTTAAAGATTTATTTATTTAATATATATAAGTACACTGTAGCTGTCTTCAGACACACCAGAAGAGGGCTTCGGGTTCCATTACATACGGTTGTGAGCCACCGTGTGGTTGCTGTAATTTGAACTCAGGACCTCTGGAAGAACAGTCAGTGCTTTTAACCACTGACCCATCTCTCCAGTCCCTGGTCCGAAACATTTTGAAACTTTGACTGCTAAGCCTGCTGCCCTTCAAAAGCGGAAATCAGAGCTGGGGAGGAAGCTCACCTGTAGAGTAGTCACGGCAATCAACATATGTGGAGGACAGGGGTGTGGCTAAGTTGGCAGTGTGTTTGCCTACCATTCACAAGGCTTAGCTGGGATGGCACCCCTATAATCCTAGCATTCAGAATGCAGAGACAGTAGGAGCAGTCAGTTTGAGAAAGCCTGGGCTATTACCGTATCCTATTTCTTTTAAAATCATGTGATCTTGTCTCAGAATAAAAAAAAAAAGTATGTTAAGCCTGGTAGCACATGCCTATAATCTTATTCCTTGGTAGGCTGAGGGAAGATGATAGAGTGTGAGAAAAACCTGGGTTACATAGCCAGACCTGTGTGCGTGTGCGTGTGCGTGTGCGTGTGTGTATGTGTGTGCACAAACACTTGAATGTATGTTAACATCTATGTGTGAAACATTTACTTATTTACACTTGTGTGTGTGTGGTTACACATCTACCACAGCACACTTGTGGCGGTCAGTGCACAACTTCCTGGAGCTGGTTTTCGACTTCCCTAGAAGTCCCAGGGATCCAACCCGGGTTGTCAGGCTTGGCATCAAGTGCTTTTACCCACTGAGTCATCTTGCTGCCCCCCCAACCCCCAGTACCAGAACCATATGAACTGGTTAAGTGTAAGCTCAAGGGTGAACTTGGTAAAAGATAAGAGAGAAGGTCCAAAGGCAGGAAGTGCAGAGGGTGTGAAGCGACTCAGGACTGGGCTCTCAGACAAAGACAACCAGGCCCTCCAGTCTCTCGGGCTCTCCCGTGTGCAGACACTCATCATTGTTTATGTTTGCTTTTATCTCCACGGCCCAGCGTTTCCTGTTTGTTGGTGTGTCGTGCCAACATCAGGCTCAGCCTCACTGCTCATTAGTTCACACAAGCAAGAGGAAATCTACATTTCCAAGCCAAATAATCAAACAGATCCAACTTTGGCCAGGTTCCTTTTCTTGGTGCCCCTAGCTACAGTCAGGCTGCTGTAGGCAAGGATAGGGTGCTTGGAGTATCAGGAGCTAAATACTGCAAAATATGCCTAGCTGTGCGCTTTCCACAGCTCAGTCTCAGCAGCTGGTTCTTGAGGTTACATGGACTGTTCATTCTCAGTGGCACAGTCTTTAGAAAATGAGCTACTTTTAAGTTATTTTCTTTTTAATGTGGCTAACTTGTTGGAGGCCTCGAAGCAATTCATAAGCCTTCATGGCTAGGCTTATGATTTCTATCAATAGAAATGGATTTTTTTTTATCATAAGGAGCAGGCCATAGGGAACAAAGTGAAATTTATATCTTTAAAAGTAAAACATCTCCTCCTCCTCCCTCATCCCTCCTCCTCCCTGCTCCTCTTCCTCCTCCTCCTCCAAATAGGGTCTCAAGTGGCCAGCCTTCTTTTGCCTCCAACTGACTAAGCAGTTGAGGACAACCGGGAGCTTCTGTTCCTCCTGAATCTATATCCCAAGTATTAGGATTACCTGTGTGTACCACCTCACCTGGACAAAACTGAAATACTCTTTGTTTTAAAGGAGGGTCTCACTACGGAGCCCTGGCTGTCCAGTAGACTAGGCTGTCCTTGAACTCACAGAGATCTGCTGACCTCTGTCTCCTAAGTATTGGGACTAAACGCATGTGCCACAATCGATCCCAGCACTTATGAGGCTAAGGTAGGCTAGCCTCTCTTACTCTGTTGTCTAAGTTGAACCCAAATTCAGTAGATAATGAGTTAGAATAACATCCGTTCTCAAAAAAATAAATATAAAAAAATGCCAGGCATGGAGATGCACACTTGTAACTCAGCACTTAAAAGGATCAAGAGTACAAGGTCTTCAGTTACTTAGCAAGTGTGAGTCTAGCCTGGGCTACATGAGAGCTGTGTCAAACAACAGCAAGGTAAAACAATGAAATAAAATGCTAATAATGGTTACTTCTAATCAGAATGTTGCTGATTGTCTTCTTGTTTTGTTATATTTAGTGTTCATTACAATGTTTAGACTGAGCATATATTGCTTTTAGAACTAGAATTAGGGGCTGGAGAGATGGCTCAGCGGTTAAGAACACCAACTGCTCTTCCAGAGGTCCTGAGTTCACTTCCCAGCAACCACATGGTGGCTCACAACCATCTGTAATGGGATCTGATGCCCTCTTCGGGTGTGTCTGAAGACAGTGACAGTATACTTATATACATAAAATAACTGCTTTTTTAAAAAAAGCACTGGAATTAGAAATAAGGTCTTAAACTGGTTTGTGATGGAAATCAGTCCTTTTATAAACTAATTGACATTACTGAAATATTCAGGTACTATCTTTAATTTACCCACAGAGGCTTTGTCTTCACAATAAAGAAAATCCATGTAGCCAAGTATGGTAGTGTACCTGTAATTCTAGCACAGACACAGGAAGGTCAGCTATTCAAGGCCAGCTTAGGCTGCATAGTGAAACTCTGTCTCAGAAGGGGGAAAATTACTTTCAGTGATAATGAAAACTTAGTAAAGAGAATCTTATTAGTGTCCATGGTACCACATGGCAAACTCCATTTCACTTTCCTTCGTCTTAGTCCCTTCTCTAATTTTATTGGGCTTTAATTAGTTACCCATTTGTTTGTTTGTTTGAGACAAGGTTTCAAGTAGCCCAGGCTAGCCTGGAACTATGTAGCCCAGGCTGGTCTGGACCTCCCTAGTTCTCCTATCGTCTTGTCCCGAGTGCTGGGATGACTGGTGTGTGACGCTATGCCTGGCTCTCCAGGTTTCCCCAAGGATGTCAGTTACTGAACTGAGCAGGATTATCTTCTCCTTGCAGATTATCTCCAGTGCTCCAGAGCCCTGTTCACCATCTCTGTCCTCTGCATGCTTACCAGCTTTGGCTTGCTGCCCAGCTCTTGTCGCCCTGCAGAAATAATGGTGTCCGATGACTTGGATCTGAAGGTGTCCATGCCCAGCTTCTCCGCAGGTATGGACTAGTGAGGTAGTAAATGCACCAAGGTCAAAGTGTCAAGGAAACTGAGTGTCTCTGGGGGCTATCGTAGTCTTTCCCATCCTTTACTTCTCTTCAACATCACACCAAGTGACCACTATGTCATTGCATGGAATGTTTAGCTTAATTGTCTAGTACCAAGGTAGAGGACCCTTTCTCATCTTGGCTAATCCCCAAGTTTTAAACCTTTTGATCTCTGCCCTGGGTATGATCCCTACAAAGGAAAGAGGAGCTGGGGGTGGCAGCCAAGGCCAACGAAGATGCTAATAGATTGTGACACCTTTCCTTTTGGTCCCAGCTGTCTGCTTGCTCCTCTGCCTCAACCTGTTTCTGGTGCAGGTTGAATGGTACACAGAGAGTGCCTTGGAGTCTGAGTTCCTGTGGACCTATTATGTTAATTGGTGCAGTGACGTCTTATATATCTGTGCTGGCCAGTCAACCCCCCCCCCCCGAGCTGGCATTAGGAGGAGGGAACAGGAAGTCATTTCTGTGACAGGAGGTAGAAGGGGGAAGAAATAGACACATGGCAAGTTTGTACTTGGTGAGGTGGGAAAGCAATGGTTTGATCATCTAAAGCTTAGAATTAGTAACTTGTTCTCTCGAAAAATGAGGTGTGGATGGGCTGAGTAATTTGTTTAAGGGTTCACAGAAAACAAGAGCATACTCATTGAAATCCAGGGGAGTGAAGCGTTCCTCCAACCAGACGGTAAATGAGGACTACGAATTTTAAGAGCTAAGAGACCATCTGTCTGTTAAACTACACCTTGTTTTCCCCTTCTTCTAGGGATCATCTCTTTCCTCAACTACATAACTTTCCAATCTCATCCTCCTTATGGGATTGTCAGATAGGATCTGCAGCAGAAGTCCAGGCTGGGCTTTGGGCCAGTGCCAATACCAGTGCCTGCTACTGCTGACGTGTCCTGTTCAGAGATGCAGTGTCTAAGTGGGAGACGGGAAAAACTACGGAACACGAGATGGGAAACACTAGCTGCCACAAGACTGTGATAGGAAGACAGAAGGCTAAATCCTGCTGTCTTAAAAATAAAGAAAGAGAGGCCAGTGGGACATGATGGTGAAATTCTCAATGCGACCTTCTGATATCATGTTTATAGTGGCATGAAGGCTAACAAAACGTCTTTTGTGTGCACCGCATCCAAAATATGTAAGACAGTCCTGGAGAAAGAAAGGGAGGGCTGGAGAAATGGCTCAGCAGCTAGCAGTGCTGGCAGCAGAGTCATGGGATTGAGAGTTGGAATCCCGGCACCCATGTAACAAGCCTCCTCGAGGACTAGGTGGAGCTGCGGAGATGGGATATCAGCATTCTCTCCTGGAGTGCAAGCGCACACACAAATATGTCTTGAAAATAAAAGAGAAGATGGTGAGAATTCGCTGAGAAATTATATTTTATTCTTGCAAAAGAGTTATTTTTATTTATTTGTATGTGTCTCTCTGTGAGTGTATCACCTGTGTGCGAGTGCCTGCAGAGGCCAGAATAGGATCTCCTGAAACTTGAGTTATAGGCAGCTGTGAGCTCTCTGACTTGAGTTACGGGAGCTAAAATCAGGTCCTCTGGGAAAGCAACAAGTGCGCTGTAATTACTAGAATTCTCGCTGAGATATTTTTAATCATGATGATGGTGGTGGTGATAGAATTTAGGATCATAAGTAGAAAAGGCTACCAGTCAATGCTCTACGTGGAACAGAGAACTTTTCAGGCAATGGAAAATCCCATGAACCAAGTGAACCTTGATGAAGGAGAACTCTAAGTTGTTTTACTGCCTATGGCTTTGGGCATTCTCAGGTTGAAGACAGTTGGGCAACACTGATGGATAGGGATTGAAAACCACCAAAGGTGAAAACATCAGCTACCCAAAAAAGCTGAGAGGTTCTGGATGGATTCTGGGGGACTCATGGAGATCCCAGTTCTTACGAGGACTGATACTTAAACTGCTGTGTCCAGCCTGGCCTACAGAGTGAGTTCCAGGACAGCCAGGGATACATAGAAAAACCTGTAAAAGAATGATTCCTAGCTGATATTTAACGAGGCATTCACAAACTCACTGAAATTCTCTAGGACATTTGTAGTGATGGAAGGGAAGAGGGGGTCAAACCAAGATGAACAACTCACACACCAGAAACAAGTCATCCACAACAAACTAAACACCAGCAGGTGTTGAATATAATCCCAGGATGCAATGTGCTCTCATTTCAACAGTGAGTAGAAGTAAGGAGGATGGAGATCTCTGTGGTGTGGGTGCAAGGGACTTGGCATACTCCCAAGACAGATTAGGGTCAGGCCTACAGCTTTAACTCAAAAAATTTTTAGTAACTTAGTTGAGTTAAACAGCTGCCAGTCAGTGACTAGAGCTGTAATTTATTTAGAACTCGGGCTCAAGGTGCAGAAGGTTGCAAATGGAAGTAATGGGGCAGCCCCACCGGGTCACTCACTGTTGCTGTGGTGCTCCTGAACAGCAGAGCAGTGCAGGAGCCTGAAGCTCTGTATCAGAAGAGCCAGCCCTCACAGCTGGGTAGTTTGGAGCCTCACAACTAAGATAAAGCTGGACACCGCGCAGTTCTGTAATCCCAGACTCCTACAGGAACGGGAGGCAAAGCAGAGGATCTTTGTGAGTTCAAGGCTAGCCTAGTCTACAGATTGAGTACCAGGACAGCCAAAAGTACATAGAAAAACCATGTCCTGAAAAACCAAAAGAAGATGAGGAGGAGGAGGAAGAAGAGGGGGAAGAAGAGAAAGAGGAGGAAGAGGAGAAAAAAAATCATGGATATTTTAAAAGTAGGCACTGAAATAACGATTCGATAGAGTTATAGGCATTGTGGCTCATGTCTGCAATCTCAGCACTCAGCAAGCTAACGGAGAAAGATCAAGAATTTAAGGTTATCCTCTACTACATAGCAAGTTTGAGGATAGCCTAGACTATAATATATGTAGGACTCAGGTCTTAATTGTCAACTTAATACAGCCTAGAATTACCGCACAAGAGTTTCAAGGAGGAAATTTCTACACTGGGTTGATTTATGGGCGTGTCTTTAGGAGATTGCCTTAAGTTCATTGATGTGGGAAGACCAAGCCCACTGTTGGTGGCCGCATTCCCTAGGCAATGATGAAGAGTGGCGACTATGAGCTGAGCACAAGCAAGCTAGTGAACATGTTTGCACTCATTTACTTCTCTCTCCCGCTGACTGTGACTGTGACATAAGCACCTGTTTTAAGTTCTGGCAGCGTTGGTTTCTGTGCTGCGATGGACCATAATAATACATAAAAATAAACGAATAATAAAGCTAAAATACGCCCTCTTTTCCTTACATTGCTTTTCACCAGCCCATTTTATCATAGCAACAGCAATGGAGCTAAAACATAGACTATAATCTAGGAAACACTCAATAAAAGAGAAAGCAGCCTGGCTTAGTGGTACATGCTTTACAATCCTGAGAGCCTGAGGCAGGATGAACCATTTGGCTATATAGGAAAACCCTAGTCAAAGAAAAAGAGGAAGGCAGGAAAGAGGGAGAGAGGCAGGGAAGGAAGACTTTATTTTCAAATATCTAGAATATTAAAAAAAAAAAACTATGATGATGTCAAAAATGCTAAGAGCTGTCTCTTTGTCTTTTTGTCCTAATTATAACAAAATTAAACTTATATTCAGTTAACAGAATGACTAAGAGAAAGGATTGTCATTTTAATAACTTGTCAATGTAGATACAACAGAGTCTCAGTGGAAGTGACAAACTATTTGGAGTTAATCAAGAATGAGTTTTGAAAATCAAATCCCTAAGGGGCTTAGGCTCAGTGGGATCATGTTTACCTAGCATGTTAGAGGTGTGGGTTGAGGCTCCAGCACTACACAAAAATAAAGTGAGACCCTAAAAACATTTATTAGAAATAAAATTTATAGTTTAAACAAATGAGTGATGCATATAATCCTCAAGCCTTCGAAACAATTTTTCGTATTTTTAAAATATGAATAAACAGGTTTTAACATTATTTCAGATATTAATTACTTTCTCTGTTTCCATGATAAAATATCCCGATAAAAGCAACTTAAGGCAGGATATATTTTGGTTTATAGTCTGAGGGTACAGTCTGTCACCATGGGGAAGTCAAGGCAGGAGTTGGAAGCAACTGGTCACATTATATCCACAGTCAGGAAAAAGGGAATAGTGAATATCCCCACTGTCTTCTTATGCAGTTCAGGACCCAAGGCCAGGAAATGGTGCATCCACATGTAGGTAGGGTCTTCCCAGTAAAGTCACCTAATCCAGATAATCCCTTATAGGTGTGCTAGAGGCTTTCTCCTAAGTGATCATAGATCCTGCCAAACTCACAGTTATCACAACCAAAATCTCATTCTTTGAACAAAAACTGAACAGAAGACAAAGTACTGCACCTGGAGAGATTGTGCAGTGGTTAGCGCACTGGCTGCTCTTTGAGAGGATCTGGGTTTGGTTGCCAGCATCCACTTGGAGGCTCGTAACTGAACTCTTTCTAGTAGGGGATCTGTTCTGTCCTTTGGCCTCTTCCAGCTCCAGGCACACATAAGGCACATAGAGATATACGCAGGCAAAATATCCATACACATAAAAATGATTATTTTTTAATAAAGACAAGCTACAATTATAACCAAGGGGTAAAGAGAAGAAAACTTAAATAATAGAACCAAAAAGAGAAATTTAGGGGCGGGAGAGATGGTTCAGTGTTAATATCACTGACTGCTCTTCCAGAGGCCCTGAATTCAAATACTGACAACCAATATGGTGACTCACAACCATCTGTAATGAGATCTGATGCCCTCTTCTGGTGTGTCCGAAGACAGTGTACTTATATATAATAAATAAATAAAAATTTTAAAAGGGAAAATGTAGCATCCACCTTTAATCCCAGTTCTCTGGGTGCAGAGGCAGACAAGTCTCTGAGTTTAAGGCCAGTCTAGTTACAGAGTGAGTTCCAGAACAGTCAGGCCTACACAGTCATGTCTAGAACACCCCACATCCCGGATTTCTGTGACTCTTTATATTACAAAACCAGGTCAAACACTGCTAAACAAAACACTACAGAGGTGATTATACATACCTCCCACTGTGTCAAATCAAGAGGCACATTGTGTGGCGTCATCTTGATACTGCGACACTTGGCCAAGTATTTCCATTGAAAAGGTAGGTTTTCCCCCCTTGGAGCTAACAAAAATTTGGGGGAGTGATAATTTGATATTCTGTTTCCAAAGAATTTAGCAAGGACATCACAAGGTGAAGAACAGAGTGAGGTAACAGAATATCCAACCCGAAGACTGGAAACAATGTATCAGGCAGATGAAACGCTTTGATCCTGAACTTCTCAAAAGTGTTTCGACATTCTTTTGACAACTGGGCAACTTTGAAGACTGCATTTATGTTGGTGGTTGTGCTAGGTGAATGTGATGCTTCCCCTCCGAACTCGGAATAATGTGGGTATGAAAGAGAACATCCTTGTGGCTTAGGAGGCAAACAGATATCTGGAGGTGAAATGTCATGGTGTGTGTTGCCTGCTTTCCGATGGTTTGGCAAAAGAAAAAGAAATATGTGGAATCCCAGAAAACCAATAGGCCGAGATGGTGACAGCTTAGCCCAGGCACACATACTATGAGAACCTATATGCAGGGGCTGTGGTCAGGACTGAGTGTCTTTCTCTATAGATTACCACCTCATTTCTAAACATTCTATTCTTATTTTTTATGTGTATAAGTGTTTGCTTTTTTTTTTTTTTTTGTATGTGTGCCACTTGTGTGCCTGGTGCTCCCAAAGGCAGGAAGAGGTGGGCGGATAGCCTGGCACTGGAGTTACAGGCAAGGTGTAAGGCATTTTTTCTGGAAGCTGGGAACTGAACTCTTGAAGAGCAGCAAGTGCTCTTAACCCCTGAGCCATCCCTCCAGCCCTTCCACCTGAGTTTCTGAGACAGGGTTTTTCACTAAACCTGGAATTTATGAACTTGGTGAGAGTAGGTGGCTAAGGAAGTCCGGGCACGTGTACTGTGCCTGCTACAACCATGCCTCCTTTCCTTACTGTTCTCAATCCTCGGATCTTGAGATGAAGAAGAGTATAAAATGGGAAAATATTGATGTCATTTGGAGCATTAAGTTCAGCAACTAAGAATAGCACAATTATCAAGCTTTGTGTTTGTGGAGTGAAACACCTGAGACTGGGCGACTGATAAAGGGAAAATTGTATTTATTTATTTATTTATTTATTTATTTATTAAAAGACAGGGTTTCCCTGTATAGTACTGGCTGTCCTGGAACTCACTATGTAGAACAGGCTGGTCTTGAACTCAGATAACTGCCTCTGCCTCTGGAGTGCTGACATTAAAAGCATGAGAGATGTTTAATTAAATAAATTACAAAGATCAAGTGGAAGCGGCAGTCTTTTGGCTTCTGGAGAAGGTGTATATTGGTGGTGTACTATGATGGGGACACAAATTTGCTCCTGAGAACGCTCATGTCTCAAACCAATACAGAGAGTCAAAGACGTTTCAACTTCTGTTGTATATTTCTTTCTATTAGCTATCTCTGTCTGTCTGTCTATCTATCCATCTATTTTTTTTTTTTTTTTTTGAGACAGGGTCTCATTATGTAGTCCTGGCTATCCTAGAACTTTGTAGACCAAGCTGGCCTTGGAATTACAGAGATCCACCCACCTCTGTCTCTGGGGTTAAAGGTATGCACCATCACAACTGTTCTAGTTTTTTTTTAAAGGACTTTGAAAGAATTACACTAAGTGTGTAACTGTGTGTAGGCATGTGTAATGCATACATATAGATGCAATGGAGGCCAGAAGGCAGACATCAGGCTCCACTGAAAGTGGAGTTTCAGGGCATCTGTATTGTGCAGTGTGGTGCTGGAAACTGACCCAGGTCCTCTCCGACAGCAGCAGAGACTCCTGACAGCTGAGCAGTATCTCCAGCCCTGTAATTTATTTTGATGAAACACTTCCAATAATCCTCCCAAAAAATATTTTTTCCCAATAGTGCCACCCAGGGGTGGGGGACCAGTCCTTTGACATATAGGCCTTTGGGAGATATTAAACATCCAAATCATACCATGTTATAAAAAGAGGATGATCCAGAAGAGGGGGATAGGTTTTCTTCCTTTTCCAATAGCCATTGAGAAAATTCTACTAGCCAAAGTCAGAGAGTCTGGGCATTTCCTACAGAGAGGGGGGATTACTTTGTCTTTGCACCATTGCAATAAATATATCTATTTACTCACATATGTATTACATATGTGTGTGCACTCGTGCACATGTGCATGCACACACAGACACACACACACACACACCATTGTTACCACTCAAAAAATGGCCCTGGAGAGGTATTTATAATCCCCACACTCAGAGTTAAGAAAATGAGAGTTTAAGGCCATTCTAAGTTACAAAAGATGATCCAGGCTTGATCGCTCCAAACTTACCTTTTTTATCTACTGCACTTTCTTTCATTCATTTTAACAAATACCACTTGAGAACCTACAATGGATCTGAAACAAGATGGATTTATGCCGTTTTCTGGAGCTCAAGGTTTAGTAGCTGAGGTCAAATCTATCCTAAACAGTTCATTACTTACCATTGTGTTAAATCACAGGAGAAAGGTATGGAATGCTATGAGTCCAGAACAGGCTGAACTAAGTAAAACTCTTTTTGTGGACATAAATGTCCAAATCTCTTAGAAGAACACTTAGGAAACAAAGCTGGAACTGGAGGGCTGGCTCAGCAGTTAAGAGCACCTGTTGCTTGCTCTCCCCCCTCCCCAAGAAAACCTAGGTTCAGCTTCCAGCATTCATGTGGCAATTCATAACCATCTTTAATTCCAGTTCCAGAAGAGCCATCACCCTCCTCCAACCACCGCAAGCCACATGCATTCAAATGGCACACGTACATACATGAGGCAAAACACTCATACACATTAAATTAAATTAAAAAGTTTTAATTAAAAAAAAAGAATCAATGCTTTCAGGACAAAATTTAACATTAAACTCCTCCAAGGCTTTTCTATTACGCTCTTGCTAGGTAGGGTATGCATTTCCCTGGTTCCACACACTTGCAAATACTTAATGTATGCACTTGCCTGGACACGTGTTTTGCACCGATTGTCTTCCTGGTGTCAACGGAGGCCGAAAGAGGTCATCTGAGTCTCTGGAACTGGAGTTAGAGATGGCTATGAGCTGCCACTGATTTGCTGGGAACAGAATCTGGCTGGATCCATTACAAGAGCCACCACTGTTTTTCAGCCCTGTGGTTGTAGCGATCGCCTATCTCACCAGCAAGAAAGACACGCCACAACAGGATCCTTCTACAGGCGTTTATTTTGGGTTTGATTGCAGTGGGGAAAGACCCTGAGCCCAGAAATCAACCCTCCTTATATATGCTTAGTAGAAATGTGTCGCTACCTGATTGGTGCATTCTGTGCATCCTAATTAGCATACTTGGGACTAGAGAACGAGTCAGCATGAGTCAGCAAAACAGGCATATTCACGTGCGCACTTAGGATGTTTATCTCAAAACTGACCAACCTCCCTTCGGGCTGGGCACCATCTTGTAATGGTGAATGTGGTGGCTTCCCACATCTGGTTATCAAACTTTTCTATTGATTTGAAATGGAGACTGACCCTTGGGCCTTAGCCCCTAGATTATCCTCTTACCTCCAGATGTTTCTCTCTATTTTATATTATCATATAATTCAACTTTTGTTTGTTAACAAGAATTCTGATTCAGTCAGTTCTAGGTTGGACCTGAGGATCTGACTCTTTGTAGCCCTTCAGGGATGCATAGCTTACTGGTCCACAGATTTCAGTTCATGTAAGAAAGCTCTAGAAAGGACAACCTTGGCTTTGCCCTGCCTGCCTGTGTTTTGAATCTCAATAGTTCTTCCAGCAGCTTTTGAATGCCTGGGCTTCATTTCTAAAACCTTTTCCTCCAGTTTCCTTCTCGGGACTAGTGAACACACCTTCCACTATGTATTTATTACGTACTGTTAGGCGTGTGCTAGTGTTAATGCCCTGCCCTACATCTTCCTCATACAGTTCCCTTCAAGGAGAGCTTAGGCACAGGGATTGGGACATGTGGAATAGTAGTCAAAAGCTCTTTGCTTGTGCTAGGGCCTGGGTTTTATCTTTAACAACCAACCAAACCAAGAAATAGCAATGATTTTGTAGACTGTAAAGGTAAGGCAGTAGCCACATGAGGGACATTATAGAGATAAACCCAAGAACAAAGAAACTTCCTGTCATGTGGTCATTGTTTATCAAGTGAGCTTTTTATAGTATCCCTTTAAAAATAATTATTATCATGGCTGGAGAGATGGTTCAGTGGTTAAGAACATTTGCTGGTCTTGCACAAGACCCTGGTTTAGTTCCCATATAGATGCTCATAACCATTTGTTTTTATTTTTTAAAGATTTATTTATTTTATGTATGTGAGTACAATGTAGCTGTTTTCAGACACACCAGCAGAGGGCATCAGATCTCATCACAGATGGTTGGGAACCACCATGTGGTTGCTGGGAGTTGAACTAAGGACCTCTGGAAGAGTAGTAGCCAGTGTTCCTAACCACTGAGCAATCTCTCCAGCCACTCATAACCACTTGTAACTCCAGTTTTAGGAGGTCTGATGTTCATTTCTGGCCTGTGAGGGAACCAGACACACATGTGGTACCAAGAGGTACAAACGGAAAAAACACCTATATACATAAGCTAAATGTAAGGATGTAGATAGTACTTATTAATATTAGTATGCATTTTGTGTTTGTAAAGTGTGCATGCATGGATGTGTCACAGGAAGTGGGTAGAGGTAAGAGAACAACTTTGTAGAGTTGATTCTCACTTTTCACCTTTTTATGGGTTTCAGTTGGTAGAACTACTTACTGTCTTAGTTAGTGTTTTACTGCTGTGAACAGGCACCGTGACTGAGGCAACTCTTAGAAGAACAACATTTAATTGGGGCTGGCTCACAGGTTCAGATGTTCATCCCATCATCATCAAGACAGGAGCATGGTAACATCTAGGCAGGTACAGGAGGAGCTGAGAGTTCTACATCTTCATCTGAAGGCTGCTAACAGAATACTGGCTTCTAGGCAGCTAGGATGATGGTCTTAAAGTCCACATCCAAAGTGCTACACCTATTCCAACAGAGCCAAACCTTCTAATAGTGCCACTCCCTGGGCCAAGCATATACAAACCATCACAGCTACATGCAGGCAAAACATCCATATACATAAACTAAGAATAAAATAAAAATTGCTTTTTGTGCTTGTATTGATCTTGAAGGGAGAAAGCACAGCCTCTACATGTGGAACTACACTCGCAAGTCTACTGAACCGTAAGTGCTTGGGAATGACCTGAGAGCAACAGCATCATTGCTGCCAAAGACCACACATCCATCCAGAGTGTGACAGGCTTTGCTATTCTACATGCTCCTTGCCTTGACAGATGGCCTGGCTTAAAAAAGAGCCCTTTAAGATGATAATGGGCTGAAGCCTTGTGAAGCTGTAAGCCCAAATAGCCTTTTCCTTATTAGAGATTCATTTGTGTTGCCCTGTTGTGGGTATTCTTTCTCTTTTGTTTTGAGTGTTTGTTTGTTTGTTTGTTTTGATGGAGAGTCTCATCCTGTAGTTCAGGCTAAGAAGATGACATGAGTTTGATCCCAGAACCCCATGTGGTAGACAAGAGAATTAACTCCTGGAGGTTGTCTTCTGACCTCCACATGCAACTCCCCAAATAAAGAGATTTCTAATAAATTAAAAATAAAAACATTAAAAATACTATCATACCAATCTACCTTCAGGTCCCAAGAAATCATTTAGGAATGCATGGTCTGAATTTTCTGAGAGACTATCTCAAATGCTAAATTTTGGAGGACGGGAATGGTTCTGAGACAGGATTTTTCTGCGTATTCCTGGCTGTCTTGGAACCATTCTGCAGACCAAGCTGGGCGTGAGCTCACGGAGATTCAGCTGCCTCTGCCTCCTGAGTGCTGAGATTAAACCATCACTCAGGAAATATTGAATTTGATGAAATTGGACTGAACCTTTGAACCTGTAAGTCAGTCCTAATTAAATGTTGTCTTTTATAAGAGTTGCCTTGGTCATGGTGTCTGTTCACAGCAGTGAAATTTCATCTTACATGGATCTTACATGATGCTCTCACTTGCATGACAAACACTTTAATCAGCTGAGCTGTCTCTCCTCCCCCATGTCCTCAATTCCTTATGATTTCTGCCCACCCTTTGGAGTTCAGCTCTTTTTACCCCCCTCCCAGTTCCTCTAACCAAGGCAAATAAGAGTAAGTACATTGCATTTACTCCCACCATCTAGATCTTAAGACTTTTGCTTCAATTCAACCTCTAAAGTCAACAATTCCTCTCATCCCCAAGTCTACAGAAATGCTTGTTTAAGGTTTTCTGGAGTCCAGTTTCCTCCCTGCTACTATCTCGCTCTGACTCAACCTTGTCCACCTCATGCCCCTTTCTTTCTCTTCTTCCTAAAAATTTCAATTCGGCTTCTTTGACCTCTTGTTTTAATGACATTTCTGCCCATCATGTTATTGTTTTAAAATCTGTTTACTCTGAATAGTAAGAAACTAATTGTTATGGGATGTTTTCCACGTGTGCCAAGCACTGTGTTGAACATTTTATAGATAACATCCCATAGGACCTTTACCCACTTACAAATAAAGTACCATTAGCTTCTCTACCTTAAAAATGAAGCCAAGACAGGGTAACTGCAAGTTCACAATTATTGGTGACTCTGAATTTGAAACCAGGCACGTAAAACTTCAGGACCTCTATCCTGACCCTCCAGGGAAAGCAAGATGAAAAAAGCAAATACCAGAATAAGGTAAAGGAACTCAGACCCTTTGCATGCTGTGTAAGCACACTACAATTACCTGTGATAGAGTAGATTTTCAAGGTTTTGTTTTTTAAACTAAGTGTATTCATCAGTCATGGTTGACTGGATCAGGAACCAACTAAAAGAAAAACTGTTGGGTAATCTTGTTAGGGAATTTTCTAGCCAGACTATTCAAAATGAAAAGATTCATATTAACTGTGTGCAACACTTTCTGGTAATGATCCAGTTAAAGAATTATCATCATAATTACTGTTGTTGGTATTATTTATGGCAGATCACTATATAGCCCAGGCTTGTAATTATCCCCTTTCCTCAGCTTCCTGAGTGCTGGGTGACCACCCTCAGCACAGTCAGTGTAATTGTGCCCAATATAGCAAAGTATTGCTCTTTGTAGATATGTAGTTTCCACAGCAGTGATTTATTCTCACAAACTGCAGTATAGGGGCTGGAGAAATGGCTCAGTGTTAAAGTCCTTCTGGACAAGCATGAGGACTTGAGTTTAGAACCCTAGCACCCAAACAAAATCCAGGTGTGAGGGTGCAGGGCTGTAACTCTATAAGCCCTGGGATGGGAAAGAAGAGAGGATTATTTGGGTTTGCTATTCAGGGAGCTCCCATCCAGTGAGAGACTCTGTCTCAAAAGCTAAACAAATAAAACTGTGGTGGGAATGATAAAGAAGCTATTTGAAGTTGACCTCTGGCCTCCACTCCCTACTGCATCCAAACCCACATGCACACCCAAAGAAAAAGGAAGAAAAAACAGTCTAGGCTGTTAATATTTTTCTTTTCTGATTGTCTTCTTATTATTTGAACTCATGTGTCTTGGTGTTTATTAAGCCTAGTTCCCCTTTCAAATTAAAGCAGAATTAGGACTTAAACAACCTCGCACCCAAACTCTTATTCCTTAAGCTGCATTCTATTGGGAGGTCTAGAAAGATCAGAGAAAGAGTGAGCAGATGAGGTTAACAAATAAAGCCTTTTGGCTTCAGGCACAGCTACCGAAGCCCAAAGCAAGTCCTTCAGTCCCTTGGCAACTGTTTATGCCCCAAGAATTCAAGCGCAGTTGCTTGCTATCTTTCTGCTCCTTGGGAAACCTTTCAACTGCATCTTATTTTGCCTGGGAGTAATAAAGGGGGGGGGGGAGTTTACAAGTTAAAGTGAACAGGTGTAAACTGGGCAGTGGTGGCACATGCTAATAATCCTAGCCGTGGGGAGGAAGAAGCAGGTGGGTCTCTCAGTTTGAGGCCAGTTGGGTTTATAGAAAGAGTTCCAGGACAGCTACAGCTATACAGAGATGTCCTGTCTTGAAAAACCAAAATGGAGGGGGCAGGGAGGAGAGGGGAGGAGAAAAAACTAAGTGGAGAAGCAGCAGGGCAGGGAAGCTGGACCTCTGCAGCTACTTGCAGGAGGGAGATGGAGAAGGGAAGGAGAAACAAGACACTGCGACACCGTCCACAGCTACATGTGAGGTGTGGGTGTGCCACTTCAGAAAGAGCGAACCCCAAATATCAGAGAAATCAGACTTAGGCTCTAGCCAGCATCCAAAGGAAAGAGACAGAAAAGGAAATATGTTTTCTTAAAGGCAGGTAGATCTAGCAGTGTCCAATCATGGCTCCTCAGCTGGGGTTCAAAGTCCACAAATTTTAGGACTTGAAATGTATAAATAACAGGTGGACGGTGGCACACACTCAGGAGGCAAAGACAGGTGGATCTCTGAGTTCAAGGCCAGCCTGGTCTACAGAACGAGTTCCAGGACAGCCAGGGCTACTCCGAGGAGCCCTGTCTCACAATGGAAAGAAAGACAGATAGAAGAAATGATATATAAAATTGAGTTTCTCTTTCAACCATGTCATGGGTAGAGCTTCATATTAATGCTCTTCTTTCCTTCCCATTATGTAAACTCCACTGTGAATGTACTCCCCTGGGCTTGTACAATTTGGCATTCCTGAACTCAGCCATACAAGTATATGCTTATACATTTATCTGATTCATCTGTTTCTTTAAATCTGATGCTGACAGCAGTGTAGATTTTACTTGAGTTCAGTAAATTCAATTTCCAAATTATGTCTAATATTAGATATTTACCAAACACAACAGCTAGCATTGGACTGCCAATATTATACTATGAGAGACCACGAACTATGCAATCTCTAGCTCAGTGCATCCATTTCAACACAACTGTTGTCTCCTTCCACAGGGGCAAGCCTTAGTCCATGTGGGGCATGAAGAACATTACACTTCTTACACATGAAGTACATATGATATATACCTATGTGAAAGAAATTGTTATACAATACATTTATGGTTTTAAATATCACCAGATTATGGCCACACAGGCAGCCCTGGTTAGTGTGTTATAAAATAAACTAAAGACATGAATGTAAGAGAGATCTTTAGGGGTACAGAATTCTAGGGAGGTAGGTGGTGCATGGTGTACATGTGTGAAATGTCTAAGAACAAATTTAATTAATAATAAAAAATTACCAGAAGGAAGATGGATAGAATGAAGTCTCTAAAATGTGGGACTAGAATCCAGTGTTAGAACAGTTGCATAGTATGTGTGAGGCTCTATAAGTTCTGGATGTGTAATCAATACAGTAAAGCAAGCAACATGTCACTTATTTATCAAGTGAATAAAACATTGTGGAGTAACAAGCAGATTGGAGACAGGAATTGGGGGTTGAGTTTTTGGCTCTAGTAGCAAACTTTGGCAAAGTTATACAAGGAAGGAAATAAAACATAGAAGGAAAAGGAAGATGGGATGGTACAGAGTAGGGCCAGAGCATTTTTAGTAGTTTGTTTGCTTTTATTTATTTGGGTTTCTTTGAGACCAGGTCTCACTATGTAACCCTGGCTGTCCTGGAAATCACTATGTAGACCAGGGTGGCCTCAAACTCAAAGATCTGCTTGCCTCTGCCTCCTGAGTACTAGGATTATAGGCATGCACTACCATGACCTTTATAAGTCTTACATAGAGCAAATTTTGATTTGCAGTTCTCCAAACAGGATACAGCTTAAGTATTCCATATTCTTTTTTTCTTTTAAAAAAGATGTATTTTTATATGTATGGGTACTTTTATTACCTTAATGAATGTGCATCATACAGGTGCAGCATCTGAAAAGGTAGAAGAGAGCATGGGGTTTTCTTGGACCAGAATTGCAGATGGTTTTGTGTGTGTGATTTCATTGAGAATGGATGCTATAGGCACATACTTTTGAATGCTTGATCTGAAGTTTTGAAACTGTTTGGGAAGGATTACAAGTCATGACATTGTTAGAGGAGGTGTGTCATGGGTGATGGGCTTTGAGGTTTCAAAAACAAATGCATAAACAGTTGACTGTCTCTTCCTCCCACTTGTGGATCTGATGTGAGTTCTCAGCTATTGATTTAGTACCATGCCCTCTGCCATGCTATCATGATGTTCACTGGCTCTTAATACCCTTCAAAACTGTAAGCCTTAAAGTAAATGTTTTTTTTTTTAAATAGGTTGCCTTGGTCATGATGTTTTGCCATGGCAACAGAAAAGCAACTTGTGAGTCCTAGGAATCAAACCTAAAGTCCTCTGTTAGGGTAATCAATGCTCTTAATGCTAAGCCATCTCTACAGCCTCTACTCCATATTCTTAGCATTGCACATACATTCAAATTATTTTTAAGAAGAATTATTTGTTTATTTTATGTCTATGAATGTATTGTTGCTATCTTCAGACACACCAGAAGAGGGCATCAGATCTCTCATGTGGTTTCTGGGAAATGAACTCAGGATCTCTGGAAGAGCAGACAGTGTTCTAACCTCTGAGCTATCTCTTCAGCCCTCAAAATCTTTCTTTACATATCATTTATTCATCCTTCTACAAATGCACAGCTCTGGTCATTCAAACCCCTAAGAATTCCGATCTTCTTGTTTATCAACATTCAATTAATTGTCTACTTTGTATTAATGCTAATCATATTGTGTGATTCATGGCTTAAAATGTAGCAATGTCAATGACTGAAATGATTTTATTCATCTCCTTAAGTATCTAGCATCATGACTGACATATTGATGACTGACTTGTTGAATTAACTAATATATAGGTCAACAAGTAGGCAAACAAATACTACTTAAACTGGTCTAAGAGCCACTACTTTAAAACAGACTAAGTGGGTATCTTTGTTCTTATTTTGGCCTAAAACTAAGTTTTGTGCTGTGTTCTATATGATGCCATGAACTTAGTTCTTTGTTACAACCCAGTGAAGGAAATAGTTACATTCTGCCTGACCTGCCGTGCCTCTCCTGACCCAGGCAGTTTGCCAGCCACAGAGTCTGTGAGCTGCCCCAGTGCTGCTTTCACCTACAATTCCCTTGGTGGGTTGTTACCTCGCCAGGCCTGAACATTCCAATTCCGGAGAGGGCTTGGTGCGCCCAGCCACCACATTTTCTCTTGAACTCAATTAAGTCGACATATGAAAGAACATAGCACACAAATACCTGTGATCCAACTGACAAGATACACTTTTCCCATGTAGACAGCACAAAATCTTGTACACACCCATCCCTTTTAATTTTGTTAATAACCTGTATCTCTGCACAGAGAAGAATTTTAACATCTGCCTCTGTGTTCTCCAGCTCCTTCCCCTTGTTCTCAATCCTTCCTCTCCTTTTAAAACTTTATTTCCATCCATTATTTTTTCTCATCCAGTGACAGGCTTCACTTTATCCTGGGCCTACCTTCCTGCATAATGACATCATCTTCACTTCACCCTACTTGTTTTTAGAGCCAATTACACACCAAAATTTTAGTTGTGTGCTCTATAGCGTGACTCAAGCATCCCTCTCCACAGGACTTGTTTTAGCATTGCAAATCTCTTGTCCCCAAATTAGGTCCTACTGGAATAGTTATTTTAGTAACCTGTTGTCACTCTAGGCTTTGGAATTTAGGTCATTGACTTATTATTTGCCCTTAGAAAAATTATAGTACTATTCTAATTGTATCTAGAAAGCATGTTATATTCTTTTTGTTGGTATTTAGTTCATAACCATTTCGTAAGTATTAACTTGCAGTATCAACTTCCATGAGTATTTAATAAATACATATTTATTTTGTGAGTTTGAGTTTATTTTTTGATACTGAGTCTTTTTTATAGAACAGGTTGGCCTTAAATTTGTGATCCTTCTGCTTCCACTTCCTAATTGCTGGGATTAGGTGTGTAATTGTGCTGAGTGTGGTTTTGTTATGCTGTTTAGGCTTCAATCTTCTTCCACAGCCCTTTTAGTACCTGAGAATACAGATGAGAATCACTGTGCTTGGCTACCTAGTGTCTTTCTTCCTTCCATTCTATTATATTATTATTATTATTATATTTGAGATCCAGTATCTCTGTGTAGCCTTGGTTATCCTGGAACTCACTCTGTAGAACAGTCTGCCCTTGAACTCACAGAGGTCTGCTTGTCTTTGCCTTCCAAGCGCTGGATTAAAGGTATTGCCTCTACTGACTAGTGCTAGTACTTTTTTAAAAACCTCATTCTGATATAGGAATGAGAGTACTGCATTACCAAAAATGATTTCTTTCTGTACTAAGGAAGTATTAGTTTTATATTTTTTTCCAAGGGCCATGTCCTGTTGTTTACAGAGCACTACACTTCCACTGGATAATCATCATACTCGAGACAATAATAACACAGGCAATACCTTTCAGAGCAAATCATTAAAGGAAAAAAAAAAACAAATCCCTAATAATGTATGTAGGTCATCCATTGGCCAATTTGGGACTTTAGAGAAGCTGTTCTACTGGTTTTCCTTAAATAGCATCACATACCATAAGCTAACCTCTAAGATAGTTTCCATTATGAATGGAATGACTATTGCCAACAACCTGATTATGAAAGCTTATCCTGGAGTAGGACAACCAAAAGTTCAGATGCATTCTGATACTGCTTATTACATTATTTTTTTAAATTCATGAGATCACAGAGAAAATTTCTGAGAAAGATGAATTTTCCTTTCTAGAAATTGGGTGTGAGGAGCTTAGGAGATGGCTTAACTGGTAAAGTGCCTGACTAGCATTGCTCCTCTGCACTCATCTGAAAAGGCAGATAGGCACTGGGGTCTGTGGCCCCAACACTGGAGAAGATAGGCAGATCTTTGAAGCTCTCTGGCCAGCCAGCCTATCCAAATGGGTGAGCTCCAATAGTGGTCAGAAGCCATGTCTCAAAAACTAAGATAGGAAGCCACGGAGGAAGACAACTGATGTTGATTTTTGGTTCACACATCTGCATACACACAAACATGAATATATACCATACATGTATGCAAACACATATACACACTACATGTGCATACCCCCAAAAGTAGGCTCTAGGGTATAGAAATATTAGCATAATTAAAATAATACAAAGGCTTAAATCTAATTGGCTATTGTTTTCCCCATGCGTGCAGGTGATTATGACAGGTTTTTTTGTTTGTTTGTTTCGGAAAAAGCGTTTTTTTTTTTTTTTTTTTTTTTTTTTTTTTTTTTGTTTTTTAATGTACCCCTAGTTGTCCTGGCATTTGTTCTGTAGACTGGGCTGGCCTGTAACTCAAAGATCTGTCTGCTTCTACCTCTCGAGTGCTGGGATTAAAGGCACACTACCACTGCCATGACACTTTTTAAGGTTGTAATTTTGTGAGTACCTAACTGTATGCTGGGTACTGACTGATGTTTCATGTATTCTCTGAGACAGGATCTCACTAGGTAACCTTTGCTGTCCTGGAACTCACTGTTAGCTCATACTTGTTTGAAACTCAGAGATACAATTGTTTCTGTCTCCTAAATATTGGGATTTAAAGTGTGCATCTGGCCTCAGGTACTTTAAATACAGTTTCCATTTGATACAAGTAGTATGTGTGCGTGTGTGTTTGTGTTGTTGGTAATTAGACCCAGAGCTTCAGTCATGCTAGACAAACACTCTATTAAAGAGCTACACTCCTATTGCTATGAGGAAACCTATGAAAGTGGGAATTATGATTCTTTACAGTAAAGTTCACAGTCTATAATTTTCTTAAGGTTACAGACAACAAATAGATGCACATTCTGATCTCCTTCATGGCTTAAGTGCCTCACCATTATCCAATTCTGCTTCTCAATGGAGTAAATATCAACCTTTATAAAAATCCCATCTCCATACCTAACCCTTTTTTATTTTGTTTTGTATAGTAGTACATGGAATTCTTAATAAGTAGACTTAATAAATCTACCTTGATGCCTAATAAGAAAACAATGTGCTGTCTTAGTTGCTCAAGCCCTAAATCTTGTAGGCAGCCTTGATTCCTCTATAAATGTACAAATTTAAAGCAAGCTTACCCCTTGTTGCAGGATATTTGATCATACTGTGAACCCCAAGATTGTGTTATTAATTGAAAAAAATTTGTTTCTGGTTGTGGTGTGTCTCAATCCTGGCACACATCTTTAATCCCTCTGGCTGGAATACAGACTTGTTCTTGGTATGCACCTTTAATTCCAAACAATGAAGGCAGGGTTAGTTTGTAGAAGGAAGAATGCATGTTTGAAAGTGATGGCTAGTGGCAGAAGATGTGACTGAATGGTATATGCACAACTTTCATGAGAAGTGAGAGAGGAAAAAGAGGTGACTTAAAGAGAAAAAAAAAAAGGTGAAAAGAGGCACTTTACTGGAATAGTTGTACAGAGACTGAATGCAGAGAGAGAGAACAATCCAGACACAGGTAAAGACAGAATGAGCTGCCCTATGAGGAGCTAGAAAAACAGAACAGAATGCTAGAGTTGGTTTGAGGCCAAGCACAGTAGTCGAGAAGCTGAGAGAAGGCAGGTTGAATCAGTAAGCTTGGAGATGAGTTTGAGCAAGAACAGCTGAGTTAATCCAGCCAACATAGTTCAGAAAGAACTAGAAAGAGTGGACATATTCAGCAGCAAATTCCAGAGGCTGAAAATATTCTAGGCCTAGATTAAATTGTATGGAGGTTAGAAGCTTCCAGAAATAGGCCTAGCTTAGCAGACTGAGGCAGTAAGCCTCTGAGATGACAATTACATCAGGCAAATAGAAGCTACTTTTCCAACCCCTTTGAACGAAAGGATTTATTTTGGCTCATGGTGTGAGGGGATGTAGTACACAATGGGAAAGAGGGCAGGACAGTAGGAAGAGCATGAAGTGACTGGTCATACTGCTTCTGTGGTCAGGAAGCAGAAAATTATGAGTTGGCATTCAGCTGGACTCTTTCTTCTTCCCTTATTCTCTGGTCTGAGACTCTAGTCCATGGGACAGTGTCACCCATATTTGGGTTGGCTTTTCCTCTCCAGTTAATCCTTTCTTGAAGACATTCTAAAGACAAGCCCAGAAGTGTGTCCACTAGGTGTTTCCAAATGTAGCCAGACTAATGTTGGAGATGATCATCACAAGTGTATCATTTGACAAATTTACACCAAAACACATTACTTTAATCATAAAATTCCATTCCTAGACATCAAAGGTTCATTCCAAATGAGACAGCTGTATCTTTCCTTCTAAAGCTCAATGCTCACTGCAGAAGGAGAGGAAGGCATCTAAGAGCTGGAGAATGGGGAGATGTGTAACAAAAAGTCATCTTCTGGACATGACACAGTCATTGCACTCATAAACTGCAGTTGTGGTTATCCACAAAGACTTGCACATGGTTGGACCTGTGATCATTTTCAGAATGGACTGGGGAGGGGCCAAATGGCCCAAACCCTTTTTCAAGTAGCAGTCAACTGTAGTTGAGAAAGATGTCATTTTCTTCAATACTGTGCTACTATAGTGTTCTTTTGCTCCAGTAAACAACCTTCCACTACTGTGCACACACACACACACACACACACACACACACACACACACACACGAACATAAAAGTTGGAAGGGGAACTCTTACAAAGGTTTTTGGTTGTTGATGGAGGAAGATGAAAAATGTAAATGTGAAAATAAAATTAGTTATATAAATGTATAATGCTGTCAATCAAGATTTTAAAAAGTTCTAAGGTTCACAGTCTCTTCTGAGACTTAAAGCAATTGTGAGCTGACTACCTATAAATAAGTTACATACTTCCAATATACACAGTGGCACAGAATAAGCACTCACTATCTAATGTATGTGGTGATGGTGAGAAAACAATAACCAAAACAACACCAAAACCCTGTAGGAAAACACCAAATCCTGCAGCTCCATGCTAAGCATAAAGATTTGTGTTGGCAGTACCTACACTTGGTAGTCCCACCCTCCATCTCTGTGACCTGTAGTTGTATGCAGATTTTCTTTGGTGCTGTCTTCATTGTCTGTCTACAGCTTTCCTCAGATGATATTCCATGGCCCTAAGGTCTCCATTGTAACCTTTTCTTTCTCTCATTCTTTCTCTCCTTTTCTTTTTTGTTTTGAAACATGGTCTCTCTACATAGCTTTGGCTGGTCTCTACCTCACAGAGGTCTACACGTTTTTGCCTCTCAAATGCTGGGACTAAATATTTGTAGCAGTATGTCATGTTCCATTGTAACTTAGTTCTCATTGAACGTTTCATGCAATGATCTCCTTATGTGGAATCTGACCTCGCTTCATGTTGCTTGGCCTTTTCAGGTTTTGGAAACAGTAGTGCAAGGTTCCATAACTCTCTAACTCTTGTGTTTTCTATGACTACAAAACTAGCTCCATGAATGATGCTTCTGAAGTCTGCAGACAGCTTTAAATAATAAGGCTTTTTTTTTTTTAAACTACAGCACTGTAGTTGCCTCTGTGTAACTTGGTTGCTCAACCATGGAGAAAGAGCATCCCTAGGCAGGGAAGATGCCCATCCACAGCATTCTCAACTCAGGCTCATCTTTTAAAGTGAGTCAGTCATCAATGGTGGAGTCTTGTCCTCAGTGCATGTTTCCTATTTTCCAGTGCATAGTGAAAGGTTTCTTTTTACTAGTATCAATGCATTTGACAATCACAGTTGATCCATGACTACTTCCAAAAAATTTTCACTCTTGGATGGAGAAATGGCTCAGAGGTTAAGATCACTGACTGCTCTTCCAGAGGTCCTGAGTTCAGTTCCTAGCAACCACATGGTGGCTCATAACCATCTATAATGAGTTCTGATGCCCTCTTATGGCATGCAGATAGAGCACTCATATATAAAATAAATAAATTTCTCACATCTTGGTGCTGGCATTGTAGCACTGGCTTCAAACAGTGAGTAATGCTGTAGCTTAATGGTTATACTGTCATGAAATTTCTAATACCAAACAGGTTAGTTACCTTAGAATTCAACCTCACTCAAAAATTTCAGTACATGGACAGAATGTATTGAAGTTTTTTGCTAGCATGGAACATAGGTGGCCTCTAACACATTAAGAATCTCAATCCTCTCCAAAACCTCATCAACCTGGCCTCTACTGTATGCATTGCTCTTGACTTCCTTTTCCCCAAACCCTCAGCAGAATGGCCCTTTGGGCTCTTGTTTACAACACTCCAGGGTTTCTCTAGTCCACAGTGCCAAAAATCTTTCAAATTCCGCCTGAAGCCAATTTAGAAAGTTCAAGAAATACATGGTTAGGCTTATCACAGAATCTTGGAACCAATTTTCTGTGGCACTTTTCTTACTCCTGTGACAAATAACAGCTGACAAAAGCAGCTTCAAGGAAAAAACTGTTTGGGGTTTTTTTTTTCTTTTTCTTTTTTTGGCTTATAGTTTGACGAGACACACTCTTATCACAGCAGGGAGTGCTTGATTGTAAGGAGGCTCAAACTGTGTCTGTAGTCCTCCAAAATGGAGAAGTATGCTGGTGCTCTTGTCACTCAACATGTTGAGTCTACTTTCAAATCACACCCAGATTTATCCACTTACATCCCTAGTTCTATAAGCGAACTCAGGCTGTTGTTCTCCACCTGGATTTCCGAGATGGTTTCATACTTAGGTGTTGTCACTGTCGCCCACACTCTATGAAGTACCCAGCTATCTGAGAACAAGGATCATATTGTCTTACTCTTCTGCTTGAAACCATTTCAAACTTCCCACTGCCCTAATGTAAACTTCTTAGGATAGCTTTGGATTCCCCTCTGGTCCCTGCCTCCTCTGCCTTCTCTGGTTTTAGCCCTTAATAGTTTCTAGCTGCTCAGCATATGTCAGTGATGATGATATTTCCAAATATCAAATTTTTAAACATGGTTCAGATGTTTTTAAATTTTATTATAACTTAAGTTCATGTGCTTGAGAAGACCAGAAAAGGAAGATTTGGAGTGAATTTTGTTGCTGGCAGTTTTTGTTTGAGACATGGTCTTCCCGTGGAGCCCAAACCTGGGTGGTTTCAAACTTGAATCTTCAGTCTTCAGAGTTTTTAGTATTATAGGTGTGAACCACCACCCACACTACTGGGTTGGAGGGTCAAGGAAACTAGTTAAGATATGAAAGAAGTCATATCATGAGGACAAAATTTAAAACTTAACACTGCTACTGAGTAGTAGTATTGAGGGTTCAGCTAGCTTTGTGATTGAAACGTAGTAATAGAATGCATATTGCTATGCATTTTTCTTATAGTGGCAAGCCACTGTAGTATCTAAAGGAAGATGGCACAAAGGGTTTTTAGAGTCTTGAAATTTTTATTGTTAATATCAACTTGATGGACCCAGAATTACTCAAGAGATAAACCTCTGGGCAGTTTTATGACTTTATAGATCCAGTAACTGCAGTGGGAGATCCATCCTGTATGTGGGCTGTAACACTCCATAGGCTGGGATCCTAGACCTAATAATAAGAGATCTAGAAGTCACTGTTCCTTTCCCTCTCTCCCTCCTGACGGCTGATACCATGTGACAACGGCCTCATACTTTTGTCATCATGCTTCCTTGCCAGGATAGACCTGGTCCTCAAAATGGGAACATTAATCCCCTCATTTCTTAACTTGCTTTTGTCTGTTACTCTGTCACAACCTTAAGAGAAATGGTGAATGGACAAACACACAGACATTCCTGAATAATTTCCATAGATATGACACAACAGGGCTGGAGAAAAACAAAGGGTGTTTGTGTCTACAGCTTGTCTCAGTTGTGGCAATAACTTAGAACTGCTAAACAGAAGCACAATGACTCAGAAGACCAAGATAACCCAGAGCTGATGATAAGAGCTGGGCACAGTGTTGCACATCTCAAATCCTAGCATTTGGGAGGCCGAGGCAAGAAGGTCATCTCTGGGTACATGAGATCCTATCTTAAAAAAAAAAACAAAAAAACAAAACAAAAAAAAAAAAAAACCAAAACCAAAACTGGAAAAGGCTCAGCAGGTTACATTAAAGCACTTTCCATGAGCCTGATAACTTTAACCCAACTCCTGGAGTCCACACAGTGATAACAGTGGGTTGGTTCCCATAAGTTGTCTTCTGATCTCAACTCAATAAGTAAATATATATATTCCACTTTTCAAAGGCATTTTAAAAAACAGAATCGATACTGTAAGCATCGTATCTATTAAGGATTCAGCTTTTAAAAGTTTTTCAGACTGGTCAATCCTTCAAGTTACTGGAAGAGGGAGGTTTCTTATGACTCTGCTTCCTTCAAAACACTTTCCTGGCTCTTCTGTTCTATTTTCTAGGTATTAAGTCCAAAGCAAACAAAACACAATAAAACCAGCCTTGGAAAGGCATAAAGTGCTTTGTCATGACCTCTTAACTAATGTGCCCAATATTTCCCATTTACTGGTTTGAGTTTTAAGCTTCAGTTTTGTAACTAACGTGAACTTTTGTGTTTTGAGCCAAGGTCATCCTTCCTCTCCTCCTCTGTTGAAATAGCCATCCATCAACCCAGCTTACTTCTGCACTACTTCCAGATAAGCAGTCTCCCTTGCTATATTTGGTCTTTGTAGGTGTGGTTTGCCTGTATTGTTTCCTAGAATTACTACTGTAATTTACATTCAATGTAAGATGTATTAGAAAGCCTCTCTGCTCCACTGCTGGGGACTGCAACTGGGGTCTTTGTGCATGTGGCACAAGTATATGCCACCATAAGGTGTACACTTTTATTTTTGGAGCCTCAAGTGCCTCTGCTAACCTGGGTACTAGGACTCAGTGAAAAGGAGCGTTAATCTATGGAAGGCCCTTAATGATCAATTGAGGAATTGATGAGCTTTAGTAATCAACTGAGGAACATAACTGTTCACGTCGTTTTGGACCCTCAAGAAGAGCTTGTCGACAAGAGTTCAAGAACTGTCTCTTCACGATGACGTCACTTCACGGGGACCGGACAACAGCTGTAGATCCCCAAGAGTGGACAGTAACACTCCAACTACCTGTCACACAATTTGGAGGTTCCTCGTGCTACCACCTTCCAGGCAGTTATCAGGCAACCGGAATTTTAGCTGAGCAGCTGCCGGCTTCCCGGAACTAGTTGGGGCGTGCCAGGAGTGCCTGTGAGGCCCGGAAGCGAGGAAGGTCCGTCGCGAAAACCTCCGCTTGGACGCTCCCCGGACTCCTCCCCGACCGGAAGGCCTCAGTCGCCTCATGTCAAGGACCTACAGCTTCTCAGTCTGGCCTGGCCACCGTCGCGCCGCGCCGCCGCACTCCCGTCCTCCTCTGGCCCGGCCGTGGGGTCTCCCCAAATACTACGCAGGGGCCAAGGGGCGTGGCGCGGTGACGTACAGAGGACCGACGCGATGACGCAGCGCGGCGCGGTGACGCACGCCCCTTTGTTGGCTCAGTAGCGGTAGCAGCGGCCGCGGAGGTGGCGCTGGGCACTGTTTTCCGTCCGAGCCCGGAGCGGAGCGGCGTCTGACTGAGGCCGGCAGCAAGCGGCCCCCGCGCTCCCTCCCGCCCTGCTCCGCGCCCTCCCGGCCGCCGCCGCCGCCCGCCTCCAACCGCCGCACCCGGGGAGCAGCCGCGGCCCACGGGGCCGGAACCAGGCCTGCGTCCGGACAGCAGCCGGAGCCGGAGCGAGAGCCGGGGCCTCGGCGTCCCCGCCCTCTCCGCGCCGCGGCCAGCGTCTGCCAGGCCCGCGCGCGTCGCGCCATGGACTCGGACGAGGGCTACAACTACGAGTTCGACGAGGACGAGGAGTGCAGCGAGGAGGACAGCGGCGCCGAGGAGGAGGAGGACGACGACGAGGACGAGCCGGACGATGATAACCTGGATCTGGGCGAGGTGGAGCTGGTGGAGCCCGGGTTGGGCGTCGGCGGGGAGCGGGACGGACTGCTGTGCGGGGAGACTGGCGGCGGCGGCGGCAGCGCTCTGGGTCCCGGAGGCGGTGGCGGCGGCGGCGGCGGCGGCGGTGGCGGCCCGGGGCACGAGCAGGAGGAGGATTACCGCTACGAGGTGCTCACCGCTGAACAGATCCTGCAGCACATGGTGGAATGTATCCGGGAGGTCAACGAGGTCATCCAGGTGAGGGGCCCCGCCACGCCGTCCGGCCCCGGAGCCGGCTAGGGGAGCGGAGCAAGGCGGCCTGTGCGGCGCCGAAGAGCAGGCTAGGGCCTGGCTCGTCCCGGGCCTGTCTGCCCTGCCGGCCGGTCGGGAGGTGCGCTTGGGCGGTGCTTCCCGGAGTCCTGGCATGGCGGAGGCCTGGGGCTGCCTGAGCGGCTATGGTCGGCAGTTCCTGCATGACTACGGACCGGAGTGTCTTTCCTCAGGCCGGAGGACGGGATACAGGGGCGGGCTCGAGGGGGGTGAGGTGATGAGTGTGGAAGAGGTGTCAGAACCTAGCCCTTTTCTCAAGGTTTATCCTAGCCCTTGAGTCTCTTGAGCAGTTTCAGATGGGATTAGGGCAGGCCCTTCAGAGCAGCTTTGGTGTACGATTGCCCCAAGTGGGCACCGGCTAATAAAGAAATGGATCTCCTTGGCAGTCTTAAGTGGCTACTTAAAGGTGGGGGAAGGGAACTATTTCTTGGAAGAGGTGCTGATTGGCCTTAATTTCCGATGTTGAGGCTTATGCCTACATTTTGGGGGAGGGGGAGAGCCATATTTTGTGTTAGGAACCTAACTGCTACTACTCCCAGTGGTAACTTGATGGAAGCTGTTGGAATAGTTATTGCAGATTCCCTATCCACCCTGGCAGCTTCAGCAACAGTAAAACGCAATGTTGTCTAATTGAACAAAACTCTATTGTGAATTAGTAAGTAGAGGCATTCCAGCTTCTGAACTCCTTTCTCTGAAAGTTTCTATTTCGTGCATAGAAAGTTCATCTTGCTTCAGGCCAGTTACTGCATCTCATTTAACACTATATACATCAGATCTTGTATTTTTGAGCTTTAGGAAATAAATTTTCATTTGTTTGGAGGAAAAGTTGTTACGAATGGGATATGATTGGAAAATAAAGATGACATACGACCCTGTGGTGAAAGTCTGAAATTTCTAGTTAGGAGATTGATGGCAGATTCAAGTCCTACCTGGACTACAGAGTGAGCTCAAGGCTGTCCTGGGAACTTGGTGAGGAGACCCTGTTTCAAAATGAAGTAAAAAGAGTGCTGGAGATACAACTCCATGGTAAAGCAAAAGTTCTGGTAGGACAAAAACGTTCGAGACTCTTGATTTTTCCCTCTGTTGCAAAAATGAAAAGTCAGAGTGAAATCTTGATTCATTTTAACTATAACAGTAGTTACACAGAAGGAAACTACACAGGATCAAGAAGTTACTCTTGTTTTCAAGCACATTGTTTTTTTTTTTTTTTTTTTAACTTTAGAATGGGTTGGTTTATTATTCATGGATAGATTATCAGTGTCATTGCCTACTTGCTGAGTTTCCATTATTAACATGTTTATGGTCTCATCCAGTAGGCACCATTTTGCAGATTAAACCATCTAGGCATTAAAGAATGTGTTTGGAATAATGGAAAATCTCATCTAGCATTGTTAGTAGTGGAAATCTCAAGTGTCAGTGTAGATGATGGAAATAAATGGGAGGATTGTAGAAGTCAGATAAATTTCACTGCTCTAGTTCTTAGATAATTGAGATTTCTTTCTTTTCTTTTTTAAGATAATTGCATTAGCAAGGAATTTGGTTAAAACTTTAATTTACATGCAATTATATAAATTCTGATGTTTTCAAACTTACCTAGCTTACTGGCATTATAATTATGTTTTGGAATAATTTAAGGGTATTTATCAGAAATAACTTTTTGACTTATAAATGTGTATTTTACTTTAGTTAAATCTCATCCAATTTTGTCCATTCCTAGGTTTATCTTAGTTACCTAGGTCAGGTAGCTGATATGCATGACATCATTCTTTCTAGGTTTAGAGAAAATGAATGCTGATGAACTAAAAGACTTGTAAAATTAGGGATTTTCGAGGGGGGGTGTCCTACTTTTCCATATTTTCTTACTTCATTATTCTAGCCTTTATAAGTAAGGCTGTTCTTAGAATTTATGAACACCTGAGCATGTATCTCTTGTTGAACATTTAGAAATACTAGTCAAGTCAAAGGTAGAACATATCTATCTCAGACCATCTTTTCTTGAACTAATATTCTTAAAGAGCTAAACTAGACTTGATTCTGTTTTAGGTTATTTAAATTCAAAACATTATACGGGTAATACATGCACATTGTAAGAAAAAAATCTTACGAGTAAAGAGAAACTTAAAGACAAAATAAATTACCAAGAGACATCAAAATGTGAGCTGTAGCTAGTTTCTGGAACCTGCATAGCCATATGTATTTGAAAATAATGATTTTTGTGTAATTTGTTTTTAGTGGGGAGAAACAAATCAGGTTTCAAAACCAGAAAGAATTTCTGATGTACATTTTCTAATAAGTAACTACCCTTTTAAAGAATGTAGTGATTACACATTAATTTGTATAATCAACCTATTGCTGGCTTTTTATAGTTTTTAACTTATAAGCATACATATCCTCAGAGGTCAGACATAGAATTTTTTTTTTTTCTTAATGTAAGTCCACTTGTAGAATTAAAGAGAATGGCTCATTTTCAAGGCTTTGAGATTTTGTTAAAGTGCTTTCAAGTTAAACTAATTGCCTAATTGGTATCAAATGGTCATTTAAAAAAATTTGCTTTGAGGAGTGAGGTGTATTGGTGCATACCTTTAATCCCAACATTCTGGAGGTTGAGTCAGGTCAACTCAAAAAAAAAAAAAAGACTCCAAAACCGAACCAAGCAGGATTTTATATATGGTTCTGTAGTCTTACTCGAGGCTTGGCATATGCTAGGCAAGTATTCTGTCCCTGAGCTATGTCCACAGCCTAATATAGTCAGATACGTATGAGAGAGGAGTCTCATTGCACAGCTCAGGGCATCCTGGAACTCTGCAGTGCCATCATTCTGTTTAAGACACAGTGAGCATATAGTTACTCTTGCCTCTTTTTTCATGCTTTCTAATTTATTTCATTTTGTGCTATTTTGAGATGGAATTTTCCTGTGTTCCCTAGGCTGTTCTACTCCTGGGTTTGCCTCAGCTTCTTGGATTCCAGGATAACAAATGTTTCATACACACCAAGTGCTAACCACAACAGGGTGCCCTCTGTTTTAGCTAGCCACTGCCTTTTTTTTTTTGTTGCTTGTTTATTTGTATATTTTTAATTTAAAAAAAAACATGTATTTGTGTGAGTATGTGGATGACTGCAGAAGCCAGAAGAGGGCACTGGATCCCCAGAGCTGCAGTGACCCATAGTTGTGAGCTGCCCTCAGTAGATAGATGATCAGAACTGAATGAACTCTTACTGCAAGGGCATCCGTGTTCTCTGCTAAACCATTTCTCCAGCCACTCTTTGTTATTTTCCTTTTAAATGTTAACTACATTAATAACTATAAATACCATAATTATCATAAGGTGATGTAATAAGTAGAATAATATGTTTAGGCTGCATTTGATGATTACTTTTTGGATGTGTAAATGATCGTGATTCTGATTTAAGTTGGCTGGATCCTTCGGAACCCATGGTAATGAGAGTGTGGCAGTCTTTATTATTCTTAGTTCAAAGCCTAAGAGTTTCCTTTTTTGTTTTTTTCCCCCCTTTTTTTTTTTGTTTTTTTTTTAAGACAGGGTCTATGTATTGCTGGCTAGTCTGGAAGTCTCTGTAGACCCGGCTAGCCTTGAACTCGAGATCCACTTGCCTCTGCTCAGCTAAAAACCTGTCCTTTTGAACTGTCAAGTAGACTTTTGCAATCATTTGATTTATTTTTTCCAAAACTTGTATTTTTTTTCTTCTTTAATTCAGGGATAGGTGACCATACAGCTTTATTTGGAGTAATGTCATTTCATGTCTTATGGTGTATAGTAGTAGATGACCAGTTAAGTTGCTGGATAGTATGGCGTTTTAGAACAAAAAAATTAAAAACATTAAGTCTGGTTTTCAGGCTTAGAGTTTAAATACGGAGTATCATATATTGTTAGAGGAGTTTTTCCATGTAATGTATCACTTTTCAATTTTAAGAAATGCTTAGTGTACTGATTCTAATTAGCTTTACAGTATATCTAGCCATAAGTTTCTAATCTTTAAATAAGCTAACTATAGAAGCAAGTCTCTTCTGATTCTTAGCAATAATTTACAACTAAAAGTCTAGTTACTGCTAAGGGTGTTTCCCTCAGCACAGACATTTTGGGCAGATACTTCTTTCTCTTTTGTGGGGGGATGGGAGCAGCTCTTCAATTAATTCACCCAGTCTTAACTATTAAGAGCCATTCTACATTCACTTTCTAAATTTTCCATCATTCAGTTAGCCCAGATCAGGTTGATTACCTTTTTTCCCATTCCTTTTAATAACCAACCCTAATTGTGGGCCTCTTATTTTGGCTCTTGAGTTAGACATTCATCATACTGCTGTCCGACATATGTAGAAGTTATTCTTTTGTCAAAAGAGATTTTCTTGTTGAAAGTATAGCTCCTACTCCTTATGGCAGTCATATCTATATATCAGATGATACACACTTTAGTATTACCTGATGCTTTTCCACCTCAGCTGTCCTTGTGCCTAATCTCCCACAGCCCGACTCTGGCGGTTAGGACTACACCGCACACTTAGAAAGCTCCCTGTTTCTCTCTTCATGTGGTTACCTCTTGGAATAGCTTTTCTCTTCAACTGCTTAAGGATTTCTTTTTCTGGAGTCTCTACCATTCCAATGCTTCCTTGTTTACTTAGCACTTTATATAGATACTTTGTATAGCCCACAAGAACTTGTAATAAAACGATCTCTATCTAAGTCTTTCTACTTGACTAAATATGAGGGCTTTGATGCTGAAAGCTGAACCTCCTTGTTCTTTGTGTGCACAGCACACAGCATACTTCTGTAGTCTGAAAGAAGTACTAGTTAACTATTGAAATTTCCCTTATTTATCAGATAATCTGTGTAAACCAAAGGTAGCCAAATAAGATTTTTTTCCCTAGAACTAGTAAATTATTTTATGGCTTCTAGATGCTACAAATGTGAATAGTATAAGACTACAATGTTTAAATTCTAGGAGGAGGAGGACAGGCTTTTATTTCTTTGGATAGGTTTTGAGACAGGGTTTCTCTGCATAGCTTTGGCTGTCCTGGAACTTGCTTTGTAGACCAGGCTGACCTCAAACTCAGAGACCCTCCCCTTCCTCTGCTGAGATTAAAGGGATATGTTACCACTACTGGTTAAGACCACTAATTTTTAGAGTCCCTTTATTTAATCTTTGTTATTTGTTACTATGTCTCCCTGTATTGCTGTGGCTGACCGGAAACTTGCTGTGCAGAGTAGGCTGGTATTAACTCCCGAGATCTGCCTGGCTCTGCCCACTGAGACCTGAGTTTAAAGGCATGCACCACCATGTCTAGCCTAAAGGCCTTTTTAGATGTAACATTTTTTTTGAAAGCTTAATTTATTCATTTAATGTATATGAGTACAATGTAGCTTTCTTCAGACACACCAGAAGAGGGCATCAGATCTCATTACAGATGGTTGCAAGCCACCATGTGGTTGCTGGGAAATTGAACTCAGGACCTCTAGAAGAGCGGTCAGTGCTCTTAACTGCTGAGCCATCATCTCTCCAACCCCCAGATGTAACATTTATATTTTTGTCATTCCTTGACTCTATATGAACTGACATAATGGTATTACTAGTTGATTTATTTTAGTGCTGACTTTCAAAGGATTGTCCACCAAGAAGCTGTTTGACAAAGGTGTTATTTCTCTTTAAATGTTTTGAGATTTATTCATGGTGTAGAAGCAGTGAGTAGATAAAACTTAAGATACCTAGCAAGAGTTACTCTTATATATTGATAAGTCATCATGTTCTTCCCCACCACTTAGATTTTCACTTACTCTAAACGAGACAGTTAAATTCAATACCAGTTCCTTGTGTTTTTTGTGACAGGATTTTGAAATGGCATAGTCCAAGTTGTTCTGGAACTCACTATGTAGATCAGGCTACCTGTGAACTAGTTTTTCTCCCCTGCAGCTTCTCAAGTGCTGGGGTCACAAATGTGTATGCTACCACACCTTGCTTGCTAGTTTTATTATGTCATAAATACATCTCTTCTCAGCTTGTGGGATATAATGGGAGGTATGCATAAAATACTTGTGCAAACGAAAGTATGAAGATTGTTTGAAATAAAAAACTTGTGCTCAACTTTTGACTTATGAGCTAAATGTTGAAGGGACAGCATTTTTACTTGAAAGATTTATTAACAAATTAGTCATTTAGATACTTATCACATGTTTTTCTTTAGCCAGAATTTATCAGCTGTTTTAAGGAAAACAGCTAAAATGTTGCTGAATTTGAGTTTTATATGATTTGGAATTTTGAGAAGTTTTATCTGCCTTTGTGAAATAGCTTTCTAGTATCAAAAAACTATAATAAAAATTCATTACCATTTGGAAGATACACAAAATGTTATGAACCAGTATTTCCAGAGATTTTTAGGAATGAGATAGAATTCTTAAAAATTTTAATAACCTAATGAACTGACTTAACTTCTTGGTGTTCTGGTTTTACAGTGAAATGACATGACTAGGAGATAGGGCTCTCATTCATGCTAATACTGCAGTAGCAGTACTCAGAAGAATTCTTGGTTTGATATAGGAATCCATAAAATTTTTTGTAGCTAGTTTTATTTTGCCTCCTTTGGGGGCAGGAGGTGGGAACATGGAAGACAAATCTTACAGTCATTTAACTATCTCAAACTCTTCAAAATAATTTTAAATCCTGATATTTAAAAATACCATGCTTGTGTGTTTTGCCTGTGTGTGTTTCTGTGTACTGAATGACCAGGGATGCCAGAAGTACGCTGTAGTTTATACCAATGAATCAGACAGTAGGACAGACATGGGACACACCTGTGATTCTAGCATTTCGGAGGCAGATGCAGAAGAATCACTCTATGTTCCAAGCCAACCATAGCAATACAGAATGAAACCCTGTCTCAACATACAAAACAAAGAAGCAAACAAACAAAACAAGTAGAAACTTTAGAATTGGGAGTTGTAATTATTTTCCTCTGGAAAGAGAATCTGGTAATCTTAACCAATGAACCTTCTCTCCAGTTCCCTAAAATGCAATTTTTTTTTCTTTTTAAGTTCTTTGCATTTTAAAGTTGTTGTTAGCCAAGTAAGACTACAGGCCTACACTCCCAACAATGTTGAGATACTGAGGCATAAGAATCATAAATTCAAGGCAAGCTTGGGTTAAATAGCAAGTTAAGGCTTGTCTGAGCTATATATAGAGCAAAACCACTTTCTCACAATACAAGCAAGCATGGCTGGAGGATTTATCCTATCAACTGCAAGGCCCTGGACCACATGCACAAAAAATATTTTTAAAATATGACTGTGCTGTTTTCTGGGTTCCATTCTGAAAGTGGTGTGGAGGTTTTTTGCTTTGTTTTGTTTTTCCCTTGGTGGAGCATTGTGGCACACATCTCTAACTCCAGCAGTCACAAGGCAGAGGTGGACAGATCATTTTGAATTTGAGGCCAGTCTGGTCTACATAGTGTTTCAGGACAGCTGACACTTCATAAAGAGACCCTACCTCGAAAAAAAATAAATAAATAAATTTTTTTTTGTTCCTCGTCCTCAATTCCAAAAAAGCCCATTAGTAAGCCTAGTCAGTATTTCCTTTGTGTTTAGCTATGAGATAACATCAGATTTTTTGCTGTGGGCATGTTTATTAGTTTTGGAAACTCTACCACCCATATATTAGCACTTGGTAGTTCTTTGTTTAGTAGCCTGCATGTTATCATACTTCTTTCCTCCATGCTTTTGTTTAAATAATTCCTACTGACCTCTTCTGTCTAATGTGCTATTAAATGCACCTTAATTAGTGCTTAATTTATATACTGTATCTTCCAATTTAAGTTCCAGGGAATGCAAAGTGATTCTTCTGCATCTGCCTCCCAAATGCTAGAATCACAGGTGTGCCCCATGTCTGTCCTACTGTCTGATTCATTGGTATAAACTACAGCGTTCTACTGATTCCTTCTCAGGTATTTTTGTGCTTTGTTCCATTTTCTCTAGGATGCCAATCATTTAGTCACTTAAAAGAAATTGTGTGTGTGTGCGCATGTGCGCATATGCTTGTGATAGCATTATGTAGAGACCAGAGTACAACTTTGAAAATCAGTTTCTCCTTCCATCTTGTTGAGGCAGGTTCTCTCTTCGATATTCCAGGCTAGCTGGCCATTGAACTTTCCTCAGCAAGTCTCCTCTGTCACTGGAGTATTGGGATTATATATGAATATCGCAATATCCTGCCTTTAAAAAATTATATATGTGCATATGTATGTATACGTGTGTGTGTGTGTGTGTGTGTGTGTGTGTGTGTATAGTGTTCTGGTTGCATGTATGCCTGCACACCAGAAGAGGGAATCAGATCTCATTACAGATGGTTGTGAGCCACCATGTGGTTGCTGGGAATTGAACTCAATACCTCTGGAAGAGCAGTCAGTGAGTACTCTTAACCTTTGAGTCATCTCTCCACCCCAACCTCCTGCTCTTTCTTTTTTTTTTTTTTTTTTTTTTTTTTTTTAATGTTAGTATATAATTAAGCTCTGAAGTAGCTTTAAGTCACAAGAACACAAGCACCTCCAACACCCTTTATCTTCTCTTCAGCTCTTCTGCTGAAGAATTTGGCCTTCACGATGACAGGTTGCTTGGGGAGCTTTTCCTTCCCAAGAACTTTGTAGTAGCCTGATCAAACAACATCAGTGATGGGAGCAGCTCCAGTCTTGTTTTTTGCTGCACTGACCAGTGTCTGCTTGCTGACCAAGGGCCACAATTTATCCAGGTTCACAGTTGGACAGAAGCTCTGGTTCCTCTCCAAGTGGTGCTGCCTCACACCAACTTTCCCGAAGCAACCTGGGTAATACTTGTCAAAGTTGATCTTGTGGTGATGCTGCCTCCAGCATTGCCACAGCCTCCTGGGTGCTTGTGGTGTTTACCGATGCGACCGCGGCCATGGCTCACGTGGCCCCAGAGTTTCCAGTTTCTCAGTCTAGATGGCATGGTGGTGGCAGAAAAGAAACAGCCATCCTGCTCTTTTATGTGGGCTTCAGAGATCAAATTCAGATTATCAGACCTAGTTTAGCCATACAGGTTATTTTAAAAATATTTCTAGGTACTAAGAAACTTAGCTTTATGCATGCTAGGCAAAGTGCACTGCCACTTAAAAACAAAACAAAACAGAACCATTCTGTTTTACATTGAGTCAGGATCTTGTAGTTCCCACTGGTTGTGAAATTGTTCTGTGGCTGTGGATGTGACCTCACTTCTTTTGCTTTCACTTCCCAAGTGCTGGGTTTGTAGGCATTTGATTTGCCTTCATACTTTTTCTTTTCTTTTTAACTTTTAAATCATGAGACATGGTCTTGATATGTTCCTTAGGGTAGCTTTATCCTTGTGACCCTCCTGCTTCTGTCTCCTGAGAGCTGAGATTATAGGCCTGCATTTCCAAACTGCTTTAAGTTCTTAGATATGCAGGTGAGATTTATATGTCTAGTATCTGAATCAGCTGAGTCACTTCAGACTGCCATTTTCTTGCTGTTTTTTTTTTCTCTTGGATTTTGGTCATGTGATTCTGTCGTTAGATATTTTGAGTGTGCCATATATTGTGTCTATAGTGCTTCAGAAATTCTATATATGAAGACAGTAGATTTCCTTCAGAATGGACAATATTCTTCCCTTAGCTTAGTTCTTTATGTGGTGGATGAACAGGCTCAGTGTCCTGTTCAATCTGTGTTCCATCCCTAGAGTGTTCTCAGAGTCTCTTCCCTGGTTTCATATTTTTCCTTTTTTGTTTGTTGTTTTTCAAGACAGGGTTTCTCTGAGTAGCCCTGGCTGTCTTGGAATTCACTCTGTAGACTAGACCATCTTGGAAGTCAAAGAGATCCTCCTGCCTCTCTCTTCTGAGTGCTACCACCAACCTACCCCCATACTTTTTCATTCTTACCTCTCTTAAATGATCGAAGTTATCTCTCATTATTTCAGAGATTTCCCTTGTAATTTTTAGGCCCTGTGTTGTCCTCCTTCAGCAAATATCCTGGAGGAAATGTAGACCATTTCTTGAGATACCTATCCAAATTTGACTTGATTAAAAACTCCCGCTTATTTATTCTGTGCCCTTCATGTTGTGTGTGTGTGTGTGTGTGTGTGTGTTTAAAGATGGTTTCTCTAAGTGTCTCTGGCTGTCCTGGAATTCACTCTGGACCAGGCTGGCCTCAAACTCATATCTGCCTCCCGAGCACTGGGATTAAAGGTGGGTGCTGTATTATTTTCTTATTTGTTGCTCTAATAAATTGCAAATTTAGTGACTTAAAATACGACTTTAGGAGTACTGAAAGAAGTCTGAATTAGCTGTCAGAAAGCTAAAGCTCAGGGGGTCAGTAGCATGTTTTTCTGGAAGATTGAGGGGAGAGCACATATTTTGTTCTTTAACACTAACAGATACCACCCTATTTGGCTTGAGACTTTCTTCCATCTTCCAGTATCAGAGCATCTTCAGATTTCTGATTTCTGCCTTATGCCTTTTTTTACTTTAAAGGACTAACATGCATGATACAGGATGACCTTACTTCAAGGTCAGCTGCATATTAACCTTAGTTCTATTTGCAAGATTAATTTCCCCTTGCATTGTTATATAGTCTCAGATGCTAGGTGTCAGAATGTGAACACATTGGGATTGTAAGGTCAGATCTACCATGCTGTCAGCAGTTTCTTGGGCTAGATGATGGTCAAGTTGCTTGCTAGAAGTACTGATAAAAGTCCCCTGGGTGGGTGGGGCACTGAAGATGTCATTTGCTTTGCCCATCTTTATCTATTATGTGTCCTAGTTTCTGTGGTTCTCTGTTTCTGGACTTGGTCTTGTTTGGTTTCCAAAGTTAAGAATTGTAGTATGCCATTCTGTGCCTGGGACTTTATCCTTGTAGTTCGTGTTTATTTGGTAAGTCAGTTGCAGGGCTCTCGTGATTGCTCTGTCTCTGATACACTCCTAGTCCCTTAAATGCTGTTTTTATGAGAGCTCGGCCACTAATTAGAGCAGTCACCTTTTGAACGCAAGAACCTAGGTTTAATTCCTAGAACTCAAAAAATCAGGGCATGGTGATGCATGCTTATAATAAATACATGAAGTTGGGTGCAGAAGAATGTAGAGAAAGATCTGGAAGGAGTTGGGAGGGGAAGGCGTATAATCAAAATGTATGAGATTCTCTAAATTCTCAAATTAAAAATAAAAACAGAAAAAGAAAAAGGGAAATAATAAGCTCAGGCATGATGGTGTTTAATCCCAGCACTCTGAGTTCTAGACTAACCAGAGTGACAATGAGACCCTGTCTCAAAAAGGAAACAAAAGAACCAAAAAAAGGATAGATACTATTTTGATATTTTATGGATAAGGAAGTTGAACATAAGAATAATTAAATGATTTGCCAAAGTTGTCATAAAATATGGTCAGGTTGTTGTGATGCATGCCTGTAATCCTAGGACTTGGCAGGCAGAGTCAGGTGGATCTCTGAGTTTGATGTCATTCTGATTTACAGAGCAAGTTCTAGGATATCCAGGGATACATACATAGGGAAACCAGTTTTGACTAAAACAAAATGTTTTATAACAGTAAGTAAAAACGGGTATGAATCTGTTTTGTATTGAAAACATTTGCTTCACTAGAATTAACCCCTTTCTTTCTTTCTTTCTTTCTTTCTTTCTTTCTTTCTTTCTTTCTTTCTTTCAAGGAAAGATAAAGAAAATTATTTTCAAAGCAGTTATAACATTTTGAATCTCATTTGGTAGGTTCCATATGTTCAGTGTTATAATAATATTGTTTTCTTAGAAAGCTCTTTAAAATGGAATTAACCCCTTTCTTATTCCCATGAGACTGACTTGAACAGAATTAGTCAATGAATTCTGAGTTGTAACTATTGCTATAACCTATAAGTAGAATAAATAGACTAAGAAGTATGTCCACTTAAGATTTTACATCTTATAACTAGGTATAATGGCATACACAAGGATTTGGAGGCAGGAGGATTGCCAGTTCAGAGATAATCCTGGTTGTACAGTAAGTCAACCTGAGCTACACTATGGAACTCTGTCTCAAAAAACAGAAAGTTGAAGGTTAATACTGTAGATTCGGGGTTTACTGTTTGCCTGGTATGTTAAATACTTTGGGTTTGGTACTACAAAGACCCAACTTGCACACAGACTTCAAGAAAAATTCAAGCCAGCTGGGTGTAGGGTACAGTTCTTTTATCTCAGCACTCAAGGATTAGAGGTTGGAGGATCTTTTAGGAGTTCAAGGCCAGCCTATTCTACAGACCGAACTCCAGGCCTGCCTACATGGTAAGACCCTGTCTTGAAAAGAAATAATACATTTTAAGACAAAATTGAGATTATAACATTTTGGTTTACTTTTCATTTCAGTGAAAAGCATTTAAAAAGAATAAAGTATAAATAAGTTTTGAAATTTCATATGTAGATCTTGGTCCACAAAGCCTGGCATTTTCTTTCTAACAGAAGTAACAACAGATAATGAAAGAATAGCATCTTGAAATTGTTATTGTTATGAGTATGCTTTATCTGCCTCTCCTTATGTGAGTTTGGCGACTGTTAACTGAGGATCTGATCTATTACTGATACTATTTAACTTTAAGAAAATGCATTTGTCTTTATTCTTCCAAAACAAATTATGTGTTGAAGTGTTTTGCCTGTGTGTTTGTCAGTGGTACCACATGTGTTCTTGGTGCCTGGCGAGACCAGAAGACGAGTGTCAGTTTTTCTGGAGCTGAAGTTTCAGATAGTTGTAAGCTTCTGTGTGGTGCTGGGACTGGAAGCTGGGTCCTCTGGAAATGAAGTCGGTGTTCTTCACTTAGCCACATCTCCAGCTGTTACTGAATGCCATTTTACTGACTCTGAAATCTGTGTGGTAGTTGGCATTGTCCTCCTCATCATCTCAACTTCTATTGCCTTGGTTTATTATCGCTGGGTTCTTAGATTATTCCACCTTCTGAAGCTTGATTAATGTTGCATTTTGTCCAGCTAAAGCCAAGGTGCTGAAAATATACTTCAAAAATCCACAAAATACTCATAAGAGTGTAAAGCTGGGTGTGGTGGTTGTTCCTTTAATCCCAACACTTAAATTTGAGGCCAGCCAGGGCTACACTGAGAAACTCTGTCTTGAGAAAAATAAAAACGAGAAACAACAGCAGCAACAAAACCAGAGGGGCTGGAGAGATGGCTCAGTGTTCAGGTAACTGAGTGCTCTTCCAGAGGATCCAGGTTCAGTTTCTAGCACCTACATGGCAGCTCACAACTGTTTGTAATTCCAGTTTTAGATGATCTGGCACACTCACACAGACATACATGCAGATAAAACATGAATACACATAAAATAAGAACAAAAAAAATCAAAATGTAGTATTTAAGCATGTTGAAAATGCTAAGAATGACACTAAGTTTATCTAAGGTTCATATTGAAGTCCATGTAAATTTTGATTACTATGTAGCCAGATAAACTAAGAGACTGACTGTTTACTGAGTACTACTTCTCTGCTATAATGGTCCCTGAGCTTATTTCTAAACCCTCTGTGATTAAACTTCCATAGCTTTTAGACGTGAGCACACTTTGATGTTTGAAGACCCTTGACTTAAGTTCTTTCATACTCTTAATCCGTTTCACTGTAGTGTTAAAATGTTTATCTTGTAATATGTTTATCTGTAATCTTAAGATTTACCATATTTGGAGAATGCAGTGCAAACCTAGATTAATGTACATCAAAGTAGCATGTTGTGGGGGAGGGGTTAAATCCGGAATAAAACTTGCCCTTCTTACAAATTGTTGATCAGAAAGATGGTTGTGCATTGGTGGTTTGAATGCTTGCCTGTGTATATCTCTATTAGTTAAATAAGGTAGAAAGGACACTACAGTAGCACATTGACACCAGGCTCAGTGCAAATTTGTTTGTTTATATCTTGTTGAAATTCTGGTGGGTTTTTCAGTGAAAAAGTCATTCTTCTTGTATAACTGTTTTATTAATAGTTTTGAGTTCTGTGTACTTCTGACTCTACATTAGCAAATATATAAGCAGTTGTCAGATAGTATTAACTAGGGAATTGTGAATTTAAAAATGTTTTTAATCTGGTAATATTGGATTCAAGCTAGATTAAGGGAACATTGAAATTGCCATGCAAACTTTATGAATCAGGTTAATTTTTCTTTTTCTATGTAACCGAAACATTCACAAATGTTTAATGTTGAAGATAGTATGACTCAGTTCTCCTTCATAATTCTAATAGGAGCATTGCTCTTTGAGGTCAACCTGAGCTGTATACTGAATTAGTGATAAGCCCTAATACAGAATGAGGTTTAAGATTGTTTGAAAAAAAAATGGATCTAGCCAAACAAAGAAGAAGATAAAAGCTGATTTTTAAAAAATGATCACCATCTGAGCATGGCAGTGCACACCCTAGATTTTAGCACTTTGGAGGCAGAGGCAGGTACGGGCTTGAATTTGAAGCCAGTCTGGTCTACATCATGAGTTCTAGGACAGCTAGGGTTTTGTAGAGAACTGTTCTCCAGAAAGTGGTCAGGGAGTTAGGGGAGGGAAAGTTAATAACTTTCTAGATTGAAAAAGAGTGGGAGGTAACAGACAACGAACTGGTTAGTGGTCAGGGTGTTAAATGGACAGTTAGAACATGTCACTCAGATTATTGGGAAGTAAAGTGATAGGAGGTGGGCAGTCAATAAATAGGCAGGCAGTACAGCATGCTTTTGAAAAGATTTAGGATAGTACTGTTGAGATAGACTTATGCCCTAAGGCTGTATGAAACAACTTGAAACATTCTAGCTCTGGTGGAAATAGTGCAGAAGCACCTGTTGGCTATTGGTCATAAGTGAGAAATGGTGAAATAATTTACAAGAAAACATAATTTTGTTAAGCATTTAAACATCTTGGAGTTCTAAATTCAGTTTCAGTTTTGTCTTTGCTCATCTATGAAGTTTTGTATCAATTTATTTTAATGAATAACTGTTTCCTTATCTGTAAGATAAGTGTAACTGGAGGTTTAAACAGCATTTTAATAGTCTTGACTGAATTGCTGTTGTGTTCACTCACTGAAACAAAATTGTTTGCCATGCATTGCAAGCTCTTTGCGTTGCTGGTTTTCCTAGATAGCTAAAATTAAACGGTAGCATTAACTTGACACTATAGATCTCATATTGCATTCAAATAATTTGTAAATGTCCAGAATAGGCAAATCAGTAGAGAAAGTGTCAGGTCAGGAATTATCAGAGGCTGGATGGAAAGAATGGGAAAAAAAATAGCTAACTTTTAGAGTGATTGAAATGTTCTGAAATTAATGGTTGACATCATTGTGAATAGAATCAAAACTATCTTAGAGTTAATTTTTTGTGTTATGAGCTATAAAAATTACCAGAAATTTCTTCAGCTAATAAGTTGTTTTGCTTTTGTGTGGTGGGAATTGAACTTAAAGCTAGGCAAGCCTTCCCTAGGCACCAAGTTACATCCTTAGTCCTTTCATATCTTTAAAGCAAAGACCATGCATTGTATTTGGTTATTGTCTTGCTCTGGAGTAAGGGATAGTCTAAGCTGAGTATGAAGGACTACAGATTCAGGAGACTGAATGACAGGTTTCCACTGTGGAAGTGGTTATGTAAACTTTTTATTGTCAGAATAAAAGAATGTTCCAAGTCAATGTGTTTGCTGTATTTAATGAGGAATTTGGATTGACAAATTCAATCAAATCTGGGAAGTCTCTGCCATAGAATTCATATGCTGTCTGTATTAGCTTTTGGATTGATGGAAGCTAGTAGTCTGCTAATTAGACATTTCTAATACATTCTAAAGATTTTACCCGATAGTCAAAAGGATATTAGTTGATACAGAGGTAGGTAGTCAGTGGATATTAAGATAATTGGCTTTTCCTGTCTGTAATGTTGATTCTGCACAATCTGGGAAGTGACTAGTCTGTAGAATTTTAACATAGGTGAAGCTTTTTTCAGGACTTGAGTTAATATCGTCCTTCTTTACCTGTTCCAAGTTTTAATGGATTACAAGGATAAAACCCCTGGAAATAGAGGGTGAACAGAATCTTTCCTTTCTTAAACATGTAGCATGGTTTTATTTTAGGCTCATGTAAAACAAATTGATTAAATGGCTGCTTTTGCCTGTGTATAAGCTTTTGGTGAAGACAGGTGAAAGGTGCCATCTGACTGAAATGTTTAGTGTACTACTTACACTGACTTAGTATTCAGTAGAAGCCTCTTGACTGAATTTGAAGTTATAGGCTAAATTCATGTTTCATTGTTGTAATGTAATGGGCCTTGGTACGTCTCCCATACACTGTTATTAGGCCTTCAAATTAGTCCTAGATAGGCGTGCTAGCAATCCTACTTTATATAGTAAAATAAATGTAGAATGGTAAAAACTGAATTACAAGTTTTATTCTGTTGTTTTTAAGTGTACTTAAGTTTTAATTTAATTTGAAGACAGTGTTGCATGTGGTAATTTGTAGGTTAGCTTTGGAATAGAAAGTTTAGATACGATAATAGGTTGTTTATGAAAAGTCATCTCTATTTAAAGAAATAGGGTTACAAAATGCCTGCTGTGTGCTTCTGGCATTGAACATACTGATGTGTTTTTGTTGCATGTTACCTTGATCTTACTGTTCTTGTGAAAAAGAATTTGCAATTAAGAATACTTTGTTTAGGATTGGGATATAGCTGAGATCTCAGAGTGCATGCACAAAGCCCTGGGTTCCGTTCTCAGTACTGCATGAGACTGAGAACGATGGCACACACCTATAATCCCAGTATAGGGGAGGTGGGGAGAGGAAGATCAGGGTTAGGGTCAGGCTAGCTTGGGCTATGTGAGGTTCAGTTTCAAAAAAACAAACCAGATAAAAACAAGAAAACCAAAAAGAGTAATTTATTGAGTATGGAAGGGGTACAGACATCGAATTCAAGAATTTTGCCATAGATGGGTAGAGGCAGATACTTTTCTTTTCTAGTTTTGTTCTCCCCTTGGTTTACCTTGATTTTAGTTTATCAAGTCTGTGTCTCTGGCCTTTGCCGCTGTGGCCCATTGATCTGTCCATCTGTCTGTTACAGTGCATATTGGGTACTTCCAGAAGTTTGAATTCAGTGATGCAAAGGACAGGCGGGCTGCAGCAGCAAAGGTAGGACAGAATCATTAAAAAGACAAGTCATTAAAGGATCATTAAGTGCATACACACACCCCAGCAGCAAGTGCTTCATAATTTAAAGGCAATTTCAAGGCCCAACATTTATTCTGTACATCTTTATGGGAAAGCCTAGTTCCTGAGGATCCAGTGCTCTTTTGCAGTCTCCATGGGCTTCTGCACACATGTGGCACACATACCAACTCAGGCATACACACATAAAAGGTATATAGATTACCTCATGTGGACTGGAGAAATGGAGAAGTGGTTGGATTTTAAAGCTAGGTTGTTCCTAGCACTCCTAACCCAGTTCTAGATGATTCAATACTCTCTTGTAGCCATCGAGGAGTCCCAAAGCTATGCAGTTTGCACATACTCCATAGATGGCAAAGGAACACATGCCATATAGCCACTGTATATTTTTAGGGTCTTTTTTTTTTTTTTTTTTTTAAATAACAAAACACCAAATCTGATTCAACCAAACAACCTGTTTTAGATTGTTTTACTTAATGCATGCATAAAGTTTTATAATCATAATATTGTAATATCTAAATCTTTTAAAAATGTTATTACATTACAAAAATTGTGTATGTGCTCTGGCTGGAACAACCTGAAGGAGTTGCTTTTTTTCCAGTTTGTGATCCTAGGGACCAATCTTAAGTTTGTTAGGCTTTGGCGGAAGGTGCTTTTACCTGTTACATTGTCTTCCTGGACTGAGTTTTAAATCGTTGTCTTACTTCAGTCACCACTAGAGTTTTTTATTTGTTTGGTTTTGGTTGTTTTGCTTTGTAGCCCTGACTGTCCTGGAGTTCACTGTGTAGACCAGGATGTCCTCAAACTAAGAGATTTGCCTGCTTCGGCCTTTTGAGTTCTGGGACTAAAGGCATGTACCACCACTGCCCAGCTAAGAAAATACTTATTATACACCGATTTATAGATTGATAGCATTGATATATCTCTCTGTAGATTTTTTCTTAACTTAAAAAACTTTGACATGTATGCCAGAAGAGAGCATTAAATCCACTGGAATTGGGGCTCCAGGCTGCTGTTGTAAGCTGTCATATGGGTTTTGGGAACTTAACCCAGGTCCTCTGGAAGAGCAACAAGTGCTCTTGTTGAGCCATCTCTAGAGCTCCAGTAGAAACATCTTATTAATTATTGGTTAAACTCATGACATAGGGGTGTATGTGTGTGTGCATTTGTGTGTGTGTGTGTACATACACTCAAAGGCTACAAGGTGGTTGTCAGGTATCTTGCTTTTATTATCTGAATATAATGTTTGAAATTTTATCTTGATAATGTGTGTCCTCGAGTGCATGATCATGCCTGTTTTTCTGTTGGTGCTAGAAATCAAACTGAGTCCTCGTTAGAGCTTAGCCTACACTCTTGCCCACTGAAGCCATCGCCTGAGTTTTCATGGCTTTTTTTCTAGAGGTTGAAAATCTCTTTAATCTTCTAAACTTGACACGACAGAAACAATTTTCTTCATAAAATGCGTGGATAGGTGATCTTCCAAACTTAAATGACAGAAAGCAGTTTTCTTGGACATGTGAAGGACCACGGTGGCCTTTGCCAGGTGTGTTTGCAAGTGTTAGTGTGTCAGGAACACTTTTAGTGTGTGTGCATACTTCAGCAAGATTTCAAATTGCTACATTAGTATAGTCAGTTAAGCATTACGTTTTGATTTAAATCTCTAAAAATACTGAAAGTATTCTGTTGGAAATCTTTGGGAATCATCACAGAGGGAAGGACATTTCTTTTAACTTGGACCTTTATCTTTGCCTTTCTTTTATTTGGGGGTAGCTTAGAAGTGAATATTCAGATAGGAATTATTTTTGTGTTTCTCCTCCTCAATCCTTCATTCTGTTCTTCTTCATCTCACTCTGTAGCCCAGGATAACTTGGTACTATCTACATATACAGACTGGCCTCAATTTAGTGGTTCATTTTCTCTTCTAATTTTATAATTTTGATTTTTTTTATATAGTAGCAAATTTAAGGCCAGCTAGGGCTAAGTCAAATTCTGTTTCAAAGCAAAACAAATTTATTAATTTTCTTTGTAAGTTTGGAGTAAGGGATTTGAGATAGTCTCATGTCTCTGAATTTGGCCTTGAACTTCTCTTCCTCTTGCCCATTTCTCCCTCAGCGCTGTGATTACAGGAGCACATCACCATTTTGGGTTATCCATTCATCTACCTATATCTATAGAGCTGGTTGTCCTGGAACAGCTGGCTCCAAGCCCAAGTAAATCTGCCTGCTTATGCTTTCTTAGTGCTGGGGCTAAAAGAGGTATGCCACCAAACCCTGCTCGCGCTCTCTCTCTCTCTCTCTCTCTCTCTCTCTCTCTCTCTCTTTTATTATCATTTTAAGATTTACTTATTTTATGTGAGAACACTGTCACTCTAGACATATAAGACATTGGATTCCATTACAGATGGTTGTGAGCCACCGTGTGGCTGCTGGGAATTGAACTCAGGACCTCTGGAAGAGCAGTCGGTGTTCTTAATAGTAACTTCTTAGTTTAGTGCTAGTGCTCTTAACCACTGAGCTATCTCTCCAGTTCCTGGTTTATTATTTTTTAATGGAATTTGGATGTAGTTGGATTCATATCTTCACTTTTCTCTTTGTTCTTTATATAGATTTAACTCTTCCTTTGGTGTGTTAACAATTTTTTGGGGTTGGCAGTTTTATGCTTTTAAGAATTCAGCAGTAAAAGAGATAGTAATTGTACCAGTTTAAAAAAAAAAAAACACACAGAAAAGTAGCCCATAATAATTACCCAGATATTTACCCTCACTGCTGTTTTCTTTAATTCCATGTTTCTTTCTTGTATTATTTGACTTAGTTTCAGATGTTCACTCTTCTTAAGAAATGACTGTTTCACTGTTTACATTTTTAAAATTTCTGTTTTTGTGTGTGTTTGGGGGGGGCGTAAGTCAGAAGGTGGTGATGTGTGGGAGCTAGTTTTCTCCTTCCTTCCAACATGTGAGTTCTGGGGGTGGATCCAGTCACATCATCAGGTTTGGAGACATGTATCTTTACTCTACTGAGCCTTCTCACTGGCCCCTACAATTCTTTGATGATTGTAATATATAGAAATGAACTTTTGTGGTCTTCTTTGAGAATTGGTAAGAATTTGTTTCTGCTGTGTCCGGTAATTTGAATTCTTTAGAAGATTATTTGTTTTAGTAGACAAGTCATTCTAGGTAGGCTACCACTGCAAGTATTTTCTCATCTTGTACAAGCAGAGTTCCATTGTTAGCTTTTAAAGTCTTTGCTAGGTTTGTATTTGCCTCTACTTCTATGTAGGTGTGTTGAGTCTAGGACTTCGGTAGTGATTTCTATTTTAAGTTGTTCTGAAAGCATCTCCTGTAAATCTTTATATGTGCCTCATGTATTTAATGCTTTAATCACAGTGATATTCCACTGTACAGTCTCTCTTTGGTACATACTTGGGTCAGAACCAGGAGGAATAATAATGGGACATTCAATACTATCTTATCTCCTGTTCTTCTGTCTGAATTTGCAGTGCTGGAGATTGGATTCAGGGACTGATATTGTGGGCAAGCACATTACCACTGAGGTAGCTCTACATCCTAGCCCTTTAAAAATCTTTATTTGCCCAGACTGGCATTTAGCCCATGACCTATAGCCTCCTGAAAGCTGGGATTTTGCAGGTTTGCTCTTCCAAGGCCCAGCTTCACTACCATTTCATTTTGTTGTTCTTTACCTTTCCCACCATACAATCCACCTGCTGTTTATTTTCAAAGATCTCTGGTCCTCTGTTAGTTTTTTGTGCACATTTGCTCCCTGCCCCATATGTGTGTATATGCATACATGCATAATGTCTTGGTTAAGGTTTCTTTTGCTGTGATAAAACTGACCAAAAGCAGCTTGAATAGAAAAGTGTTTATTTTACCTTACAGTTGAGCGAAGCTGAAGTAGGGACCTGTAGGTAGGAACTGGAGTAGAAGCTGACTTGCTCCTTCTGGCCTTCTCAATTTACTTTATCACATAATTCAGAATTACCTACCCACCAGGTTTGGCACTGCCCACAGTGTCCTAGGTTCTCCCACATCAGTTAGTCAACCAACCAACCAACCAACCAACCAACCAACCAACCAACCAACCAACCAATCAAATATCTCACAGGCTTCTTCACAGGCCAACCTGGTGGAGTTTCTTAATGATGAGGTTCTATTTTCTCAGATGACTCTAGCCTGTGTCAGTTTGACATAAAACTAGCTATAATAATCAACCCATTGTGAACTGGACACAAACATTCAACTAGAACTTTTATGTTTCATTATTAATATTACAATATGAATATTCTAACTTTTAAAAGTCCCACATTTCCTTTACCCCAAGTCCAAACATACAGTTGGATGTGGTGGTGTACACCTTTAATCCTAGCAAAGTTAGACCTCTGTGCTCTGAGTTTGAGGCCAGCCTGTTCATACATAGAAACTCTGTTTTTAAAAACCAAAAAATAATAAATTCAAACTCTTTAAACATTCAGTCTCTTTAAAACATCCAAAGTTTCTCTAAAACATTTAGAATTTCCGTAAAATTCCAAAGTGTCTAACTGTGAGTACTTGTGAAAAAAATAAATAATTTATCAAAGAGGGAAGAATCTGGGCATAGTTAAATTCAAGGAAAGCCAAGTCTATTGAGGATTCAGTAATGCATGGGCTCCCTAGGGCTTCATTTCTCCAGCTCTGCTGTTGGCAACACAACAACTTGTTTCTTAGGCTCAGGCTGGCTTCACTCCACAGCTGCTGCTGTCCTTGTGGTTGTCCCATGGTCCCAGCATCTCCAAAATGTTGGGGTCTCTGCTGTTGCTGGGGTTACCTTTACCTTTCCTGGACTCTCTTCAGGGACTCTGGCCCTGCCACATGATGGGCTACCTCCTCTCTGCATGCATGATTCCTCATGTCTCCAAAACCAGCACCACCTGGGAAATGTTTACGTATTATGAATTTCGACTGCCAGTGTGAAGTTCTTCCAGCCATTCTGAAGGCTGAAGGTGGAAAATCACAGTAAATGCTTGGCCCTCTCTGGACCACAGCTTCTGTGTAGAAACATTTCCCCGAAGATTTAGCCTCTAAATGTTGCTGGTGTTTTAATCATGGCTGATTCTTAAGCTCCTGTTAACCAGAAGCACAGATGTTAATTCAGTTTCAGATGGCTCTGATAGAGTCAGGGGCTTTCTGTGTAGTATTGGCTGTCGTGGAACTTGCCATATCAATCAGGCTGACCTCAAATTTAGAGATCCATTCTCTAGCGCTAGCCTCTGCCTCCTGAGTGCTGGGATTAAGGATGTGGGCCACCATGCCCAGCCCCAGTAGATTCTTGAAGGGACTCTTAAAACTTCCCTCTGAAACTTTTACAAGCAAGGTTTCTATTATTGTCTACACAACTCTGAGCAGTCTTATCTTCTAAGCTCCTGTAGAACAGTCCACTGAGTTCGGAGTACTGAGTGGTTTTTCCAGACTGTGCTGGATAGTTTTATGTCAAGTTTATACGAACTGATTGATTAATATGGAAGGGCCCAGCTCATTTGTTGGAAGCTCTACTCCTGGCTTGGTGGTCCTAGATGCTATAGGAAAGTAGGCTGAGCAAGCCATGGGGGGACAATCCAGTAAAGTAAGCAGCGTTCCTCTTTGGCCTGTGCATCAGTTCCTTCCTCCAGGTTCTTGTCTTGAATACCTTTCTTGACTTCTGAAGATGATGGACTGTAAATTGGAATAATTTCCCCATTTGCTTTTGGTGCTGGTGTCTATCACAGCAATAGAAACCCCAAGACAATTCAAAGTTCAAATGTCACCACAATCCTTTAAACACATGGTGAGGTCCGTTTGTCACAGCAATACCCCACAACCTAGGACCATTTTCTGCCTTAGTGTTAGAGTTTGTTTTCCTAGCCCATTTGGGTGTATAGTCAGTTGATGAAGTTTTCCAGTACATGTATTTTAGACTTTGCCATTGTTTGCAGTTTCAGACATCTACTGGGGATCTGAACCATACATACTACAGCTAGGGCCTGCTGTGTAGAGAGGTTACTTTTATGTGACATTCAAAATATAGAACCTTTTTAAGGAAGTTCCTAGTGTTTTTTTGTATTCTGACTGCTTATCCTTTCACTTTGTTCTGAATAACTTTTTAGTGGGGAATGAAAAGGGCTGTTAGTACATGACTAGTTAGTTATGGTCCAGTAATATTCCTTCCAGTTCTGCCACATGGTATAGTGGAAGGAGCAGTAAAGACAGGTTATCAGTTTAGATTTACAGCTGGTCAACTTAATGCATAACATTAGTTTTCTAACCTATTTTTTCTTATATTTACAAAGGTTTTTAAAGTTAGGCATAAGAGAATAGGTCTGTGATCCTAGCAGTTGTGAGGCTAAGCAAGAGAATATTACATCCTTAGACACATTAGAGAGCTTTCTCTGTTACTGTCTCTGTTTCTCTCTCAAATTATTTTATTGGATATTCTCTGTATTTGTATTTTATATGTAATCCCCCCATCTTCCCTCCCCCTCTACTTGTTTCCATGAAGGTGTTCCCTCTCCCAACCACCCTCTCTACCTCAACACCTTGGCATTGCCTTATACTGGAAAAACACACCTTCACTGGACCAAAGGCCTCTACCCACATTGATGCCAGACAGTGCTATCCTCTGCTACATATGCAACTGGGGCCCTGCAACTTGTCCCTCCATGTGTGCTCAGTGGTTGGTGTTTTAGTCCATGGGAGTCCTGGAGGGTCTCTCTCTCTCTCTTAAAAAAGAAAAAAAAAATGTAAAAAACAAAGACCAAGCCAGTGAATTGTGTTTAAAGAGCACGTTTCTTTTGTTTTTAGTTTTGCTTTTTGAAATGGGGCCTTAACATTCATCATGGGACTCATAGTATAGCTTAGGTTGGCTTTAGCCGTGCAGTAATTCTCCTGACTTCTGGAGTACTTATGTAACCGGCATGGGCCAGTGCCTGGTTTACAGAGTGCTTTGAGACTTAAATAAGTTATGTAAAGTAATTAATATAAGATCTGTTAATAGAATAAGTGTGATAAATACAATTTCCCACCACCTCTTTATCAAATTTACTTGCAGTGATTAGCCTGCTAGCTACTCTGAAGCAAGTAATCTAAGTCACTTTGGCAATGAGTACTTCCAGGTGACCTTGCCTCATATTTTATTAAATAAAAACATGAGATTGAACCTAGGAGTCAAGAAAACCTTCTATAGAAAGTTTTGATAAATCCCACAGTAGGCTACAATAACCTTTTGCTACTAGAACTTCCTTGGAGCACTTAACACCAAGACCAACATGACCATTGTAGTCCCCAATAGTGACAACAGTCTCGAACCTGGTCTATTGACCAGCCTGAGTCTGCTTCTGCACTGGCATGATTTTCAGAACCTCATTCATCCTTTAGAGATGCACCCAGGAAAGAGTCAATAATCTGACTCCTTAAGGGGCAGGTAGTTCTCCTCCAAAGGACTTGAGCTTCATGTTCTTAACCAGGGGGCCCAGCTTGGTGACAGGGATCCACTCCTTGTCTTCAGCTTTACTTCCATGAGCCCCATGGCCTTGACCACCCCTGGAAGATTCTTATTCTGGAGTATGATGTTAAAAGAGGTTAAAAGACTTAGGGTTTCTCAGGATTAGTAAGTTAGGTAGTAAAGTGAGCCTGGATTAGTAGAAGAGTACTTTGGTCGTTGGTCTTTGGGGGGTGGGGGTGGGATAAATGCATGCAGGTGATAACAGATGGGGTTGCTGAGAATAATTGTGGCATCTCTTTTCTTTCCTTTTTAAGAGATTTATTTGTTTATTTTATATGAGTACACTGTAGTTGTTTGCAAACACACCAGAAGAGGGCATCAGATCTTATTACAGATGCTTGTGAGCCACCATGTTACTTGCTGATAACATGAATGATGGATGGGAATTGAATTCAAAATCTTTGGAAGAGTAGTCAGTGCTCTTAACCACTGAAACATCTCTCCAGCCCCTGAAATTTTGATTGTTAACAACACTCTCATTAGATTATTTCAGATCAATGGTTAATACCATTATTAACCACAGTGAAAGATATATACACTACAGATATTTTTGAAATGCTCTTTGATAGAGAAATTTGTACATGAAACAAAAGTAAAAATAGACCTGAGTTTAAGCTCTGCTTCCTACACTACTGTGTGCTATCATTTCTTTGAACAAGTCAGATATCCCTGATCTTTTATTCCCACTGAGTTCTGGTTTTGAGGCAGGGCCTCATTCAGTAGCATGAACTAACCTGGAACTCAGCAGTCTTGCTTTAGCCTCCAAATCTTGAGATTACAGGTGAGCTATCACATCAAGCCTCATTGTGTTATAAGTTTAAAAAACTATGTTCAAATAGTTAAGCTTGCTGGTTTAATGAGAAATGGGGATATTTGTGACAACAGCAAACTTTATTTTAGAGTTTTAACTTTACTTCTATAAATAACCTAATATAAAAGAGCACCCCAAGAGTACTTTCTATATTGTTACATGGTACAGATATTTTGTTAGAACTGTTTGATACATACAGGCTTACGAATTTTCTTTTATTAATTCCATTTAGAGTACTGATGTGATAGTCTGTTAGATACTCTATGCAACAAATTAATTTTAACCAATGCCTGATATTTTTGGTTTGCTTTTCAAAATAAGGTCTTGTTATATAGCATGGACTAGCCTCCTTTTCTTTTTTTTCTTTTGACTTATTTTGAACCCTATAACGGAAGTATTATATAGTGAGCTATTTAAATAATCTTGATCATACAACTAAAAATTTGTATCTCCTTTGTAACATAAATACCTAAGAAAGGGTATTTTGGTGGTACAGCAATGCTTTTGTACTTCAGCAGTGGCATAGAAAAGAAATATATCAGGACAAAAAACTTGGGTTCATTATTAGGGAACTTGAAATCTAGTCTGTGAAAGAGCTGGGTTTGTTGCCTGTGAACAATTCCAGCACCTGGGATTCGGGAGCAGAGAATTGTGAATTCAAGGCCAGCCTGGACTACACAAAAAACACATACAGAAAGTCAGTGAGATACAATTACTTTAAAATGTTTTTTTTCCCCCTCCTTCAGAATCCAGCAACTATCACGAGAATACTCCTTAGCCACTTCAATTGGGATAAAGAGAAGCTAATGGAAAGGTAAGAAACTATTGTTAGCTTTGTACTTAGAAATAACACAGCCCACTAAATTGAATTTATAAGCAAGAACAGATTTATATAACTGTGCATGTAAGCAAAGCAGTGTGTAAGTAATAATTGCTACAATTTCTTGTGTTGAAATTTTTACAGTGAACTTTAGGAAACTCAGGTTAAATTTTGCTTTATTTGGAAATGAAATAGAGGCTTTACTTTTGCTTATTAGATATATATCTTCTTGAATATCACAAACTAAAAATACATTTTAAAAAGCACTTAAAAACTTTCTTGGAACACATAAGAACTCCATTATTAGTTTACTTAAGATATATTATTTGTGAATGTTAAATCTGTATTAGACATATAAATAACATTTATTAAATAAAAATGAAAATGAGAAATTGGCTAGGTCTCCTAGGTGTCAAACTAGATACTTGGCTTGGTCCTCTGATTTTAGAGCAGGGTTCTGTTCTGTTGGATGTTTGTTTATAAAGTTTATCAAAATATGTCTAGTTTTGAAAGAGTAAACGTTACTAGGATGGAGAATGACAGTATTAATCATTCCCTTCGCTTATTAGATTGGATATTTGGTGGCTTTTGTCAGGGTAAAGCTTCCTTTTACTCTTACCAGCTTTATTAGCAATCTTAATTGTAGAAGCTGCAGCTTACTAGGAACTGAGGTATCTAAGTATTGTGAGAAATTAATGGAAATATTTTCCTATTTGATTTAATATTTAAAGAGCTGTTTTAAGTCAGATATTCAGTAATTTTGGAAATAGAACTTTCTTTATATACCTTGTATCTATCTGAATTGTAATTTGATAGTAACTCCATTATTGAGTACTTTCTGTTAGATACTATTTGATGTTGTTATACTTCTGGTAGTTTGTTTTGGTTGGTTTTTGTTTTGTTTTTAGAAAGAGTTTTACTTCAGCTCTGGCTGGCTTTGGCTATAACTCTCTATGTAGACCAAACTGTCGGCAAACTCGCATAGATCTCCCTGCCTCTGTCATTGTTACCATCTCTGATGGGACATGTGCCACCACAAATTATCTACTGCTAGTGTTTTAGGTCTAGAAACTATTGCTCCCATTTACTTGATAACGTTTTGAGAGTTAAGTTATTCAACTAAGTTCCATTATACAAAGCCTGAAACATGTTTGTTGGTCCCCAAAATTTGTGTTAAGCACAAATGCAGCTTTCCCTGTGTTTTTGAAGGTTGTGTGCTTCTTGGTTGTTTTGACCCCTTTCCCCAATGTTTATTGTTACCTTTACGATGTCAGTGATTCCATTGTTATTTGCTTTCAGTCTTATTTCATACCTCTCCTAAGAAAAAGCTTTCAATTTACATTATAATCTTGGGGTTTTCTTTTGTAAACATTGCTGAAAACAGTTTCCAATAAAATATTTTATGTAAATGTGATGTGGATTTAAAAAAAAAACAAAACAGGTTTTTATCTGGGCAGTAGTGATCCACACCTTTAATCCCAGCACTCAGGAGGTAGAGGCAAGTTATATTTCTGAGTTCAAGGCTAGCCTTGTCTGCAGAATGAGTTTCATGTGAGCTAGGTCTACACAGAGAGACCCCATCTTAAAACAAACAGAACAAAAATTTCTGACAAACTGTGGGAACCTAAAGAATTTTTAATTTAATCTTAAGATACTGTTTTTAAAAAATATTTATTTCATTTTAATTTTCGTGTATGCCTATGTATCTGTACATATAAATGCAGGTATCCTTGGGGCCAGAGGTGTGGAATCCCTTGAAGCTAGAATTATAGACAATGTCTAGTATGGGTTCTGGGACCTGATCTTGGATCCTCTGTAAGAACAGCAAGTGCTCTTACCTACTGAATTGTCTTTCCAGCCCTTTTAAGCATTATTTTTCTTTGTAGAGTTGAGAATGTAACTCAGTGGTAGATTTGAAACCTGGCATATGTCAACAACAAACAAATCGAATTGGTATAAAATATCTCTTTCCTAGTGATGTTTACATTTATATTCTGTGTTGTCTGATATTAGCACTGTTAGGCTTCAGTTTAAAAGCATTTTGTGTACTTTCTAATTCTAAATATTCACCTGTTGTGGATTATTTGCTACCAAATAACATGTAGGTGATTTCTTTTTTAAAGACTTAAAAATTCTAAGTATTTATGGTAATTTTTTTTAGTTTTTTTAGCTCTTGCTATTTTAAGTTGCACTCTACTATATTGTGTTCGTTTATCCTGTTGGCACTATTGGAGTTTTCTTTTGTTATTCTGTAGTACCATCAGTATCCTATGTTTCAGTTTTCCTGGTAGTTTATACATACAGATGTAAGTAAGCTTAGACTAGGTACAGTGTCTGTATTTATTTTCTATATGACATGAACACTAGTATATTTGTTCTTTCCTACCCTTTTCTCCCCTCAGTTTGATTAGTTAGTTGATGTTAATATATTAGTCAGCAATAGCTGGTGCAGTTTCTTCCTGTAAAAAATTCTTTTTGAGGTGCGTGTGCTCGTCTGTGTATAGACATGTAGAGGTCAGAGGACAGCTGTAAATGAAGGAACTCTTAAATACACAAAGAACTCTTAGAAGTGATGGCATGGTAGCACAACACCTTTAATTCCCACACTTGGGAGGCAGAGGCAGGCAAATCTCTTGAGTTCAAGACCAGCTTAATCTACATAGTGAATTCTAGGCTAGCCGAAATTACATAATGAAGCCCTGTTTCTGAAGAAAAAGGAAGAAAAGGGTCAGGCATCATACATATGCTCTTATCACTTGAGAGGTTGAAGCAGGAGGATTAAGCATCAGAGGCCTTGCTGTATAGTGTGTTCTAGACTAGTCTGAGCTTTATATCTAACCTTATCTCCAAAGATAAAGGAAGGAAGTGGAGAGGGAAGGGCAACTTCAGTTCTAGGGGATCTGATGCTATTTTCTGGCCTCTGTGGACACAGACAAAATACCCATATACAATAAGGTGAAATCTGATGCTCCACATATATTTAAACAATGGAAGACTCTAATCTACTTACAGAACTAGTTCAGATGAAGAATGTAGAACAGAAGGAGCACCCACTCGTTGCAATTGGGAATGGAAAATCGTGCAGCAACATGGAAGACTGGCAGATTATTATAAAACATTCTCTTAGCATGCCATCTAAGTTGTGGACTCTGAGTTATGATGTCAGTATAGGGTCATTGAATGTACCATTCTTAGAGTTTTGATAGTAGGTTGTACTTGTAAAGCAATGTGGGGAGGGTGGCATGTTTCTTTTTGCTGTGAACCAATAACTACTCTTAAACAAGAAAGAAGTTGGTCGATGTGATGGAGAAAGAAGAAAAGGTACAAATTAACCATAATTATTCCTTAAAGTTATAAGAATTAAATAAAGTATATGTGATGGCACATACCTTTAAATCCCAAGAGTAGGGAGGCAAAGGCAGGTGGATCTCTGAGTTTGAGGCCAGCCTGGTCTACAAATGGAGTTAAAGGATACCAAGGGCTTAGAGAAAGACAGTCTCAAAATCAAAGGGGATAGCTGAACTTCTTTTACCAGTAGTTTTAAAGCTTAGATTTCTTAGTTGCCTACCAACCTCCCCAGGACAGGTTTTAAAAATAGAGTAAGCCAGTAGTCAAAGAATGTAATAGAGTGAAATATTCTTTTCTTCCTTTATAAGGATTAGATGATTGTGTGGGCAAGTTGTAAGAAACCTTCAAGGGACTGCTCATTCTTAATAATGAACGTAGAATGTGGAAGAACATAGGGTATCTTTTAGTGTTAGGCAAAATAAAATAATAATTAAAATTCGGTAAAGTTAACATAAAATCATGTTTATTATAAAATAGCTGTTGAATTAATAAAAATTTAAATGACTGAATGAATTAATAGTATACAATTTCTCCTAGGAATGAATGCAATCGTACTTAATACTTCAGCAGATTAATGAAGAGAAAGTAAAATATAAATATAAAAGTTAGTGAAATTGTGCATTTATCCAACATTTAGTAAACTAAAAAGTTACCAGTAATTTATATCACAATTATATTTAGGGCTGGAGAGGTGGCTCAGTGGTTAAGAGCACTGACTGCTCTTCCAGAGGTCATGAGTTCAATTCCCAGCAACCACATGGTGGCTCACAACCATCTGTAATGGAATCTCATGCCCTCTTCTGGTGTGTCTGAGAACAGCTACAGTGTGTGTGTGTGTGTGTGTGTGTGTGTGTGTGTGTGTGTGTGTGTGTGTGTCTGTCTGTCTGTCTGTCTGTCTGTCTGTGTCTGTCTTCTTTAATTTTTGAAACAGAGTCTCACAATACACATATTTTTAAAGTCTATTTAGTACTTTTTTCTATTTAGTACTACTGAATTATTTAGCTGTTGTTTTGCTTGTTTTGATGTTCTTAATATTTTTTGTCAATTGTGAAATATTTTCAATTTTTCTGCTTTCTTTCTCATTTTACTGTAACCAGTCATATCGGTGTGTCTGTATTATACACCTGTAAGCCATGGTACCTTGAGTTCATGATACTGTAGGGAAATAGACCATTTATGATTTCTCTTATTTGCCCCCATACTTTTTAGTCTACAGTTAAACTAATTTACCACATTCTAAACACAAATGTAATGTATTCTTTAATATTATAAACTGGGTAAAGGGTAGAGAAAGAGTGATTTTAATTTTATTGTCTCCTGTTCTTAAGCAGCTTCTCATGCTTTCTTTTTCCTTTTTTAGTCTTCTTTTTAGTGCTTGGGATCAGGCCCAGGAAACCAAGTAATGTTCTATCACTAGCTACCCACGAATTCCCTATTCTCTGTCTTTCTACAAGTCTCTGTGAATCCGTGTTGTGTTTCTTCCCTCCACTCCCCCCAAACCCAGTGTATGCCTGCCTGTGTCCACTGCCCTATACCTTCTCTTCTGTTTATGCACACAAGCTCTCTGGATGAAACAAAGCAGAATCAGAGCTGCAGCCACAGCCTTGTCATCGTGCCATCATGATTCTTATGTGATGTTGCTTCCTTTACTTCAGATCTTAAACCTCTTTCTTTTCTGGAAGTTAGCAGATTAAAACAAATTTTAAATGGTTAAGGGGAAGACATTGAGAAACAAGCCAGGTATCGATGTTCCAGTTACCTGGAAAACCATGACAGAAAGGATTCTTGGTAGCAGTTTGAGAGTAGGTTTGCACCTCCTAAAAATATTTCCCTTGAAGACTGAGAGTCAGATTTGAAGGCAGAAGCACTGTTAAAGTGGAGGTGGAGGCCTGGTTGCTAGGTACAGGGTTTACTGCTCAACCTCCTGTGTTAATGTTGGGGATGGGACACCGAGAGGAGTGTTGCAGCATCTCAAAGATGGTTATCTCTTCATCTGTTGAATTGCCTTTTGAACCTTCTTTAAGCACTAAGTTTTTTGATGACTGCTGAATGAGTCTCCAGAGAAAAGAGGAGCAGACCTGAGTTGTTTCTTTCTTGACAAAGCCAAAAAGCTTCTTCTCTAAACTTTGTGCTCTGCCTTATGATGTCTGTTTTCATATCGGTCTTAGATATAAAAGCTTTAAAGGGGACCTGGCAAGATAGCCCAACAGGTAGAAAGCACTTGGCTATGTTCCTAATGACCCAAGTTTGAACCTTGGAACTCACTGGTGAAGAAAAAACATCAATGCCTGCAAGTTGTCATGACCTCCACAGATGTACTGTAGTGTGCCTACATGTGCACACACAGAAATACATAGAATTTATAAACTCTTTATCTTAGAGGTTATACTTATGTTGGGCTTTGAAGAACAGGCAAAACTAGGAAAGTAAGTTAGGTCTGAGCCAGTGACAGTTCCAAGAACTGACCTTGTGGGTTCCAGAAGTTTAACTCAAGTTGCAAGTATCTTAATCCTCCACCTTTTTACTGGCTCTAGAAAATAATTTTAGTCAACTGTTTTTAGGCTTTCTTTTCTGAAATAAAACTTTATTAAAATTTGACATGAATGTAAATCATGTATTAATTCTTACAGATTTTAGAAACAAACCACCAAATATGGGACTGGAGTGATAAATGGGACAACAGTTAAGAGCACTGGCTGCTCTTCCAGAGGTCCTGGGTTTAATTCCCAGCAACCAGATGGTGGCCATGTATAATAGGATCAGATGCCCTCTTCTGGTGTGTCTGAAGACAGCAACCATGTAAAACAAACAAATCAATCTTTAATAAAAACAAACAAAACCAAAAATGGAGTTCTTTTTAGGGTTGAAAACAAGTAAAACAGTCATTTGTTTTTTTGTTGTTGTTTGCCCCTCCCAACCCCCCCCTTCAGATTCATAATGACTACTTTGTAAACTTTAAATCATTCCAGTGGTTTAAAAATGGGTTTTGATGAACTAGCTGGTATGTGTAAGGGGAAAGAAATGTAGGGTTTTTGAGGTATGATATTGCTAAATTTATCCATGCTAGTCTCAAATTTGTGGGTTCAGGTCAGAGTCCTGGAGCTCTAGTTGTGCGCTCCTACTCCCTGGTCTTTCCCATGTTTTGTAGCTGTTCTTTTAGCTTACTGCTTCTAAGGAGATGAAAGAAAGGGGCACTTAAAATGATGTTGCCTTTTTCTGACTTGTGTTTCAAAGGGCTTTGTTATGAAATATCTACAACTATTTCGTGAAGAGGTTCAATGTAAAGTTAGTGCTTGTGTGCGATCATGATGCTATAGGGCTTATTTTTAGCTGTCTCTTTAATAATATGCTTCATAATAACTTGTTGAATTTGAAAATGAATTTGGCTTTTCAGAAACCTTGCTTTTGTAATGGCATTCACCTGCTGAATGAGTCTCCAGAGAAAGGAGGAGCAGACCTGAGTTGTTTCTTTCTTGACAAAGCCAAAAAGCTTCTTCTCTAAACTTTGTGCTCTGCCTTATGATGTCTGTTTTCAATCAATCTTAAATAAATGGGTGATTGTTGTTTTGTTTGTTCCTTTTTAGTTGTTTGTTTTTTGGGGCAGTTGTAGCTGGAACTAGATAAATGTCTCATCACACTGTAGTGTAAAAGTTGGATTTCTGTTGCTCTCCTGGACATATGGCCTTGAAGCAATTTTCTCTACTAGTTCCCTTGTATCTGAAGTGATACTGTATGCCTGTAATGCCAGCGGTTGGAAGTCTGAGGCAGAAGGATTCAGAATCTGAGGCCAGCCTGGACTACTGTTAAGACCCTGATGCAAAACAAACACAAAACAACAAAATCCTCCCTAGATAAGTTTTCCTTTTGTCTTCTCTGTTGTTCCTAGTTTATCTGCTTTCTTAGGACTTCATAAATTATAATAACTTTTGAAAATATATCAGTTATATCTGAAGTACAGGTTAAGATGGTGTGGTATTCTGAGGGCAAACACAGCAGTCTCTTTCCTAACAGTAAAGTTGTTTGGGTGTGTGTGAAAGCAAGTTAAACAATACATGTTGAAAAATACTTGGTTACTGAAGAAAGAGAAGTGAAGGTGCCTACAGGGTACTGGCTCCCCTGGAACTGGAGTTACAGATACACGTGAGCTACTCCGTGGGTTCTAGGAATCAAATCCAGGGCCTCTGGAAGAGCAGCTTTGTCTCTTTAACTGGTGATTCATCACTTCAGCTCAATTTTGCCTTTTTAAAGCCCCCCCCCCCCTTTTCTGTATGCTCATTGAAATTTTATTTTTGACGTATTTAAACAACCTTTTGACAGGGCTAGGGGAGATATTGTATCCTGTGTTATAATAGAATTTATAGAATTATGTGCATATGTATAGAAACAAGTAAGTTAAATATTCATCTTCAAAGTATCAAGTAGTGAGTTATGTATGGCTCAGTGAGATGGCTCAACAAATAAAGGTTCTCAGGTAAAAGGCTCCTGCTGCCAAGTCTAACCTCCCAAGTTTGATCTTGGATCCACATGGTGGAAGGAGAGAATTGTTTGCAACAAGTTGTTTCTGGCCTCCACAAATAATATCATGGCACATTCATTGCACACACAACTTTAATAACTGTAAGGAAAACTGCCTGCCTAGCGTTGGGACTATAAACTTGATTTATGAGTGCTAAGGATTAAACCTAGTGCTTCATGCATTACAAGCAAATACTCTCCCATCTGAACTTGAGCAATATTCCCTTCCCTAAATTATATTCTAATATCTTCCAAAGAGCCTTTGTTGTGTCAAGAGTAGACAGACCTTGTAATAAATGCAAATTAAAACAAAATTTTTGTTAGCCTAGGAAAGGAGCCAACCTCTTGCTCTGTAAGGCCCTAGCTCAGATGCTTTGCTATTTCTTTTTCTTACCCATAATGGCATTGGGTCATGTGTAAAAAAGAATCCCATAGAGAAGTTTGAATCTATAAGCTATGCCTCTGAATGTTAAAAGAGTGGAAATAGACTGAATTTTGCAACTTAGGCCTTGGAGCTGCTCACAGGCTAGACTCCTGTGTTTTCCAGAGGTATATATATACTGTCATAATTTGGGTATTAAGAAAAATGAAAATCTGTGGGGCAGAAATAGTCCTGGAGAAGAGTCTAAAGGTGAAGAATCACGGGTTATGAAAAAAACTTCTTGGATACTGGACACTGGTTTGAAGATTCAGAAATACATTGATCTGGGTATTGGTACTGGTCAGGCAGGTTTCAGTGTCACAGGTGACACTGTATAGGACAGGTGACATTGGAAGCAAAGAGAATCAGTAGAGAAGCTAAGTGTAATTCCAAAAGAAATGGATTATCTTCATGGCAATTAAATTCTGTCCAGATGGCTAACAATGTTCACAGTGAAATGTAGAATGGGAAATTGGGCAACAAGACATTTAAGTTGTATGTTTCTTGTAAATGAAGCTTGACTCTAAATGTCTGGGGCGGGGGGGGAATACCAGGGAATGTTTGTTAAGTTACTATTCATTTTCCTACAGGTTCTCGTGTAATTTAGACTGGTTTCCAACCTGATAATGTAGTCAGAGATAGCTTCAACTTCTGATCTTCTTGCCTCTATCTTCTAAGTTTTGGGGTTGCAGAAATATACTACTATATTAGGATGTTCCTGTGTGTGTGTGTTTGTGTGTGTGTAGATATGCACACGCACATACGCACCCTTTGAAAGGGATAATGTCAGAAACTAAGCTCAGCCAGATTAATGGAATATACTTTTCTGCATATGGAATAGCAAAGAGATCTGATGCTTAATAAGAGTTAGATTTGTCTTTAATGAGTGCATTATAAGACATTTCTGGGTCTGGGGATTGTAGCTCAAATAGGAAAAAAGGTTCTTCTAGATTCTAGGGCTGTGGTAATAAAAAAAATAGTTGTCAAGAGATGTGCATTCTAGCTAATTTATGGGTGGATGTGTATGATTACAGTCAGTAACTTGCTGCAGAGTAGTATAGAGTATCATTAGAATGTAATCTACAGGAGCCTTTACCTGTCAGAGAAGGCATAAGAAAGTGAAATGGGAGGTAGTATTCCCATCTTTCAGTAAATGACTAGCTATTTGAATTAAAACAAATGGAATTGCAACTTTATGTACTCCAAATGTATGTTCCACGTGAACAAGAAAGTATAACAGAAACAGGTTGAAGGGGGAAAAAAAACCTTACGAGTTAAAAGATAATCTTGAGTTGGAGAGATGGCTCCATCATTAATTTTGTAAGTATGTCTCTGTTTTTGTGTGGTGTCCAGCAGTGCTCCTGTTTGAAGACAGAGGGATTATGGGAAGTTCTAAGTAGTGGTGACACAATCCTTTAATCCCAGCACTGGGGAGGCAAATGCAGGTGGATCAACTGAATTTGAGACCAGCTGATTCTTGCTTGCACATAAATACATGTGTATACATAGTATGTGCTTGCTGCCCAGAGACCAGAAGACTTTGGAGCTCCTGGAATTATGCATGCTTGTGAGACACTATGTGGGTACTGAGATTTAAACCCATATCCCCTCCAGGAGCTCAAAAGGTACAGTTACTCCTCCAGAGGACCAGAGTTTGAGTCCCAGTTCCCAGGTTGAGTGACTTATAGATAAATCTCTGTGGCTCTGTATGCATGAAATGCTCTGTAGAATATTAACTAAAGTGTGGAGAGTCCACTGATTCAATTTCACTATTGGGGTGACTAAAGTTGTCTTTATTAACATGGATTATTCTTTTTAGGATAAGATGTTTATGGCTTTCCAAGTTCATATTTAGTGAAAGTTTCTTCAGTTTTCTGCTTTTTAGATAGATTGGTTTCATGCCATGTTAAATTTATTCTGATTATCTGAATCATCAGAGGCAACTTCATGTGAATTATTGACACATTTAAGTTTCTTTTATAACAAGTTGCTTTTTTTAAAGAAAAGATTTATTTGTTTATTTTATGTGAGTACATTGTAGCTGTTTTCAGACACACCAGAAGGGAACATCTGATCCTATTACAGATAGTTGTGAGCCACCATGTGATTGCTGGGGATTTAACTCAGGACCTTTGGAAGAGCAGTCAGTGCTCTTAACCACTGAGCCATCTCTCCAGCCCAACAAGTTGCATTTTGATCAGTGATGTGAATATTTTTTGAGAAACACAGTGGTGTAAAAGTACTTACATACAATATGATTTGTTCTCAGATAATAAGTACTACAGAAAACCTTCATTACACAAAAATATTGAAAATTTAGGCTGGTGAGAGCACTCAGCAGATAAAGGTGCATCCTGCCAAGCCTCATGGCCTGAGTTAGATCCCGAGGCCTCACACAGTAGAATGAGTGAGTGAACTGACTCCACAAGTCCCATCCCCATCATCCCTCTCCCCACTAACATGTAATTTAAGGGATTTAAAAAAATTTATTTATATATAAGTGCACTGTAGCTGTCTTCAGACACACCAGAAGAGGGCATCAGATCCCATTACAGGTAGTTGTGAGCCACCATGTAGTTGCTGGAATTTGAACTCAGTCCCTCCTGAATAGCACAGTGCTCCTAACCCCTGGTCTATCTCTGCAGCCCAAGGAATTTTTTAAAATACTTGAAATTTTGGTTGAGGAGATGGGCTCAGTGGGCAAAGTGAATTTAGATCTCCAGAAAATCCACATATAACAAACAAAAAGTCAGATGTAATGACACACACCTATAACCATAGTGCTAGGTAGACAGTGATAGGTGTGTCCATGAAGTCAGTAAAGCTGAAAATGGTACGCTTCAGGCTCAGTAAGAGATTGTGCCACCCCTCCCCCCCAAAAAAAACACAAAACAAACAAACAAAAAAAAAAAAAAAAAAACAACCAAAGTTGTCCTCTGACCTATACAAAGAAATGATGGAAAAGGAAGACAAAGGCCCTAGTTCTCTTCCCATTCATGTTATCTGTTTTTCAAACTTGTCCAAGTTGTCATTAAAATGCTGGAATCTTTCTGAAGTTTATTTTACTACCGTTTAATTGCAATTCTTTTAGTTGAGATCCTTGTATGTATAAAGAACAAAACTGTATTTAAAACTTTGAATGTAGCTAAAACGTAGTTGAACATATTCTTTATTAAAATAAGTAAATGGTTGAGTTGATTTACAAATTGAAAAATTTTATTTCCATCTTGTTCTCTCTTTGAAATGCTAAGATATTTTAGGCTGGGCATAGTGGTGCATGCCTTTAGTCTCACCACTTGGAAGGCAGAAGCAGGAAGAGCTCTGTGAGTTCCAGGACAGCCAGAAGCATATACTGAGGCCTTTAAAATAAAAATAGATATTTCTGGGGTTGGGGCGAGATACACGATGGGATGGACATTTAGGAAACATTTTTCTTGGCATTTACCATTGTTACCTGTGAAATCGTTCACCATTTGCTCTACAGATAGCACACCACCTCCTGATAATATTGAGGGTTAATTGTCCTATATTCAGGTATGCATATGGGCATATAATTAATTTGATGTAAATTAAAGAAGCAATTCAAGGAATATGTAGAAAACAAGTTTATTGTATACAATTAAATATTTCTCTTAAAGTAGTTTAATTAAAATGGTTATAAAATTTTATTTGTATAAAACACAGCCTAGTATTAAAAGAGATTACTCTGCACAGGCAACTAACTGTAGCTGTAGCACAACTTTTATCCTAAAGTTTTAGTCACAGTTGTGTTTAATGCTAATTACTTAACCGTCCACCTTGCATATTTAAAAATAAAGTTAAAAAACGAAGAACAAAGTCAGAAGTCAACCATACATGCACACACCCTCTTGTTGTCCTTTAACCATGCCCTCCTTTTTGTCTTGATCAGAACAGGTTTGATCTTAGATTTTAGTTTAGTTAATTACTTTTCCTTACAGAGAGTCATGTTTTTGGAGAGCTCTAACTGTGCTATTTGCTGGGCTCTCATCCTTTCTGTTTAAATAATGCAGGTACTTTGATGGAAACCTGGAGAAGCTCTTTGCTGAGTGTCATGTAATTAATCCAAGTAAAAAGTCTCGAACTCGCCAGATGAATACAAGGTCATCAGCACAGGATATGCCTTGTCAGATCTGCTACTTGAACTACCCTAACTCGGTGAGTACCTGGTAGTTTAAGGCTAGCACTATGTAAGAGGGTAAATCAACTTTTATTACCTATACAAAAGACAATTTGGAAACCTGGGAACAATGAATATACCTGTAGCCTGTTAGATTTAGAATCAGGAAAGGAAGCGAAGTCCTAGTTCTCTTCCCGTTCCCATTTCCTGTTTTTCAAACTTGTCCAAGTTGTCATTAAAATGCTGGAATCTTTCTGGAGCTTATTTTGCTACCATTTGGAGAACCATGTAGTAGAGGTTAAAATAGAATTAACACTTTAACTTATTATCAAATATTCAAAATATAAAGTTTTAGGGTACTTTCAAGCCCTCATAAGATTTTTTATTTATATCTATTAAACATGGCAAGTGGGGGCAGAATTAGACTAGAATAGAACTAAATAATAGATATGTCTATTATTTAAAATTTAAGTTTTATTGAGTTGCAATGTTGTACTTTTGCTACATTTAGTGCATTTAGTAAATAAGCTCTAGGGTTAAATGAAGTCTTCATAGGAGAACATAACCTTATTGGTAACCATGGGAAAATTATTTTTGGATATAAAGATATTCATTTGATTGGAATTAAGATATTTTGTCACTATGTTTAGCTCTACTATAATTATAACCATTCTGCTGGTAGTTTCTGTTTTATAGTTTGAGAGATATGGGGGGTGTGGTTTCAAGTATAAACCTGACTGTTGAGGATCTTCTTATTGTTAGTCTTAGACTTTTAGATATGTATCTAATGTATCTAAAGGAGTTCATTTTTAAGGTGCCAACTTAGTCAAATGATAATTTTTTAAAGATTTTTTTTTTAGTTACAGAAGAAGAATGATCAGTGAGCAAGTTTGGTAGGGAAATTGCAGAACTAACTTTTGAGTTTTCATGTCCTGGCTGAGTTTCTTACACTGAATGTGGACTGACTCATTAGTTTTATTTAGGTTTAAGTTCTATTTTCAGATGAGTTAGTTGACTTTGGACATCCTTCAGATCTTTATGGTCTGGGAGCTGTACCACTTACTTTCTTATCACAATACTAATATATTTATACAATTGCTGGGACTTTGAAGTACATTAAACTCAGGTTTTAACACTTTTATTTTGCATAGATTGTTTATACCAGTTTTGATTTTTACCTTGGGCTGGAGAGATGGCTCCACTGTTAAGAGCACCAACTGCTCTTCCAGAGGTCCTGAGTTCAATTTTCAGCAACTACATGGTGGCTCACAACAATCTGATGCCCTCTTCTGGTGTGTCTGAAGAGAGTGACATAAATAAAATAAATAAATGAATGAAAGAATAAATAAATAAATCTTAAACTTTTTTTTTTTTTACCATGCCTACAAATTCAAAGGTGTCTGTGAGGTAGTACTAAAATATAAATCATTTATTCCAGTTTATAAATTACTTTCTTTTGCGCCCCCCCCCCCTTTGCTTTCAGTACAGCCACTTTCTCCCTTATTCAAACCTTTAATATTAGAGCACTAGTTAATAGAAATATGAGTTACATTTTCAGTGCTCTCAGTATTTTCTAAGATTCTTAAGAAAAACATGAAAATCAGGACCAGAAATTGGTAGTGTATAGTTTGGCTTTGTAAATTAGCAGATGATGGAGAACTTAAGTCATTAATTTAACATTGTAGGGACAATTCTAAATTTTAAGGACATTATGGAGAATAAGCATATAATATGCCTTGCATGGTAGGCACTTTGAGAATAAATAAATGTTAGTATAAAACCATGTTAAAGGAACCTGTGTATGTACCCCCCCCCCCCGTTAGTTTTAGATTTATTTACTACGTATGTGAGTGAGCATGTGTGGGGGTCAGTCAGACGACAGCTTGTGGGAATTGGTTCTCACCTTCCCTCATGTGGGTTCTGGAGATTGAATTCAGGCTGTCAGCCTTGGCAGCAGCACCTTTATCTCTTTGTCTCTTTAGCTCTGTCACTTCTGTCTCTCTGACCACAACCTTCATGGAGTGTGGACTTATTTTTGCTCATGGTTAGAGGACAGAGTCCATTAGCAGGGAAGACATACTGTGAGGATTGAATGTTAGATATTTGATTGTCTCTGCACTCAGGAGTCAGTGCTGGCGTTCTCCTTTCCGCATTTTTGGGTCTTTTTTTTTTTTTTTTTTTTTTTTGGGTGGGGGTCTTTTTCCATGGTTAATATTCTATGAAATCATCTTCATAAGCAAGCCTTCGGGATGTGTTTCCTCCTAGAGATAGTAAATTCAATTAGGTTAAAAGTGAAGATTAATGCTTTGTATAAAGTTGATACCACATCTTACCACAGTATAGTGTTAGTTCACTTTGTCTTGCTATGACAAAACACCTGAGATAATCAACCTGAGGAGAGACAATCTGATTTGTCTGATGGTTTTGAAGGCTTCAGTTTCTGATCTTCTCTGCCTGAGGTGTGTGAGGAGGACAGACTTTATGATGCAGTCCATGTAAAGCTGCTTAGCTTGGGGAAGTAGGGCAGAAAGGGAGAGGAAAAGGCAGGAGACCTAGTTTTTCTTTTCACAGGGAGGGGCATTCTGCATTTACAGTTACTCTGACTAAACTTTCAAACAAGTCTTACTCCTGAAGGTTCTACAACTTCCCAGTAACCTCATGCACTGGAGTTTAAGTCTTCAACATAACAGGCTTCAGAGGACAAACCACAATAGGATCCATAGGAATTGATAACAGGGTGTAATAAGTAAGACAGAAAAATGGAGCAGAAATCAAAGAAAGGAAGGCAAGAGTGCCTTTAAAAGTGAATCTGAAGTTAAAGGAGTTTATTGGTAATTTCAGAGAGCTGTTGTAAGTTGTGTGGCTAAAGAGCTGTGAGTGGAAACTACTAATGTTATCAAACAGCATAACACAACACAACTAGCTATTTTCTCATCATTTCTAGGTCAATATACGCAAATGATTGGTTTTGGTCAGTTTTAGCAGTGTCACCTGATATCCTTTCTGGAGCTTTATTAATGTTTTGGCATTTTTTAAAGAAACATGTTTATTTGGACTGTTCTGTAACATGTTCACAGTTTCCTCTTATTTACATAAATGTACCTTTATTTTCCTAGAAAATAATTTTACCATTATACAGTGGACATAGGAATAGAGGATATTAAATAACGTTTGTGCACGTATGTGTGTGTGCGTGTATATTTGTGTGTATTCATGTGCATGCATGTTTTTGAAGGAGGGTTTTTGTTTTTTGTTATTTTCAACTAGGTATTATATGGCTCAGGCTGGCCTGAAATTCACGATGATCTTGTTTCAGTTTCCAGAGTTACATTACAGGCACACATTAACACACTTGAGCTACAGAAATATTTGTTATCTTACATAATACTTCGGAATTAACTGGGAGAGAAGGTCTAACTTTGAATATACTAAGATTTTGGCTTTTGACTAGGTAAATTCATAGAGTCACTACTTCTATTGCACCTTAGCAATGATTTTTTTAAAATTCTGAATCAAAATAGCTTAAAATGTAGGTGAAGATCATGTAGCCTACAAAATTCTGTGACTATAGGTATATTCTACTACACTTTAGACGTGTTGGTCCTAATTTTAGTCACAGTTTTTGGGAGGCAGAGGAAGGCAAATCTCTGAGTTTGAGTACAGCCAGGGCTACACAGAGAAACCCTGTATCAACAAAACAAGACAAAAACAAAACCAGGTACAGAGTCCCATCCCCCATGTTAAAAATTCCTCTTGGTGCACCAACACCACTTGAAAGTATCTGGTCTAGGACTAATCCTGTTTTACTTTTTTTTAATACTTATTTTATTTATATGAGTACACTGTTGCTGTCTTCAGACACACCAGAAGAGGGCATCAGATCCCATTACAGATGGTTGTGAGCCATCATGTGGTTGCTGGGAAATGAACTCAGGACCTCTGGAAGTCAGTGCTCTTGACCTCCGAGCCATCTCTCTAGCCCCATTTTATATTTTAAAGCAGTTGTTTTATTTTAAATTATGTATATGGGTAGAACAGGTTGTGCACATAAATGCAGTGCCCACAGAGGTCATAAGAGTCAGATCCCTTGGAGCTGGAGATGTAGACAGTTGTGAGCTGCTGCCTGATGACTTGAACCTGGGTCCTTTGGAAAAGCAGTGTATGTTCTTAATCTCCGACCATCTCTCACAGGCACTCTTCTTTAAACCTGTTCCATTAATTAAGCTTTTGAGAGAACTGATGTCTTGATTATTCTATTTTATAAGCAAAATGGCTTTAATTTTGGAGTTGTTTTTTTTTTTTTAATTTTGGAGTTTATATTGACAATTTCTGATGGAGGAAAAATGGGAAAAAAGGTGATCATGGTTTATCCTCCCCAGAAAGACCATTTTTACTGAACTTTAATAATATTTTATTTGGTGTGCCACCACCTTTAATCTTAGTGCTCAGAAGGCAGAAGCAGACAAATCCATTTTAGGATGGCCTTGTCTGCATAGTGGATTCCAGGTCTGTCTCCTGACACCTTGCAAAAAAAATAAATAAAATGTCAGAGAGAGATTAAGACAATTTCTGTTATAGATGGTACTCTTTAAGTTATTAATACTTTTTTTTTGTTTTATTATCTATATACAATGGTATGTTTAATGACTAGATAGTCACGTTTCATTGTTTAGTAAGGGAAAGCCCAAGGAATCAAGTAAGCTGGGCATGAGGTAGTTAAAAGGAAGCATATCAAAGAGGAAAGGGAAACAGGATGGACCAAATGTGAGAATATAGTTGGAATAATACTTTTTTCAGTGCAGTGCGTATGTATGTTCAGACCTTTTTTCAAGTTATACTGTCTCACAGTGTTACTCAGGCTGAAGGACAGGAACTGCTCACAGTTTTCACATCTCTTCAGGGGCTTAATGCAGGCACCTGGTAGGGTTTTATAGCTCAAGCCTCTTTTATGCCTCAGTCTCCCAAACAACTGGAAGTACAGGCACATGCCACTGTAAACATGTTCAATTGCTTGGAGCTCTGACATCCATGTCAGCACAACTGTACTAATCTAGCATGATAAATGAATTACTGATTCAGTTTTTAAAATAGAATCCCCAAAGCATTTTTTACAGTGCATTTTTAATGTATTGTTAAAATAAAAATTTTTCATTATTAGTCATAGATATAGTAAGGTTGGTTTTGTTTTATGTATTATTTGGCAGTGTGAAAGAATCTAACTTAGAACATCGGACAAATTAGATAAAAACTGCTTGAGTCATTGACAGGTAAAAGCAGAACAAGTTAATTTATTTGAGTCTTAAGTTTTATAAATATACTACACTTCACTCATGCATCGTCTTTACATTATTAATCTTTCTAAACATTGTAGGCAAAGATTAGAATACAATATTATTAATCTTCCTTTGTTCTGAGGCCATGTTTTAACCTGTTTGTCTCAGGCTATCCCTGGTTTCTCTTTAATCCTCTTCCCTTATACTGGTGGGATGAAAGGCACATGTTGCTATGCCTGGCTTTCTGTTATTAACTATTTATTTTATAGTTATGATAGTTAATCATAGGGTCTCATACTTTCAGGCAAGTGCTTAAACACTAAGCTGTATCACATATATTCAAGACTGGTCCTGAATTCTTCATCCTCCTGCATTTATTTACCTCTGAGTCCTACATTATAGACAGATTAAAGACACTATACTTCTTTTACAATAAATATCTTGATTTACTACAAATTTATTAATAATTATTGGTTTTCTCAAGACAAGTCTTACTGTAGCCCTGTAGTACGTGCACAATTTTAGTTTTAAGTCTCTACAGTTCACATGATTTTATAAAGTCCTTTACGTATTTGAAAATGCAGATTTGTTGAGTTAGTGCTTTTGTAATTATCGTAGCATACTATTTCATGTTTGTTTTTCTATATTCATACCCTTTTGTGATCGTAATTATTTTAAAATTTTAAGTATTTTTTATAACTCTCCCCCCAAAACCTAACAAGCCTATACCTTTTGCTATTCATTTCTCCTTTCCCCATAAATCTACAGCCCTAGGCAAACATTGTTTTTTTTTTCTAAAGATGTGTCTGTTCTGTACCTTTCATCTAAATTGTGTGAGATCTTTTGTCATTGGCTATTTTCATTTAGCATGTTTTCAGGGTTTATTTATGTTGTGGCATCTATGAGAACTTTATTCTTTTTTGTTACTGAATATTCTATTATATAGCTGTTTCACATATCTTAAGTTGTTTCTTATTTTGGCTATTATTTATGGTGTAACTATCAATACTATGTACAAAGTTTTATAAGGATTTATATTTTTATTTTTATAAAGTGATATACTGTGGAAGTATAGTACGCAGGTCATATGATGTGTTTTAATAAAAGTGGTTTGACAGCCATGCATCTGCCTCTCTGCAAACTGCTCAGGGGAGGCAGAACGTAGTCCATGAAAGATAGGGGTCCCAGCCCTTGGATTTCCTGGCAAGATTTGGGACAGATATTGTGGTTCTCAGTCTCCTGTGTAACCAGATGCTGGTGACCATGGGAATTTGAGAATGGGGCAGCTGCTTTAGTGCTTACCTTATGGGCCAGGCAGGAAGGTGATGAGTGAGTCCAGGACAGGTTGGAATCCAGTTTGGTTTGGTTTCAAGTGAGTGCCAAGGGTACAGAGGTCATCTCTGAAAGAGAACAGGCCATCTCAGGAAAAGGTAGGTGAGGCTCTTTATAACTGAACCTTCCCATCCCCCTTGTCCAAACTGTTTTATTTCATGGAGAATGTGAACGGATATCTCTTACTCTTGGTGAAGGAAAGAATGGCCAGGGGGGGAAGTTATTGGCTAAATATCTGGGGTCTAGCTAGATACCTCATTAGCATAGGGAACTCATAGTTTTTGGGTTTTGTTTGTGTGTTCGGTTAATTTTTGTTTTGTTACATGATTATTTGTCACGGTTTCTCTCAGTGCTGTCAGGGTACTTGCTCTAGGACAGGTAGAGCTCAGCAGGAGCTGGTTCCCAGGAGTTTTGTTCTTGCTTTGATTGTACCAGGTCTTCTGTTTGCTGCCACAGTTCACTTGCCCCACAGTGGTTCTCACAGGTTCATGTATTTGAATGCTTAGTCTCAGGTTGGTGGAACTGCTTGGGAAGAGTTAGGAGATAGTGTGTCACTGGGGTTGTCTTTCGGGGTTTTCCAGTTAGGTGTCTCTTTCTTGTGCTTGTGGATCAGATGTAAACCTTCATGCTGCTGTGCTTTCTGCTGTGATGGTTATGGACTCTAACCTGGAACCATGAGCTCCAAATTAAACATTTTTCTTTGTCCGGTGGTGCTTTGTCACGGCATTAGAAAAATAAACAAAGCAGATGCTATGACAGCTGCATTTAGTATTTTGAGGTGGTTGTTGCCTGGTTGTTTTCCAGAGTTGTGATAGATTTTCTCATGTTTTCATGAAATAGTATATTGGAACAGGCTTATCCATCTCCATACTTCGCAATATTTGTCTTTTTATTTTATTTTATTTTATTTTATTTTAATATTTGTCTTTTTAAATACAGCTCTCCTAGTGACATATCTCATTGTGGTTTGATTTATATCTCCATAGTAGCTAACAAAATAGAACATTTTTGTGTTCATTCGTATGTTTTTCATACATTTGTATATGTAATTCAGACTTGTTATTGTTTATGTCTAAAATTTGTAAAGATTAACCACAATTGCATTCCTGTTAATTAGGTAGTTTGTGTCCAAAGGAGTTAGTTTTAGAAGTGTTTTGGTTATTGTCAAATGGGCATTTTAGGTACTAGGTAGTTTCACTTTTTTCTTTTACTTTTTAAAAATAATGTCTTTGTTAAAGTTCATTTTATTGTTTTTGTCACAGTATTTTACTGGCCTTGAATGTGGACATAAGTTTTGTATGCAGTGCTGGAGTGAATATTTAACTACCAAAATAATGGAAGAAGGCATGGGACAGGTAATTTGATTTTTACTTATAACCTTTACTTGTAATGTTTAGACCCTTATATAAATATAACCAGATTAAGTTTTAAGATTAAGCATTTTTCTAGATTAAAAGTCTTAGGGAAAAAAAAGATTTAGAATGTGATGTTCCAATTATCAGCCTAATCTAGGTAATGTTTTCATAGTGGGGCATCAACTCTGATAGTCTCTATCAGCCTATCCTGATGGAGAGCTTTTCAGGTATTTTGCTTTTAAATTTTCAGTTCTGTGTTGCAAAACCAATTGCTCAGAAGGATAGTTAAACTCAAAGACATGCTTCCTGAAATATAAGGGAGAGAATTGAGAGCCTGCACATAGGAAAGTGTGGTCGGAATCTAGGGAAAGTGCCAGGTAATGGTAAACATCCTGTACACAGTGTTGACAAAGACATAGTTTAAATTTTCATCCTTTTCAGACTATTTCGTGTCCTGCGCATGGTTGTGATATCTTAGTGGATGACAACACAGTTATGTAAGTATTTCTGAGAGATTCTGCATGTTGAGTATTGTTTTGTTGGTTAAACCAAATTAACTTTGACTTAGTGCCTCTGAAAAGGTAAATTATTAAAATTCAAGAGACTTATTATTCCCCACTAACTTCTTTATAATACAAAAAAGTCACTTGGAATTTGTTTAGGTAGTCATTCTTATAATATATTTGGCAATATGTGATAGCCAAATTTTGGTAAATCTTGAAAGTATATAATGGGATAAGGAATGTGTTAGTTGATGTCCTCTGGGTAGCAGGCTAAGATAGAATCAGGCAAGAGTGAGTTTGGGAGTGTCACTCAGTGAGTTGCCCGGCCTATGTGAGGTCCTGGCTTTGATTTCCTGCATCCACAAAAAAAGTGGAATGGAACAAAAAAGAATGTGTGTCATTGTGAAAATGTGTGTGCTAGATTAGAGAGGGAGATCAGGAACGGATAGACTCAGTACAGGTACATATTACCTGAGAAAGAAAGAGAAGAAGCTTCCAAAAGAAGCTCGGCTTATGATGTAGCTGAGTCCTGCAGTCTTTTCGGAACTCCAACACTTGCACACTTGCATTGTCCACAGAGGACTGCCAGTGTCTGATGTTCGCCCCCACTGCACTGCTCAGGGTGGTGCTCTCTGCTGAAATGCTGCTAATAACTTAGACGTGCACTACAGATGGGGGCTGTAAGTGAACGTGTCTGCTGTACAGATGGAAGAAGGAAGCCTAGTGAATTGCTGGTATAAACCCAGCTGCTTATTTCCTGGACTACTGCTGTTTTTGTGGCTCAAGTTTGTCAGTTGACTTCAGGATGCCAAGCACATTGAGGTCTTGAATGATCCATATACAAATTGTATATTTAGTTTTAGAGGTAATTGCCTATACAGAAAGGTTTTTTTTTTCTGTGATTAAAAAGTAATAAAAGAAAATGATAGCAGGGTGTTTTAATAAGTAAATTTAACCTAATTAAGCTAAGTTAACCTGACCAGCATAGTAGCTAAAGCTCAACTATTCCACTTGGGGGAATTTTTTACTTTATGTGTGTACAAGTACCACAACACATGTGGGTCCCAGTGATCTAACTCAGGTTGTAAAGTTTGTTAAAAAGTGCTCTTACCTGCTGAGCCTTTATTTTAGGCTCTATTCTACCGTTTCTCTTCTCTCCCTCATTCCCTAACCCTTAAAAAAGGTTTTTTTTTTTTTTTGTTTTTTTGTTTTTTTTTTCCTGTGTAGCCCTGGCTGGCCTTGAACTCAGAGACCATCTGCCTGCCTCTGCCTCCTGAGCACTGGGATTAAAGGTGTGTGCCACTATCACCCAGCTTCATTCTACCTTCAGTCTACTTGGGGTTATTTGCTACATATTTACTTCTGTTATCAGTTCTGCATTAAATCTTGTTTGTTTTAAGTTAATTCTATTTCCATTATTGTCTAAGCTATTAAAAATAATTCAGCTACCACCATTCTTGTTTTTATCCTGTCCCTTGGTGCATTCATACCCATTGTATTTCTTGCCTGCCCTCCAGTGTATCCTATGATTAATTCCAGAAATTGCCAGCAACGTCTTTGCTATCACACATACAATGTCATTCCTCAAAAGATTCATAAGTACATCATAAAGGCATATGTAAAGCAGTATTCAAAGGAAACAAATTATCTTTTAAGACTAAAAATAACATAAAAGGAGTATAATATAGGGGGTCAGGAAATGCTGGGAAGGCTAAACAAAAAAACATTATTTTTAAATAGTCATGAGCTTTTCTCAGGTATTTTGCAGTGGTTAAGGAAATAGGGGAGGAGTTATTAAAGATGTGGATAAAAAGAGTTTAACAGTTCACGATGGAGTTTTGTCATAGATACTAGTCAAGGCTGTAGTAAAATGTGTATTTTAGAAACACAACATTGATGTAGTGGAGGATGCTTTAAGACTGGGGAAATAATGGTTAATGAGATTTGTTTAGAAGGTTATTTGTAATTAGATGAAAGAGGATTTAGGAGTCAATGTATTAGTGGGAAGCAAACAGAAGCAACAGTCTGTTACATGAAAGCTTCTAGTATAGTTGCCCATTTAGTTAGGAACTAGTTCCCTTAAGGTTTGGAATCTAGTAAACACAGTAGTAACAGTTAAAGTAACAAGAAAGAAAAACACTCCTGAGAAAAATGTAGAATTAATTAAAAAAAAAAAAAAAGCTAAAGTTTTAGTTGAAGAGTAGTAGTCAGGCATGATGGGTACACTCAAGAGGCTGAGGCAGGTGGATTGCAAAATTGAAGCCAACTTAGGCTACATAGAGGAATGTAATATCCAGTTTAAGAAGAGAAAGCATGAGTTAGATGTAATGAAAGCCACTTAATTAGGTGATACTTTGAGTGAAAAGGACAGGAACCAAAGGAATAGAGAATGCCTGGCTTGGGATTTAGCTCAGTTGGTAGAGGGTTTAAAAGCCCTTTTGTTCTGTTCCTACATGAGACTAGATGTGCTTCTCTTGTCTACATAGTGAGTGAGTCATTATAAAAGATATTTAAACTAGACACAGGATCATGTAGGTGTAAATTAAATTTAGATCTTTGCTTGACGTTTTTTCTTGGTTCTTTTTTTTTATTTATTTATTTTTAGTATTTCAGATTAGATTAAAAAAACTTGGTAATAAAGTAATGGGACTAAAGTACCAGAGGGAGAATAAATTGCAGCATTTATGAGTTGATGCTTGACATTTTTCAAAATGCATGTATTTTTGAACTCTGGATTCAGAAGTTAATGTTTTTTGTAAAAGTCGAGAATGTTTTTGCTTATTTCATGGGGTATAGGTAAGTCAGGGTATCATTATTTAAACTTATCTGGCCTTGAATTCTTAGAGACCCTTTGCCTCTTGTCTTCCTAGTGTTGGATTAAAGGTGTGGGTGCTCTCAGAATCTAGAAGAGGCCATCAGGTCCCCCTGGAGCTGGAGTTGCAAGTGGTTGTGAACCAGCTAATGTGGGTTCCAAGAACATAAGTTGGATTCTTTAATTAAAAAAAAAAATCTGCGGCCCTTAGCTACTGAGCTATCCCTTTAGCTTGTGTTTATTAAGACAAGACCTCATGCACCCTAGGCTAGTGTTCAGCTTGATATGTAGCTGGGAAAACCTTGAACTCTTCATATTAGCCTTACCTACCTTCCAGATGCTGGGACTACAGGTATCTGTGATGGCTGGTTTTGTGTCAACTTGACACAGCTGGAGTTAATCACAGAGAAAGGAGCCTCAGTTGAGGAAATGCCTCCATGAGATCCAGCTGTAAGGCATTTTCACAACTAGTGATCAAGGGGGGAGGGCCCAGCCCATTGTGGGTGGTGCCATCCCTGGGCTGGTAGACCTGGGTTCTATAAGAAAGCAGGCTGAGCAAGCCAGTGAATAACATCCCTCCATGGCCTCTGCATCAGCTCCTGCTTCCTGACCTGTTTTTGGGTTCCAGTTCTGACTTCCTCTGGTGATGAACAGCGATATGGAAGTGTAAGCTGAATAAACCCTTTTCCTCCCCAACTTGCTTCTTTGTCATGATGTTTGTGCAGGAATAGAAATCCTAAGACCGGTATCCATATCACCATGTTTATTTAGTCCCATTATTTATTAAAACACTTTCCCTTCTTTCTCTGTGTTTGTATGGGAGCATATGTATATGTACTTAAAGTGTGGATGTGTGAGTGGAGATCCAAGGCTAACATTGGGAGTCTTAGTCTCTCAGATGAACCTCCGCATCAGCTGCTTTAGCTGGCCATCTGCCTCCACGGATCCCTGTCCTTGCATTATTTATTACTACTGGGATATAGGTGAGCTAGCTACCTTTGTATATGTGGGTGCTGAGGGGTCTCAGCACTACAGTATCATGTTGCTGAGCTAATAGTAGTAGTAGTAGTAGTAGTAGTAGTAATAGTAATAACAATGAATGTTATTTCTGTTCTATATTGATCTCATTCCCATTATACCCATTGATGTCTTTATTTGACACACATGTCTTGGAAGATCTGCTTGCTTTCATTCATACCTTTTTTCTTTCCTTTTACTTTCCAAACACTTAAAAGATTTTTATTGATAAATTTTGGGTCAATAGATTTTAACGGTCTGTTATTAATTTGTTTGTTTCTATGTGCTGTCTGATTTTGCCATCTTATATCTGTTGAAACCTTCAATCAGGATTTTATTTCACCTATGCAATTTTGTTTTCCAGGGCTGGGGAGCTAAAATACTGTTCAACTATACAATTTCTAACTTAATGGTTTTCTGAGTATTTATTGAGAGAGTTTGCTGATTTTATTATTAACAACTTTTATAACATAATAGTTTCATAAAAGGCTGTGCTAACTCAAATATTTAGGCTCTCACAGAGAGTTCTGTTGATTGCTTTCCCTCAAATGTGGAATGTATTTTGCTTCTCTCTTTGTATTAACTGCATAATCTTTAGTATGTAGACATAAAAAAGTGGGACTTTTTTTTGGATATTTTCTATACTGCCCTCTGTGTATAAGCTTTGACTCTTTGTTGAGTTTTGAGTTGGTGTTTCTTCTTAGAAATGTCTTTCCCAGTCATACAGTGTAAATACCCAAATTTTATCATCAACTCATCTCTTTTGAATCTGGGGCCTTTGTATATCCTAAGGCTTGTTAGTCATCTCCATGTGTGTACTCGTAATTGTGCATTATCTCACCTACACCATTCCCAACCATATCCTTTTACTTGTTTCTGCCTCTCAAGTTACTACTGGGTGTTAAGGACTTCCGGAATTAAAATCTCAATGGTTTTCTAGATTTCCCTTTCTCCTATCTTCAGTGCTCACTCTTAGACCAAATTTAGTTCGTTCACCCCAGCATCTTCCAGGCTGTCCTTTCCTGTCTATTCCTGTTGCCATTAACATGATTCAGGCCATCTTGTCTTTGCTGGAAGTTTGTTTTTTTTTTTTTTTTTTTTTTTTACACCTAGTAGTGTTTTACAAATTTTCCTATGTTGTTCACCTTTTCATTTATCTTCTCTTATAAAAGTATTGTGCATTTTATTTGCTTTTGGTCTTGATTTTTACTGTTTTTTTCTCTACTGCCTCCTTTCTATATTATGGTTACCATTCTTTCTGAATCTTTAATTCTTCTAGTACATTCATCCTTTGAGTTGTTATTCAGAACTGTTTGATTTTAATTTTTATTTGGTTAGTTAGCTTGTTATACATTTAAATTTGCCCTCTATTTTACTTATTTGTTGTTGCCTATACTTTGGAGCTGCAAAGTATAGGCAAAGTTATCTTGCTTACATTGAGTGAGTCTGTTACCACACCCTGAATCTACTGATCCTTTGGAGTCTCAGTACTTTTTAGATTATAAATCACCCCCACTTCCTCTTTATCATCCAGGGGATTGTAGTTGTAGCTAACCAATAGTGTCTATCCTTACTTTAGGATAGGGCTAGATCCCAGAAAATCTGTCTGTCTGTTCCCCTCCCTCTGGTTCATAGACTCACTGACTACTAGATCAAATAATGTTTTTGAAATTAAGCACTGTTCCATCCATTTTAAACAGATCTTAACTCCCTACTCTTTAATATAAAGTAATTGTTATCTTTACACTCTGCTTCATCTTTACTTCTAAGCCTAACATAACAAGTGTATAATTACTACACATTATTAACTCTATGGCTGTTTTCTTTCTTTCACTGATTCTTGTTATGTTTTGTCAATGGCTTTTGGTGCAGGAGGAGCTGAATGAGAATTCTACATCTTCATTGAAAGCTGCTAGTAGAATACTGGTTTCCAGACAGCTAGGATTAAAGCCCACACCCACAATGCCACACCCACTCTCTTGTGTCAATTTCTTAAATACTAGGACTATAATTAATCCTAAAATATTTTTATTACTGTTTCCATTCAACCACTTCCACATCTCCCAATACCTTACCAAGCACTCTCCTGGTTTCTGTGTCTGTCTGGTTTCTATTGGTGTAGAAATCATATGTAAACCATAATACTTGTTTGTAGTTACTGTCTTTTCCCCCTTTAGCTTCATTATTTGACATAGTTGTTGTTTTGAGATTCATTCACTCTGTGGCATGAATCACCACTTAGATTTTTTTATTGTTGAGTTGTATCCCATTATAACTGTTTCTACGTTTTTGTATATGAACATTGTGTGTAATGTTTTGTGGGACACCCATTTTTAGTTCAAAGCATGTATATCTAGGAGGGAAAGTTGAAAGGTTTGGAGTGGTGGTGATGTTGTGTTTAACTTGTTGAGGAACTGTCAAATAGACTATTAGACTGCTTTCAACATTACATGAAGGTTGAGTATGAAGCCCCTATTTGATCTGATAAGAATACACTTGAAAGTAACCTAAGACTCTGACGTCTAGGAAGAACAGGGGAGGATATGAAACTGAAGAACAAAAGGGCTGGGCATGAATGGGCATGAAATGGCTTATGCTTTTAATTCTCAGCACTTGGGAGGCAGAGGCAGGAAGATCTCTGTAAATTCAAGACTAGCTTGGTCTACATAATGAGTTCCCAGGAGTAAGTAAATACTACACAGAGAGATCCTATCTTGATAATAGTAATGCTGCTGCTGCTGCTGCTGGTGGTGGTGGTGGTAATAAAGAATTAACTATGAAGAGCACATAGAAACTATCTCACTCAAGGGTTGCACTATATGCATTGAAGAGGTTATTTTGTCAATGGCTATCTCCCACTACTATCTCCCACTACCACACTGGGTTTAATACCACCTGAAAACCAGCAGTAACCAAGAATACCGATAGTAGTGATTAAAACTGGTTCTTGAAAGTGCTTGCCAAATGCTTAACGAGTCAGCTATATCTTCTACTTTTACACCATTTTCCTGTGACATTAAGGATGCTTTTCAGTAAACTAATGAGACTTCAACTTCACAGTTCCTTTCCTTCATGCTGCTGTGTTATTAGTTACAGAAAGTGTGCAGATGTGAATAGGAACCAGGATGCTGTGTTTTTCCATTTAATTGCCAAGGACTGCCATATGAAGGCAGCTCTCAAAAATATACGTTTTATTTCATGCACGGAGTTGGGTGTTTAAAGAAGGTAGTCATGAATTACAGAAAACCTACAAGGGACACAAACTTGCAGACTTCATGCTGCAATATATACTTGGCAAAACAAAATATTTAAAATGTATGAGGAAAATTATAGAAACTTGAAAAATCACGGTTAGGACAAATAGTTAGATTGATTGACGTTATATTTTGATATTTTCAACTTAACATAGTTTATACAATAACACAAATGGTTTTGAAGTTACATTTTCTTTATTATATGTGGTTAAACTTACTTAGTAACTTTTTTATTCTTGGTTTCAGGCGCCTGATCACAGATTCAAAAGTTAAATTAAAATATCAGCATTTAATAACAAATAGCTTTGTAGAGGTAAGTGGTTTATGTTTCTCTAATTTTAACTTTCAAAATTCTGTTTGTTTTGTTCGGCTTGGTTTTTTGAAATGTCTCACAGTGTATGCAGCTTTGGCGGGACTTTAAGTTCACCTACCTCTGCCTCAATACTGTGTGCTCTGTGCCCTGTATCAGACCAACATAAACCTGTTCCTATATTTAGAATACTTTAAATAAAATCATTTTGAGCTGTGCTGTTGAAAATACCCTTTTTAGTAGTTCTTTATTCTTAGCAAAGAATTACACTGTTAATAGACATGCCATAATCATGTATCCTAACATGTTATTCTCTCATTGTCTTGTGGTTCTTTGCTAATAAAGAATACTGTAGTTATTGGGCTGGAAAGGGTGCATGGTTAAAGTACTGCTGTTCTCCCAGAGGACCCAGGTTCTAGTCCCATTGCCTTCTTACATCATCTGTGGACACCGTTCATTAACATGGTTCACAGATATGCATGCAGACAAAATTATGTTCCCCCTCATTTCTAAAATTATTCATTTTATACAATTTTTTCATACACCAGTTGTCAGCAAATCACGGCTTGCCTATATCTGTAACTAAAGTTTTATTGGAGGTGGTTGTAGTAGTGCATGACTTTTAAACCCCCAGCAGTCAGGGAGGTGGATCTGTGAATTCTAGGACAGCCAGGGCTTTGCAGAGATACCTTGTCCCAAAAACAAACAGATGAAGGTATTTACTGGAAAATGCCTGTTGCATATTTGTTCTTACTGATTTTGTGCTACAATGGCAGCTGCTAAACTATAAAAGTGCAAATAATCGTATATCGACCTTTTGAAATGGTCACTGTACTTTTGTTTTTGTCTGTACTTTAGACTCTCAGATCTACATGTTATGCAAGTGATCTCCTAATGGGTTATATGCCCAGCCATTCAATTGATTTTTGAAGTTGTACAATTGATTTAGTACAGAATGTTACTTAAGGCATGTCTTGTTCATGTAATAAACATACTTTATAGTTTGTGTTTTACCTGGTTGGGGTAGAGTACACCTGGAAATTTCAGTACTGAAGTGGCTAGGTCAAGAGAATTGGAAGTTTAAGGGTACTCTGGTCTGTCTAGTGAGACCTCATCTTAAAACAGAGACAAAAGCCAAAATTAAGTACTGCTTAATTCTCTGTGGAATTTGTAGGTAGAATAAAAGATAGTTATTAGTTTTGTAGAATTAGAAGTTGAAAGATAATAATCTTGTGAAGGTCTGGGCATACGGCTTTGTCGTAGAAGGTTTCCCTGTCAGATAAGAGATTTGGTCCCTGTCTTAGGGTTTTATTGCTGTGACCAGTAATATACTGGGGTCTTTCGTTGCAACTAGGCTTCACCAATAGCCTTTCATAGGCTCCCTTCATGGTGTCAAGGCTCAAATCCTTTGCATGACCCCTTCAATCCTGGATTATCAACTACAACTGAGGCTGCACTTTCACCAATGGCCTTCCGTGGCCTCTCACAGTCTCAAGCCTCAGCTGTTCTTCATGACGACTTCATGCCTTCAAAACCAGTACCACCTGGGTGATTCTTACACATTACCAAGTACAGCTGAAGTATGAGGTTACAACCTTGGCTATCTCTGGAACACAGTTTTTGTCCTCTCAGAAAACACTTCCCAGATTTCACCTCAGTGATGCTGTTCTCTTTTTAATCATCACTAATTTCTTAGCTCCAGCTAATCAGACCACTTTGTCCCAGTGGTCTCCTTCTCCTCTTAAATATAAGGCCAGAACCACATGGCCAAAGCTGCCAAGTTCTGCTGCTTGCAGGAGCTGGACCATGCTCCCCTTGTTCTAGTACAGTATCACTAGATTCCTTTTTTCTAACTCTTCACTACCTAAACTTGGCTGTCCTGGATCTTTCTCGGTAGATTGGCCTTGAATTTAGAGATCTGTAATGCCAGTCTCCTGGGATTAAAGGTGTGTACCACTACATCTGGGTTTAAGCTTTCTTCACCTAGAACTTGCTCTATTCTAGTCTGACCTCGAACTCAGATCTGCTTATTTTGCCTCCTGGGATTAAAGGTTTGTACTAAATTACCTGGAGCTAATTTAGCTGGGTGGGGTCTTGTCCCAAGGTCCCTTAATTCAATATAAAATACTTGAGCACAGGATTTAGCTTCCTTCTTGCTGTCCCTTTAATACTCGAACCATATATTTTGTATCTTTCCTTTCTCAACTTGCTTCTTTTCATTAAAATGCTCTTCATAAGGGTGAGCTTTAGTAACCACACAACAGAATTTATACCATGCTGTTTTGAGACTTCCTTTTTCAAAGCAATTAATCTAAATCTCTTCATCTTAAACTCAGGCAAATTCTTTGGACAAGGGCAAAAAGCAGCCATGTTCTTCACCAAAATACTACAAAAACACTCTCTTGGCCACATACTGAAATTCTCCACTGAAACTGCTTGATCCAAGTCAGCATATTTCAAATCACTCTCAGTAATAAAGTCTTTTATATTCTTACTAGGATAGTCCATTAAGCCCCATTTTAAAGCCTTCCCCAGCTTTCCAAATCCAAAGTCCAAAAATCCATACTCTTCTAAACAAAAGCATGGTCACGCCTATCACAGCAATACCCCAGTCCTGCTACCAACTTTTGTCTTAGGGTTTTATTGCTATGAACAGACACCATAACCAAGGCAAGTCTTATAAATAAAAAACATTTAATTGAGGCTGGCTTACAGGTTCAGAGGTTCAGTCCAGTATCAAGGCAGAAGCATGGCAGATCCAGGTAGGTCTGGTGCAGGAGGAGCTATATATCTTCATCCAAAGGAAGTCAGGAACAGACTGAGCATCCTCAGGCAGCTAGGAGGAGTGTCTCCAAGCCCATCCCCAGAGTGACACACTCCCTCCAACAAGGCCACACCTGCTAGTGCCACTCCCTGGACCAAGCATTTACAAACCATCAGTTTCTAAAACGAAAGTAAACAAATAATGCAACCACAAACTTAGCAGCAACTTAAGTTGGGGATATATCACTCAGTTGATAAAGCATTTGCCTAAGGTGTGATCCTTGATTTTGTTCCCAGAATTCAAGTAAATAAGTTGTAAGAATTGCTTAACATTGAATAAACTTCAATGTAATCTACCATATTTTTAACAAAGTAAGATAGAAATACCATATATCTCCCCAGATGCAGAAACAGCCAACACTCTTTTCTGATTGAAAGATGATAATTATGAGACAATATTACCCTTAAAAGCACTATCGTAGAAGGCTACAGCAGGTCTTATATGGTTTTGTCATTTCTCTTTTTGACCTTACTAGATGTTGGGTAGTTTAATTTTCTCTTGTTTTTAAGATGTTCTAACTGTGTTTCAGTGCAACCGACTGTTAAAGTGGTGTCCTGCCCCAGATTGCCACCATGTTGTTAAAGTTCAGTATCCTGATGCAAAACCAGTTCGCTGCAAATGTGGCCGCCAGTTTTGGTAAGCAAGTTTTCCTAGATGAGGGATGTTAATATAAGATTTCTACCTTTTCTTTCTAACCTTGATAATAAAATGGGAAACTTCATGATGGGAAATAAATGATAGTAGTTAAAAGTAGTGTTTTGTTTTTTAAGTAAGATCTTAACACATCTTAAGTTTTTGTTCTTAATGCTTTTATCTTTTGGGGAGATGTACATGTATATAACAGTGGGGCCTATGTTTTGTTTAAGTCAGTCTTGTTTCATAGCCCAAACTGACCTCAAACTCATGTTAATCCCTGCTCAGTGTCCCAAATGCTAGGATAAGCATGTGCCATCATACCTGCTGGATTTATTGTTCATGCAGGGAAATGAAGCTATAATTATAATTTTCTTTATATTTTACTTTAACCTTTAATGAGAGAAAACTTTTTTTTAAAAAAAAAAATACGGGTTAATTGCCTTTTTTCCAACATTCAAAAAGCTTGTGTGCCTGCTTAAGAGAGCTCTCCTTACACATGCTTGATGAGGGTGTGGTATTGTCTCGGGGATCAAACTCCAGGCAAAGCTTAATGGCAGTGCTGAGCTCTGCAGATTGGTGTTTGTTTTACTGTATATTGTCCCATCTGGCTCTTGCAGTCTTCTTTTATATTGTCACAAATTAAGAAATAAAGAATGTGTGGTTTATTTAAAAATAATAAATTTCCTTGATTTAGACAGATTTTTAATCTAATAAAATATGTAGGTAATTTTGGTTGTTTAGGCTGTCTTGTTAACATGGGACTTTGGAGTTCTGTATTATACTGTTCTCTGTCTGAACACTAGATGCCATTTATCAGGAATTTTTCAACTCCAAATATTGGGCAACATGTTAGTGTCTTTGAAGTGTTTAGCTGGCTCCCCCCCCCCCCCTAAATGGGTAGGTATTCAAAATGAGAATTTCTCAGTTTGAAGGTTTTTGTTCTTTTTTTTTTTTTTTTTTTTAATGTACATCCAAGAGCCCAACTGCATCTTAAACAATGTTTATTCAATCAAATGTTCACTTTCATTGTTTGTCTATTTCTCCCATTGCATAAAACAGAATGGTGAAGACAGTTAATTAAATCTGGTTCTACGTTTTCATGACATAATTACCTTACAAATGCCCCTAGTATGTATGTGTTGGGTAGACTGGGCGGTTGTGTGTGTTTTTTTTTTTTTTTTTTTTTTTTTTTTTTCCTTTTTTTTTCTTTTTTCTTTTTTTTTTTTTGAGAGAGGGATCTCTCTACATACCCTGGCTGTCCTAAAACTCAGTAGATTAGGCTGGCCTCTAGAAGTGCTAGGATTAAAGGTGTACACCATCATGCCCAACAACCCCTGTCTTTTAATGCCATCTCACTGGATTTCAACATTGGAATCTGATTTGGGCACATGGAGAATATAGCAAAAAGATAAAATGATCTTGCACTCTTTAAAAGAAAAGGAGCAATGTAGAGCCACCAAATAAATGTTTTACTGGTATTTTAATACTGTTCTGATTCTATAAAGATAGCCATAGAATTAATAAATATCCAAATTATTAATTAAATATCCAAATAATTAATTAAGGATTGAATAAATTTACAAATGCATAAGCATATTTAACATGGGAATTCTATTGATAAAGATCAACAATGTGTTGGTATTTAAGAGTTTAACCCTGTGATATAGACAGATGGGTCAGTGTAAGCGTTTCATTTGCAAGAGTTATGACCTGAGTTCCAGAACCACACAAAGCCTGCTACCCTCACATGCACCTGTATTTCGTATTCCTGTAGAGAAATAGGAAGTAAAACCAAGAGAATCACTGGGAGTATTGGAGCCTGTTACCCTGGTATACTGCAGTGAACAGTCACAAAGGGAAGAGAGAGACCGTGCTTCAAATAAGATCAAAGATGGGGAAAGACATTGGAAATGTTTTACTATAGTACAAATGTGCTTTCCACCACATAAAATTTACCTTTCTAGTAAGATGAGAAGATGAAATATATTATATACCCACTTTCAAATTTATTTTTAAATAAAAATTTTCTTTTTTGTAAAGTTATTTAATATAGTTAATTTATTTGTGTATATGAGTGGTTTTTTTTTTTTATTTTGTTTTTTTTTTTTTCTGTTTGCGTAACCACATTTATTCAGAGTCCTCAGATACAGAAGCAATCAGATCTCCTTTAACTGGAGTAAGGAATGGTGTCAGCCACTGTGTGTGCCTGCAGTCAAGCCTGGGTCCTCTACAAGAGCAACAAATGCTCTTACTGAGCCATATTTCTTTCTGTTAGGAAATGGATGTCGAATGCATTTGAAGCTCCTCGGTTTCCTGTTCTAATCACAGTCCCTGTGTCTACCTTATTAGAGAAATAATAATTTCCTTGATTTCATCTAATACTCTCTTTGGCATACAAATTTTCTTTTTGACATTTTTAAAATTACTTGATAATATTATTGATCACTAATTTCATTTTGTGTAAGTTTTATTAACTCTGTTGACAGTTCCATACTCATGCATTTTGAGTATTCTCGCCCTTTACCACTGCAGCCTACAGGTCCCACATTCATAGCTTACTTTGTGACTTACTGGGTTCTCTCTGTGTAGTCCGTTATTAGTTTGGTGGACTCCTTACCAGTGGGTGCACTGTTGCGTCCTGTGTCACCCTGACCCTCATTTTGAGACAAGGTGTTATATGTAGCCTTGAGTTCCCTATTCTCCCCGTCTTCACACCTAGAATTCAATAGCTACCCTGCCCATAAACATTTATTTTTCCTTCATTTATACCTCTTAAATATACATATGCTTAGTGCTAGAATTAGAGGTGTGAGCCACCATGCCTGGGTTTTTAATAGATTGGTTAATACCATTTCTCTCTGTAGGGCTGAGTTTAATATGTTCACATTATTCAAGATTTTCCTCTTTGTTTCTAATGTATTGTTTATTGTATAGTAATGTGGAATTATGAATTAATCTGCAAATTCAGGCCTTTGTTCTTTAGTTGGAGTACTGGGTGAATGAAGGTAGAATATTGATGAAGCATTACTGGAAGCTTCTCAATACAATCTGAGTGAGCTAGTCAAGCAAAAATTACTGTATAGTTGTTACCAGGGCATGTCTTCATGTGTTTAGTATTCTCATTTCATACATACTGAATACCTACTATATGCTTCTCCTAGTACACACTAATTTTAAAACATCCACTATAAACAGACATATTCCCTGGCTTGCCATTTCCCAATAATTTAGAACTCGCAGATAGAACTGGAGAACTGTAGAATGGGAAATGGTTGTTTTTTTGGGGGGGGGTTCCTTTTTAAGTTATACTAAGTAGGATTAATTATTTAAACTCTTGGTATTCTTTTCAGCTTTAACTGTGGCGAAAATTGGCATGATCCAGTTAAATGTAAGGTGAGGTTGGTTTTTGTTTTTAAGGGATCATACATTTCTAAGATTTGATTAAAGATGAGTTTTTTCTAATTAACAGAAGATTTTATTCTTTACATTTCAAGTGATCATTCCAGGTGGTCTATAAGTGCATTTCTTAGAGTATTGGGCTCCCATTTCTTCTTCGAATATCTATGAATAGGGCAATTTAGTTTTTTGGTTAATTTGACTTTTCCTCAAGGTTCCAGATTCCCCACTCAACTTTGACCAGACAATTGTTGTTTGGTTGAGTCTATGTAAATGAGAATTTATAGCTACAAATTTTCCTATTTTGAGAATTTTGTCTATTGAAAGTATAGTGCTTTTTGAGTCTTAGACTTAAAATTTGCTTTTAAGTGCTGAAATAAATGGCTATCCTTAAGCCTAGTTATAATCTAACAGTTGTTATTTTCAAATAGTGGTTGAAGAAATGGATTAAAAAGTGTGATGATGACAGTGAAACTTCTAATTGGATTGCAGCTAACACAAAGGTTGGTCCATCTGTGTGTATCCCCCGACCCCAGCCCCAACCCCAACTTGATAATGAACACAGATATGGGTAAGTGTGTGAACATTAGCGAAAGCACTGTGAGTTTGTGTTGTTTGGGCCTTGTGATAACTTTTATTCACCCCCACCCCACCTCCTAGTCATTCACTTTCAGGAGTTTATTTTTTGGGGGCACCTGTAAGACAGTAGTAGCTCTTTATTTTAAAAAACATTGAGTTTTTCTGTATAAGTTAATTTTGCTGATCTTGACTGCTTTGCTGCTTAAGTATGAGGAATTGAGTTCAGATCCTCGACACCCATGGAAAAGGGGTGTGACCTGTAACCTGCAGTGCTGAGTTTAAGAGAGATGAATTTCCTGGAGAAATCCCGGTTAACTGAGAGTGTCAGAGGAGCAAGGCTGAGAGCAGGGCACCCTGCATTGTCTTCTAGCCTCTTGTACAATTATGTACACACAATGTCTGCATCTCAGATTTTTTAGAGTTTTTTTTTTTTTTTTTAAGCCAGGCATAGTGGCGCACGTTGATCATTGCACTTGGGAGGCAGACATATCTTTTAGAGTTTGAGTTCAGCCTGTGTTCTACATAGTTCTAGGATAGCTCGAGCTTTGTAGAGATACCCTATCTCAACAACAAAATCTTTTTAAGTATATTTTTAAAACATGAAAATTTTGAGCTTCAGTATGAATTCAGATTGAAAGTCAAGGTCTGATTACCTGCTTACCTGACTCTGTACGCCAGATTGCTTATATATGGATCCTGTGTGACCTCTTTTCTTTTGTCTTTTATTCACAAGACAAGCAGGAATAAATAACACCATTACAAAATTCATAGGTTTATGGTACATGGAAAGCCCTGAGAACAGTGCATGGATAGGAAGTACTGTGCAGCTAGGTGACTGTGCTAAGCATTGTGCTGAGTAAAATACTTAACTCTAGTAAAAACTTACTATGTGTTTTTATAGGGAGATGGCTCAGCAGCTGCTCTACCATAGCACCTTGGTTCATTTCCCAACACCTGCATGGTTGCTCACCACTTTCTAGAATTCTCTCTAGAAGATACGATGCCCTGTTCTGGTTTTCATAGGCACTTATACACAGATGGCAAGAACACAGGCATGCCCATAAAAATGAATTTAAAAAATTACATTTTTGTGCCTATTAATAACCCAGTAATAGCCAGGTGGTGATAGTGTGCGCCTTTAATCCCAGCACTAAGGAACCAGAGCCAGCCTGTCTACAAATTGAGTAGAACTGTTAAACAGAGAAATCTTATCTTGAAAAACACAAACAAAAAAGACAAAGCAAATGATAAAACACCAAAACAAACAAGAGCCAGCAGTAATAATATAGTTTACTTTTAATGGTCTTTATTAGATGCTTACTACTTTAAGTAACTTATATGTAAATAAATGAAATCTAGAACTAGTGTCTGTCCTCAGTGGTATAGCATTGACACCAACTCTGTAGTTTTTTCCCCCTATAGGAATGTCCCAAATGCCATGTCACAATTGAGAAAGATGGTGGTTGTAATCACATGGTCTGTCGGAACCAGAACTGTAAAGCAGAATTTTGCTGGGTGTGTCTTGGCCCTTGGGAACCACATGGATCTGCCTGGTAGGTTGGACAGATGGTAGCGTGTGCTCATATAATTATAGGATGTACTGTATCACATACAAATATTTCTGCCTTGAGCTAAAAAAATGTGTGGATTTAACAGAGGAGTATATTCAAGATAGCCACAGAGAGGGATTTGATAGTCATATTTCTCACAGGAATTAATAATTGAGATAAACCTATACATTGAGATGTTATCAATTGAAAAAGTTGGAAACAGTAAAAGGAATACTATGAACAGAGGTGGAATAAATAGTGTTTTCAGTTCATGGTTTTAATTTTTAGTTACATTGTCTGATACATCCTTTAGGTTGAGGTTTATTGGCAGAAATTTAACTTGTGATTTCCTTATCCTCCACACCATTAGACAACACTATTATTAACTTTTTTATTATTGTTTTATTGGATATTCTCAGATGTTATCCTCTTCCCCCGACATACAACACTTTTGTTGTCTAACTAAAAATTGGAAGTCTATTGAACAAAAAAAAATCTATATTTTTAGCTTCTCTTTGAAATAGGCTTGCATTCCTATTGGGAAGAATTACCTAGAATTGGGAAGTAGTCCTTCAAATGGCCCTCAGTTGTCTAATTTCATAAGTTTTTCAAGACTGGCAGTTGATGTTAGATGCATATGCAGTTAATTAATTGCATCTATTGGAGATGAGTTCCAGGATGCCCTGTGCATAGCAGTTCGAAGCATGCTCACAGTCATTATGTACAGTAGTATAGTGTTTGCACGTGTGAGCTTCCTATGTATGTTTTATTTAAGCTATTCCTAGGCTAGCTACTTATACAATAAATGTTTGTAAACGGTATTATTTAGGGAATAATGAGAAGAATAAAGAAATCTGTATGTTCAGTACAATTGTGCCTTTACTTTTTTTTTTTTTTTTGGATTGTTTTCATGAATGCATAACCCTTGAATACAAAGGCTACCCATGTTAAATGGCATTGTTCCATGTCCTTCTATACTAATACATAGTTTTGTTATATGCCTCTTTGTTTGCGAAAGTGCAAGTTAAATTATAGGTGTATTTTGAGAATAGGAACTAACACATGTCCTGATGTGAACTGAAAATGTTTCTGAGTGTTATAATATACAAATGACCAACTTTTTTTTTGATTTGAGTTACTTTCCTGTTGACTCCCTCCTGAGTTGGAGGTGATAGAGTTAGGAAGTAGACTGCATGATAAAGCAGTAGTAAAGTCGTTTGGATGCTGTGAGGATTTAAGCAGAAGTGACATGGGTTCAGTGGGAAGGGTCTGTATTGTATGCTCTCTACATATGTTGTGAAATGATTCTGGTGCTGTGTGATGAATGGATAGACTAGAAGATGTTGCAGGGTCAAGACAAGATAAAGGAGATATGAATTTGAGAAAAAAAATAGGCCTTTGCTCTTAGTTAATTAGAACTTGTATTAGTTACCGTAATTAAAGGAGTAATAATAGGGATCACTTCTAAAGCTAATTCTAAAGTAAAATTGGTTTGTTAGTGGCAAGTTTTGCCATTGTCAGAGCTAAAGACTGATTTAAGATAGCATACTGTAGACTTCCTAGAAACTAAAATAAGGTCACTGTATACATTTTTATGCAAGTCTAGAAAGGGGGAGGAGGGAATAGAGAGGAGTGTTGGGAGACCTATGAGTTTGAGGTATCTCTAATTACAGTTTAGATTTTAGGTTATCTAAAGCAAAAGAAACGAGCCACAGACGGAATGCTGACCTGAGAGAGGGGCCATGACTGTTGCTCACTGACCTTGCAAATGGATCCTCCGTTCTTTGTTTGTCTAAAAATGCCTCCTGTTCGTCAGAACAGAATTCCAAGTGGCACCAACTGTTAAATTTGAGTTAGAACTAAGGATAGAGTCTAAATAGTTCTGCTCTGCTGGCCTTAAGTCTGTGCTGCTTCGAAGGGGATCCCGTGTTAAGATGGTGCTTTAAAACACAAGAAGCTAAGTAAGCATAGAACCGTTGATTTCAGCAGTCAGGAGGCAGGCGGATCCTCCAGGGACAGGCCTGGCTGCTTTATATGACTAACTCCCTGGCAGCTAGATTGACATAGAGAGAGTGTGTCACAGAAACAAACCAGAAGAAAAGTTAAGCGGTTTAGAAGCTAGAGATAAAAGAATGTTAATAGTTAAACAATATTAATCAAGGGCAATGAACCTTCAATAAATTAAGCAGAGATTATGTTGAAGTATGAATGATCAGACAAAATTAATATTAAATCATTCATTAAATTGTTATCTGTGTTACTTTAAGATCAAGTGTGGATTATTTCTGAATAGTGTGAAATAGGCTAGTTTCAAAGACAAAGCAATTAGAAGTATAATTTCAAATTTCTATATACTGTGAACCACATTATTATCTGTAAAATGTTTGGATTCAGAAATTTGTACCCTATGCAGTAAAAATAAGTAAGGTTATTTGGAATTGATTGGACATTTCTTGGAGTAAAGATAATAGAAATTTTTCTTGAAAACCTCCCCCTTCTGCTTTCTGATCCTCTCTCTCTCTCTCTCTCTCTCTCTCTCTCTCTCTCTCTCTCTCTCTCTCTCTCTCTCTCTCTCTCTCTCTCTCTCTCTCCCCCCCCTCTCTCTCTCATACATAGACAAATACTTTTCTCTAAACTGCTTTCTGATACATATTGATTAAAATAAAAAATAATATGTATTTGTATATTATGTATGCAAGAAATACATACACACTGAAACACTTCTGAAAGGCTGAGGATAGTTTCACTGCAGAGCATCTGCTTAGCATGGGAGAGGCTCTCCATACCTTAGCACCATGTGCACATACACATACTGAAAACAGTTCTGAAAAAGTTTGTAAGTCTATACAGCAAGTTAATATTAGATTTGCGTTCATTTCATGTGTGTGGTTATGTATCACACAGATGCTCACTCATGATTTAAAAACTGCCTACAAGGCCAGAAGAGAGCATTCAATAACTTGGAATTAACAGATGCTGCAGTATCATGTTAACTCTCAGCTTCCTGCCCTGAGCTGCCTCTATCCACTAATGAACTATGAATCACTCATTCAAAGTCTACTGCAATTGGTAACTAAGCATTAAATAAATACCCAAAATCAGAATGTAGTCTCTAGTAAAAGGTATATAGTGCTAGGTAGTCTCTGGGAGTTCTGGGTCAACCTGGTCTATGTAGAAGGAGTTCAAACCAGCCAGGGCTACTTAGTGAGAACCTTGCCTGAACTGCAACAACAAAAAACCTATATAGTAATAAGGACAAAAGAAGAGCCAGTCATTTCCGCTCTGGGGTTTCCTCCTCCTCCTTTGTTTACATGTTATTCAGTTTTCAGAGACAGCTAATAAATCATAATAAATCATAATAGTATGTAAAAGTCCATAGCACAAGCAGATTTTACACAGTAACTTGCTGACTGTTGGTTCTTTGGTTTATAAAAAGAGAAATACAGTGAGTAATGAATAAGATGATTTCTTCAGAAGTGGAGTTAGAAGCTCAGGCTACATGTAAAAAATAAGCTATGTACTACAATGTTTTCTAGTGGTTGTAGTTTAGCTGGTTTGGGGTGGGCTATCTAGAAGGTGCAGAACTTGATCTAATTGATCTAATATTTTAGACAATTAAAATATTATGTGTTTGGAGTACTGCCATCCCTCCCAGTGTGCTTTATTTCGCCTTTTAATTCTATTATTATAATAGAACCCTTTGAAATCTCAGCTTATCTATTGTAAATAGAATGCTGGTTCTGGATAATCACTTAGTACAAGTTAGAATGCTACATTCTTTTTACTGTTTAATGGGTTTATGATTTTTCTGAAATCCTCTTAATTTTCTTTAAGGTACAACTGTAACCGCTATAATGAGGATGATGCAAAGGCGGCAAGAGATGCCCAAGAGGTGAGTGCAGCTGGCAGCCCAGTGTAGCGCAGCACTGCCTGGGGATTTCTGACACACATTTTTCGGGGGTAATTTTCCAGGAAACATTCAGTTATGAATTGTTGTAGGCACTACAGTAAATCCTAGATTTCTCCTTATAATTAGAAGAGACTCTTTATAGTACTTATTAGTTCATTTTGGTTTTCTAAGATAGGCTTCCTAACCCAGATTGGTATCAAACTCATGATCCTTCTGCCTCTGCTTCTTCCAGAGTTCTGATCACAGGCATGTGCATTGTGCTTAGTCTTTTTGTTTGTTTGTTTTTGTTTTGTTTTGTTTTTTGGGTTTGTTGTTGTTGTTTTGAAACAAGCTCTTGCTTTGTACCTCGACTTCCCAATTTCATGTCAGAGTCTGAGGGTCCAGGAGAATGCCAGTCATGCTCTTCCATGAGCACAGTCTTGTTTGTTTGCCTTCTTTGAGTTGAGCGAGTCCTGTTGCTTATTTTCAGGTCCCATTCAGAAAGAAGAGAGAGTTGAGCAGTTGTTGAGTGAACTGCATCTGTCTTGTATAGAGCACCCAGTGTATTACTTATTTCTACTATGTTTTGTCTTTACCTCATTGTTCATGTAGTTCTGATTAGGTCACTTGGTTTTCAAACAGAATCTCAGAAGTTGGGGAATTTCCTGTGATAGGATAGAAAAATGACCTGCTATTGGGGAAAGGGTTCAAACAGTAGATTTGTATTTATAATATTTTGGGTGTTTTGTTTTGTTTTTAAATCTCATAATTTTATAGTAGTTGTTGAACCTTTGGTTTTGTTTTTACTGAGCCATTTTTTCTTTAATTGAAATTCCTAGAGACAAAAATGATATGCTCTTTTAAAATGGCTTTCCTGGGAAAGGGGTGGGAATCAAATACAACCTGCAGACTGTATGTTCTCGATTACTCAACTCTGTTTCTACCCTCACTGCTAAGGAAGCCTTAGACTTTAACAGAAGAATGTGACTGCTTTGAGAAAGCTTTACTTGAAAAAAGCACTTGGTAGCTATTTGGCTGGTAGGCCAATTTGCTAGTTGGATTATTTTGGAAACTGTTTTTTAAATCTTGAATTTGTTTCTCATTCCATTTCCTGGCATTTATTAGAAAGCTTTTATTATTTGTACTGAAAGTTTTCTTCTTTAGGGTTTTGTTTGTAGGGTTGCTGATGATATTATTAAGATACAGTCTCAGTATATAGTCTTTTCTGGCCTGGAGACCAGGCTAGCCTATAAATAACAGATCTACCCTATTGGTAATGATAAAAGTTTCTGTAAGATTTTGGGAATTGACAGATTTGCAGATTGTAATACTTAGTGGAAAGTTGACATTCCAGGAAGATTAGTTCTCATATGTTATATTTGCTCGTTGGCATAGTTTTTATCTCATAACCATAGGTTTTGTACCTACCTGGCTCTTAAAATAATATAGCTCTGCCAGGTATAGTTGATGCATGGTGTGAATACAGCACTGGAAAAGTGAGAACAGACACAGAAGGATCTTGATTTCAAGGCCACCAGAGCTCATTCCCAGACCCTCAAAATAGGAAAGGTGCAAAGCAAAACATTGTTTATTTACTCCCCTCCCTCTCTCCCTCCCCTCCCTCCCTTATTGTGTATGATATTTGGGCATGTGATGATTTAATGGTTATGAGGTTTAGAGTTGATGCTTAAAAGGCCAACTATCAACCGACTTGTCTGTCTGTCTGTCTCTTTTCTCATTTTCTTTCTTACCTCTCTTTCTTTTCATCCTTTTTTTCCCCTTCTTATCCAAGAAAGGGGTTCTCTGTGCCATCATGGAACTCACTCTACAGAACAGGCTGAACCTCAAACTCAAAAATCCTCCTGCCTCTGCCTTCCAAGTGCTAGAATTAAAGGAATGTGTCACTTTTATATTTCTATATAGGAAATTGTATATATTTATTCTCTCCGACATGAGAATTATATATTAGAAGCCTCCTGGATATCTATTATTTTTAGACTTTAAATCATGAAGAGAGGGAAATAGAACTGCATGTATATGTGTGGTAAAATCACAATTAATATTTATTGATCATTTTACATATGTTACCAGGTGCTAGAGATACCATTGTACATTTTAGAACAGTTGAACAATTCTAGAGACAACAGAAAAATGTAGGAGACTTTTGGTAAGCTATTTTTATGAGACAATATAATGTAAAAATATTTCAAGTCAAAAACTGTATTGTTAATAAATAATAGGCTTTACTGAATACAATAAGTGTGTGTTGATATATTGGGTGAGTGTTTGCAATTGAACCCAGTGACTATTGTTCAGATGGTTTTGTTATAAAATTCTTCTGGGTTTTTTAAGCCACATTCTCACTGATGAGAAGTAACCATTGTTACAGACATACATATTAATAAACATACATATAAAATAAGTTTTATAAAATTATTTTTTAAAAATACACTTTTAAAAAACTCAGTTGTGTGGAGGAGCACATCTTTAACCCCAGTGCTTGGGAGGTAGAAACGTAGATCTTGAGACCAGCATATTCCACAGAGTGAGTTCTAGAACAGTGAAAGCTACATAGAGGGAAGACCTCCCACCCCAGAAAAAGTAAAACAAACAAAAAAACCCACTTGATTGATTGTACTTCCTACTTTAGTTACCTTGTCTGAGGAGCTATTGTGATGTCTTTTTGCTTCAGGGTAGTTTTCTACTTTATTTTTTGCTTTTGAGTATTGGATTTTTAGGAAATTTGCTTAGCTTGCAGAAGTCACTGGGTTCGGTTACTAGTCGCTTCTTGTTTTCTAACTCATTGCATCTTGTTTGTCTTAGTCTAAAAACATTTAATTGGGGGTGACTTCAGGTTCAGAGGTTCGGTCTATTATCATCCAGGCAGGCATGGTGTAGGAGGAGCTGAGAGTTCTACATCTTGTTCTTAAGGCAAACAGAAGACTGACTTCCAGGCAGCTAGGACAAGGGTATTAAAGCCCACGCCCACAGAATCTTGACTTATATGAAAATTCCAAACACTATACTCAGAAAAGTAGGGACTAAATTAAAATGAGGTTACAGGAGGGAATACAGCATGTTGTCTCCCAGGATTACCCATGTTGTTGCATATTACCAACATTTGGTTCTTTCAGACTGAGCAATCTTCCTTTGAAATATGCCACCATTTCTTTTTTCCATTGATTTGTAAATGAACTCCTGATTCCATGTTTTGTTTATTGCAAATAAAAAAAGAGAAGTGCAGACTACCTCAACATAATTATTTCAGTTCTTTTTACTGGATGCCCAAATGTGGTACTACTGATCCCTATGAAGAGGGCCTTCCGTGTATTTTCCATAGTAATTCTCATTTCATTCCCACCAGTATTGTCATACCAGAATCCCCTGCATTCCACATCACTGCCAACTCTTGGTACCTTTGATCTTTCTAGTGATGAACTGTTTTAACAAATGAGGTGCTATATGATACTATGCCTTAGTTGGACACCAGCTTTGTATACAATATGTATGTCATAATTATAGTCCTTTGTTTTCCTTACTGGGTCAGCGATCTAGGGCAGCCCTGCAGAGGTACCTGTTCTACTGTAATCGCTATATGAACCACATGCAGAGTCTCCGCTTCGAGCATAAGTTGTATGCTCAGGTGAAGCAGAAGATGGAGGAGATGCAGCAGCACAACATGTCCTGGATTGAGGTGCAGTTCCTGAAGAAGGCAGTTGATGTCCTCTGCCAGTGTCGTGCCACACTCATGTACACTTATGTCTTCGCTTTCTACCTCAAAAAGAATAACCAGTCCATTATCTTTGAGGTAGGAATAGTTTCTGGACATGGGGAAAGGCTGCCTTTTTTATAGAACAGAATTAAACCCTTTTTATTTTGGGGGGAGTTCTTAAAAAGATAAGAGGGGCTTCTTTGTTAAACTTAACTGCATTCAAGTATATGTGGGTTAACTAGCTAGTTAGGTATACTGGTTCTTAAGTAATCCTAGATTTTAATTTTGACTATTATCATTCAGTTCTGAAGACTTGCAGCAGATTATCTCTTCTCTTATTCTTTTTCTTCTATACCTGGTCTTTTCTTTCTATTCTAGAGGTTTTGTTTTTGGTTTTTGTTTTTTTGAGACAGGAGGGTTTAGCTATGTAGACCAGGCTGCCCTCAAACTCACAGAAATCCCCTGTACTAGCCTCCAAAGTAATGGAATAAAGGCTGTACCACCACACCCAGCTCATGCATCAGTTTAAAGCATCTTTATTTGGAAAACCTTTTCTAGCCGTCATGCCAACTTTTACAGAGCTAGTCACCACGTGTTAACTTCAGTGTTGAGGCTAGTTTTGTGATATTCAAAACTTATGGTGTGCCAGGTGCTGAATAAACAGTTTATATGGATTGTGTCACTTAAGCCTCATCAAATCCTAGAATGGTATGAACCTCACTCTGATCTAAAATAAGAGAATAGTTGTGTTTGATGGATCCTGATGAATCCCAGCATTCAGGAAGCAGAGGGAGGCACATCTTTGTGAATTCAAAACTAGCTTGTCTGGGTCTATGCCAGCCACAACTACATAGTGAGACCCTATCTCAAATAAATAAATAAGTAAATATAGCAACAAGAACAAAAATCATCCATAGAACACTGACATTACAATGTGAAGTAGATTTATTCAGCTGACACTTGTTTTTAACCTCAGAACTCAGAGGCAGGTGGATCTCTATTGGTTTGAGGCCAACATGAGTTACACAGAAAGTTCTATGCCAGCTTTTTTAAAATATGGGGCTGGAGAGATGGCTCAGTGGTTAACACTGCTCTTCCAGAGGTCCTTCCAGCAACCACATGGTGGCTCACAACCATCTGTAATGTGATCTGTCGCCCTCTTCTGATGCATCTGAAGACAGCAACAGTATATTTGCATAAATCTTTAAAAAAAAACAAAACAAAACTGTATACTTAAGGTTAAAAACTTATCTACAGCCAGATGTATGCATCAACTGTTGTTTTTATTTTTAATCTTAAAAGTTTTAATATTTAGTTTTTTAAGAGAGCGGCTCTCAGATCTAGAAGATTCTAAAGACTTTTAAATTTGTCCTTAGTATTCTTCTAGAGGTAATGGTTGAATGTTTTCTAACATTCAAAAATTTTTTTTGGGATGGGGAATAAAAGGTTGTTAAAAGTGAAAGCCACCAAAGTGCTTTCTCTAGTTGAGCTACTTATTAAAATGACTATCAGTCTTGAGAGTAAGTAAATTATCAGAAAATTAGCTAAGGTGGATTATATTTTAGCTTGCCTTTAAAGCCAAAATTTACTTAATATTCTTTTGCTTTCAGAATAATCAAGCAGATCTAGAAAATGCCACAGAGGTGCTTTCGGGCTACCTTGAACGAGATATTTCCCAAGATTCTCTGCAAGATATAAAGCAGAAAGTCCAAGATAAGTACAGGTGAGATTTTAATATCTGATGGACAAACTTTACTGCCAGTGGTGAGGTTCTGTATGGTTGAAGTGGCTGCTGTGTCTCCCAGATCCCTTCTGTCTATTGTAGGAGAAGTCTGGGGGGCTGTACTGAAGTACAGAGGAGGGATCTGGCCATTGGTTTTCACGGCTTATTGGACTGTGGTTGACAGCCTACACTGCAGGGAAGAAAGGTTTTAAAAGAAATAAGTAGCCATTATTATGAGGGAGTGGATATAGGGTGTTGGTTCTTTAGAGCTTTTTCTTAGCTTTTATTTCTTAGGAGAAACTTAACTGAGCTCAGGGGTAAACAGCACTTCAGTTTTTGATGCCTTTTAACTTATGTGTAGCATGTCTATCTGTGTGGGCATGTGCATTGTGTGGATATCCATAAAGCCTAGAAGATGGTGTCACATTTCCTGGAGATAGAGTTACAGGCAGTTGTGAGCCACTACATGTGGGTGCTGGGAACTAAACTTGGATCCTCTGGAAAAACAAGGAATGTTCTGAACCACTGAGGCATTTCTCCACCTCCTGATCTTTTTTGTTTGGGATTCTTTTCATGGTGGTTTTTTGAGACAGGGTTTCTCCTTTTTAATCTTTGGCTGTCCTCTGTAGACCTTGAACTCACAGAGATTCATCTGTCTCTGCTTCCCAAGAACACTGAGATTAAGGGCATGCGCCACCACTACCTGGCCTCAGGTGTCTCTTTAATAGTTGTAAAGAAACTGGGAAGTTGGAAGGCCTAGAGATTTAATCCCAGTGTCTTCACTTCCTTTGGCTAACTGTAATTGTCACATTGCATTTATAATGCTTGTGCAGTTAACCAATACTTTATTTTATAGATGGGAATAAATGACCTATAAAATTCATAATTTATACAACTATGGGTTTGAATCATTGTTTTGAAGGCACATTTGTACTTGAAGACTCCAAAATTCATTTCTGGCACTGGGAATCTGAGTTTTAAAAAAAATCTTGGGCTGGAAGGATAGAGTGTTTGTCTAGCAGGCACATGGTTTTGGGTTTGGTTTCCAGCTGCCAAAGAAGAGTTCTTAGAACAGGAAGAGGTAGTTTGATAAACCTGAGCATCAAAGTCTTAAACATGTTTATAGCAATTAACGGTTGCTTTCTTCAAAGTCTGGACAAACTGTAGGAGTAGCTTTCTGTAAAAATAAATGCCTCTTTTGTTATCAGAGGCTGACAAGCTCTTTTTTCTCTTTGATTGCAGATACTGTGAGAGTCGACGAAGGGTTTTGTTACAGCATGTGCATGAAGGTTATGAGAAAGACCTGTGGGAGTACATTGAGGACTGAGACTGGCCCTGCATAAAATGAACTCTGAAACCTTACCATCTAGAGTGCTCATGCAATTAAAACAAACACAAACAAGGAGGCACTAAGCCTGTTCTGACACCGCTGGTCTGTAGTACCAGAATTCTGTTTTGTTAACGGAAAGTTTAAGTAAATTATATTGTAATAAAAAAGGTAGATAAACCATTGTACAACAGTATTCTAGGCCGCCAACAAAGTGTGACAGACACACAAAAGCCCTCCAACTTTAACTTGTAACGTAGCTTCATTCTCAAAGCTGACTGACTTCCTTTTTCTTTTTCCTGAGTGTAGTACAGTTAAAATTTCAAATAGCTCTTTGACACTGCTTTTCATGTCCAAACCAGCCATTTTGTTGTACTTTGGTAAAGAACCTCTTCCCCTTCCTCCCCTGCACATACACACCTCCACACACAGTTGAGTTCACTTTCTCTCATACCCTGAGGTCATGAGTGAATAATGATTATTAGCTACTTGTAAGGGAAATTCATGGGAGGGAGAAGGGGATAGGCAGCAAGAGGATTAAACAACACAAAAACTTTGTATATGACTTTTAAAACAAGAGGACAACACAGTATTTTTCAAAATTGTATATAGCGCATATGCATGGATAAAGCAAGCGTGGCACGTGTTTGCATAATGTTTAATTACAAAATATTTATTCTTTAAAAAGCTTCAAGATTATGTCTATTTGCTGTGCATTTTCTTTCAGTTGGCTTTATCTTTCTAGGGCTGGGTTGGGATAAAGGTGTTTGTTAAGCCCCTCTGCAAGACCTAACCAGAGTCTTTCCCCTTCCTGAGGTTAGTTGGCCCTTTATGGTTTGGTTGTGTCTTTTGCTGGCCATGGGCCTCATGCCTAGAATTCTCAGCTTCTGGATCCAAATCCAGGAAGTCAAATTCTAAGCAAATGCCTTGGCCTGTTAAAGGGTTTAGTTGCTTCAATTCATGAATGATCCTATCCCAACCTACTCCTCAGTGGCCTTGATGTCCCCATTTTAGCCTGTGTGCCCACGGCATGCACACAGCTGTAGGCTTTCTAGGATCCCCATCAAGTCTGGAGGAGGCATTTCAAAATTTCTTTTCCTGTTTTATTTTTCCTAAATTGCTGCTTTGAGCCTTTTAAAATTTTAGTTATGGCTCGTCTTTCATCCCTTCTTTATGTTAGGGTGTTGAATACAATGTTTTCACTTTAAATATAAATAAATAGCCATTCACTTAGTCTGAGATTGTGAATTAAAATGGTGGATACTGAAATTACTTGTGTGTGTTGCAGTGGGTTCAGTTTGAAAGCAAACACCACTAGAACATGATACTCCCATCCAGTACATTGAGTAGGAATCACTGAGTTTGCTTCTTTTCTATTGTCAGCAGATAGGAGAATAATGCCTTTTAGCTGTGATGTCCATTTTTATGAAATTTCTACTAAAAGCTATGTTAAAAGTAAAGGATGGTGGTGGTTTTATTAACTATATACTTGTTTAGGCCATTCTGCCTGTGGCATTTTTCAACAGGTCAGCATCCCTAAGACTGTCAGTTTTATATAAGAGTGCAGAGTGAACTAGGCAACTAGATCAAGAGGTAAAACTATTAAATGCCAGTTTTGGCTGAGGACCTCTTCGTCTTCCTTTAACTGTCTTGTGCCTAGGGAGTGTTTACCATTGTGAGGCAGCTGTGTCTGTTCTTGCATTGTACATCTTATTACTCCATTGGGAAGTAGGTTCACTTTCCTCTGGCTTTTTGCCTAAGTTAGGCTTTGCTGAATCACCCTACTTTTCCTTTTAGAAAGGTCGTTACATGAGATGTACTTGCAACTGTTCTTTTCCCATCAAAATCAGTGAATGTTTGCTGAGTATATTATGCTGCTTCCTTTAAACCACTTGTCGCTTTAGGATCAACTTGGATCTTTTTTCTTCCCCTTCCTTGTCTCCTCATGTGGCAAATCTGAAGTCAAGTGTCAGCTTTTCCATTTTCTCTTTGTCTTCTCATTCTCCCATTATCCATTTGACTTTATTTTAAGTAATTGTATCAATCTTAAGACATTTATCAAAACCAACAAGATTTAAAAAAAAACAAAACCTCAAGTAAGTTTCTTTTTCCTGGTGACTTTGAAAAGCAACCAGAATCGTCACATAGATAAATATGTGGTCCCTTAAAATGCCTTGTGTATGTGTTTAAAAAGGTTAACTTCACAGTATCTAGGTCTGAGTGTCATAAGTTCTCTTCACACCCTGCCCTGCAGCACACATCCACAAAGATGGTGCATCCCATAGTCTCAGTCCCCTACCATGGAGGACAGTGTAGTTGGTGACTTTCTAGCCCCAGAGCTCACGTGGGGCCTGAGGACATTGCGCTCAAAATTTGTGTGGATTGAGGTGAACTGGCCCTTCTGCTACATCCAAGTTTTTAACAACCGTCTCCATATCTGACAGCATTTCCAGAATTTACCTGCTTTTGTCAGTAGTTAGCTTCAGTGCTCCCAGTGGGACAGGCAAGCCATATTGTTAACAGCTTCCCTATCTGACCTACCCAAGTCTCAGAGGGCTCTACTCTGACATCAGTTACATTGTCAGTGCATGCTTCATTTGAGCAATTCATTGAGCAACAGGTGAATTTTCAATGATTTACAATAAAATTTTGATCCAAAGCTCAGGAGACATACTATAGTGGTAAATGGAGTAGCATATAACATTACCAGACTCTTAAATTCTTTGTAATTTGCTGCAACCCAGATTGTATATGTTCTATGTGTGTTCAAATAAATATATTAAAGACACACGTGTATACATACACACAAATAGATCCAAGACTGACTTGATTTGAAATAGTTGAATCTGCAGTGTAATGTGTGGTTCACCTGTAAGTAGGATTTGAAATTTAGAACAAGAAGAGTAAAAGGCTTAAATGTAACAAATTCTTTTAGCTACATCCGGTATAGAGCACTTGGGGGAAGGGATGGGGTGGGTTGGTGAGACAATCAGATCGATAAGTTGATGAAATGCTCCTAACCCTGTAATTTTGTGCATAGAGCACCTTGTGCTGTGGAAATGACTGCTCTTAGATTTTCATTGTAACTGGACTGTTCAGGTCGCCCAGAGGGAAAGAACATTCCTAATTCTAATAAAATAAACTTTTATTTTGTTATTCTATTAGTTACTTATGTTTATTTTTATAGTTGAAAACAGATGACTAAGGTGGGTAACAGCCACCTGTATAATGTGCCTTATTCACCGTTCCTATTTAATATATCAACTACCAAGATGTGGTTCAGGTTCTATGTAGGGAACTGTGAATGAGACCATCCCCAACATTTAATTTGGCTAATGAAACTTTCAGAAGTATTTCATTCAGCATCTTGAACATTCACTTTAGATTGTTGTTTGTGCTGTAGTAATGGTACATTTAGATGCTCTGTACATCTTGGAATGTCAGTTTTTAAAAGATGAGATATTTAAAACATTCTCAGCCTCAAAAGGAATAAAAGCTGATAGCTACTATATATGGAAAATAACATGGTACTCTAATCAAACCAGAGTTTTACCACATTTGGAATAAAGATTGCTGTTTCACTGAAGAGGGAACTAATAAGATTTAATAACTTGCCTAAAGTTTCACAATTTCCTCTACTGGGGCCAGAGTGACATCCAACTACCTCTGTACAGTTTTCTTATTCTGGTCTCAGAATGATGTAGCATCCAGAATTGGACTAAGTGGCTTTTTCCACATTTTGACAACAGTAATGCCCAGCTCTGCTCCTTTGAGAAGGTTACTGCTTCATCCACCATTGTCCTGCTTCTCCAAGAAACCAGCCTTGAGTAGAAAAGAGCCCTTCCCTACTTACAGATTGGCAGCCAGTCCCCGTGCTCACATTTGAGGTCATAGTCTCCCGTGGCAGCCAGACCACAAGTTACAGTTGAAAATAAATAGCTTCGTGTAATTGGATAGGGTACGTGCAGTTGTTTACCTTGTCCCCTTCCAGTGTAGAGGATTTGGACGCTCTGCTGGGACTTGTTACAGGTTATGTTTTATAGATGGTAGCTCAAAATGCACAGAGCAGCTGCTAATCTATTGAGTTCTTCTAAAGACAAGTTCTCAGTGTAGTACAGGTTGGTCTAGGATTTATGTAGCCAAGGATGGCCTTGAACTTCTGATCTTCCTGCTTCTACCTCTTAAGTGCTCAGATGACAGGCATGTGCCACTAAGCCCAGCTTAGCATGTAATCGTTTGATCTCAGCCTTTATTCCCTGCAACTGGAGAGTCTGGTAGGATTTTTGTTTGTTTGTTTTTGTTTTCTTTTTAAAACAGGAAGTATCAGCACTGTAGCCCAGCCTGACCTCCAATTTAGAGCTTTCCTCCTGCCTCTCTGCCTCCTATTCCCGGGATGATAGGTGTGCACCTATCAACTTGGGAGGTTTTTTTGTTTGTTTTTAAGATAACATAAATGGGGAAAATGTGGCTCTTTCATAAATGAAAACTGTGCACTCTTACGGGGTTTTTTTTTTCCATATATCTTTGGGGAAGTTGGTACATATTTTAAAGAATGTGCATCTGTTTTTCAAGTTGAATTAACCAACCTAGAAGCTCTCAATTGGAAGTCAATGTGACTAAGAATAAAGACAACTTTAGGATTTTCTTGGTGTATGTGTGTCGGTTCTTCTCTCCTCCCAACCCCCAACTGCTACCGCTGATCTTTTTCTAGGGGAAGTGATACTGCTTTCTTCAGAAAAAACATGTTTCACCTGATTCTGATTGGGGCTATTAGGGTGGTTTCACTGTAGTTGCCAGTTTACAAACGAGTCACTTTGATACTTAGCATCTCTAAAAGTCCATGTGGGATCCAGAGATAGCAAACTCAAATGCATACACAAGTCAGGTAAATATAGATTGCTCCTATTAGCTGGATTCTAAGAAAATACTGTCAAATCACTAAAATGTTAAGCTTCGGCTTCATAGTGTGTCCATACTTGTCTGGTTTAATATATTCTATAAGCAGTTTTTTTTTTTTTTTAAAATAGGAGTATTGTGGGGATCAAAAAAGTGGGTAAAATAAAGCCTAGTCACAAATCATAATTTAAGTAAGGTCTTTTGTTGGCTAATTACTTTTCTGTGGCTGTGACAAAGCAATGGAAAGTATTTAATTGGGCTGAGTTTCAGATGGTTAGTCTGGGAGTTTGTATCTCAATCCTCAAGTAGGAAGCAGAGCACATTGGGAATGATGGCATGAGAGATTTTTAAGCCACAAAGCCTGCCTTCAGTGACATACCTCCAGCAAGACCACACCTACTAACTTCCCAAACAGTTTCACCAACTGGAGGCCAAGTATTTCAATATGAGCTTATGTGAACCATTTTCATGTAAATGACCACAGCCCATTCCCCCTCCATCCCCACCCCACAAATGGTAGAATTGAGTTCCTTCTATACAGTGTTGGGTAGTGGAGATTCAGCAGTCAGCAAAAGGGGTCTGTCAATTTGTGTGAAGATAAGGCTTTCCATCCGAATGGGTGGTCCTATTACCCAGCCAGCTACCAGGTAGAGCCACATTTAACTGCTTGTCACTATTCAAGTAGCCTTACCAAAAGTAATACCAGTAGTACCTGCTGGGCTTTAAAGATCTCCTCCCTTCCTCCCTCTCTATCTCTCATTTATCTGTTGCTTCTTTAAGACAGGTTCTCTATGTAATAGCCCTGGCTGTCCTGGGACTCACTCTGTAGAACATGTGGGCCTCGAACTCAGAGACAGTGCCTCTGCCTCCTGAGTGCTGGGATTAAAGTCATGCTCCACTACTACTCATGGCCAATTCTTTTGACCCTTTTCTACTCAAAACAGGTTGCTTTTGTTAAAAACCTCAGACAAACTACACAATTTTCATATTTATGAGCCCTCCTAATTTAATGAGGTAAGTTCTAGGGCCTTATATTTCCAAGCCCTTCAAAGATGGCCAATCCTGATACGATGACACTGGATCTATATGCATAAAGTAACATTTCCTGAAGATAGCCTTTGTGCCTTAACTACCTGTAAAGTATTCTTCACTGACTGTACCTGTGTGAAACCTGGGTCATTAGCTTGGTAAGAGACCTTCAGTCTGCCAGAGACATCAAGTAGCTATGATTTTTTGTTTGCAAAATAAAGTGCTATACAAGCCTTTCACATGAATAGCTATTTGAATCTTATGCCCTAGGGAACGGGCTCTTCTGGAACAGTTGCTTTAGACTGCGATACAGGAATTTTTAGGAACCCTATCAAAAAAGGACCGACTTAGCTCTTTCAGGAAGAACTCTGCTATTCATTCTGCAGGTGTCATTCCCTTAGGGTGTAGTATAAAATGATCTGCACTTTGTCGACTTACTTGTCAATAGACATTCTAATGGGATGCTATAAAGTTGTTAAATATATCCACCCTCAGGTCATTTATAATTTTCTTGCTGGTATAGATTAAGATGTTTGCTTATTAATAAATTTTTATCTCATATTTTGACTTGTGTTCATTTCTACCTGTACAGGACAGAACCTAGATCTAATAGGAAAGCACTCATTTGATTGGGAAAGATGTGCCTTAAGTTTTTTTAATTGTGAGACATGACCTTACTATAGTTATATATAGAACCAACTAGGGCTTCAAATTGCAACCCTCTTGGTTCTGGGATTATAGGCTTGTGCCTCTATGTCCTTGATTTGGACAGTCAAGACTATAAACACCAGAGAATATTCCCAGTGAAGAGTAGCCATAGTGTTCCTTTATGCCTTCTCCTTCCCAGAATTTTGTTTTGCTTAGCTTGCAAGAAAGTTGACAAAGTGTTATAGTTTAAAAGAACCCCATGATACACTGTAAAAATCAAATGGATACAATCAGTGCCTTCAAGTGACCAAGTGTTGGCACAGTAACTCATGGACTCAGATGGCTACTTCCATGACAGATACCAAATGCTGTTTCTTTCAAGGACATGTGAATATATGTCCCTAAGATAAAATTTCATAATCAGGGGCCTTTCTCTGAACAGATTCGAGCCCACAATTCACACTGCAGAAAACAGAATTTGGGGACACAGGTTCCTGGGGTAGCAATTTCATATTCATAAAATGATTATCAGATATAGATTTCTGTTGGTAAATTGTACATATCTTAGATTTAGTGGGATATTGTAAGAACTCTGTATACTTGCATAGTAACCCAAAAAAGATGCAAGACAGTACTGTTAAGCCCTGTTTTTAAAGACACCTTGCAGCCCCTTCCCAGTGCTTACTTGCTGGTTGTTGGTCACTGGAGAGCAGTTTGCTCGCTCTGAACTTTATATAAATGTGCCATATGGACTCTTGAATGGTTTCATCTATAATGCTTTAATGATTCTCCACATTATGTGTTAGCTTGTTCTGTATTGCTGAATAGTTGTCCATATACCAGTTTATCCAGTTTCCTACCAATAACTTTGTTTCCAATTTGAGGCAATATGAGGTTTTGTTTTTTTTTTTTTTTGAATTATTATTTTATGTGTAGAGTGTTTTGCCTGAAAGTAGGTCTGTGTCTTTGGAAGACCCTGAATCCCAGAAGCTTGTCATTAAGGAAGAATTAATATTTTTTTTAGGGATGAATTAGTCTCCATTAACATGGTATATATCTTGACATTTATGGTTTTTTTTCCCTTGTGTTTTGAGGTAGGGTCTCATGTAGCCCATGTTGGCTTTGTATTTCCTATGTCTAACTTGGGAAGATTTTGAATACCTCCCAAGTAGTGGAGTTGCAGGTATGTGCTCCCGTGCTTGCCTATTTAGTTTTTCTCAATTTTTTTCCTACTAGTGCATTTTGTAGTTCCTCATAGATTTCCCCCCCTGGGGTATTTGATATTATGATACATAATACATTATATATTTCCATTTGGATTTTTTTTTTGAGACATGGTCTCCTGCTTGTAGCATGAGTTGTCCTTGAACTCAGATCTTTCTGCCTTCACCACTTTTATATTGTCAAGAATTCTTACAAGCTGGATTTTACAAGTAATGTTTATATCTTACAGTAGCATCTTGCCTCCATTCATTTAAATTGTGATGGATACTTGAATATATCTAGTGTGTCTTTTTCTCATAAGTGAAGCAGCATCTTTCTTTTTGCCTGCATTCCCTGCTGTTGTCTGTACTGTCACGAATGGGAAATATTTCCCTGCTGTTGTCTGTACTGTCACGAATGGGACATATTTCATGAACTTTGAAAAATGTGAATGCTTAGTGTTTTCTTAAAGTAGGCATTTCCTACAATGGTCACTGAATTTCTGGAGTTAATGGTGAGGTCCTCGGAGGGCTGGGTACTTTGCTGTTGTTGCTGCTGGTTTTTGTTTTGTTTTGAGACGGTTTTTCTGTGTATCCCTGGCTGTTCTAGAACTTACTCTATGGACCAGCTGGCCTTGAACTCTCAGAGATTCTCCTGCTTTTCCTCAGGAGCACTAGGATTAAAGGAGTGCACTGCCACTCTAAAGAGACCTGATACCCTAGAATTGTCTAGTAGGTGGCACTGGAGCAAAACTGGCTGAGCACCTTAACAAAGCCCAGAGATTAGGGGCCTGGAGGTAGTTCAGCACTTAAGAGCATCCACACGGCAGCTCACAGCTGTCTGTACTAAGATCTTATTCCCTCACACAGACATATGCATGCAGGCAAAACACCAGTGCGCATAATTAATTACTGAAGCTGGCTGTGGTGGCCCACACCTTTAATCTCAGCACTCTGAAGGCAGAGGCAGGTGGATCTGTGTGAGTTCCAGCCTGCTCTACAGGCTGAGTCCAGGATAGCCAGGGCTGGTTAGCTGCACTGAGAAACTCTTGTCTTGGGGTGAGGGATGGGGAGTCCAGAAATTTAAATACTAAAAATGGGAAAGTGTCCTCGACACATGTGTCATGCTATATGCACCCTTTCTCTAATAATAGATGTAAATTTAAAAACATATAATAAAGGATTCTACATATAGAAAAGTAATGTTTATCCTCATATGGCCCCTTCCAAGGAAGTTTTCTACATTGGGAGACGGGAGCATGGGCGCTGCACTGACGTCATCTTTAATGCGCTCTCATATCTGTACCCAGCCGAACAACTCAGCTAACTTGTTTTTAAGCTTAGAAGCCTGGCAGTAGTTCTTTGGCATGAATTTCCTCCCTCATTCGCCAGCATCGATTCATGTGGTCGTAGATGTACTCTGCTTCCTGTATTTCTGCCTTCTGGAAACTAAGGTCTTTCTCTAGACACTGGACTGGCCTATTTTAAGAGTTATCTTCCTGCCTCTGCCTCCTGAATACTTGGATTACAGACAAGTGTCATTGTGACCAGTCTGTTTGGGAGGTAAGCCTAACCTGTGACTCACGCACGTGTAGCCCATGGTAGCCTCACCTTCATGGAAGTCTTCCTGCCTTTAGCCTCCTGAGTGCTAGGATTAGAGGTATGAGCCACTGTGCTAGGATTCTTCTTTCTGCTCTTCTGTCTGTCTACCCATCTGTCCATCCATCCAGAAACAGAATCTCATCTATTTATCTGTCTGTCTGTCTGTCTATAAACTGGATTTCATGAAGCCAGGTAGGCTAACCTGGAACTCACTGTTACTAAGGCTATTTATGAATTTCTGATCTGTCTACAGCCTCTCAAATGCTAGGTGTATGCCTCCACCTACCTGGTTTTCCATTTCCTGTGCCATCTCTTTTTTTGTAAGCAGAGTAGTCCCTCTTAGATTAGCAGTTCTTGGCATTTAAAAAAAAAATATTTTATATGCTTTGAGACAAGTTCTGTTTTCATAGCCCTGGCTATCCTGGAACTTTTACTGTAGATCAGGCTGGTCTCAGACTCAAAAAGATCCATTTGCCTCTGCCTCCCAAAGAACTTGGATTAAAGGCTTGCCACCGCACCTCTACTCAGTAGTTGACAAGAACTCTTTAGCTGTTCATTCTATACAAGCCATTCCTTGCTTAGAACTTGGTGGTGCCCTCCTGCTGCTCTTCCAAGTAGACTCATATGGCTGGGGAGGTCCACACCACCTCAGGGTCAGCACAGTTTCTTGTCTTAGAATTTTTCCCTAGTTAGCATGCTTCCTCAGCCTGACTCCTCCAGCAAATAATGCCTTACTTCTTAGACGTAATTTGAATATCTCTTACCTAGAAAATGATTTCTACAATAGTCTAGGTCAAAGCCTATGGTTATTTTCTCTGCTGTTGTACATTTCTCCTCCTTAGCAGTTACCACAATCCTGATGCTAGGTGGTGTGTTTCATTAACTTATTTCTGGCAAAGATAATATGTCCATATAGAGTAAAATTAAAAGTTCTAAACGGTGTACCTCTGTTCTTTGCATCCCTGCTATACAGCTCCCTTCCTTAGTGTAACCACTTTCAGTATCTGAATATCCTCCTAGAAATATTTTCTTTTTTTAATACATTTTTTTACTGTCAATGTCTTCAGACACACCAGAAGAGGGCGCCAGATCCTATTACATATGGTTGTGAGCCACCATGTTTGCTGGGAATTGAACTCAGGATCTCTGGAAGAGCAGTCAGTGCTCTTAACTGCTGAGCCATCTCTCCAGCCCTAGAAATATTTTCTAATAAAGAATTGTGTACATGATCTTACTTTTGCTTTCTTATTAACATAAACACTATATGCATTTCTTGCAGTCATCTGATAATAGTAGACCTTGGCAGTTCTTCTCTTACCATGTTAATAGTTGTTTCTTTTCATATGCCACACAATATGAACGTCTTATAATTTGATTTCTACTGTTGGGTATTTTAGGTTATTTTTCGGGCGTTGGTTTATTCCAAACAGTGACACACCGGATACCTCTGTATGTAATGCTATGTCTTACGTCTGAATGTACAGAATAAATTCCTTTAATTAAAACAGTTGGGTTAAAGGTTATGCATATTTTTAATTTTGGTAGTTGCTAAGCTGCTCTTATTGGAAGCTTGACCAATTTGTTTCCCCTGGTGATGAAGGCATATTTTTCTCACAAATATGTCAGTGAAAACTTTTGTTGTCAATGTGAGACATAGACTAAATCTCTTGGAAACATTAGTTTGCTTTATTTCCCTTGCTGGCAGTTTTATTTTCTTATGTTTAGGAGCTACCTGTATTTACTGAGTGAACTGTTTGTTTATAAACTTCGCTTCGTTATCTAGTATCTAACTGGCACGCTACTCCAGTTCGTCCAGCCCGGTGCAGAGCTGTCCAACCTCCCGCGGCGAGTTCCCTCACCCACTCCTTCCGAGCTAAGCCATCGGTGGCCAAGGCTCCTGGAACTCACCGACCTCAATGCAGCTGCTTCCCTTAGGCAACTTTCTTCTTAACTGGCTCAGGTTGCTTTTTCCTTCCCTAGCTACGACTTCCGGCTCAGCTGGTCGTCCGGGAAACGGTCAGCTTCCGGTCTCGAAGTGGGCGGAGCCAAGATGGCTGAGGCGAAGCTCGGGATGGTGAGCGGGGAGATTCCCGGAGGCGTCGCGGCGGCCTCAGGGCGGGGCGTCGGGACCGGGCGGGGCCAGGAGGGGCCGGGACGGGGCGGCGGTCCCCGGCCGGGGCGGCGGGGCCGGACCCGGGCGTACACGGAGAAGTCGCTTAGGGAGGCGGCGCGGCCGGGTCCTGCTCCCCGCCTGATTGGACGCTTCGGCGAATGGGAGCCCGAGCAGCGCTCTTGTTTTGGGACTGTCCTCTTCCTGGGCAGAAGAGAGCGTTTCTTTGGAAATGGTGTTTTTCCTATTCTCTTAGGATTTCTTCTGGGGTGGGGACTGGGGAAGTGGGGGTACTGCATCTTCACTAGATTGGTAATTTAATAGGATTGTGACTGGAGACTTTCAAGGTCCCTGCCTCACTGCGACTGGTGTTTGTTTTCCCGGTTGCGATTACTTTGGAAATAACTCAGGTGGCTTAAATTGGTTCTATGGAACAGCTTGTGTGTGAGTGTTCAGATTGACCCAGTAGTAACTGATTTTTTGCATCACTCACGACCTTGCTTGTTTGTGACACAGCCTTGTGTGTATTTGCACTGTTCATGCTGTCTATGGATTAGCCTCAAAACCCCACCTTTAATCCCCCAGATTCTGGGATTACAGGACTGCGTCATCATTCCCGGCTACAATTTTTGCTTGACTTATAAATGTATATTTATGAGGTGCAGTGTGATGATACTTGAGCACAAGTATTCTATGTATAATGGTCAAGTTAGGATCATTAGCGTCTCCACTTCAGCATATAAAGTGTTGCAAACAGTAGCCCCTACATAAGCATTTGCTTCTGTTTGTCTTGGTTCCTATTATTGAAACTCTATATTCCCATAAAATCAACCTTTTTTTTTTTTCAAGATAGGTCTTTTTTGTGTAGCCTTGACTGTCCTAGAACTAGCTTAGTATACAAGACTAGGCTGGCCTCCAACTCAGAGATCTACTTGCTTCTGCCTGGGATTAAAGGTGTATGCCACCCCTTGGAGATCAGCTTTTTCAGCTTCCACATAGGAGCAAGAACATGCTTTGGCTTTTCCTGCCAGCATCTTTTACTTAGCACAGTTTTTTCCCAAAGTACCACTGATTATACCTCATTCTTTTTCATGTCTAAATAATACATGCACATTATTGGGGTCTAGTAATTGCATCACAAACTAACTACACAAACACTGGTTTCAGTCAGACAGAGATAGTTTATTGAGCATATGCCCCAGGACTGGTTGACCCAGGACCATGGTCCAGATTTGGGAACTGAACTGTGACCCCAAGTTAAGATCTTACAGTTTTTAAGCCCCAGATCCATAAATATCTGTGCCAAGTTATTTCACCAGTCAGGATTTAGGGATATGGGATTTCCTTAGGAATATGTCTTTGTTGTATACATTTATCCTGTTCCCATTGGTTGGGGTATTCAAATGTGGCAAGGAAACCTGCCTTGTCTCATATTCATGTCCTAACTTGTCTACCATGATGGGACTTGTCTAACATTCATGTCTCAATTTGCCAACCAGGATGTCAGTTACCCATGTACATGTCTCTTTTTTCTGCCAAGTGGGATGTCAGTTTCCAGGGAGGTCTTGGGAACTGACTTGTATTCTTCCATTGTGCCTGTCAGTCGTAAGACACAGCAAGAAACATGTCCATTTTACTCTGCCCTTTTCTCAGTACAGCAGAGGTTGCTGCAGAGGACAGCACCTATTCCTTTTTCTTACATGGGAGAGTTCTTAGGGTGCAGACAGCTGAGCCTCAGTAGTATGTCTTATTGCCACAGTAAAGTCTACACAATAGCTTGATTCAGCCTGTCCATGTACACTAGTTTCAGAGACTGCAATGTATTCTGTAGCACATCAGGGAAGGAGTTATCTTCATACACACCTGGTGGTCACCCATTATCAAGGAAGCCTGCCACCCCATTCTCTGACCTGTGTATACCATTCCCAATTCCGGGATTTCTCCCTAAGGACACTTGAGCCTTAGATGGCAAGCCTTATCAGATGCCTTACCATCATTGCAGAGTTCATGCAACCAATAGTACAGTAAGCAGGCACACTGTGCCATACCGTCTAGGGAAAGATAGCCATGTCCCAGGGTTAGTGGCTCTGTCCTCAGATAGATCAGCCTCAATTAACATGTCTTCATTTATCATCATAGGGACTGTGCAACCATTCCTCCACACTCATCTTTAGTTCTCTTGGCTCCTGTTTGGGTACCAGTTCTATTGTGTAACTTTTTGGGAAGATAGAAACATTTGTACACTCTAGGTAAGGCACTAATAGGAAACCAAAGATTATTTCCCCTGACTAGTTGGGTGATTACTGAGTTTATGTGGGGTTACTTATGGGGCCGTAGGTGACCTAAAGGCAGCTGCCCACTGAAACCCCATGGAAGCATTGGTGGTTGCCCCGCAAGCCTGCATTCCTGCACAGCCTTCAGCCAGTCCACCAGCCTGTCTCCAGAGCAGCTATCTGCTACTTCTATGGCCTTGTGTGTCTACATCTTGAAACTTTTGATCTTCATGAGAACAGTGCATTTCAGCTCCTTGAATCTTATTAACCTCCTTCTTCCAGGAGGAAGTAGCCATATAGCATCTTTTTTTCATGAGCATTGAAGACATTTTAGAATGCAGACTTACACGAACACTTACTTCTGCTTGCTGTAAGGTCATCAGAGATTTTACTGCCCATTGCCATCCGCCTGTTTATTCCATGGCTTTTAGTTTTGTGCTTCTTTCTTGGCAATACCATGAGCTACACTTTGATCCTTTTCTGATGCTGACAGTAGTTACGTGCTTTTACAAATTCATCTGCTCAGTTCACTCCTTCATTCCAATTGTTTTCTTCTTTCTTAACGTAATTTCTTTAGAAACTTAAGAGTCTACAGATTGAAATTCTGAGTCTTCTACATTTGCCTGTTGTAGTTGTTGTCAATTGCGGTGCTGGGGATTAAATTTGGGTCTCATACATGCCAGGCATGCACTTTACCAGTGCATGTGACCTCAGCTCTTTAGAATTTGTTGTGCTAGGGCTGGATCTCAGTGGGAAGTACTTAGTATGCAGTTTCTTATTCCTCTTGCAGTATTTCTTTTTGTTGCTACTGTTTTATTTTTATTTTTATTTTTTTTACAAAAGATCACATGAATGGATGTTTTATCTGAATATGTTTAAGTGCACAATTTGCACGCCTGATGCCCACAGAGGCCAGAAGAGGGCACTGGATTCTCTGGAACTGTAACTACAGACTGTTGTGAGCCACCACATGGGTGCTAGGAATTGAACCTGGGTCCTCTGTAAGATTCAGTACTCTGAACAGCCAAGTCATTTTCAGCTCCTTTTGTTTTGTTTTGTTTTGTTTTGTTTTGTTTTGTGAAACAGGGTTTGCTATGTATCTAGCTCTCCAACTGGCTATCATCCTTTCTCAGCCTTAAGTGATGGGATTATAGGCATGCATTACTATGCTTGGCTTGGTACCTTTCCCGAAGGTATATCTGTGGAGTTTCTTTTGCCAGTTATTCAGATACATACTGAGGTTGAAGGATCATGAGTTTTAGGCTAGCCTGGGGTATACCCTTTAAAATTAATTGTTTGTTTTGTAGCTGGAGAGATGACTCAGTGGTTACAATTATTTGTTGCTCTTGCATAGAATCCAGGCTCCATTCTCAGAACCCCTATGATGGTTCACAAGCATCCATGACTAGTTCTAAGAGATCCGATGCGTCTCCTGACATCTGTGGACATCAGGCACAACATTCATATGCATGAAATAATAAATTTTAAAGTTTCCTTTATTGCTTCGGAAAAAATTGCAGCCAGTATTTCCCCTCATATTAAGGCATATAAATAGTCCTGCTGTTCTTGTTTTTGTTTTGAGACAGAGTCTCACTTACAGCACAGGCTGACCTAGATAGATCGGATTAGTCTCTAAGTCTGATGTCCTCCTGACTCTAAGATTAATGGCATGTGCCACCACAACTGGCCCTTATTGTGGTATATGATGTAAAAAGTTTTGGAACTGATAAAAGAAAAATCCACTGAAAGATTTTCTAACAAGTTACAGTGTAAGTTAGTACAATATCTTCAAATCCAGCATCTTCCTCAGTTGCTCTCTACCTTACTGTTTTTAGCCAGGTCTCACTGTACCTGGAACCAATGATTTCTCTAGGCTGGTGAAAGTGAGCTCCGGGGTCTGTTTGTCTTTTCTTTCCCCAGTGCTGAGATCACACACATGCTGTACTCAGCTTTTACTTGGTTACTGGAACTTGGGTCTTCATGCCTGTACTGTACCACAGGTTCTTTACTGCCTGAGCTGTCTGCCTTCATTTTATCAAACAGATCATTGCTGGTGATACAGCTTAGCAGATGAAAGGACTTGCTGCCAAGCTTGACAAGAGTTAGGTCCTCAGAACCCACATCACAGAAGGGGAGAAAAGAATCTTAATGATGTCCCCTCTGTACATACATTTGCATATACACACATATACAAATGTTAGACAAAATATTTTCTGATTTGGCTGCTAAGAAGTAGAACATTAAATACACTTTATGAGGTACTTAATAATTTAGTATGTGAATATGAGTGTTGTACATTTATTTAATTTTAGTACATTATAAATAAGCATATAAAGTGCATTATTTACAATGAACAAATTGATAGCTAAAAATAGTGTGGTATAGAAGTCATATGCAGAATGTCTCTTCATGTTATAAATTGAATACATGACTGGTGAGTTACTAATCATTCTTGTTATGTGCATGTGTTTTCAATTAGCAATACATGGGGCTGCTTTAACCCGGGTGACCTCTTTCATTTCAGAAAACTCAGGGTCCCTCATCTATTGAATCTCAAAAACCCAGGACAAAAAAAGGTCTGTATTTAATTTCATTTTTATATATGTATATACATGTGTGTGTCTGTGGGTGTTTCTGTTTTATTTATATATATATATACACACACACACACACACACATACTAGAGCTGTAAAGTATGTTAGGAAAAGCAGTAATGGCCCAATTCTTTTTTTAAAGATTATTTATTTCATGTATACGAATACACTGCAGCTGTCTTCAGACACATCAGAAGAGGACCTCAGATCATATTACAGATGGTTGTGAGCCACCATGTGATTTTTGGGAATTGAACTCAGAACCTCTGGAAGAGCAATCAGCACTCTTAACTGCTGAGCCGAGCCGTCTCTCCAGCCCCATGGTCCAGCTCTTACACAATGACTAGTTTTCATTTTAGATTTTATTGGCCTGCAATGTATTTAAATAGTTTTTGTTGTTTATTATGTTAGTATTCACTAATTCCTATTTGTGTTATAAACATTATATTCTTATACAAATCAGACCTCCACTAACGTTATGTATTATTAAGTAAGTATTGTATTGACTTAGGGAAACATGCCCTGTTTATCTCTAAGATGGCCCTGAACTCGTGCAAGCCTAGGCTGTTGGCTTGGGACACTTTCTATACTTTAGTTCCTATCACTGGGACAGTGGATGTTGCACACTTGGCTAATGTATGGTTTTTAAATCCATACTTGGGAGCCTAGTGAAGACCTGGACTGTGAAGTCTACGTTTTTGGTCCATAGAGGTGATATACTGTTGACTTACGTAACGAACACCCTCCATCTGCTAACCTGTAACATTTTAGGACTGACTTCAGGTTGTGACTAGATTGGAGGGTTTTCCAAGTGTTTTGGATGGGATGGCCTCCTCCTCATCAGGTATCAGAGAAATACCTGGATATTGTTAACAAAATGGCACCGTTTCTGCTACCTATAGAGCTGTTTGTTTTAACTGAATTTTTTGTGGTTTTAGGGATTAAACGTAAGACCATGCACATGCTAGGCAAGTGCTCTTAAGGTATACCTCCAGCTTCCTTTTTTACTTGTTTCAAAACTTTAAGTGTGTGTGTGTTTTATAAAAACAATTTCATGGACTTTTCCCTCCCACCTTTACCTGTGCTCTGGATTGAACTCAGGTTACCAGGCTTGTGTAGCAGGTGCTTTTGTTGGATAAACCTTGCCTCTTACCATCTGTTACTTTTTTAAAAATTAACCTATTTATTTTTACACTCCAGACTTTATTCTCCTCCCGGTCTACCCTCCGACTGTTCCACATCCCATACATCCTCCCCACCCTCGTCTCCTCGAGGATGCCCCACCAGACCTCTAAACTCCCTGAAACCTCCAGTCTCTTGAGGTTAGGTGCATCTTCCCTGACTGAACCCAGGCCTGGCAGTCCTCTGCTGTAGATGTGTTGGGGGCGTCAGATCAGCTGGTGTGTGCTGCCTGGTTGGGATGATCCAGTGTCTGAGAGGTCTCAGGGGTCCAGGACCTTTTTTTTTATTTTGAAAGAGTCTCATTAGTTGCTCAAGGTAGCCTGGAACTTATCCTGTATCCCAGGCTGGTCTTGAACTTAAATTATTTCTTTTTCAGCTTTCTGAGTAGCTGAGATTTATGGAACTCAGTTGTAATTAAGCAAGTATCTGACATCATTACTAGTTTTTTTTTTTTGTTCTTTTTAACCATTTCTGGATATGAGAATTATCCTGCTGTGGTATGTTGCCTCATAAATACCTGGTGATTAAGCTAATTAGGTAGAGTTAGTATATACAGTGGCTGTCATTTCGATATGTATTTGACCCTTCGTCTATAGTCAGCTATGGGTTATCTGATCCCAAGTCTAGAAGAGGACCATATATCAGCCAAGAATTACTCCAAGGCCAGAAAGATGGCTAAGTGGGTTAAAGCACCTGGTGCCAAGCCTGCTGATCCAGATTTAATCCCTAGGGCCCACATGGTGGAAGGAGAGAGCCAACGTCTTCAAAAATGCCCTTTCTGAATGCTATAGCACAAGTGTCTCCACGCATGGAGAGCCACAGAATAAACAGATAACATTAAGAATAAAAGAACAACATTAAGATATTCCCATACATTTCAAAATTTCATGAAGAATTAAATGCACTATTGTAGTTGCTTGTAGTTGGTTTAGACATGAGGACTATGCTAAAGGAGAAAGTTTAACCCTGACTGTATTGTTTGTTTTGCCAAATTATGCTCTCTAGCTCCAGAGTTCCCTATTGTGGAGAAGCAGAACTGGCTGATCCATCTCCACTACATCCGGAAGGATTACGAAGCGTGCAAGGTGAGAAACTGCAGCAAGAGGACTGAGAGGCAGGCTGGGCACACACCCAGTGTCTGCAGCACCGTGGGGCAGCTCATAGCTTCCCGCTTTAAACTTCATCATTTTATTTTAAACAGTAGTTTGTCTATCAGCCATGACAGTAGTCTTGTCTCTTTTCAGTGTGTTTCTTTATAGCAAATAGGATTAGGTTCCTTCCTGCTTACTGTGGGGATTTTTTTTATTGTACACGAACCCTTCAGTATGACACTCTGTCCTCTGTCCAACCCTTATTTGCCTCACCTCCCTTGCTAACACACAGTTTGAAGCTTTTTACTTTGGGAAACCTTCCTTAATTCTCTGAGATGACTCCAGACACTGCCTTTTGATCTCAGCTGCCTGGGCCTAGCCTGCCACAGTTTAGAGCCCACCACAGTCTAGATCCCGCCACAGTATAGATCCCACCACAGTATAGATCCCACCACAGTATAGAGCCCACCACAGTATAGATCCCATCACAGTATAGATCCCATCACAGTATAGATCCCACCACAGTATAGAGCCCACCACAGTGTAGATCCCACCACAGTATAGAGCCCACCACAGTATAGATCCCATCACAGTATAGATCCCACCACAGTATAGAGCCCACCATAGTATAGATCCCATCACAGTATAGATCCCACCACAGTATAGAGCCCACCAAAGTATAGATCCCATCACAGTATAGAGCCCATCACAGTATAGATCCCGCCACAGTATAGATCCCACCAAAGTATAGATCCCATCACAGTATAGATCCCATCACAATATAGATCCCGTCACAGTATAGATCCCATCACAATATAGATCCTGTCACAGTATAGAGCCCACCAAAGTATAGATCCCATCACAGTATAGAGCCCATCACAGTATAGATCCCGCCACAGTATAGATCCCACCACAGTATAGAGCCGGCCACAGTATAGATCCCATCACAATATAGATCCCGTCACAGTATAGATCCCATCACAATATAGATCCTGTCACAGTATAGAGCCCGCCACAGTATAGATCCTGCCACAGTGTAGATCCCATCACAGTATAGACCCCATCACAGTATAGATCCCTCACAGTATAGAGCCTGTGTAATATGCTCTATACTGAGAACCACTAGTGTCTACCACAGGGATTGAAAGTTTCCTCTGTTTTTCTGGCATGTCTAGTTAGATTTTAAATAGGGGTTGAGAAAATGTTCCTGTCATGGACTAGATTGTAGTTTATTTTAAATTTATCTTTTTGAGATAATGTTTTACTCTGTATCCCTGGATGGCCTTGAACTTGCTAAGTAGACCAGGCCACACTACAGAGATCCACCTGCCTCTGCCTCCTGGGTGCTGGGATTAAAAAGAGCCTCCATGTCTGTCAGACAGGGGCTTAGACATCAGGGTCATGTAGTTGTTATCTCAGACTTGTTGTTTGATTCTTTTTTTTTTTTTTTTTTTTTTTTTGGTTTTGTTTGAAACAGTTTTGTGTAGCCCAGGTTAACCTCAAACTCAATAGGTAGTAGAAGATAACCTTGATTTCTTTTTCCTTTTTATTAATCATTCCATTTGTTTACATTTCAAATGATATCCCACTTCCCTGTTACCCCTCCACTAGCCCCCATCCCACATCCTCCTTACCCCTCCCCTTTGCCTATATGAGAAGGCCCTCTCACCCACCCACACTCTGCCACCCCACCACCCCAGCATCCCCCTAAACTGGGGCATCAAGCCTCCCTGGGACCAAGGGCCTCCCATCTCATTGCTGTCAGGCAAGGCCATCCTCTGCTACATATGTATCTGGAGCCATCGGTCTCTCCAGGTGCACTCCTTTATTGGAGGTCTAGTCTCTGGGAGAACTGGGTGGTCAGGCCAGCCTACTTGTCCTTCCTGTGGGGTTGCAGTACCCCTCTGCTCCTCCAGACCTTCCATCAGCTCCCCCACCAGATTCGCTGAGCTCAGTCTGATGGTTGGCTCCAAGCATCCACATCTGTATTGGTTAGTTACTGGCTGGACTTTCTCAGGAACTATTATTGAATATGTAGGGAGAAAGTGGGCAGCCATGTCTTGTTCCTGATTTTAATGGGATTGCTTTGAGTTTCTCTCCATTTACTTTGATATTAACTATTGTTTTGCTGTATATTGCTTTTATTATATTTAGCTCTGTACCTTGAATTCCTGATCTCTTTAATACATTTAACATGAATGGATGTTGTATTTTGTCAAAGGCTGTTTCAGCATCTAGTGATATGATCATGTGTTATTTTTTTCTTTGTTTATATAGAAGATTACATTGATGAATTTTTGTATATTGAACCATCCCTGCATTCCTGGGATGAAGCCTACTTGATTATGGTGGATGATCATTTTCATGTGTTCTTAAGATTTAGTTTGCAAGAATTTTATTGAATACTTTTGCATTGATATTCATAAGGGAATTGGTCTGTAGTTCTCTTTCTTTGATGAGTCTTTTTGTGGTTTAGGTATCAGTATAACTGTGGCTTCATAGAAAGAATTGGGTAGTGTTCCTCTTTCTATTTTATGGAACAGTTTGAGAAGTATTAGTATTAGATCTTCTTCGAAGGTCTGATAGAAATCTGCACTAAAACTATCTGGCCCTGGACTTTTTTCGTTGGGAGGCTTCTAATAACTGCTTCTATTTCCTTGGGGGTTATGGGGCTGTTTAGATGGTTTATCTGATCCTGATTTAACTTTGGTACCTGGTATGTGTCTAGGAAATCATCCATTTCATCCAGGTTTTTCAGTTTTGTTGCATATAGACTTTTGTCATAGGATCTGATTATTTTTTAAATTTTCTCAGTTTCTGTTGTTATGTTTCCTTTTTCATTCCTGATTTTGTTAATTTGGATACTCTCTCTGCGCCCTCTATTTAGTCTGGCTAAGGGTTTATCAATCTTGTTAATTTTTCTCAAAGAACCAGCCCCTGGTTTTGTTGATTCTTTGTATAGTTCTTTTTATTTTTACTTGGTTGATATCAGCTCTGAGTTTGGTTATTTCCTGCTGTCTACTCCTCTTGGGTGTATCTGCTTCTTTTTGTTCTAGAACTTTCAGTGTGCTGTCAAGCTGCTAGTATATGCTCTCTCCAGTTTCTTTTTGGAAGCACTTAGAGCTATGACTTTTCCTTAATACTGTTTTCATTGTGTCCCATAAGTTTTGGTATGTTGTGCCTTCATTTTCATTAAATTATAAAAAAGTCTTTAATTTCTTTATTTCTTCCTTGACCATGTTATCCTTAAGTAGAGCATTGTTAAGCTTCCATGTGTATGTGAGCTTCCTGTTGTTTTTGTTGTTACTGAAAACCAGTCTTAGTCCATGGTGATCTGATAGGATGCATGGGATTATTTCAATCTTCTTGTATCTGTTGAGGCCTGTTTTGGAGAAGGTACCATGAGGTGCTGGGAAGAAGGTATATTCTCTCGTTTTAGGATTAAATGTTCTAACCCTAAATCCATTTGGTTCATAACTTCTGTAAGTTTCACTGTGTCTCAGGCACAGGTGGGAACCCGGTCTCTGCTGGCTGGGAGGGGAATCTTGACCTTGATTTCTTGATCCCTTTGTCTCCACCTCCTGAGTGCTGAGATTGTAGGCATATACCACACTGCATGGCTTATATTTTTTAAATAATGCAAAAGTATAAAGAAATTGAAAAGTTTATGTGTATAGGTGTTTTGCCTACATGTATGTCCATGCACCACCTGCAAGTAGAGCTTGAGGAGGCGAGAAGATGTCATCCCATTTTTTGGGACTTGGGACTGGAGTTACAGAGTTACACAACTGTACTGTCTGCACAGTTGTGAGCTGCCATGCAGGAGCTGATAATCATATCTGGGTCCTTTGGAAGAGCAGCAAGTGCTAAAGGTATTTTTTTTTTTCTTTTACAAGACAGGGTTTCTCTGTAGTTCTCGGTGCCCTGGAACTTGATCTGTAGACCGGGCTGGCTTCAAACCACAGAGATCCACCTGCCTCCGCTCCTGGGCATGTGCTGCCACGCCTGATGCTAAAAGTATTCTAAATGAGGGATGTGTATACAGAAATATCCTGAGAGCCCTTGCTAACCTCATTCTAAAATAAGTGATAGTAAGAGTTGAGATGAAAACACAAATCTTGATGTAACCACATTCTTAGTCACTGTCCCTGTCCCAGTGTCTTATGTATGTCCTTTGTCTGTCTCTACTGTTGCCTTGGTAACAGTTAATCCCTACTCAGGTGTTTTTCTCTTTCAGGCTGTAATCAAAGAACAGCTTCAGGAGACTCAGGGGCTATGTGAATATGCTATCTATGTCCAAGGTAAGACATATTGTTTCTTTCCTTACTGGAAAAATATATTTAGCCTAGGTTCTTAAAAAATAAATAACCCCAAACAATTTAGGGAAGACTTAAATTTAAAAAATGTCTCAGAGAAGTCTTATTTACTATCCTTTGAAATTTGAACACAATTCTGTGCATGTATTTTGCACACATATGGAGGCCAGTGCTTGACATTGGATGAACATGTTTTTTTAATATATTTTAAGATTATTTTACATGTATGTGTGTTTGCCTGGATGTATGTCTGTGCAACATGTACATGCCTGGTGCCTGTGGAAGCCCGTAGAGATCATTGGGTCTCCTGGAACTATAGATAAAATTAGTTGTGAGGGGCTGGAGAGATGGCTCAGTGGTTAAGAGCATTGACTATTCTTCCAGAGGTCCTGAGTTCAATTCCCAGCACCCACATGGTGGCTCACAAACCATTTATAATGGGATCTGATGCCCTCTTCTGGTGTGTATAGATAGAGCACTTATATACATAAAATAAATAAATAAAAGTGGTTGTGAACCACCATGTGGATACTGGGAATTGAATCTCAGTCCCCTACAAGTGCAGTAAACGCTCTTAACAAATTGAGCCACCTCTCACACTTCAAAATATTATTCTTATAAAGAATTTCTGTGATCTAGATGCTGGGAGCAGAATGGGTAGGTCTGACTTGGCTTGTACAGGCTTTCCCTTACTAATATTTTGCTTGCTTCTTCCCATTTGGTGATGACTGATTGGATTAAGGAGTTATGCAGAGGCTTTCTGTGATCTTAGCTGTTCCTCCTCCAGTTCTCTGATGCCAGCCTCTATTTGTATGAATATGGCTTATTTTCTGTATTTTCTGTTACTTGGCAGCACTGATTTTCCGCCTGGAAGGAAATATCCAAGAATCCTTGGAACTGTTTCAGACATGTGCTGTTCTCAGCCCCCAGTGTGCTGATAATCTTAAGCAGGTGGCCAGATCTTTGTGAGTACTGCAGAAAACCACATAAAATCCATTTTAGGTTTTGTTCTACATGTACTTTATGCTCATTGTAACTAGTAAGATTTCAATGCATACTATCAAACCTTTAAAAACAAGTACTGACAAAAATATATTCATACAGTTTTATGCAAAAATGCTTTTAAAATCTGTACTTTTATCTCTGTTTCTTATAATAAAGGTTTTTAATTAAAATATAAAAGATACTGTCTTTTGGAGAGATCTTGTTGGTATAGCAGACAGATGCTTGATTTGTAGGACAGTGAGTAATAGATATGATGGGCTTCATCTTGAGGAACACAAATTAATCCGGAAGTCAGCTAGTATTAGGGAACTCAGGACCTTCTAGTTGGATGAGAACAGTGTATTATCCCATAACTCCTCTATAATCATAAAGACAATCCATAGCTTGTTGTTCTGGTATTAGTTAAAATATTTGACATATAGTAAGCATGTGCTTTTTTAAAAAAGATTTATTTATTTATTCTATATGATCACACTGTAGCTGTCTTCAGACACACCAGAGAGGGCATCAGATCCCATTACAGATGATTGTGAGTCACCATGTGGTTGCTGGGATTTGAACTCAGGTCCTCTGGAAGAGCAGCCAGTGCTAACTACTGAGCCATCTCTCCAGCCCAGCATGTGTTATTTCGAGTGAGTGGCCTGTGGATCCCTAAATGGAGCTGCTTTTGAGTCTTCACAAACTCCCATACGCCAGTGTTCCATGCAGTGCCATCTCTTTTCCTCCCTACATTGCCTTTCATACAGCACCATTCTCATACAGAGCTCAGTTCTCTCTACGTCAAAGATCAGGGAAAGAAATGTGGTTCAGGGTGAGGTTGTTAAAGATGGCAGCTCATGCTTAATGGCATATCATTTGACCTTTTGTTGCTTTTGTCTATTTTCATAAAGCATTACAGAAGAACACCACCATTGATGAGTGTGACAGTGGCCTCAGGCACCTGCAGACACAGCCCTGCCTCAGAGCTTTTGCTTTGGGGGCACAGTGGTGCCCTTGCCTTTCCCATACAACCAGCTCAACTTTTTCAGAAAAGCTTCTACAGTGTTTAGCTCTGGGATATGTGTAAAATGTGACTTTGTAGAGACAATCCCACAGGAGTTTAAGGTAGCTTGGTGTGGCAGTGCACACCTGTAGTCCGAGTACTTGGAGCTGGAAGCATGGATACACAGTGAATTGGAGGCTAGCCCGAGTTACATAAGAACCTACCTAAAAACAAACCTAAAATAATGACATTTGAAGAAGTAATAATTATAGAAAATGTATCCTCACAGATTTCTTCTGGGAAAACATAAAGCCGCCACTGAAGTCTATAATGAAGCAGCTAAACTTAACCAGAAAGATTGGGTGAGTAAGAAACTTTTTTTTTTTTTTTTTTGAAAGATTTAAGGTCTCAGTTTGTGTAGCCCTGGCTGGCTCCAAATGCGTTATGTAGAGCAGGCTGGCCTCAAACCCAGAGAGATCTGCCTGCCTCTGCCTCACTAGTGCTCATTAAAGGTGCGCTCAGCCACTGCCTAGCGCTTGGCTAGAGCTCTCGGATGTTCAGTCTGTGATTCTGTCCTCAGTACAGCATTCCTGCATAGCTTTGTACTTTGGTTTATAGTGTGCAGCTGTTAGTTTACTGACAGCGTTGGTCTAGCTGTGATTACCCTGTCATTTCCCAGAGCTGTACAGGTTGGGTTGGTACCTTTGGAGTTTGAAAGTATTAACAGTAGATGTCTTCATATGTACTTTGCATATTTTTCCCTGTCTTCTTGGCAGTCAGCCAGCTGTTTCTTTTGCCTGTCATTGGGAATGAAAACTTTAAGTGACTCTTTTGATAATTTTCCCATCATCACCTCCCCTATTTTTTATTGGATATATCTTATTTATATTTCAAATGTTATCCCCTTTTCTGGTTTCCTAAAATGTGTAGCCCACGCTGGCCTTGAACTCGTGATCCTCCCGCCTCTGCCCCTCCTTCAGCAAACCCTACCAGCATGTGCTACCACAACTGGCCATGTTCCCTTTCTTATTAGTGTATATTAATTGGATAAAACAGTAAGTTTCACTGTGACATTTTCACGGTTCGGTCATAGTCACCTTCCTTATCCCAGTTTTCATCATGCATTTATGTAAATTAGGGATTATGTGTAAGTATGACACAAAACAGACTAAACATGTCTTTACTAATTAAGGGTTTTCCCTCTTTGAACCCACATCATGGGGTTTGGCATTTATTTGGTCCTAGAATCTTAGGGCTGTGACTTACTCATGATTAGTTAGCGGTGCCTGCTGCAGTTCAGAAGTATTAATTCTTAGAAAGAAGTAAGGAGAGCAAGCCCCAAAAGAACCTGGGTTGTGTCTCATCAGCCATAGCCTCTGAAAGGAAGGCTGGAAAGGACCATTTCAATCTGGAACCGTTCTTAACTGGAGTAGGCTCTGCAGTCAAGGGGAAGAGAAATGGGTCTCTGGAAGAAGAGCAGCCCTGTTTGCTGCTCTCATGGTCACTTCCTATCAGACACAGCAGCTTTGTGGCTTTTTACTTGCCTCTCATTTCTGTTATTTTATTCCTTACATCCAAGGACATTTGCTCATTCTTATTCCCAAGATTACTATTCTTGTTTCTAGTTGTCTGTATTCTGACAGCTTATCTCTTCCCTTAATTTCAGTACTTGTATTCTGACTTCTAAGTACTTTGTCTTTTCCCTCTCCCCTCCCTCCCTCGCTCCCTCTTTCTCGTTTTTGTTGGTGGTGGTGTTTGGTTTGTTTGAGACAGGGTCTCACTATGTAGTCCTAGCTGTCCAGGAACTCACTATGTAGATCAGGTTAGCCGTAAACTCAGAGATCTGCCAGCCTCTGCCTCCTGAGTGCTGTGATTAAAGGTGTGTGCCACCATCCTGACTCTTTTTCCCTTATCTTTTTGCCTTTTCTTCTAGTGCCCTCTTATGTTTCAGTCTTAGTTCTGGATGTTTCCACGGTTACTTCTCTTCTTTCCTTTAGTTCTTTTTTATAGTGCTGGGCGATCTTGCAGAGAGCAGTCCCCTGACTATAGTAGAGATAACATGGCTATTCCTTGGAGTCCTTTGGGCACTATTTGTTTAAAGTTTAAAAACATCTTACTTATAGTGTGTGTGGGGTGGGGATGGGGACAACCTGGGGGAGCTTGTTCTCCCTCCACCATGTGGCTCCTGGGGATTGGGCTCAGGTCACTGGGCTTGGCCACAAGTCCCTGTACCCAGTGAGATGTCTCGCCAGCATTATCATTTTTAAGTATACTTCAATCTCAGATTTTTGCCCCCTCTGGATGTGAAAGTTATTAACTTTAAAATTTTTTATCACACATATTTATTTTGTATTTTTGCTATACACATGCTATAGTGTCTTAGGGTTTCTATTGATGTGAAGAGACACCATGACCATGGCAACCCTTATAAAGGAAAACGTTTCATTGGAATTGGCTTATGTTTTTAGAGGTTTACTCTGTTATCATGATGAGAAGCATGGTGGCACGCAGGCAGACATGGTGCTGCAGGAGCTGAGAGCTCTACATCTTGATCTGTAGGCAGCAAGAGACTGAGTCACACTGGGCATGAGCACGGGACCCAAAAGCCTCCTCACAGTGAACACTTCCTCCACACATCCTAACAGTGCCACATGCTGGCCTTGAATTAACTGTGTATCAGGCCTTGGATTCCTATCCCTCCTCCCAAGAGCTAAGCTGAGCTGAATCATTAGAGGCCAAGGAAATACTACACTCACAGCTAGATTAGAGCTGAAAGCAGCTCAGGAAGGCCCTGAGTACAACCCTGCATGTCAGCACCAGTAAGTACACACTCATTTACTTTCAATTTTTGTCTTTCAAAAAACTTTGCACATAAGTTTGTTTTTTTTTTAACTTAGAATTAGTATTTTTTAATTGGGTATATTTTATTTACATTTTCAGGTTTCCCCTGCCATAACCCCCCATCCCGTTCTCCCCTCCCCTTCTATGAGTGTGCTCCCCCACCCACTTACCCCCTCCCACCTCCCTGTCCTGACATTCTCCTACACTGCAGCATCAAGCCTTGGAGGACCAAGGGCTTCTCCTCCCACTGATTCCCAACGAGGCCATCCTCTGCTACATATGCAGCTGGAGCCATGGGTCTGTCCGTGTGTACTCTATGGTTGGTGGTTTAGTCCCTGGGAGCTCTGGTTGGTTGGTATTGTTCTTATGGGGTTGCAAACATCTTCAACTCCTTCAATCCTTTCTCTAACTCCTCCACTGGGGACCCAGTTCTCAGTTCAGTGGTTGGCTGCGAGCATCTGCCTCTGTATGTGTTATGCTCTGGCAAAGCCTCTCAGGAGACAGTATACCAGGTTCCTGTCAGCATGCACTTCTTGACATTAGCAATATTGTCTGGATCCCCAGGGGCAGTCTCTGGGTGGCCTTTCCTTCAGTCTCTGCTCCACACTTTGTCTCTATTTCCTCCTGTGAGTATTGTTTCCCCTTCAAAGAAGGACTGAAGCATCCACACTTTGGTCTTCCTTCCTCCTGAGCTTCACGTGGTCTGTAAAGTGTATCTTGGGTAATCCAAGCTTTTGGGCTAATATCCACTTATCAGTGAGTGCATACCATGTGTGTTTTTTTGTGATTAGGTTACCTCACTCAGGATGAATTTTTCTAGTTCCATCCATTTGCCTGTACATGATAAGTTTTAGCTTCTGGTAGTATATCTAAATTGGAATCTTTACAGTGAATAGTTGGATATAGAATCATGATGTTCTAGGCTGTATATGAACATTTTAGAATTAAAACCACAAAGTTAGTAACTGAAGCAAGAAAACTGGTTGAGCTAGTCTGCAGTGGATTGAGGATGGTGCTCAGGAAGGCAGAACAGAAAACCAGGCTGGAGGTAGATGAGTCTGGAGGGCTGGGCAAAGGGGAGATGAAGCGTGGCTGCTTTTCCATGTAGTCAGAAGAGCTTGGTATTATTACTCACTTAGAACAGTGACCAGCCAGATGTTGTCTGTGTGATGGCCCCGATAAATGTCTACAACAAACTCTACTTTCTTGTAGTCATCATTATAGTCCACAATCTGGTCCTAAAAGGAGACAACAATCCTGCACGCCATGGTCTTGATTTCTGAAACAACTTTAAGCAGGGAGAATTTCCACTAATGACAAATGATAAACCTGAGGCTTTGGATGGAATGACATGTGCAGAAGCACATGCCGAGGAAGAAAATAGATGGCAGCTGCAGTCCAGGACTGCCGTCTGTAGCCTGAGATGTTTCTGCAGTGTCCCTGGATACTCGTCTCATGAGAGTTGGATTTGTCTCCAGTTTGCTGTTTTCCTTTGCATATTTCTGTTATAATGTGCTGTTAGTTGGTTGAGGGTTATTGGTGTTTTCTTCTCAGATGTCACCAACAGCAATGGTTCATCGGGGCGAGTTAGGGATTAGTGTACAGAGATTTAAAGGACAAGGAAGGTGGTATACCATGATGAAATGGGATATATACAAGCTTTGGAGACAGGCTTGAATTGAAGGCACAATTCTTAATAATGTAGACATTTCAACTGTGGTTTAAGAGAAAAATAATTTTAAAATGTGAGACCTTCATGAGACAGATACTAGTTTTTAGGGTTTTCTTCTTTTTTTTTTTTTTTTTTTTTTTTTAAGGTGGGATAAAGGTATTTTAAGTTTAAAATAACTTTTTAAAAGACTTACTTTGTGTGTATGGGTGTTCTGGCTGCATGTATGCCTGAGTGTCTACATGTGTAAAGTACTTGTGAGGCCAAAGAGGATAGCAAACTTTTTTTGTAAAGGACTATTTAGTATGTAGTTATTAAATGTGTTTCTATGGTAACACAACTTTTCACACTATCAGAGGCACTTAACTCTAGTTCTGGTTCTACTGTAGAAGAGCCATAGGAAGGAACTTCACAAAGAAGAAGGAATGTGTCCTCTGACTTCAGAGGTACATTTTTATCACAGTGGTTCCAGGTGGCACCACTGGTCCCCGAGTCACATCTAGAGAAGGCAGTACTTGTCACTGGCTAGAGCTCCTTCCAATTCCAGATTTTTACAGAAAGGGCCTGGGTATCCAGAAGTGGGGAGACGGGATTTTCCCAGTAGTAGAGCTCCCGCCTTGCAGTCTGCTCAGCAGGGGCTATACCGAGTTTCTCCTTAGAAAAGGACACCAAGTATTTGGATCCTAGGAGCACAGACCACAAAGAACTATTTAGATCAGGGAGGGGTCTGTCTATTCTTCTGAATTTTATAGTATCTTAAAATTGTGTCTGGGTGTCTTTATCTATAGCTGTGCACCTCCTATATGCCTGGTGTCTAGAGGCCAGAAAAGGGTATGAAGCATCTTGAGACTGGAGTTATAATAGACAGGTTGTGAGCTGCTATGTGGGTGCTGTGACTCAAAACCCGAGTCCTGCAAGAGCAGCCAACGCTCTTAACTGCTGAGCCATCACTCCAACCATACATTTTATAATTTTTGTTTAAAAAATACACTTGGGAATTTTGTGATCACAAAAATCCTTGAGTGTGATGCATGTTTCAAAGGCCACACCTTGCTGTGCTTTCTTTTTGCATGTAGGAGATCTGCCATAACCTGGGAGTGTGCTACACGTACCTAAAGCAGTTCAACAAGGTAATTCATAGAAACAGGGATGGTGGTAATGGTGCTTGGCTGGAATCACTGTGGTTCATTTGTCACAGAAGAGCTGCTGTCCACTGAGTATTGGCTCTACTACCTGCAGAGCTGCGGGAGTAAAAACTGCCTTTTCTAGTGATTGCCATGTTAATACTTGTCATCACTCATTTTTTCCTATTTTTTTGATTAAAAAAAATAAGTGGGGGGAATTGTAGAATGTAAGTGGCAGTCCAGTTGCCTTCTCTTCTCTCCTTTCTCTCTACCTCTTGTTAAAATGGTTTAGTATAGAAACTAATGTCCGGTAAGACACTCAGGTGTAAATGTTGTACAGAAAACATTCAGAAAGTTGATCATCTTGTATGAATTCAGCAAGGCTAGCTGGGCTATGCTTTGGTTGTGAAAGCTACTTTTTCAGACATGATGTTCCCACACTAGTACATCAAAACTCTGTCTTAACATTCACCACTGTCCTTCAATGGTATTGATTTGGTTATTTTTACTCCATTAAACTTTAATTAGGCACAAGACCAATTGCACAGTGCCCTCCAGCTTAACAAGCATGACCTGACTTACATGATGCTGGGGAAGATCCATTTACTGCAGGGAGACTTGGATAAAGCCATTGAAATCTACAAGAAAGCAGTGGAGTAAGTGTCTTTTTCTCTTAGACTTCAACCAACCTGTCTACCCTTTAACACTGCAACATGAAGTTTTCACCTATAAAGTTCATGCACAAGAAGAGAACAATTGAAAAACAAAAATTGTACACACGCACATACCGCATGATGTTTTCAGAAAGTTTGTCATTTTGCATTTGGACATATTGACAGCTGTGCTGGAACGTATGCAGCCCACAGACCACAGGCTGACATACCTGCTGGAAGCAGTGGGCCATATAAACTTTGAGAACAGGTCTTTTTCTCCTGAAGCAGAGTCTGCTCTAGGCTAGCTGCTTCATGGGCCATCTGCTGGGGACTTAGTTCCTTATGTGCTTTTTCACCTTCAAGCTGAGTAACATGTTCCATACTAGAAACTAAATATGGAATAAGCTTCTCTAGTTTTAAATAACCCTTACTAGCTGCTCATAGTCTACAGTTTGAAATTAGGTAGGAGAAAACAGCCACAACAGAAGTAGGTGGACATGCACTCAGCAAAACTGGGTTCAGTGTGATCTTCTAGTTTAATACATTGTAGCAGATCATCTGTACCTGGCGATCATATTGGGAGCAGAAATCCCCTAGTTCACAAACAGACATCTGGTTTTACTAACCTGAAACTAAGATATCTTGTTATTTTGGTTTCTTATACTGGGGATAGAACCTGACCTGTGCTTAACTCAGCACAGGTGCTACGACTGAGCTGTGCTCCAGTCCCAGTATCATGAGTTTTGCTGCTGCTTTTTGTTTGAAAAATATCATTAGTGTAGTCTAACCTTTGATAATGGGTGACCTAATTGCCCATCCCAAGTTTCTTCTCTGGAGACACTGGGATCTGGTTTCACTTATTTTCGGCCTACAATTCACTATGTAGACAAGGTTGGCCACGAATTTACAGAGGTTCATCTGCCTCTGTGCCTGGCTTGTTTCTTTTAAATAGCACAACTGTAGTAAAATGCTCAGGTGTCATGTTCGATCATAGAACACGTGTGACTCACAGACTAAGATTCTGAACTGGTCTCGAGTACTGGTCACTTCTTAGCGTCGTCCACCACAGGGTGAGCTTCCTGGCTATCTCAGTCACAGCACTGCTTTCTACATTTCCTATGACAGAAAAATCTCTTAGGTTTGTTGGTATCATTAAAAGGCCAGGCTTGTATGGACAGGTAGGAAAGACCCTATGAAACAAGTCAAGAGCTCCTGTAACGGGAGAGTAAGCCTGCTGACACATGTACTCTCGTGAGGGTGTGCTGACAGTGACTACTCAGATATGAATCACTCATCTCCCAAAGGACAAAACAGGACAGTTGGATATTTGAGAAGGTAATCATGACCTGCAGCTCTGGAGAGCAGTGCTTGCAGGGGACAGATGCTGACAGAATGGGAAGAGAGGAAAGCACAGGTTCATCGTGTGGTTTGGGAAGGAGTGTGCTCAGATGGGTACTTACTATAAACAAGAGCGACAAAAATACTCACTTGTACTGAGAAAGCTGTTTGCTAGCTCAGGCAGAGGATAGGCTTTGTCTATGCAAGTTCTGGACTTCCTACAAGTAATAAACAGGACAGTACCTTGCTCTTTGATGCTTTACTGGTGTAAACTAATGATCCTGTGTTCAGATGGTCTCAACTCTGTTGCTTTGGCTTTTTGACAAAGACAAGTATCAGTGAAAAACAGAAAAGGCAGACAATAGGCCAGTGTTTACTCCCAAATCCGGTATCTAAGTCTTTCCAAGGGCTAATATAGATAGGCCTTCTTTGTTTAATTTGGAAAGCCCTGGAGTACACACAGGGAAAGTGACAGTTTTCATCAGAGACCAGCATAACTGGTTCCTGACTGACTTGACTTAAAATTTCACTATTTTCACGGTGATGAATTATTCCACATAGTTCTTTTTTTAAGGTGCTGTTGGTCCAAAAAGAAGGGCTCTGAAAAAGGAGTCTAGATTCTAAGCCCATTTCCTTCTGCTGAGCAGATCTTCCCTGACTCTGGGATTGAGATGATTTGCTTTTGCAGATTGCCAAACTGCTCTCAGAAGTTTACATGGAAAAGAAAGAGGTTTAAGAAAAGGTTCTGGGTGTTGACAGTGAGGCAGATGGCTCTACAAGTCTGTGTTTCGTAACCATGGTTTCCTTGTGAGCATCTCTATGTTACAGGTTCTCGCCCGAAAATACAGAACTTCTTACAACTTTAGGATTACTCTACTTACAGGTAATGCAAACTGTTTATTCACATATGGGTGTTGGAAATGCTTTAGCTTTGTGTCTGTAGTGGTTCCCTTCACTTTTCTACTTGGTACATTGTAAACAGTCACAATGCACACAGGAACCTTGGTTTATTTCAAATACTCACTGCTAAAGGAATTGACATTTGCACGCAAGTCAATTCTCTTTCAGCCTTGGTATAATAACGATTCCTATGCAATAGGGAAAGAATATATATGAAAAGCTGCTGTCTGGTTGGGGGAAAGGAAGAGAACTGATACATTTTACCACTCTGTGAGGAACTGAAAGTCCTATAGGTGAGAGCAACAAGGGATACATTTTTTGAGGAAACATTTCCTTCCTTTCACATTGCTAAGTGTGGATGGGACTCTTAAGTCTGCCACTTGTGTCAGCCTGAGTACCTGAGGCTCCAGATCGGTGAACTCTTTCCCTGCTCACTCTACAGTCTCCCTGTTCAGCTGATAAGCCTCTCAAATAGCCTTTAGAACTTCTGCTTTAGGAAGAACCTAGCGTTTATCTCTGGGCCCTCTCATCTATGGCTTGTGAGGAGGCACAGCGGGTCAGTCCGTCAGGAGGCATTAGTACCAATCAGCACGAGTGTTTCTGAAATGGTTTTTTGGCCAAAGATGCTTCATCAGGAGACAATGAACAAAAATAAAACCACAAACATGAAGATTTGTGTTTTATTTGGTATACCTACTTTATTTTTATTATCACTACTATTTCCAAGGGTTAGGGTATAGGTGTTCAAAAGAACTTTACAAATGACTGTATGTTTCCATCCAGGGTATAGTTCGCCAAAATGACATATCCCTGAACTGACCTATCCCTGCTGAGGTAAATGTTTTGGTTTGCTTTCTTTCAAGCTTGGTATTTACCAGAAGGCATTTGAACATCTTGGGAATGCACTAACTTACGACCCTGCCAACTACAAGGTACTACAAGCTGTGGTGGTCCCATGACCCCTAGAGATGATCAGAAACTGGATATCTTTCTTACTTTCTCATTTTAAATATGTAAGAAGGTAACTTTGTGTATATATGTGGTGCTGGTAAACTATATGTGGTGCTGGTAAACAAAACCAGAACTTTGTGCATACTAGGAAATATGAGATACACTATCCTGTCTCAGAAATTACCTTTTAGTCATAATTCTTATTTTTAAAAGTTAGGTTTTTTTTTTTTTTAAGATTTATTTATTTTTATATGAGTACACTGTAGCTATCTTCAGACACACCAGAAGAGAACATCAGATCTCATTACAGATGGTTGTGAGCCACCATGTGGTTGCTGGGAATTGAACTCAGAATCTCTGGAAGAGCAGCCAGTGCTCTTAACCACTGAACCATCTCTCCAGCCCTAAAAGTTAGTTCTTATTGAAGCTTTTGTAAAGTGTCAATGGTCAGCTTCTTTAAAAGGGTCACATTTATGGTAATAGGGTTGTTAACCTTTGCTGCAGGTAAAGTTAGAGCCGTTAAGAGTTTATGTGTTCCTTGAGAATTTAGCCAAGCTTCCACAACTGTTGAAGGAGTCTGAATCCTAATGAAGTCAGATAACTTCCATGTGACCTGAGGGTGAGAAAATCAAGTGAATGAACATTACTAAGGGAGATGAAACCAGATAGGGTTTAAACACAAACTCAAGTCACTTAGTAAGTCAGTAGCCTGGCTCTGTTGTCTTGGTACCTTTCCTTAAAGAAATTATAGTGTTGGACAGATAAAAACTAAAGGCAACTTACATTGCATCCTGGGCCAGAAAGAGCTGAGTATTAAATAGCTATAGGCAGGTGTATTGAGGTGTGTGGAGCATTTAGTGTACAAAGTCACGCAGTCAAATGGAACCAGCTATTAGAACCGTGAATTCCCTAGCTAGAAGTAGGAAACAAATGGAGCTAGATGGAACCAGTGACGTTTTATCTTTTTTAATGCTGTGGGATTCCAAAGACATTCCTTAGGAGTCCTTGACCTGTTGCTTCTACATTTATGTACCTGGAAGTTGTTCTTAGTCATGTCTGGCTGATGAGCTTACTGTGTACACTCTTGGGCTTTTTGGATGACTAAAGTACTAATTTTATGTGCACTGTGTTTTCAGGCCATCTTGGCAGCAGGCAGCATGATGCAGACTCATGGTGACTTTGATGTTGCCCTTACCAAATACAGAGTTGTAGCTTGTGCTATTCCAGAAAGTCCTCCACTTTGGAATAACATTGGAATGTGTTTCTTTGGCAAGAAGAAATACGTGGCAGTAAGTGTTCCTTATAATCCTTGTTCAGGCTGATCCATGTGGTTCCTGGGTCTCCTGAGCTTGCCTTGCCCTGGGTTGAGTGCTCCTGTTTCTGCAGGCTATCAGCTGCCTAAAACGAGCCAATTACTTGGCACCCTTCGATTGGAAGATTCTGTACAATCTGGGCCTTGTCCATTTGACTATGCAGCAGTATGCATCAGCATTCCATTTTCTCAGTGCAGCCATCAACTTCCAGCCAAAGATGGGGGAACTCTACATGCTCTTGGCTGGTAAGAGACATTTATATAGAAATTTATTCATCTGAGTTATGATGATGGAAAAGTGAATTAGGGTCATAGCTTAGTAGCTAAATGCCCTAAAGAGGGATCTGAATTCAAGAGTCTCAACAGGTTAAATTAAAATCATCCATATCCACTTTTTTTTTTTTTTTTTTTTTTTTTGAGACAGGGTCTCACTGTGTGGTCCTTGCTGGCTTGGAATTTGCATGGCAAGTTCCTTAAACTCAGAGATTGCTAGCCTCTGCCTTTGGATGCTGGAATTTAAGGTGTGCACCACCACACTTACCTTCTTTTTTTTTTTTTTTAAACTGTGTGTGTGTCCGTGTTTGGGTTTATGCACAGAAGAGACATGAGTTCTTTGGAACTAGAGTTAAAGGCAATTGTTAGCTGCCTGGTTTGGATCTTCTCAGAACCAAACTTGGGTCTTCTGCAAGAGCACTAAATGCTCTTAACATTGAAGCATCTTTCTAGTCCCACACAGTTCCCTCTTAACAATTTTTTCTTTTTCCTGTTGGTATCTTTTTTTTCTTGTTTGGTGGTGATGGTAGAGGAGGAGGAGATTGACCCCTCAACCCTGTATATACCTGGGCAAACATTCTACCACAGAGCTACACTCTAGCCCTCATAGTTACTGAACCCAATTGATTTCAGCTCAATAATATAATTAAGAACTTGGGTGTAAGGTGGAGTTCAGCCTCCACTGCTAATTGTATGTACTCAGGGTTGATATGAGGATTGTATGATTAAACATAACGAATAGTAAACCCTTTTGTTTTGTCATGGTTGGTAAACAAACCCTTTGTTTGGTAAATTATGTCTTAAAAACACCCAACACTATAGTACAGTACACATATGGAGGTCAGAGGACAAGGAGAAGTTTTTTTCTATTATGTGGGTTCTAGGGTCCAACTCAGGTCACTGAGCAACAAGCATCCTTCCTCACTGAGCCATCCCATTAACCCGTCAGTATTTCTGTTAGTGTAGCTAGTCTTTGGTAGTTCATCAAACTAAAATATCATTCTATTCCCAAATTCCATCTATGCTATATGAAGTAAAATTAAGCTGGGCAGAGGGGAATCATATCTATAATCCTAGCTCTTAAGGTAGAGGTTGAGACAAAATGAATTTGAAGCCAGCTTGAGCTATCTTAGCAAGACCCTGACATGGTTTCAGAAAATATAACAAAAATCATTTTAAAGTACTAACTATTCCTTTTAGGGAATATTTTCTCCACAAAACAAACTTTTCCCATATCTTGGTTAGTAGTGGTGTATTTTGGTCATTATTGTGGTATTTTCAATTATGAGAGAAAGGTCAAAAGCAACTAAATGGTAGTTGTTTGGAGAGCACCAGAATTCAAAGCTAGCTCAAGTCCCAGTGAGGTAGAGCGCCTTACTGTAAGGTAGAGAGCAGTTCTGCCTGTGTTATGGCAGAAGCAAAAGTTCTAATCTGACAAAGTAGAGCAGCCTCCACATGGTCCTGAGGACAAACCAGACTTTGAAAAAGACATGTGGCATTCTGCAGCCAGTTGATGTGGTTAGGCATCTAAGCTGAGGGGTTAAAGAGGCTTCATTTTGGGAGTGGTCTAGAATATTATTTTTGGTATCTAATATGAGCTTTCCTGGTTTTCTCTGTGGCAGTGGCTCTGACCAACCTGGAAGATATAGAAAATGCCAAAAGAGCTTATGTAGAAGCTGTTCGCCTGGATAAGTAAGCACTCTGTTCTCTGGGAAAGGTCAGGGAGTGTTATTACCAAACACTGTAGTAGGGTTAATGCTGCCTGATCATCTTAGCCACCATGTGGCATCAATTGGAAGGTTGTGGTTCCCAAGCAAGCAGAGCTTAACAAGAATGAAAAGCCTGAGAAACACTTCCACTTCTGAGCTTAGTAATCAGGAATCCAAAGAAAGTCAAGAGCTGGCAGCACTCTGTCTTGGGTTGCTGATAAACTGTGGGCTAATTAGATTGGCAGGTGGGACTCTGGGCTCAGCTTAATCAAAGACAACTAAGGTTCTTGAGGTGGTTGTGTGGGTATCCACCAGAATTTGTTACACAGTTGGTCTGGGATGTTTTTGTTCTGCCCTTTACTGGGTGGCTTTGTTGGTACCAGACTCAGTCCATATCCTACTGTACTCCTTGGGTGGTTAGTTTCTTGACTCTGGGTCACATAGCATTTTGCTGTATAATGAATAGGGCAACCACTTTTGTTTTGCTTTTGAACTTCATATAATGAGGATATTCAAGTAACTAATTACTGCAGAGCCCCAGACTCCCTGTCTCCACAGGTGCAACCCTTTAGTCAACCTGAACTATGCTGTGCTGCTGTATAACCAGGGTGAGAAGAAGAGTGCCCTGGCTCAGTACCAGGAGATGGAGAAGAAGGTCAACTTTCTCAAAGACAATAGTCCTCTGGAGTTTGACTCTGAGGTATGACTCTGATTAGCTCCTATACATCATTAAGCAAATTGTTAACTGATCAAAGGTACCATAAGCTGACATTTGTTTGGGCTTCATGTTGATTGCAGCATGAATTCACCAGTTATAGTCTGAGACAACCTTTGCTAGAATACAGTAACAAAATAGTTCAGGCTTACTAAGTTATGTTTTCATTAATGTAGTAGGAACAGGCCAAGTATGGCCAGTGATGTTTCAAACTTGAATTGTTGCATTTTGAGATCCTGTAAGGAAACCTCTTGACTTCCCATAAGCAAATTGTAATTCTAGCACTTAAAAATTATTCCCTTGTTTTAAATACTCCTTCAATTGCTAGTACCAGCAGGCACTGGTTCAGTTAGTGGCCTTTGGTGAAAGGCCCAAGAAGACTGACTTGACTCTGCTAGTCTTGTCAATAGCTTTTTTTTCTCCCCATATGGGCACAAGATGGTAGAGATGGCTCAGAAGTTGGGAGCTGCCCTCCAGGTTGGAGAGGCACTGGTCTGGACCAAACCAGTCAAAGATCCCAAGTCAAAGCACCGGACCAATCCAGGCAAATCTACTACTCTCCAGCAGCCTCTGGGCTCCAATCAAGCTCTAGGACAGGCCATGTCTTCGGCAGCTGCCTATAGGAAGATCCCTTCAGGTAGGAGACAAAACTCTTCAGACTTATGGGGATAAGCTACCTCTCCCAGCAGAGATTACAGCTTTGAACAAGGCCTGCACTTGACAAACTCATGGCCAATTCAGTACTAGACAGCGAAAAGCCCAGAGTGACCAAACTGGCACTGGTTTCTGAAGGGGAAGATGTGAGGTGGCCTTAGACAGGGTGGTGAGTTTTTAGGTTTAAAAATGCACTACTGAGTGCATGCTATTGTACATTCTTGCCTTATTTTTCACAAGCTTAATGTTTTATTCCTTCAGTTATGGGCATCCCTCCTAGATGTAGTATGTCTTGATAGTCTCAGACAATACAGAGTTTCCTCTTAAATGGTTTCTTGTAAAATGGAGTAACTGAGAATTCAAGTTTTGTTTCCTTGCAAGGTGCAGGAGGAGCCCAGCTCACAAAGCCTCCATCACTTCCCCTGGAGCCAGAGCCCACTGTGGAGGCAAGTTCAACAACAGATGCATCAGAAACAAAGAAAGAAAAATAGCACCAAACATGGAAAAAAAAAAAAAGAAAAAAACAAACCAGGATGACCCTGGAGTGGGGGTCTCTTAAGTAAGACCATATAGAAGGTGGTCATATGACCAGGCAGATGAAGGCCAACACTTCGTCCCTGGGTGGGCACTGCAGAATTAAAACAGAACCCAGGGTGATGATCAGGAGGAGCCTAAAGCCCATGCATCTCTTGGCTGGCCCCATCATCCAGGAACAAGGGAGAAGACATGCTATATAGACTTGAGGCCCCGCGTGTATACTCCAAGAGTCAGCAAGGCAAATGATGAGAGACCATTACTCAATGAAGGACTTTTATCTTGAGAAAGGGAAAAGGACTTCTCAGTAGACTGTGGTGATAAAGCCCCATTGTAACTGGACTGTGGGAAGATATAAGTCTCCATTAGAAACACAAACCTTGGATTAAGAACCTAATTAAATAAGGCTTCCCAAACCACTACTTTTAGATTAAGTTGAGACTCAAACTGGAATGAATCCAGCTATATTTGCCCAAAGACAATCTAAAACAAGTCCTTATCTTCATTCTTAAGAGAGGTCAGAATCTAGAGCCAGATCATGTCAGTTTTTAAGTAGTAGAGTCAAGGGCTGGTCTGGAATCAGCACCAAGAATTTAAAGGAAAGAAGTGGGTAGGGTGACTGAGCACATAGCTCAGTGTTAGAGCACTTGCTTAGAACACACAAGGCCCTGGGTTTAATCCCAGTACTGCTGAAAAAGAACAGAGCTATTAGATAAGGAATTTTAACCAAGACAATCAATGATGAATGCTGACAGATGCTCTCGTGGCCCATTAGCAGCCTTTGTAAAAGATTATGGATCTCCAAGAGGTCACATTAAAAGATTTTTAAAAAATAAAACTATGATCACTGTCTGTCTTTACCTATTTCTTTTTAAAAAATATTTATTTATTATATGTAAGTACACTGTAGCTGTCTTCAAACATACCAGAAGAGGGCATCGGGTCTCATTACAGATGGTTGTGAGCCACCATGAGGTCGCTGGGATTTGAACTCAGGAAAAGCAGTCAGTGCTCATAACCACTGAGCTGTCTCTCCAGCCCATCTTTACCTATTCTGAGCCTGTTTGCAACTCTTACCACCTCAAAGCCAAGTCACTCTTGGCTGTAGTGTAGCCTCACAGCAGAGTAGAAGGTTAGCCCCAAGACAGTACCAGTTTCTGTTATAACTGGCAGCTATAAAACTCACGTAGTATCGATCCAATGTAGAGTCTGATTTGGCAGACTGAACAGAGTTCTTCCTCTTCCGTCCTCTAACCTATGAAATCAAGCACAGTACCAGAGGTGATTCCTTTCCTGGGTAGCAGGTCTGTCATGCAGCAATGGAGAAAAGCCACCTCTACATCATCATGGAGGGTGGTATAGACTAAGCTGATTTTCTAAAACTAAAGGTCCTGATAAGAGATAAGAATGTAAGCTTATGAGCGAAGAAAGAAAACCAGGTGCTAAGTCACCAGAAAGGAGGCTCTGCTCACAGGTTGCAAATGAAAAGAGACTATATAGGATACTCATTCTGGACTGAAGACTAGAAATGTGGGTGACTTTAGAAATCTATTTTTAGGCATGTCTCTCTCTGAGATAATCCAATGATACCTTACTAAATAACTAGACTTGAGAACAAAGTCTGTTTGAAGGATCTACTAGAGCACTCGTTCTCGACCTTTGAGTCAAGACACCTTTTGGGGTCACATATCAGACATCCTGCATATCAGATTTTACATTATAATTCATAACAGCAGCAAAATTACAGTCATAAATGAGCAATGAGAATAGACTCATGGTTGAGGTCACAACATGAAGAACTGTATTAACAGGCCGCAGCATTAGGAAGGTTGAGAACTGCTGTGCTAGAGGACTCCAGAGGACTCCAGACCCAGCGATAGCTAAAAGCACAGGCTTAGGAAGACTCAAAGATGAAGGCAGAGCCTGAAGAAGACTGACAAGTATTTAAAAGCAGCATGGGGTCTAGATGGTAAAAAGAGACGGTTCAGGAACAGAGGTCAGTCTTGGGAGTTTATTTACCACAAGTTACTGTCAGAAAGAGCAAGTCTATTGGGGAGGAACCTGCAATTCAGAAGGTACTGTATTTGAACCTGGGACTCAGCCCAGATGGCACATCATCCAGCCTTCTGAAGTAGTGGGGGCAACAGAAGCCCATGCAGAGATTAAGCTGCTGGTTTTACAAAGCATCAAACTAGAGAGATCTCTGAGGAAGAGCTGAATTCTATACACCGAGATTACTTTAAATATTTGTTTATTGAGACAGGGTTTCATGTAACCCAGGATGGCCTCACACAACGTAGCTGAGAGAATATAGCATTTACAAAATCTGCTATTCCTACTTCTACCTCTAAATGCTGTTAACAAGTATGCACCACCACATTTGGCTAAAACCTTAACATACAAGTGCAAAGGTACTTTTCAGGTGAGATATGGCAGAAACTGAGAGACCTGTTAACTTTTTCCTGCTCCTCAGGTGCAGTACAGTACCTTTCTTTCACAAATAGTCACAAAGCAATGATTTCTATAGTACCTGGATTTAGGTTTTCTTAGATAACAGGCCACACATGTCCAGTCTTCTGAGCATTTAGATTTACAGTTTCTCATTCATTCTGAAAAGAATAAAAAGTTATTTTATGAAGGCAGCTTACAACATAGTTTTAAAGATTTAGGAAAATGAGACCAAATTGATAATCACAGATACAGATATGGTTTTGACCCATCACAGAGACTGAAAACAAGAACACTGTCAATACTAATATTAGCCAGGGGGCAGCACAGGTGTCTTGGAACTAAATTTAGCAGATTCTTTTTTAAAAAAACTAAACATACTTTTATATGATCTAAGAGTCACACTAAAGTATCTGACAAAATGAATTGGAAATAATCTCATAATCCCCACACAGATGCACCTACTTGGAAGCAATCACTATATCCATTTATAAGTTGATGAATAAACTTCAATAGAGCCAAACTAAAGTAAAAGTGCAAAAAGAAGCCATCAAGCTGAGAATCTAGCCATTCCACAATATGTGCACACTTTAACACTTATCTAAAATACATTCTTATCAGTAAGGTCATAAATATAACATCAGGACAACTCTATGCACAGGAATTGAGTCAAACTGCATTACAGCCCGAACTGTCAAAGCTGAGTTTATAAAGCTCCAAGAAAACCTGAGTCTGTTGTTTCCCAGGTAAGACAAACGTTAGGACATTAACATGAGCATCAGGTTGCAGCCTGTTGAGAGGAGACCTGACTAAGACCTTATCATATCTGAAAACATGAACTCTTGCAGCTCAATAATAAGGGAAACAAACATCAGACCAACACCTAATTAGGACAAGGCATTCCGCAACTTTACAAAGGAAAGTATAGGAGTGGCTAATAACCACTGAAAAGGTATCTAGCATTTGTTACATGGGAAACAGAAAAAATACCCACCAAAATGGCTTAAAGTGAACACTGAAAACTCCTACTGTCGCTAAGAGAACAAGATAGAATCAGTTCAGAAGCTATCAGCAGGAGTGTAAAATGGCCTAGCCACTTCTATAAGGGCCTCTGCTTGGCCATCCTGGTCTTACAGGTTCTTATCTGAAAAGAAGCTCTTCAGGCCCTTGGTGAGCTTATTGACCTGGAAGTGGAAGCCTGTATGTACTTAGAGCCATAAATACGCATGGATGACTACAGTACGCCAGCTTTATACCAGGACCAGGCAGTGAAGCTTCACTAATACATCCCAGAACATGCAACACGACCTGTTTACAGAGGAAAAAATAGCTGACTACAGGTCAAGGTTAGGAATGGGGTGGCATGAAGGACTTAGCTAGTGATGGAAACATTTGCTGAGACTTACCAAGTGATAAATGTGTACTGTACAGCTTCATCACTTAAGTTTTTACCCTGAAACACAAGAAAAGGCTAGATTACTACAAAAGCTTTCAAATGACCTAAAATGGTCTTAGACTCAGAAGTGCCTGTTCAGCTTAGTGAGAGGTGATTACTAAAATTGTGTGTTGCATACTTGCCCTGTCTGTCTCCTTTATCAACAAAACCCTGAGGGGGAGCAACCAGGATAGCCCCACTTTACAGCTGAGCTAAGTGAGGTTAAGCCAAGGGAAGCTGCCAGATAATATCAAGAAACATTTCACCAACTCAAATACCCTCATGAATTTGGATTATGCCTACTGATGTCTCAGGCCCCACAGGAACTGTAAAATGCAAACAATGTGATAAAGGTTGGCTGCATCCTACCTCCTTGGTGGTGTAGGCTGCAGCTTTCCCCAGATTAAATCAACTTGAAGGAAGTGCAACAGCAAGTGTACAGTTTCCAGGAAGCCTGTTACTGGCTAGGAGAATTTCAACCCCTTTGTGTCCTATTAATCCTTAGTCAAATGCTGTCCACAGCCTAGGGCTGAAGACCGCAGCCCCATCTTTTCTGTTCCTTCCACTTCTGCACTCATCCCAGGCTCCTTCACAGAAAAGCATCTCTCAGACAGGCGAGTGCTGCCTAGTATGTGTGCACCCATTCTATACAATACAGTTATTACCTTCTAACAGACATTCTGGTACATTTTATTCATCAAAAAATTGACCCACCAGCTTTAGAAAACAAAACAAAAAACCTTATTTTTTATGTTTGACAACACAGGTGCTGGGATCTGAACTTGTATGTGGCCTTCATGACTGCAGTATGTGTTCTCCAGCCCACTGGATCCAGCAACTGTCCACAAACGCTTGGAGGTGCTGGGTCTGGAGCTTCATGCCAAAGCTTGCCCTCTAATAATTTTCAAGGGAAAGCAAATTTGAAGGCTACTGGCCTAGGGAGGTGCTCACTATACTTATCCTAGTCTTCAGTGGCATTACCAGAACATTTGGACAGCATTGAGACTCTAGGCAGGAGTTGAAAAATAAAAGACTAAGGGAAAGAACACGGAGTTTACAGAATCTTGGCTTTAAGAAGGTTCTCACTTCAGCTTTCCTTATAGGCAGAAGCATGGTGATACCCACCTGTAAGCTCAGCACTTGGGTGAGCCCAGCTAAAAAGGAGAAGTGTAGACTTTTTTGAGACAGGGTCTCACCGTTAGACCTACCTGGCTCTGTAGACAAAGCTAGCCTCAGACTCAGACCTCATACAAGACTAATTTTAACTGTTTCCTTAGAGGCAGAGGATTAAACAGTAGCCAACATCATCCGTAATGAGATTTTCTTTCACTTTCAAGATGCATGATTGTGTAGGCTTCAGTTTTCTTTCAAACCCAGATCAGGGCGGGGAGATCTGCTGTTCCAGAAGCAGCTGCAGGCTGGTATGAGTGGCCCTTGTCCTGGGCAGACATCTTGTACTTTGGACTAGAAAGATTTTGGCTCTTTGAAATGGCTGTGCTCCAGCTTCAAAGTAGCCCCACAGAAGTAGCTCCATGACCTTAATTAAGCCTGACAGACCTACTACTAGGGCTCAGCTTGAGGGACTGCCTAATCCAGTGGCAGGGACCAAAGAACAAATGCCACAGCAGCCAAGTGACATGCAAGTCACAAGATCTATCTGGAGTGGGGTTGAGAACAAAATCGACTAGACTTAGGATCCCGGAAATGTAAATTATTTTAATATTTTTAAAAGCACACAGAAATCTTGATTTATTAAAAAAATAAATATACAACATGACACATTTATTCATGATCCTGGGGCTCTTAAGAGGTCAAACTCTAATGGATGTGTCAAAACAAAAACAAAACACATGATGTGTTCTATACAGAAGCATTTTCCAGGTGTAAGACACATCTCTTCAAGGCTCAGAAGAAACAAGTACCAGTCTTCTGCTGCAGAAAGCACTTCCAGGGCTCAGGACTGAGGGTCTTTTCTCAGCCAGCCCCAATCTACGAAGCTGGGGCAGGAAGGTATGGTGCTTCCAAGCAGGTGCAGAATAATGAGGTGGCTCAAGGCTCTCCCAAGAATCTCCATAAAGCATAGGGCTGTTTTGATCTCTCTGTGGCTCTGATCTATGTCTGAGAGCAGGAGGCTGAGAAGGTACACGCATCAAATATTGTCACTGTAACACTGAATGGACAAGCTGATCCTGCCAGGAGCATAAGCTGTCATGACTGCTTTCGCCAGGTTCCATGAGTGGTCAGGCTTGTGGGGAGGGACTACTTTCTCTAATGCGTAAGAAGAGAAGTACTTTCTGTGGCTGGATGAGCACTCTCCAGAGTCATGTACATCAACTGGGGATTCAGAAAGAGGTTTTAACCTTTATAGCACAACATAGAAAACAAAAATCCAGTCTCATTAGTAGATAGCTAAGTTTCAGTTATACCTGAAGTGTTTTATGTTGCCAACAGGCTGGAATGTATGTACAGTTTAGTCTGCTGGGATTTCTTTGGCTGCCTTCCAATTAGATGTAGGAACTGTTCTGACACCCACAAGCCTATTTCCCAAGCTATGTTCTTCCTGGAATTCTGAAGATGGGTGGTTTTCATTCCTCACACAACTGTCTACAGCTTTCCTAATCAGGATGTGCGTCTGAATACAAGAGGCCTTCAGCAGAAATGGCATCACCAAGGCCTACAGTTCGAACAGGGTCTTTACACACCAACACAGGCGTGAAGTGGAAAGTTACTCCCTCCCTGTGCCACTCCACCACTGGCTTATCTGGGTTTAGTACAATCCTGGAGCCGGACTCCAAATGGGATGTCATAAACTCCCGAGGTGCTCTCAGGGACACTCTGTGGGTGTCTATGGTGTCCGTGGCACAGGCTTGTGTCCCAGCTACACGAGCTCCCGCAGCTACAGCCGCAAGCTGGTTGGCCCAGTATCCGTCCACAGTTGCCAGAATGTGGTAGACCAGCGTGTGGAAATGGATCCTGGTGAGATCTGAGGATCTGCTTTTACTCCTTCCATGTTCTTTCAAGATCCAGAAGAGGATATCACTGACCATGCCCACATCAGGAACACCGTCCCAGGAGGAGAGAGAAGCATGGGGTCCAGATGCTGACTGGCTGAGAAACAGCAGCTCCTGTTCATTCAGCCCAAGAGAAGCCACTGCAGGAAAGACCTGCTAACAAAAATAATGACAGGTCTCTTTTTGGTGGACACAACCTAGCTCCTTGAGCATTAGGACACAGCCAAGGACTACAGGTCAGGCAGGCGTCTCTGAAACTAGTTTCAGGTATTAAATCTCTGTCTCCACCTTCGTGACCACTTGGGAAAGCGCAGAGTTGCTCAGCACCCTCCAGACCTAGTCTTTAAGTGTCGCTGTAAAAGGGCAGAAGACGCCATACTGTGGGAGCTTCCCTCGGCCTTTTGCCTCTGTACAAAGACCAGATACAAGATCTTACCACAGAGGGTTCAAGGGTGTCAGCAGGGATCCTGCAGGCCTTACACAATCCATGTTTTCTTACCTTCGCACAAAATAACCCTGGAGCTTCACACGAACCTGAGAAGATTCCCGAGGACACTCTCACCCACAGCTTACACTTTCTGGGTGTAGGTTCATGTATTACCTCAGCTCATAAAGCTAATGAGTAGTCAAGTGACATGCCAGCCAGGCGTGAAAAGCCTGTGTTTAGGCCTGGTTCACTGGGATGTATCCAAATGTTCCCTCAAGGACGGTATCTAAGATGCCTAGCACTAGGAAGTCGGGCTCACCTGACATTTGTGCTAAACTGAAAGCAGCTGGGTTAGGCTCTCAGTTTTTGTCTCTGAAATTTGAAGGAAAAAACAAAACAAAACAAAAACCCCCCAAAACAATACTCTTCACTTTAACATCCTCCCTCCAAAGGAAAAAACATGACTCAGGCCCATCAGTAACATTAGCACAGTCCTAACCCAGTTGGAGACATTATCTTTAACAGTCCTGGATCCATGCTGGCTCCCCTGTACTCAGATCTGAGTGACACATGTCAGTTAGTACACCTGTCAGAGCCCAAACACCTGGGCTTAGAGGAGAAAACAAGTTCTTTTTGGGGCTCCCAGGACCAAAGGCAGCCTGTGAATGGCCCATGTTACCTGATGTACAATACTGCTCATGAGCTCCCTGTTGGTCATACTGGCCAGCTCTAGGTGAATTGGAATACCAGTGGGGATGTCAGAAATGGAGGTCACAACCTATAAGGAGGAGGACAGCAGTGTCATTAGGATAGAAGTCAGGCAGGAGGAAGCAAACAGCCCAGATGTACTCAAAACACCCTTTGCATTGTCATGAATTAAAAGCAACATGGGTCCCCACCTCTGTGGCCAATAGCTACTTCCCAACAGAAAAGCTCTACTCTGTAGGGGGCTACCAGAGTTACAGAATCAGAGGACAGAACTGCCCCTGTATGTTCATGGCCTCCTATTCCTGGGACCTAAACTGAGGAGTTGGCTCCAAATGTACATAGACCTGCAAGAAGCACGGTGTAGCTTGTGTGAGGTGAGATGGTACAGAAAACATAAAACATAGCTACAAACCCTGCAGCTTTCAGCCACGCTCAGTTAAGCACAGGACACAGAAGCTGAGGCAAGATTTCTCAATTGCCTACTGCTGCTACCTTGATGAAGCAGAGCCTAAGACAAGGCAGCATCAGCTAAAGGCTCAGTGGCAGGAGCCTGAAGGAAACTAGCTGAGACCTGTAAGTCTGTAGGAGAGCTATTACCTCCATGAGCCTCTTCCTCTGGAGCTCCTTGCTTTGTCCCTCCATCATGTGCAATCCAGAAAGGACCACCAGGTCAGGCTGGAACTCCTCCAGGCTAGACACAAACACCTCCAGCATATTCATGGCCCCGTTGGAGAGGTCGTGAGAGAAGATGAACCGGTTGGCATGGGGAGCTTTAAACGGGCCCCACTCCTCCCCTAGAAAAGCCCAGTCAACAACAGGAAGAAAAGGAAGAGGCTTTCAGTCTCCCAGCTGTAGGGAACTTGCAGGTGCCTCACAGGAGCTTTGACTCTGAGGAGGCTGGTCTGTGGCCAAGCAGACCCCTACAGTGGTGCAAGGTCAGCAAGGAGCTGTATCCAGGGCCAGACTGCAGTAGATAAAAAAAAAAATAAAACCCTAAACCCAACTCTAATAATGACACAAAAACATAGGTTGACCTTGTGTCTTTTAGCATCATTACGGTCCCTGTCTACTGAACACAAGCATGGGTCCTGAGTACAGAACACATGACTGCTTCATACCAGCACACAAGAACATACCAGCACACGCAACAGACAGGCCAGGCTGCCCTCCCAAGAGCTACACCCTGAGTACTCTTTAGAGTTGGAAGCTAAATAGGCTGCAAACCTGAGCCTAGCTACTGCACCTCTTCTTAGTGCCTCTGGAGATTTCTGAGCTTGTGGATCTAAGACTATTTAGTGTTCCAATCATTTCTATGCAGAACTGCTTTGGAGTAGTGGCTGTCCCCTGACAAATTAAAGTGCTATTTCCTCCCTAAATTGTCTTTCTCCTACCCCACCCCCATGAAGGTATCATTACTTCCTTGGCAATGCCACTAAGGTGCCCTACTGTAGGACCTGGCACAGATCTGCACTGACCTGTCAAGTAGCCACTGAGCTGAGGGAGGGCCTGTGTTTCCCTCAACACATCCCACTACGTCATGATACATCTGCCACACAGCCACAAGAATGAAGGAGCAAAGAACAAGGAATAAGAAAACAGACAGATGACCTAAATGACTACGAGGACAAAACAATTCAGCCCTTCTGCAATCAAGGATGCACAAGGGTTTTCCACAGGACAATGCTAGGAAGGTACCCAGCTTAGCCTAAGGGAAAAGAACCACACAGGTCTCAAGAGCAACTGAGTTCTTCAGGGAACACCAAGGCAAAAGTAAACAAGCTTCTGCAAGGCAGACAAGAGAGAATGTAGAGAACTGCTGTTTCCACAAGACACGGGACTGATGGAGCTCAGCCTGTAATAACAGCTGATGTGCCTTTCCTCACAAAACTATCAGTTTCTTCTCTCCATTTATAACTCAGTGAAACCTCTATGGTGACTCACTTGATTCCCAGACCAAAGCTGAAAGTGAGCTTTTCTGGGGTGCTCTGGTGAGAGAAGAAGAAAATGAAAAGAAATAAAGTTGATGATGCTCTTGGAATTTACAGTCTCCACTACAGGGAAGCCAGGAACTGCTGCAGTGGAAGCTGCCCTGCGGGATACTGCCATCAGACTGTCTCTTCCTGCAGTGGAAGCTGCCCTGAGGGCTACTGCCATCGGACCATCTCTTCCTGGACCTATGGCAGTGCAGCTTCACCTGAGGTTAACAAAAGGCCTGCTTGCTTTGTCCACAGAGAGAACTAGGTATCCAACAGTGAAGCTTATTAACCAAGGACAGAATCTGTTTTTGAGAAAGCTAAATGGGCTCCTTACCACAACAGAGTCAGAGCTCTGACACAGTACCCTTTCAACTCAAGTCACCATGAGAAATTAACTACAGAGCAAGCAGGTAGGCCTGGGTGCCTAGAGGCCCCAGACACACACCTCAGCTATCTAAAATTCCAGACACATGCCTCAGCTATCCAGAACTTCCAGGCAGTGGTCCTACAGCAGTTCACAAGCTTTAAACCCACTCCCAGGTTCATCCTCACTTTTACTATGGTAAAAAGTGTTAGATCTACTTCCTGTTTGGGAAAACTGAACTCAGCAATTCAAAGCCTGTATATTATTAAATGTCCTTCTCACTAAAACATTCTGTTTCTAACTTTAGATTGCCCTCCACAAGTTTCCAGATGTTTCTAGTTTGTATCAGAGAGACCTTGAAAACAACTAATCCCTCTGCGTCTTTGGAGAGAGGGTACTTTTCAAGAAACATATACTATACCTCACATGACAATTAATTATGAGGGCCACAGTCTGACTTGGAAGTGACACACTGAAGAGCATTAAGTACTGCTGTAAGGACACCCACTGCTGTGTGGAAGCCCAGTCCTTTAACACCAACAGCATGCTGACTCAAAATAAAGAGTTCTTGAGCTCAGGGAAAGATATAATCAGGAAACACAGGTATTGAAGATTTGTCCAGGCATCAGACCTCCACTCTTGTAACATAAAATCCAGTGAGATGGGTTACTTCAGATTCATTAACACTGGAATATTATATAAGAGGAACAAACACACACAATGCTACATTTCACCTCCAGGAAAAAAGCAAGTGCTCCCATGAATGCTTGCCAGAGCCTGGTACTAATCTCAAGCAGCCTGGAGGGGCTAGGCCTGACAAATCCCAGACAGACTCCCGGAGAGCTAAGCAAACATTGCTGCCCTTCTTAGCTATTGGTAACAAAGGAAAACTTTATGCTAACATTTTCATTTTAACCGTGACAGCTCTCCTGCAGCCTCTTTCCCAAGCTTTCTGCAGTTGGAAGCACTGCCTTCAATGCGATTGTACCCTGTCACCCTACATGGAGACAATGGCTACTGTCAGCTCCTTAGACCAGGGGGCTGGAAAATCTTTGGAATGGGAACCCAAACAAGGAGCCTGCTAATTGACAAGGACTTCTGGCAGTCACACTGAGCACAACAGACCTCTCCCCACCCTCCTACCAGAGCTCAGGGCCCCTCCCACTCACTACCTGTCTTGCTCACCTGCCAGGTACTCTAAAATAAGGTGGAATTCATCCTCCTCCTGCAGTGACTCTGGTGGAACAAACACATTGTCATCAAGAAGTTCGTGCAGCTTTGGGCCAACTGGACCACAAAGAAGAACCTAGAAACAATAAATAACATCAAATCAGTCTCCCAGGAGATCAGTTCCAAACCTACAGAATTCAGACAGGAACCAGCAAGGAATGTTTGAGCCAATTCTATTCATTTTAGCAAGCTATCCGAATCCAACTGAATCTTCTCTTGACCTGGAGATTTGTTGCACAGGAACCAGGGCACAGATCTCTAAGAGTGTGACCACAATGTATCTAGTTTTGTAGGATGACAAAGTCCTAGTTGTTTAGTATCTACGCAATTTCTGTGGCCTACACTCAGTGAATGTGTCTCGAGTTTAGACACTGAAGGGCTTACCCTGGTGTGACACTGTTGAAACTAGAGTCTTTATGGGGACAATGATTAAATACAGTCTAGGATGATGGAACACAGTTACTCACCCATAAGTCAACCAAAGTGCCTTTAATGTCGCCATGAAACTTTCATTTTGAACTTTCAAGCCTCCAAAACTTTAGAAAGTAAGTTTTTATTTTAACGTTGTTTATAGTATTTTATTATATGACAGCCAAGGCAGACACACAGAGACACACACTCTGTTATCAGGGGCAGGATGGGCAGGTTTCTTTCTTTTCCTGAGATGGTAGGCTAGATATGTACTGCAGGCTAGCCTCAAACTCATCCTCTGCCTGGGTGGCTGGGATGGCAAGAATGCCTACTGTGTGAAGCTCCTGCATAGTCTTTTTAAAAACTTCCTTGTATTTTGTGTAGGCAAAAAGACATGGGAATGCTTGCTCAACGCTGCCAAATATAAAGATTTGTTTGAATGTTTATAGCATAGGAAGAGGAGCACTTCTTTTCAGCGAGTTAACCTGTGAGACTGCACCCACTCTGCTAAACTGCTAAATGTACACACGGCCTTTCAAGCTTGGGGACTATGCTCTGCAACCTTTCTAAACACTTTGTCTTCAGCCTGAAACTGGGCTTCCTCCTGGCTGTTCTCTCTAGAAGTCCCTTCCTATCCTGGCTGGATGACAGTCCAGTGAAGGTTCTGTCACATCCCTCAAGACCAAACTAACAAACTCAAAACAGAAAGAAGCATTTTGAAAACAATCCCTAGAAATTACTAACTTTGGTTCAGATTGGCACACCCTACTCAGACACCTCAAAGCCATCTTCACTGGCAATGAGCACTTTATTTGTATGCTGTTTTGTACAGAGAGACTCATTTGTTCCTGAGTAAAATTATGCCTCCCTCTCTACTCTCCACTTTGATATGAATGCCTCCTGTCAGTTCTGAGAATTCTTGATCCTGCCACTTTAGTTCCTTCCCCTAATTATATTTTTAAAGATTTACTTATTTTTATTTATATGAGTACACTGCAGCTGTCTTCAGAGTTCATGGGATCCCATTCCAGATGGTTGTGAGCCACCATGTGGTTGCTGGGATTTGAACTCAGAACCTCCGGAAGAGCAATCAGTGAGTGCTCTTAACTGCTGAGCCATTACCTTGAATTTCACAACAACATCTTAGGCCAATATAGGAAATGACAATTTCAAGGCACTTGAACATTGGTCAGAATGCAGTGATCCACATAAAGCACAAATGAACCTACTGAGCCCTACAAATACATCTTACCACAAAAGGACTTCCAGATGTTCAAAATCTGGAAAAAAATCATGACTCACTAGCAGACCTGCATCAAAGGAAATGTTATTAATAAAAGGAAGTCCTTTAGGGGCAACAGGAACAAGAGGAGGTAAAAATATGGACTGAGAACATGAATAAAGCAACGAAAATGGGGCTCTAGAGAAGCAGCTGCTTAAACAACGATCAAGGAAAGACACACACAGCATGGGAAGGCTCATCACAAGTGAAGACAGGGAAAAGTACCTGCCACCGAGCCTGAGAACCCAGCCTGATGCCAGGGGAATGTATGGTGGAAGGAAAGAAATGACTTCCACAATTTGTCCCCTGGTCTCCATAAGTATCTGTGCATTCTGTGGTACATGCATACGCACAAACACAAAATTAATCAATAAAAACACATAAACTGGGCAGGGTAGTGCATGCCTTTAATCCCAACATTCCAGAGGCAGGTGAGTCTGATTTCAAGACCAGCCTGGTCTACATCATAAGTTCTAGGACAGCCCGGGGTTCACAGTGAGATCCTATCTCCAAACAAAATATATTTACACACATAAACAAAATGGGAAAAAACCCTATTTTTAAAAAAGAGGTAATTATTAAAATCTAGTATATTAAAAATCCTTTGGCAGTCAGTCTACAGAATGTAGCATTGGGGGGATGGTCAACATTTTAAAGTTCTTTCAGGACATATGTTGGAGAATGGACGTGCACTTTAAGATGTAGTCACTCTGAGAGAACAGAGACTGCAAAGGCTCCTGATGAGACTGATGGAGCTCAGCAGAAAAAGCAACCCCAGCCCTGCTCCTCTTGAATTCTAAGCAGCTGGGATCACCTACACAAACACTGTGCCCAATAAAGACCTTCACTGGGTGAAGAGAGATTCATAAGGCCCCAAACTCACAAGATTCTGCTCCACCCCCCCTCCAAGAGGAAGTTAATGTCCACTAGGAGAAAGACTCTGTGTGTGTGTGTGTGTGTGTGTGTGTGTGTGTGTGTGTGTGTGTGTGTGTATTTCCTTGCTGGTGTATCACCTCCATGCTCCTATTAATTAATGTCTCTCCCACACTCTTAAAAGCAACACTAACTAAACTCATTGGTTCTACAGGCTAGATTTGAGTGGATTCCTTACTCTGGTCTGCTGGTGGTGCCCTATCTGCTATGAATAGACATTTGTTTGTCTCCCTGTTTATCACACAACTGTGATAAAGTAGACAGTCAACTTAAGGCTGGAGAGATGGCAAGGTGATTAGGAACACTGCATGCTCTTCCAGGGGACCTGGGTCCAATTCTCAGCACCCACATGGTAACTAGCTGCAACTCCAGTTTCAGGAGAAATGATGCCCCCCTTCTCACTTCCATGGGCAGAGCATATATGTGACGTACAGACATACATGCAAGCAAAACATCCATACACACTTAAAAACAAGCTCAATATAAACCTTAAAGAAACTGCTGAAATAGCAAAACTAAAAATGATAGCCAGCAAGTCAAAGAAGGTAAAATTAAGTGCAACAAATATAAAACAAAAAAATTAAAAAGTAGGGCAAACAGAAACAAATGTGAAGATGTCAGATTTAAATCTAATTCAATATGCCAATAGCATTAAATGCAGATGACCAGAATACCTCACTGTCTCAGTTACTATTCTATTGCTGTGAGGAGATACCATGACCAAAGCAACTCTTATAAAGGAAAGTATTTTACTGGGGATTTATAGTTGTCCTCCTCCTCCTCCACAGTGCTAGCGCAGTAACTGAGAGCTTTACATCCTGATCCAAAGGCAGCAGGCAGAGAGAATGGGCCTAGTGTGGGCTTTTTAAAACCTCAAAACCCTGTCCCAGTGACACACTTCCTCCAAGGCAACTACTGGTCCTACAAGGCCATACCTCCTAGTCCTTCCCCAAGAGTTCCATTCCCTGGTAAGTAAGCATTTGCCATGAACCTATAGTAGCCATTTCATTCAAACCACCATACATACCTAAGGGCGGAAATTATATAACCGGATAAAAAAATCAAACACACACACACACACACACACACACACACACACACACACACAGAAAACACTAAATATGAATATGCAAATAGGCTAAAAACACAAGGATGGAAAAAAGATATATACCATACTAATACACTGACTGAGCAAAGGCTGGAGACCAGTTAGAGGTAACTCTGGCTCTATGCAGTTTTAAGAATTGAGCATCAATACTAGAGTTAATAGTAGATGTTATTAAAAGCTGGTTGCAGAGGAAATAGATCAAGACAGGAACTGGCAGAGGGCATGGATAGCTTTACTTGTTCCTAAAATCTTAAGACACAGACAGAACGGCCCAGAAAAGAACATCTTATAGTCCTTTGCATTGTTCCAATGGCCATTTACCAACGGACCATGTATATAAAAAGAGAAACCTGGTTTACCCAACAGTAGCAGTAAGTAGCAAGACAGACAGAGTTTTATCCTGCTGGGCTAGTCACCAGGAATGCCAAAAGAATGGAACAACAATAGAAATTAGTAAAAGAATGACATGTAGAAAACTCTCAAGTATTTAGGAATCAACCAACACACTTTTATTAAAGGGCACATCTTAAGTAATCAAAGAGATAACACAAAGTTCTGAACTTAATCATACTGAAAACCCAAGGTCCAGGACATGATGAATTCTATAAATATTTCGGACGGTATAATAAGTGCCAATATTTATATAAATTCTTTTTAAAAACTTGAAATGAGGCAGGAAAATAGCACAGCAGTTAAGGTACTTGTTTCAAGCCTGACAGTCAAATTTGAGCCCCAGAACCCGTGTGGTAGAAGGGGATATCCAACACTGAGGACTCATTCTGACCTCCAGAAGTGAATCATGGCATGAGGTCCATGTGCACGCTCCATCCATGGATTAAAAACCCACCCAAACCCAACCAAATCAAACATACAAGTACACAAGGAGGGGAAAGATTTCCCAATTAATTCTACTACACAATGCCACTCATAGCAAAATAAGACATTGTAAGAAAAACAGAAATCACAAACTCCCCACAGAAACTGATGTAAACATTTTTAAACAAAATTTCAGTAAATGAAACCTAACTTAAAAAAAGTAATGCATCATAAACACAAAGTTTATCCCAGGGATGCAAAGTTGGTTTAACATTAGAAAATGAGGCTGGTGGTGAAGGTTAGTAAATATTGTGCTTCTCTGGCATACACATGGCCCAATAACATCTTATTAAAAAAAAAAAAAAAAAAAAAAAAAGCCAGGCATGGAGGCACATGCCTTTAATGCCAACACTCAGGAGGCAGAGGCAGAAGATCTGAGTTCAAGCCTGGTCTACAGTGTAAGTTCCAGGACAGCCAGAGCTACAAAGAAACCCTGTTACAAAAATAAATGAATGATTTTTTTTTTTAAAGGAGCATCAGTGTTTAAGAAAGGACAAACCAACATTGCTTTAAAAAAGGGATGTGCAGGAGAGATGGCTCAGTGGCTAAGAGCCCTGGGTGTACATGTACATATGGTGCACCTACACATATATGTACACATACACAAATACACAGAGAGAGACAGAGACAAGGACAGAGACAAACTTTTTGCGGTGCTAAAAGATCCCACCCATGGTTTTGCATATGCTGAATAAGCACCGCACCAAGGAGCTAGATTCTTAGTCCTCACAACTGTCTTTTTTAAAGGCACTTCTCTCTTTTGCCACCTGACTTCACTTTCACCATTGCACTAACTTGGCCTTTACTAGACTCCCCAGGTCTACTTCTAATAAACAAGTACAGCTCTAAAGCTAGACTCATGTGGATTCAAATCATAGGTCTAGGTAACCTTGTGGACTTCTGTGTACCTCACTTTTCTATATCCAAGGGAGATAATATAAGGAGCACTTCCCTTGCAGGCTGTGTGAGGATTAAATGTCTGTCTGTCTCTCTCTCTCTCTGTGTGTATAGCACTTCAAACAGTGCCCGGCTATATTAGAAGGATGTATGTGTTAGCTCTTATTACCACCTTTGTAGAATCTAGTTCTTAATTTTGGTAGCTCTTGGGAAATAGTCCATATTGGGCAAGTTAAACTGAATTCCTGAGAGAACAGTATAGGTAGGTAGTCACTCCAAAGTGTAGCATTTGATTTGTAGCTCTGCCAACCTGCCTAGGTGGAATCTGAGTTCCAGACTGTCTTAGTGTGAATGTCTCTAAATCTTCATTTTCTTATGTAGAAAGCAACCACAGTCCCATCAATAGCAGAATTAGCTAGCCTTACAGGACTTCTTAAGAGTCAATCTACACATGGTAAATGCCCAAACAGCATTAATTACTACTGCCATTCACTAACACGATATTGCTTTCTAAACAAATGCCCAGGTGACCCACACACTGAATTAAGGAACCAAGACCTACTCTTGCTCTTAACATTTAGAAAACACAAGTTGAAAGATGTTTTAATTTGAAAATGAGACTTACCTTTAAGTCTGCGTTGGCAGCAAACCTCTGTCCAATTAAAGCAGCATTTCCTCCTACATAGTGCTGTAAGACAGTTCAAGGTTATCAGCACTGGAAAAAGTGTACAACCCAAGTTTAATCATTTCTAAGGTTAAAAATATTTCTACCCCAACATTTTTTACTTTTTTTTGAGATGCATTTTTATTTTATGTTTCTGGGTGTCTTGTCTGTGTGTCTGTCTGTGCATCACGTTTGCAGTACTTGAGGAAGCCAGAAGAGGGCACTGGGTCCTCTGAAACTGTGAGCCTCCATATGGTGCTGGGATCTAAACCCTGAAAGGTGTCAGTGCTCTTACCTGCTGAGCCATCTGAAGGCCCCCACTAACTTATTTTGATTTCTGTTTTTCCTGGCTTTTTGAGACAAAGTTTCATGTCGCTCAGAAAATTCTCAAGCTCACTATGTAGCTGAGGGTGGACCTGAACTTATGATCCTCCTGTCTCCACTTCCCATGGGCAGAGATCACAGGTGTCTACCACCAGGTTAGCTCCATCTAAACGTTTTGAGATGATTTGACAACAAAGGACACAAACGAGGTTAATGAAACAGTGTGGGGCAGGTGGACATGCCACCAGACAGAGCTGAGCTGACTGAGCAGTCCTTAGGAAAGAGCCTCGCCTAAATCTGCACACTGCCTTCTCTCTTCCTGCCCCTCCACATTCTCAGCCCTCATTTGGAATCAAAACTGGTTGCACCCCCTGTCCTGGGCTCTGTCTTCTCCCTTTCTGCCTTGAAAGTGAGCATCTTTAGGCGAAGAGTGGATCAAGGGCCCTGTTCCCAACTCCCATTGGTAGGCTGGCAGCGCCTGGGTTACACAGGAGACTAGGAACTGCAGTAATCATCCACCCCCAGAAAACACAGACTCAGGACCCCATCACAGACTTCATTCTGCTTCCCCTGAGCAGCACTCGGGGCGCCCAGCAGTGAGGCAGATAGCAGCAGGCAAAACAGAAACAAGCCAGGCTTGGTGGTCCATGCCTTCAATCAGGAAGCGGAAGCAGGCTTAACTATTTGACTTCAGGTTTGCCTTTTCTACAAAGCCAACTCCAGGACAGCCAGAGCTACATAGGGACCTCATCTCAGAGCAAAAACAAAAAAAAAAAACAAACAAAAAAAAACCCAAAATCAGACAAGGAATAATAAGGGAAGGTAGAGAAAATAAATATAAGAATTAGTATAGTTGTTTCAATTAGATAAAGTTTGGTCCTGAGCTACCAGCTAAAACAGACAACAGAAAACACAAAAAGTATGACTTGACCACACACTATGATTCCTTAAAGGAATATATGACTATGTCATTCCCTTCAACACCATTCAGTACATGAACATATTCTTTTCTAGGTTTTGGGGGTTGAGCCTAGGGCCTGGAAATGCTAGGCAAGTGCTTTTAGCTGTATCCTCAGCCATAAAATGCAACTAGGTGGTTTTTATTGTTTAACTTGTTTGTTTATTCCTCTGCCTATTGAGTGCTGGGATTAGGAGCACACGTGATCATTCTGAGCCCTAAAGTGTAACTTCTTTTTGTGGGGGTTGGGAGTAGGGAAGTGGTTGACACAGTGTTTTGCTATGTAGCTTAGGTCGGCTTTAAACTTGTAGCAGGGCTGGAGAGACGGCTCAGTGGTTAAGAGCACTGACTATTCTTCCACAGGTCCTGAGTTCAATTCTCATCACCCAAATGGGGCTCAATGCCCTTTTCTAGAGTATCTGAAGACAATGACTGTGTGCTTACATATTTAAAACAACAAAAAACGGTTAGAAAATAAATAAACAAACAAATTCATAGTAATCCTTCTGCATAGCATCCCAAAGTGCTGACATTACAGGCACAAATCAACATGCCTAGTTGATTACAGTAATCATAATCAACTTATAATGTAATAATTTTTTAAATGTATTTTATTTAACTCAATGTTCATAATGCAGGTAACTTTTTTTTTGGCTTGATTCCAATATACACACATAAATTCCAGCTATAAGCATTTAACTAAATACTAGTTTCTCCAACAATCCAGCTTAATTTCAGCTTCTATAAGTATAAATAATTGCATAAGGTACAAACTTTCCTCTTAGATTTTGAGTTTACAAATGACCTTCTCAATAGAAGATGTGCATCATCAATAATGGTTCCCACCATCTCTCTGTATTCTGTACGTGTTATGCACTTTAAGAATAGACGGCAAAGCATGTTAAGCTGCCTGTTTCCCAGGAGAGATTTACAAGGAAAGATCTGAAGGAGGAAACACCAACAAAGAGGGATGTGTAATAAAAGACAGAAAGTGACAGTGTCTAAAATGGACACGGGTGTGACTAGCAGCAGTATCACTGAGGGCTGACACTCTTCATGAGTGTGGAAGAGGGTGTTCAGAGCCTTTCTTGCTTTCAGTCCACACTTTCTCTTCTACCTATACTCTGCCTGACCTTTCACCCTTGCTTGCAGCTCTCCAAGTGAGCCTTCTTCTTGGTCTCCAGGCCTCTGACTAGGACACCCTCTCCGTCTATATTAGGTATGGCTCTGAATCATTTCCAACAATGTATGGTACTATTCCTGCTCCCCTTCCCCATTGACATCTTAGCCTCCAAAATGGTCCTTAGACGGGATTTTAGATCTCTTCCCATCTAATCTGAACAGCCTCTTATACAGCTCCAACTTTTCGGTGATAAACATTTGGGACACAACTAGGTCCTCAAGGCAGTGATCACTTTGTTCTTAGAATATGCCCAAGTAAATGTTTGTTGCTGAGTTTTGAGAAAGGATGAAAGCAATACATGGATGTGTTTGGAAATACCTTGTAGTAAACACTCAAGGATAAAGACCTTCATACAGGGCAACTACTGCTCTCTCCACACTGCAGCTCTCATCTAGAAGGCAGACAATTCCAGGTGGTTCTCCATGTTGCTAAGCCTGGATCTGGAAGCCTTGGAAACCCAAGCAACAGCCAGTACAGTTGCTGCTCTGTTCTGAAGAAGCCTGAGAAGTTCCCCTGAGCAACACTCCACCTTTCTGTCTATTATGGTTTGTCTATGATCAGCCCAGGGAGCAGCACTATTAGAAGGTGTGGCCTATAAGACCCTCATCCTAGCTGCCTGAAAGTCAGTATTTTGCTAGCAGCCTTCTGATTAAGATGTAGATCTCTCAGCTCCTCCTGCACCATGCCTGTCTGGATGCTGCCATGCTCCTGCCTTGAGGATTATGGACTGAACCTCTGAACCTGTAAGCCAGCCCCAATTAAATATTGTCATTTATAAGACTTACCTTGGTCATGGTGTCTGTTTACTGTAGTAAACCCCTAACTAAGACACTGTCCTTAACAGTGCAAAGACTAAACAACTTACTCTAGATGTTGGCTGCCACTCTCATCCCACGCTCTGGATCCATCAATTTGTTTAGGCAGGACAGGGTTAGCTTTCTTCATACAAATTTAGAGCTTTATGATCTGTAGCTTACATTTGGCCTACATGTCAGATTTACTGTTTTCCTTAATTAGAATGGATACAGGATTTTACTAAGAAACATGGGGGAAATGTTAGCATGTGTACAAAACGGACACTGGGTTTTCACAGGATGGCTTATCTGTTGGTTATCAGGCCAACAGCCTTACAGATGATAGTAATCTGAAACAGTACCAAATATCAGTAGAAAGTAAGCAACATGGCTTCATAATGTTTAGAAAGAATTTGAACCACCAAAAAAGCAAAATTAGTATTTGTATGATTCTCACCCCCTTTTTCAAAGCAGAAGACAAATAAAAAAAAGTAACTTAAATAACAAGATCATACAGATTGGCAGACTCACTGTACCACAACTAAGGCCCTCTCCTGAGAGGAGTCTTGCTGCTGAGCTTAGCTGTCAAGATGACAAATTACTGTCCCCTTTAGAAACTTGACTGGCTAATATCTGGCCCATTTCTATTGTTCAAGCTGGCCATTTCAAAGGACAAAAGAAACTTAAATCTCAAAAGTCATCAAAATAAAAGTGGTCACCAAGGTTTTGCCTGTGACAGGTACCAATTAAAAGTGTATCAACAACTTCCTTAGCTTGCAGGGAGTTGGTCTGGTGTTATGTATTTAAATACTAAACACTGGCCTGCAATATCTGGTTGCCCCTCTGCCCTCAGATCCTCACATATACCAAATATGTTGGGTAACCTTGCTCCCTAAGTTAATTGGTCAATAAAAGGCTAAAGTCTGTGATTGACTGGTATATAGATGTAGGCCAGTTTTTAGTTACCTGGCTGGGGGTTGCAGGTAAAGAAAGGAGACAAAGAGAGGAGGAAGCCCCCATGAGAGGAGAGGAACTGTGAACATGTGGCAAGGTTAATAAGGGAAATACAGCTGGGATGGAAGTTTGAGTAGCTCCAAAACCTGTTCAATCTAGGCTTACAGCTTGTATAAAATACCTGGTTTGTGTGTCTTTTATATGGGACAGGGAGAATTTTTAATTCCTTTTACACTAGCTAGAACCACACACTCTAAGTTAGGTAAGACCTTTCTTTTGTATAAAATGGGCCTAACAGTGCTGAGATGAGAGGAAATCAGAACTAGACCTCATCCCCAGGATTGAGGACATGAATGCTGGTGAGACAGGACGAGCTAAGATGTGTCTCCAGCTCTAGTACTGACTTTTCTCCCACATACAGGATCCAGGATTTTGTTTATAATTATAGGGACCACTGAAGCTCCTCTGTCTCTAGTATATTCTGCTCTATAAACAAGTGGCTCTCAAAACAAGGTCTTCAACCCAATAATTGAAACTTGCTAGAAAGGTAAATTCTATGTTTCTATAGACTGAACAGGAACTTAAAACAGCAACTCCCCATTGCTAATTTCCCAAGGAAATTAGGGCAAATTTTCTTTAGAAGCTCCCCATTGCCTCCCCCACCTTCCGATAAGAACTACCAATACAGGCAGCAAATTCCAACCAGGGTAATTTGGCCACCCTCCTCTTCCCCATAGGAAACACAGGAGAGTGTCTGAGATATTTTGGCCATCATAAGTGAGGAATAGGGCCTTAAATTCAGTGGCTCAAAGCAAAAGAATGCTAACAACTGTATAACACATAGGACAGCCTTTCTTACAGAGCATTACCCACTCTAAACAAAGTCAGTCGCCTCTCCCGCTTGAAACACCCTGATCTGGACAAACAAAACAGTGAGGACACTCCCAGCTCCCTTTCCCATAGGGATTTAGATCTAGATCTCTGTGGGTTTACACTTTTTCTCCAACTTGGATAGGACTCAGCCATATTAAGATTACTGCCAACAGTCTAGTATGTTGGTGAAGCAGAGGCAGATGGATCTTTGTGAGTTCAAGGCCAGCCTGGTCTACAAAGTAAGCTTTAGGACTGCCAAGACTATTACACAGAGAGATTCTGTCTCAAAAACACCAAAACCAAACCAAACCAAACAAACTACTCTTAATATATACTTAAACCAATAGTAAATATGTTTCCAATCTTTAGCTAGTAACAAAAGGGGAGGGTGGGCTGGAGGAGTATTGGTGATCCAGAACAGAAATCTGAGTAAAAATAGTAAAATTAATGACAGGCCTAACACAAAATTTTACAAAAATAACAAACCTTACAGAATTGGATCACCATCTCATTTTACACTGGGAAATAAAGCTACTTCTTAGAACCCTGTAAAATGGCTCTCCCCACTCACCTACCCACTGCACTCTTAACATAGCTTGTATTCCTGGTGAGTGGGACAGACCTGGGCTCCTGGGAACTCAGATGCAGCCTGAGCAATGTCATGAAAGGTCTCTTTATCACTGAAGAAGCGCTCGGCAGCGGCTCCCCTCCCCATGAAGTGGACAAAGGCTTCTTCCAGATCACTTCTTGAGTGTAGAACAGCATGGTCTCTTCCATTCCCAGGACTGAGGCCGAGTGCCTGCAGGAGCTTCACACCAGAGATCACTACATCCACACAGGCGTTGACACTGGAAGAATAAAAAGGTAAAAGGACTGAAATACAGGGGCAGCAACTCTTACTTTAGCTATAGACCAGCTTGGAAGAACTGCATTCACACAGGAAATAGCTGTTGTAGGTGTGACAACAGAGCAATACACAAACCATATAGCTAAAGAATAATTTTGCCGGAACATACATAATTTTATCTGGAACTCTTTTCAAAAGTATAGAAGGTTTGGTATTCAGAACAACAATATCAAAGTAGCAAAAATGAATTTATGAAAAGATGCTGGTAGAGTTATGGAGTTTAGATGCAAGTCACTTTAATTTCTGAATCTCAGTTTCCATGTCTATAAAATGGCAATGATACAAGTTAACTTACAGTAAAGATTTAATAAATTAATGCATGTTTTAAGGTGCAAAATAAAGTTCTTGTCAAAAGATACTTTCCCTCCCAAGACAAGAAAGAGAGGATAGTGGTCAGAATGAACTAACTACTGAGCACTCTGAGCTGAAGCTGCATCTTGGAACTGAGCTTGGCTTTGAAGATTTGGGCATGCCTGAGCCTTGTATCGGCTCGGTACTTGACAGGTGTCCACAGGACTGCTCTGTACGCTTCAAAGGGCTGGTGAGAAACAGGAACAGCATTGCTTACTTGAGTGTATGAAATTATAAAGCCTCATCAACTTAGCAAGACCTTGTTTCAGAATTTAAAAAAAACCAAAAACCACCAGATGTGTTGGTTCATGCCTGTAATTCCAGGACACTCATCAAACACAGACACAAACACACACACACCCCTAAAACTTACAGAAAAAAAAAGTTAGTGCCATTTACTTATGTGCAGATACCAGACTAATTATCCATGAGTACTTGTCACATCCTGTCATCTTCCTCTGAACCTATGTTCAACATCAACAAGCACAGTGCTTAAGCGTCACTGTGAAGAGGAAACAGAAGAAACTAACAAAGTAGAGTACAAGTTATGCTCACTTGACAGGAGAGCAGAATTTCAAAATGTAGGAATGGTTGTGTAAGAAATATGGAGAAAACACATATGAACAATCAGGAACAAACAGGTCAAAGAGACCAAATGTCTTCCTAAGGAGGTTCAGAAAAGGCACTGGAAGCTCTAGCTTCTTGGTCTATTTGTAGAGACTCAGAGGAAGCAGTTCTTCCTCTTAACCTGAAGAACCTCAAAGATGAGGACACTTTCTCATCACTTACCCCACTGCATCCTCTGTGAAATGTTTCCTAAGGTTCTTTCTAGTGTCAACATTCTCTCGTCCTCACACATTACAAGAACTAATGTAATTACAAGGCCCTGGATGGTGCCTCTTTCTGAGGCGCCGAAGTTGGGAAGGCATCTTCAGATAAGAAACACAAAGTTAGAAAATGATCAGTAATTAGTAACTAGTCATCAAGAATCCAGCTGAGAAAAGCTACAGTAGAGATGAATGTTCTGGCTGTACCATACTGATAGAGGATACTAACAGCTAACCATCAGACTGAACACGAAGACCCCAATGAAAGAGCTAGAGAGAGGACTGAAGGAGCTGAAAGTCTGCAACCCCATGGGAAGAACAAAATGATCAGCTAACCAAACCCACCACAGTTCCCAGGGACTAAAACACCAACCAGTTAGTTCACATGGAGAAACCCATGGCTCCAGGTGTATATGCATCAGAGGACAGCATTTTCTGGCATCAATGTGAGGAGAACCTTTGGTCCAGCAAAGGCTCATTTTCCCAGTGTAGGGGAATGCCAAGGCACTGAGGTGGACGAGGGTGGTTGGGAGAGGGAGCACCTTCATGGAGACAATGGGAGGGGGGGGAGTGGGAATGAGACTGGTGGAAGGGGATAACATCTGAAATGTAAATACAGAAAATATCCAATATAAAAAAAAAATCAAAATGTTCCAAGTCACAGACTGGAGCAGCTTATTTCAAAGCTAGATTCATCTGATATTAAATTCCTGGCAGGGGGCACAGAAGACAAAGCTGTGGGTGAAAGAACCATGAATGGTGATCTAGAGTGGAGAATCTGGAGTGAATGTGAGGGGCTTCATGTTACCCTATAAGCAATAGGTACCAGGTTCCAACTCAGAAGCAGGGAGGAGCACTCCTAGAAAGTCAAGGTGTGCCCCACAAAGCACTGACATGCAGCCCAGTTCTAACTCCAGCCTCACTCTCAGAACCCATTTCATCCGAAATCCCACAAGCACATGCGGTCCCATCCACTCAAGTGTAGCTTAACTGCCTTCACCATTTGCTCCTATGTCCCTTACTATGGTAACAGTGGGGGCTGAATATGAATGAAGATGTGGGAAAGATCACCTAACACCCACGCTGTGTGATCACAGGGAACCAGTATTTCTGAGATATTTAATCATCTGTGGTACTGGTAATACTTGGAATCACCTGCTTCGAGAAATTGCTCCTCCTTAACTGCTTATCTACCCTCCAGTACCAATGGTTTGGGTTCTTTCCTCCCTTTACTGGAACCCTACAATATCCTCTTTACCAGGGTCACGGTGTCCAGACACAGCCTGCCTTACTGATTACACCAAATTTTATGTTTTGAGGAAAAAATAAATCAGTGTGTCAAACTATAATCCACTCCTACTCCAAAATTAAATTCTGGTATACTTGTTCTCCCAACCCCATGCCTTTACACTTCAAATGGTGCTGAGCAGTTAGAGCAGGTTAAAATGGCTGCTCAAAAATCTACTTTTCCATTCCCACCAGAATTCTCAACAAGAAAATTAGCGGCATTTGCCTGTTTATAAACCTTTACAGCTCTTCTCCATTACTAACTCTGAATCAAAAGACCTTCAAAGATTCCCTTCTCGGCAATCTCATTCTCAATATCTTGCTAATACAGTCCAGGATCGTACAATCGTACAATCTCCCAGTGAAGAGAGAATATACTGTGCTGTAAGGCTGCATCACCCATCAGTATAAAAGCCTATGGCCTGCCTACAGGGTAGAATAGAAAGTGGGACATCCAGCAAAAAGACAGGGTTTTGTGATGGAGCCAGGAGGGTGGATTTACCAAAGAACACAGAGGACAGACTCGTGAGAGTTGAGGACAGGTAGCCAGCCATGAGGTAAAACTTAAAAGATTAATTAATGAGGTAGCTGGGGCATAAGCCAAAGCTTATGGCCACAGTGTTCATAAATATATTTCAAGCCTCAGAGTCTTACTTCTGAAGCTTGGGCCAGGGGGAAGAACTCAAACATTTACATTCCTTCCTCAGCTCCCAGAGCTGGATACAGGAGTGCACCTCACCTGACTCTGCATCATTTCATCACCAGGGACTCTTGCCAAATCGTAAACTTCCCATACTTAGTTCTTTTGTTCCCGCTGGTCCTACCAATACAAGGTAACTACGGAATATATTTCCTATGATGGTCTCAACAAGATCTCCCATCCGTATGGTCTTATTACCATGTCATTTTGATATTCCTTCCAACCAAGAATGACCCATGTGCTCTCCTATTAAAATCTGGTAAGCCAGACTCTGGGAAATCTGTTTCTACAGTTAGATCACAGAACATTAACCTGTCTGCTCCTCTCTGGACATTCTCCTTGTCTAGTCTCACTGCTGTGAGAAACTGAACAGCTAGAAGATGCCTCCTGTAGGTGGAAACCTCCATGGAAGTTCTAGCCTTGATTAATCTTAATAAATCTAGTCCAGCCACCATCCTACTCCAAGTTACAACTGCTCAGCTGAACCCAATCATAACTTAGACTAATAAAGATCATATGACTGTTCTGCGTTCACTCAGTTTTTGAAGTGATTTATTACTACATAATAGAAAATGGAACATCATCTTTGAGCCTTTTCTACTGTCCTGGGAGGAATTAGTAATTCTTTGCAATAGCTGGAGTGCCTTACTCTTGTTGGTAGCTGAACACAGACGGCACTTTCTCAACTGTTATGAACAGTGTATCTTCCCTGCCTCACTTTAAATTCTTGTATGGAACCCTGTGATGGTCTGAATGAGCATGCTCCCTACTGGTTCATGTTTGAATGTTTTGTCCCCAGTTTGTGAAGGGTTAGGTGTGGCCTTGTTGGAAAAAGTTCATTACTGGGGGTGGGCTTTGAGGTTTCAAGGCTTATGCCCTTCCCAGTTAGCTATTTTCCTCCTATCCTATTTTTAGAATAAAATATAAACTCTCACCTACTGCCCCGTATCATGCCTGCCTGCTGCCATGTTCCTTGTCATAATGGTCATGGACTCATCCTCCGAAACTGTAAGCCCCCAATAAACACTTTCTCCTCCAAGTTGGCTTAGTTGTAGAGTTTTGATAATGGCAATAGAAAAGTAACTAAGACAAATCCCAATCCCCAGCATGACTGTATTTGGGTTTAGGATCATTCAGGAAGCAATTAAGGTTAAATGGGTGGCAGGGGTGGCCCCTAATCAACAGGAATGGTGTCCACACAAGAGGAGGAGACATCATTCTGGTGAACTATACAGTAAAAGGCATGTGAGAACACAAGAAGCTGGGTAGCTGCAAGGTAGGAAGAAAACCATCCCCAGAAATCAGCTTCCTTAGAAACCACTCTGGCACCTTGATTTGGGACCAGTATTCAGTCACCGGGATGTTTATGTTATTTTCAGCAACCAGTACAATTTATTTTGTTCTAGCAGCCCAAGCTGCTTCTAACAAATACAGCAGACCTGGCTTCCTCAATACATGCACCCTCAGAGCCCAGAACATACCTGACACAGCTCAAAGAAAGATGATTAAGAACCTGATAAAGCCATGCCTTTAATCCCAACACTAGGGAGGCAGAAGTAGGTGGATCTCTGAGTTTGAGGCCAGCCTAGTCTACAGAGTAAGTTCCAGGAGAGCCTGGACTACACAGAGAAACTCAATCTTAAAGAAAAATAAGCACATGAAAATAATTAGAAAATAAAACAAAACTAAGGGAAAAAAAGAACAAAGAAAAATAAACAAACAAAATCAGATAATAAGGCCCAGCAGTTAAGAACAGGGGTTGCTATTCCAGAGGACAGAGTTCATTTCCTAGCACCAGTTTGGGTAATAACCACATCTAACTAGGCTCCAAGGGCTCCAACTCTCTTTTCTGGCCTCCAAGGGACCTGCACTTACATGAACACACCCACTCCCACACAAACAAAGTGTGAAAAATTTAAATCTTAAAATAAGACTCTGATAATGAAGGTTGAAGAGATGGTTCTGTGGTTAAGAGCAGGTCCCCTTGAAGAGGACCCAGGTTTGAATCCCAGTAACCCTGTAGCAGCTCACAACTGTCCATAATTTCAGTTCCAGGGGATGGAAGAGTCTCTACAGGAAAAAAAAAACAAAAACAAAAACAAAAAAAAAAAAAAAACACCCATACACAAAGAAGAGGAAGAGGAGGATCTGATATGAGGTGGGCAAAGAGACTGAACTTTAAAGAGGTAAGAAACTCACAGTACAAAACCAGTGTCTGGATATAAGCTAATATAATATATTGAGTAAGCTAGATTATTTCATTGATTCAGGTCAACTTCACTTTACTTCACCTAACCACAACATTCGAACAAAAAAGAAGAGTATATGAAAGGCTTATTTTTGCACAGGCCTCTTGTGCATGTAATGCCAGCACAGGAGGTAGGAGCAGGCAGATCTGAGCTTGAGGCCAATTCTTGATCTACTATGTTCCAGACCAGCCAAGGAGGCCATAGTTCAAAAGGAACAGCAGCAGCAGCAACAACAACATAAAAACAAAACAAAACCAACCAACCAATTACAACCTAAAGAAAAAACATACCAAAAAACTTGCTGATGCATTGTTGTCCTTGACATGACAAGAAAATCAAGCCTAACTGGAAGAGGGACTAAGGTGAGTGTAAAAAAATAAGTACATTTCTGTGAGTTTCACAAAGGAGATACTGTGATTTGAGAGAACCCTAAAAATATGGACCATCACTTAGTATGGGGAAGTAGTTTCGAGAAAGGGCGTGCAAAACGCGGAAGATGCAAAGAGCTGAAAATGAAACCTTAACAAAAAATGTTGAATTTTAAGATGAGCAGTTTTAGTAGGGTGATCTTCAGACTGGATGACGTAAAGAAATAAAGTCAATAGCTAGAGACAGAAACATACAGCTTTAAGTACATTAGGAAGATTGCTAGAAAAATAGGAAAGCCACCTGAAAACAGTTGGCAGAAAAGGGCTGAAAGACAGGACAACGGAGTAACCTCAAAAAAATACAAGTGACAGGTTGAGTTGGGTTTCTAAGAAGCTATGAGAGCTGGTTTTACAGGGACAAGAGCAGGGCCAGCCGAGAGTAAATATGCTGACTATCCCTGCAGCGATGACGAAAAGGGCTCGTCTCACACGTCCGACACTTCCACCAAGAGGGCAACCCGGACACCACCGAGTCCCGGGCGGACCCCGGAGCGCGAGCAATTCCCGGGGAGGCCCAGAGCCGCAGACAGGCCCGGCAGGCACTCACCCCACAGCCACGCGGCGCCAGCGCCGGGCGGGCTGCACGATGAGGGCGTCCCAAGCGGCCGCCAGCCGGCCCTCGGGGGACAAGGGTCCTGAGGGCACTGGCGCGGGCCCCAGCCTCAACGAGCTCCAGAGCGAGCGCAGCGCTGTGCCAGGCAGCTCCGGCTCCAGCAAGAACACGCAGCCCACGGCCAGCGCCAGGAAGCCGGCGCACGCAGAACCGCGCCACAGCGCCATGTGGACACACCGCCGCGCTAGTGCCTACAGGCGTCTGTCTCGGCTCGCGCCTCCTCCCAGCTGGGCGCGTGCTGACGTAGACGCGCGTAACGTCACACCCGCGCGCCACAGGCTCTTCCTCCCGATGGGCGGAGCTACTGCTGACCGTCAGCCCCAGTTGTGGGCGGAGCTAGAGGTGGGCTGGAGGCGGGACGACAAGCGGGCGGGCGTTGGGGGATTCACTCGGTTCACATCTTGATGCTGGCGCTGGGCGGCGCTGTTGTGCGGTTCTGACCCTGGATGAACAAAGGCAGTAATGTGGCCCAGATCCGTGCACGTTCTCTCTATAGTCACCTGTAGCCCGGGATAGGGAGGGGGAAATATGTTTAGTTCCCTCGTAAGATAAGACGTGCAGATAACGTGGGAGGAGTCAGCTCAGACCTTAGTGGTGCTGGGCAGGGGGATTCCACCTCTTGAGATGCCTTCAGCTACTCAAAGGCTTCCACTGAGACTGCAGCGATCTTGTTTAATCTAGATATCAGATTCAACACTCAAACCCCTTAGGTAACCCTTTCGGAGTTGCTGTTGCTTTTAACAACCTCAGAATAAGCCGCAAAATACAATTATGTGTACAACATGGTGGGACCATAGACTCGAGTTTTAAAATCCTGGTTTGGTTTTCTTGGTGATACTACAGAAATCCAGCCCTGCCTTCTTTGGTGTGACACTGTGTAGGAGGGTAGGTTAAGAGGCAGGGAAGCTAGACTTGATGTCCAGTTCATCCTCAGCCTCATCTTCTGGCCTGGCTTTTTTCTATTTTTCTAGTGCTGCTAGCTCCTGACCAATTTTCTACTCTGCCTATGATTTTTTTTGACTTGTTAATAAAAATGTATTTCCCTAGCTTTGATCTTGGACATTATCTCTCCCAGCCCCCCCCCCCCTGAGTGTCCGTGCAAAGCTGTTCCAGAGAAACTTGTTTCTGTCAATGTCCTCAGCTGTTAAGTTCCCCTGCCACCCAAAGTGACCATAACATCTTTTATTTCCAAAACAATAGATCTACTGGCCGGGGACTGTTTACTAGTTTGTTTATCCTTTTATGTATTTATTAAATAGGGTCTCGTGTAGCCTAGGCTAGCCTCAAGCTTACCATGTTGTCAAGGATGACTTTGAACTTCTGATCCTCTTGCCATTACCCCCTGGAATTACAAATGCGTACGTATCCCTGTACCTGGTGCTCAGAGAGGAAGGGAAGCTCTTGTGCTTTCTAGACAGGCACTTTATCAAATGAATCTCGTTTTTAGCCTCTGTTTACTGAGAACCAATACCAGATGTTTGTGATTAATTGATTTAGGAGGTGGACTGGTAAAGTCGAAGGTTGGCTAGAACCCATTAAACATAAGTTTTGGGAGGAGCAGAGGAGGGTGAAACTGTAAGAACACACACCAGGACAAGGGGAGTCCTGAGGAGTCCCTTGGAAAGCTGCTGAGTTTCCAGCACTTGGCACCAGATTCTTCTTCCCAGGCTTGCAAAACCTTTTGTTGTAGTTTCAGAGTTAGTTAGAGTCTAACTATTCAGAGCTGGAGCAAAAGTTCATTTCTCATGTGAAAGTCCATGTGGTATGGGTGATGCTGTGAGCTGTGCTGACAAGCTGGATCTCATCTGGGGGGTTTGGGGAATGATCCGAACCTCTTCCTGATTGGGTCAGTCAGTGTGAATTTGTACTGGAGAAGATAAGGAGATGGCCTCAATTCCAGTGCAGATTAAGAAATCCAGAGCTCGTAGAGGTAAAGGACAGACACCAGCGGTGCTTCACAGAGCCGATGTGACTTCTGACCACCTACACAATCCCAGCAGCCTTGGTTTTCTCTCCCAATTTATCAGGGCTCAGGGAACTACCCTTCCTCTTGAAATATTTCCTTAATGAACGACAGCCATTTTAGATGATCTGTTTGGCATTTGGAATGTTTTGTTAGCCGGTTGCTTTTCTAGGGGACGATTAAACAAAACAGTCCCGAGTGAGCAGACAGGGCTTCACTGCTCGAGCTGAACAACAACAAAAGAAGAAAGAAAGAAAGAAAGAAAGAAAGAAAGAAAGAAAGAAAGAAAGAGCTGAGGGAGCCTCATGACTACCCCTCCCCCAATCCAAATTACTTCCAGACATAGCCTTTGCTATTGGTTCTTTCTCCTAGGACCTCAAAATGAGAGAGAGAGAGAGAGAGAGAGAGAACAACTTCATGACAGAGAATTCAGAGAGCAGCATAGGCCCCAGGTGTTCCACCCAAGACCCCTACCCAGAAGGCCATTAAGCACATCTTGGATTTAAACAGGAACTAACAGAGCCCATCATCACACCAGTCCACACCACCCCCATGATCTGAAAGGTTTGGAGGGGCAAGTTTGCCTCTACTTTGGAGCCTGTGTTGGCTGGGTTAGCCTTTTCCACAGCTCAGGGTCTCAGGGGTTTCCTCCAAGCAGCTTTCTAGAAACTACCCTCTGAGCAGGTGTTTGTTGATGCCAGCCACAGATCAGAACAGACCTTTAAAGATTATTTAAGAAAAACAAACAAACAAACAAACAAAAAACTTCCAAAGAGACAAGATGGAGAAGAAAGGATCTCAAGACCTTCAAGAAAACAGTCTGTGTCTTGAGCAGTGGGTGCCCTCCTTCCTGTCTGGCACTAAGAGTCCTAGAAGGGTTCTGGAGATGGGCTCAGCAGCACAGACACCCCCCCCACTCACCACCCCTTCACCCCCACTTAGACTGGGAGTGGCATTTCCCCATCTTGGGACCTGAGATGCTGGCCTTCACTTTGGGATGAGCTACATTGGATGGGGAAGTGCTGAGCCTGGAAATCAGGAGGCAGAAGTTGTTACGATGTCTGTCTTTTGGGAGCCCGGGGCCTCCATAGTCCATGAAACACAATGAAACATGGACTTCTACACAGTGTTATCTGGACATCTCAATCTTCCTGTCAGACTGCCAGCCAAAGCCCTTCAAGCCTCTGTCCTGTGTAGGTGTGGAAACCAGCCCTGCAGATGTTGCAGGGATGTGGTTTCTATGTCTGTAATACAGTGGTTTGGAAAGAAAGGGAAGGTTAGCCTAACGGTTGGCTTTTTTCCCCTTCAGCATGCAATCTGAGTTTGCTTCTCAGCACTCCTGTTGAGTAGTGCACAACTGCCTGTAAATCCACCTTCGGGGGGGTAGATTCTACTTACATCTTAGGCCTCCTGGAGTACTGGTGCTCTCACACACATACCCCTCCACTCCCAAGCACTTACACACAATTACACAGACTTTGTTTGAAAAGGAAGCCAGGCACGGTGGCACACACCTTTAATCCCATCTTGGGAGGCAAAGGCAGAAGAACCCTGATAAGTTAAAAGAAAAGGAAGGAAGGGAGGGTGGAGGGAGGGAGGAAGGAAGAAAGAAAAAAAAGAAAGAAACAAAGAAGCATGAAGGAAAGAGAGGAGAAATAAAAAGAGGGTAAGGGTTACAGAAAGAAGAAAAGGTAGAATTAGAAGGAGGAGCATCTGAGGGTGCTGGTGAGTATGAGAAATTGGGCTGAGAAACAGTCACAGCCTTGGATGGCGTCTTATGAACCTGAAACCGTGTATGAAACCCATACAAACAGACCCAAAAGCACTTTGTAACACACATGTAAGAGTGGAAACAAAATAATAGGGAACAAGAAAGAAAAAGAATACGATATGGGTGACCCGCTGGTGCAGCTGTGCTGAACTGGAGGGTCTGAGAGGACCATGGGTCGGTCTCTGAGGGCTCCGTGTTCCCTGGGGTTCTGTCATACGGGGAAGGGAGACCTTTCCTGGTGGTTCTTATGGTCTGTGCAGTCTATGGTGGCCTCCTCTGGTCCTGTAGGTCTGTGATGGTGAGGAACAATACTTACCTTGTAGCTGAAGTACTTTGCACTCTAGATAAAGCTTTGCTAAATGGAAAGGCTTCTGCTGGGCTGCAGTCCTTCAGGTTCTTGCCTCTTCGCTGCAGAGACTCTTGCAAAGAGCTTACTGTGTACTGTCTTTGCTAGTTTATTTTCCTTGAGTTTCAGGGTTCTGCTCCAGTATCTTGCACGGAAGTCGGTCTGCGTTTTCTTGCCAGTTTTACTGTATGAGGGTCATTATCATTTAACTTTAACAAAAAACCCTTTTACCAAAAGAGAGTCTCGTTCTGAATTCTGAGGGTTAGGATTTTTTGTGTGTGTGCACATGTATGTGTGTGTGCGTATGTGTATGTGTTACATGTATGTATAAGTGTAGGTGCACACAGCAGTAAGTATGGGCACGGAAGCCAGAGAAAGATAGTAAATGTCTTGCTGTCTGTCATTTTATTCCCTTGAGACAAGGTCTTTCACTGGGATGGAAGCCATGCTTGAGGACGGCAAACCTCAGCAATCCTCAGGTCTCTTCCTCCTCCAGCTCTGAGGTTATAGTTGCTCCCCACCATCCTCAGCTTCGTGTGTGAGTGCTGAGGTCCAGACTCAGGTCCTCGTGCTGTGGAGCAAGCATGCTTACCCGTGGAGCCATTTCTCTAGCCCCAAGACCTCAACTTTAGAATTTCCTGTTTGGGGAATGGAGAATTACAGTCCAGGCCATGTTCTCCTTAGTAACCTTTGTAGCCACATTGGCATTTTACTCTGTTCTTTGTTAGTTTGTCAGATGTATTTTCTTCCATGGCTGTGTCTCAGCAAGCAGTAAAGTCTCTGGGCTCCCAGTGTAGGCTAGTGGTGTTCTAGTTCAGAGTCAAAGCATTAAGCAACATGCCTTTTGAAACTCTTTTGAAACCCTGCATTAACACATGAGCAGCCCGCTAGATGTGAAAGACACACTACTTCCATCTCCCCAGCTCATAGCCAGCCGACCCTAAGAAGGGCAAAGCTACCCAGCTGACTGGTGCTAGCCAGTACCCAGAGTGAGACCACCTGGGGCCAGAAGAACATCCCAGATGAACCCTGCCCAGCTTACTCGCTTACACACTGTAAATTAAATAAATGGTTGTTACTTTTACACCACTAACCTTTAAAGTGTTTTTGGTTTTTTTTTCCCCACAAAGTGAAATCTACCCAATAGCCATCCCAGGGGTATTTGCTAGCGCTCACCCGTGCCCTGATGTTTGCATGCCTGACCTGACTGCTCTATCCTTCGTGTCTTCTCAAACACACCTGATCCATCCAGTCTTCTCTGAGCAAGCAGCATAACACCAACAACTTAGGGGTGCCATCGACTCTCACTTTATCTTCTGTCTAGCATTATCAATATCTGATGTGTCCCCGTGTGTTCCTTTGTTTCTGGTAGCCTCACCCTGTTAGAATATGAATTCTGTGAGACCAGGGAGCACGCATGCTCCAGCCAGTCACTGCATTTGTGCCTGACAGTCACCAAGTAGCTGTTTAACAATCAAATGAAGAATCGTCTAGCAGGGAGGCGGAGAGATGGCTCAGCGGTTAAGAGCACTGACTGCTCTTCTAGAGATCCTGAGTTCAAATCCCAGCAACCACATGGTGGTTCACAACCATCTGTAATGATATCTGACGTCCTCTTCTGGTGTGTCTGAAGACAGCGACAGTGTACTCATAAATAAAATAAATAAGTCTTTAAAAAAGAATCCCCTAGCAGGGGCCTTCGAAATACTGCCAAGCCTGACAATCTGAGTTTGATTCCCAGGCCCTTGTGATAGAAGGAGGGAACCGACTCCCAAAAGTTGTCCTCTGGCAAGAGCTGTGGCTCATAATAAATAAATAAATGTTTGGTTTGGTTTTTGGTTTTTGAGACACAAATTTTCTGCATAGCCTTGGTTGTCCTGTAGCTTGATCTGTAGACCAGGTTGGCCTCCAACTCATAGAGATCCACCTGCCTCTGCCTCCTGAGGGAGGCCACACCCTGGCTCCCTGCTTTGTTTTTAAACATGAACACAAGAATCAGAGCCAGCTAACGTTGACTGTGGTCACCTCCTTCTATAGCACAGACAGACTGGCCACAGTGCCTGAGGCAGAAGTAGCTGGTCTCTCAGTGGCCAGCCCTTGGGGGAGGGGTCCACAGGGCTTTGGCAGCAGTGGCTGGGCCTGCAGGCTCCCATGTTGTTTCTTCCCAACTCCCCAGAAGGAGCAAGAAATTCACCAAATTCCCATTTATACTCACAGCCCTTCCCCCCACTCCAGGTTAATAAATGCTGTGACTAACTTACTTCTAATTCTTCCTTTGAAGGGACATTATGGTTCCTTGAAGTCTGTGGCAAGTAAGATCACACAAATTATTCAGTTTCAACATTGAAACTGTAATAAATGGGTATGTTTGTTTGTTGGCACTATTTTCTGTTTAGAATAATAGAGATTAACTTCAACTAGAAAGAGTGAATGGTAGTTTCCTGGGAAAACAGCCTAACAAATACATGCATTTTCTCAAAATGCTACATATGTAGCAAGATAGAAGCTGAGCATGGTGGACAGGCCTCAGTTCCAGCGCTTCGGAGAGAAAGGCCTACATCTCTGTGAGCCTGGTCACCCTAGTGAGTTCCAGGCTACCCAGGGCTCTGTGTGTGTGTGTGTGTGTGATTGAGAAAGAGAGAGATAGAGATAGAGGTAGAGAGAGAGAGAGAGAGAGAGAGAGAGAGAGAGAGAGAGAGAGAGAGAGAGAGAGAGAGAGAGAGAGGAAATCCTCACAATGTGAACAGATTCTGGTGCTTGCTTTTCACCAAATTCCAAACAGGCAGTGTTGTCTCTTTGCCCGGGAGGATGGGGTGGGGGTGGGGGACCTGTTCCAGAGTGACAGCTTGATTTGTCACCACAGACTCCATTCATGGGATGACTTTACCATCTTTAAATAGCTCAGAGCTGCTCCAACCCAGAATGAAGGGAAAGAGATTCCACCACCTCTTCACTGGGATCCCACCTATGTGTTCCAGTCTGCATGGAGCTAAAATAAGAAAGAAGCCACATCTTGCTACATGTGTTCAAACTTCTTGCAACAAGGACTTGGCACATGCATTTGTTACTCAAGTACTGCAACACAAGTAGGTGCATCTTCCACTTTATCTCTCACAGTCCCACCCCCTCCACTAGGCCCATGCTGCTCAAACACTATTATTATTTCTTATTTTGAGATGGGGCCTCAACACAGGATCTCTCTGAGTTGCCCAGTCAGGCCTTGAACTATCGATATTGTTTCAGCCTCCTGACTAGCTGAGATTCCAAACCTGAACCACCAAGGTTTATTTTTGAAGTATTTTCTAATCTACGATACACCATAGATCATGCTACAAACCCTGTTGACATCAACACTGAAACATTTATTGTCACCCTGGCATTCTTCATGAGGAGCTTCTCTGGTGACAACTATTTTGTGGCTTTCCTGGGAGTCAGGAGTAGCAGTGCCTCAGTACTTTCTGATTCAACTCTTTAGGCCTTTTGGGTAGGGAAGAGAAAGTGGGAGTTTATTCTTAAGAGAAAGCTCACGACATTTTACACACACACACACTCTCTCTCTCTCTCTCTCTCTCTCTCTCTCTCTCTCTCTCTCTCTCATATGACTTAGAAATGTAGAAGAGTAAAATTAAATTATTTTTATTTTATTTTTAAGACATGTCTTTCTGTGTGGCCCTGGTTGGCCTGGAACTCACAGAGATCTGCCTGCCTCTGCCTCTGCCTTTCCAATACTTGGGCTAAAGACTTACGCCATTATTCCCAGCTTACAAAGAACATTTTAATTCATCCCTAAACTAGTATTAAATTTTTTATTTCATATTTTGGAGAGTTTTTAAAAACTTATTGAACCAGTGAATAAAATTATCTTAATGTATACACATTTTTGTATCTTCAAAGAAATGAACTTTTATTTGTTTTCTCCTTTTTGGGGGGTAGTTGGGATCAATCCAGGACCTGGCACATATTAGGCAAGTATTTTATCACAAAGTTACAGCCCTGGCCCAATTTTATTATATATGTTGTATTTTGACATTTTTACTTAACCACAGAGTGAGCATTTTGATATATCTTTAACACATTTTATTCAATGAGATTTTTCTTGTAGGTGTAGGCTGTTATTTATTTAAAGTATAAGAAGGTTATACTGTGTACAAGTGTGGACAGTTGTGGACAATGTTCATCTAAGCATTCCTCCAGCAAAATCTTTGTTGTTGTTTTTTTTTTCTTTCTTTTTTTGAGACAGAATCTATGTAACCCCAGCTGTTCTGGAACTCACTATGCAGACCAGCCTGGCCTCGAACTCACAGTCTTGTTGAGGTTTTGGTTTGTTTGTTTGATTTTTGTTTTTTGTTTTTATCTTATAGTCACGCAGACGAACTTTCTAGTCCCAAGAGAGCAAGCACCTCATGCTGTGGTCAAATTTTTCTGAATGAAGTAGTTACATCTCCTTCGGAAGTAGGTGAAGACAACCGCAGCTCACACTCACACCTCTGTCTGTGCTCTGTGGAGTTTCTAGATCAGGGAAAAGTGGGCTTTCTAGGACAGGTGGGGGCCGGGGCACGTAGGCAGGAAATGGTGGTCCTGGGTTAGGGAAGTCCTTAAGGTCCCATAGTGGGTGTATTGGTTTGGACCTTTGGGCTGGGGTTTCCCTAATAGAAATGGGGTCCTTCGGTAATGAAATTGCAGGGACGCAGCGGTTCAGGTGCAAAGAACTGCATAGAACCCAGCAGCTGCAGGTTATAGGCTGAGCCAAGATACTGCAATTCTCGCCAGCAGGGGGTGCTGCGAGCACACCGCCGGAGCCGTCGCAGACCTTAACACACACACACACACACACACACACACACACACACACACACACACACCACAGCACACCACCCCACACCACCACATACATTAACGGCCTTGGGTTCTTTGGCCAGATGTTGCTGCTCAGCTCTTGCGGGTCAAACCTCAGTGCCAAAGGGCAGCGATCCTGAAGTCCTACCGGACCCCCCCAGCTCTTTATTTCTAGCCACACCTAAGGGTCCCTCACAACTGCGTATAAATGAAGGGGTCACTTCTATCTCAGCCAGCACATGGGAGGGCCAGTGTGGTAGGTGGAGTGTAACATTTAAAGCAAGCCATCCTCTAGTGACCCCTTCCTCCAGCTTGTCTGCAGAACCTCCCAAATGTTCACCACCAGCGGGGACCAAGCATTCAACACAGGAGCCTCTGCCCCCCACATCTTATATGTATGGTCACACCAAAACACAAACATCTGTGGAAGACATTATATATTCAAACCAAAACATACAACATGATGTTCTCAATTTGCTTAGAATTCTATTGACGCTTCTAATTATATGGTATTATCAACAAATGCTACAATAAACTTTAAAAATTTTTTTATAAGAATAAAAATTTTAGGGGCTGGAGAGATGGCTCAGTGGTTAAGAGCACTGACTACCCTTCCAAAGGTCCTGAGTTCAAATCCCAGCAACCACATGGTGGCTCACAACCATCTGCAATGGGATCCGATGCCCTCTTCTGGTGTGTCTGAAGACAGCTACAGTGTACTCACATACATAAAGTAAATAAATAAATAAAAGTTTTTAAAAAAAAGAATAAAAATTTTAATTTATTTTTATTTACTTGTGTGTTGGTGTGTGTGTGTGTGTGTGTGTGTGTGTGTGTGTACCTACTTGTCTTTTTGTATATCACATATGTGCATGTGCTCAAGGTTGTCACAAGAGGATAACACATGCCCTAGAGCTGGAGTTACAGGCAAGGATGTTATATCACAAGGATGTTGGGAACTGAACCTGGGTCCTCGGCAAAGCAGCCAGTGCTCCTAACTGCTGAGTCACCTCTCTAGCTCCAAACTTCCTTAGTTAAAACCAAAAACAAAGAAAAAAAAAAACAAACAAAAAACCCAAACAAACCCAAAACACCAATTGCTTTAGATTTTGTTTATTTTCTTACATATGTATATGTATGTGAGCCTGCATGAGTTATATGTACTGTATGCATGCAGAAAATCATAGACGCCTAAGAGGGTGTTAGAGCCACTAGAACTGCAGTTATAGGCAGTGTGAGCTGCTATGTGGGTGCTGGGCACTTAACCAGAGTCATCTGGAAGAGCAGTAAGTATTCATAACCGCCTATCCATCTCTCTAGTTCCTAATTTTTTAAAATTTTGAGACAAGGTCTCAAGTAGTCCAGGCTGACCTTGAACCCTCTAAATAGTAGAAGATGACCTTGAACTTATGATCCTCTGCCTTTATCTCTGGAGTGCTGGGGTTACAAACACGTACAACCATACCTGGTTTGTTGTGGTGCTAGGCATGGAACGCAGGGGCTTCCTGTATGCTAGGCAATCACGTGACCAGCTGAGCTATAGGGTTTCCCTATTGCAAATTATCAGCCTGCCTTATCTCCTGGGTGCTGGGGCTTCAGATGCATATCACTATGCCTAGCTTAATCAGAGTGTGTGTGTGTGTGTGTGTGTGTGTGTGTGTGTGTGTGTACTATTTTAGCAGTGGAGTTCCTGGGCTTAAGGGCAGCTCCAAGTAACACTTTGACATATACTGCTGAGCTACCTTTCCCAGAAGTTGGAATACTTTACATTATTTTCTGACAAATGTCCTCTTTTACATTCCTCCTGCTTTGGGTCATATCAAACCATCGACAAGAGTCTTGGTTTTATTTTTTATTTTGTCAGGGTAGGTGGCCTTGTGTTTGGTTTGTTCAAGGCAGGGTCTCCCTCTATAGTCCTGATGGCCTTAAACTCCCCAGCAGTCTTGCCTCCTCCTCCTCCTCAGATTATAGGTGTTCCTCAGACAGAAAAGGCAGTTAGAAAGGTGACCAAGGCCATGCTTGTTCTTGTGGTGTGAGACCATGTTGCAACTGCTCTGTCTGATTTGTGACCTCTCGGGCTTGCTGTCCTGGGTCAGGGTAACCTTTTGTAAGGGTAAGCATTTGTACCCTTACTTGCAGTGACAGTCCTTTTCTGTAGCTCAGGATTTAGAATAGGGGATCCCTATGCTGGAAAAAACATACATGGGGCTGGAGAGATGGCTCAGCGGTTAAGAGCACCAACTGCTCTTCTAGAGGTCCTGAGTTCAATTCCCAGCAACCACATGGTGGCTCACAACCATCCTTAATGGGATCTGATGCCCTCTTCTGCTGTCTCTGAAGACAGCGACAGTGTACTTATATATAATAAATAAATTAAAATGAAAACAAAAACAAAAGCCTTGCTGATCTGATAGAAACGGTACCTTGTCATTTCAGCACACTCTTCGACAGTTATCTCTAGCAGCTGAAACACTCTTTGGTGAGAGCTCTCTGCAGAAGAGCTCTCGAGTACGGTTGGAGAACCCTGGGCTGCCACAGGTGCTCTGGGTCCCCGATCCGATCGCGGGAGGCAGGCTCATTTGGCCTATGCATTTCCTCTGCTTTTCATTACGGCGGGGCCTCGTGCTGTCCCCGCTTGTCTGTGTCTTTGGGCTGGAGTGTTCATGTCTCTCTACTGTAAGAAACAGACCCACTCACGAGAACATAGAACGTGCAGGGATCTCTCCCCATCGGAAGAAGGCCAGGACCTGGACTTCCTGTAATCGGGAGTACGGCTTAGGTGTGGCTGGAGCACGGAGTCCGGCTTGCTCTTCATGCTCACTCTTGGCTCTGCACCTCCCACGAGTCGATTTGTTCCTGGACCCAAGCAGCCACCCTGGCTGTTCAAATGGTCATTGCTGCCTAGAAGTGTTGCCTAAATCCCCAAGAAATCAACCACGCTGTATGGCTGGGGCAGGAGAAACAGGCATCAGAGTGCCCGTCGTGAAGGGTTGGTGTAGTGATCGCAAACCTCTGCTCCATCTCACATGCCATTCTTGGTAAAGTGTCTGGTTGGATGTTTGAATCATTGCCCATGGACAGTATATATGGAGAAAGAGCAGGGACTTGAAGGGAGACAGATCTGGGTTTTAGTTTCAGTTGGACCACTGGTTGGCTGTGTGTATTAGGGCCTTGATTTCTCCTGGTCTTATGATTTCAGCTGTAGGTGAACAGTATCCGCCTCATGGACCATTCTGAGGGTCGAATGACATCGTATGTGATGGACTTTCATAAGTGAGTACTCAGCCGACATAGATGTTCTCTCTCTTACAAGTGACATTTTGATGGTGACAACTTCTCAAAGTCACAATTTCATAGAGCATGGAGGAGCATTACACAGCAGAAGCAGAGGGAATCCATTCCTTAGCTGTGCCCTTTCAATGGCAGCCTCAGGCCTGGGCAGGACTGTGGGAATGGCAAAGTTTGTCCTGACACTAGATTGCCATACGCTGGTAACTCTCAGCCACACCTATGTGAGTGGCTTCATCTAACAAGCTGGCTCGGGCCTCAGACCTTTGCTTTGTCATAGATTGTCCTCTGTCCAAGTGTTCTCACCGAAAACGCATCCTTAGGGGTGCTGTGGAGACTCAGTCCAGTCAAGTACCTTCCATGCCAATATGGGGACCCGAGTTCAGAATCCTAGCACCCACACAAAAAGTCAGGTGTGTGCCTGTGATCCTAGCAATGAAGCGCAGAGGCAGGGGGATGCCTAGCAAAATCTGTGAGCCTCAGGCTCAGCAAGAGACTCAGGCATGATGGTGAATTAAAACATCTAGAAGGAAGCAAGCGCTGAGGATGTTTAGATAAAGTTCAAATGTGAGCTGTGGTATGCACCTAGGATGTAGGCTCACTGGAGTGGGAAGCGCTTGAGGGGACAGCAGTGCTGGGTGTGAGATTCTCCTCCCTCCTTTCAGACGTTACTCTTAGTAATTTAATATATGAATACAACGTATTTAGATCATATCCACCCCAGGTTCCCCAACTCCAAATCCTCTCAGACCTGCCTCCCACATGCCCTTCCCTACTTCATGTCTCCTCCTCCTCCTCCCCCTCCTTTCTCTTCTTCATTCCAGTTGATTACAATTAGTGCTATCCATACGAGTGAGTGTAGGGTGTGCTCCTCCACGGGAGCACGGCCACACAAACGGAGCCGCTGCCTGCTCCACCTATTGTCGAAAGCTCTTCAGCTAGGGGTGGAGCTTCGGAAGCCCCTTTCTCTGCATGCTGGAGTGTGGGCTGAGTTTATCTTGTGCATCAACAGTCATAGATCCTGTGAATCCACAAATACAATGGCTGTCAGTTCCAGAAGACACTATTTCCCAGTAATCATCCCTGACCTCTGACTCTTTCTCCTTTCTTTCAACAATCTTTCCTCCTCTTCTCCCTCGATTGTCCCTGAGCCTTGGAGGAAAGGGATATGAGAGTCGGATTCTTTCAAATGTGCCTACCTCATAAGAACTCACCTATCTGCAGTCTTTATATCTCATGTGTATGGCTCAATAACATTTTGGCGATACAAACTGGACTTCATATAATCTCTTTGTATGTATCTGTATATAATAGTCATGTTAGTGTGAGCTGGTATGCATGGTGTGTGTATTTGTGTGTGGGGGGCACTAGAGGTCAATGATGGTTATCTTTCTCAGTTGCTCTCTATTTTTTTTAAAGATTTATTTATTTTATATAAATACTCTGTAGCTGTCGTCAGACACATTAGAAGAGGGCATCAGATCCCATTACACATGGTTGTGAGCCACCATGTAGTTGCTGGGAATTGAACTCAGGACCTCTGGATGAGCAGTCAGTGCTCTTAACCAATGAGCCATCTCTCCAGCCCTGCTCTCTATTTTCTTGTGACTGAACATAGAGCTCATCATTTTAGCCAGGTTGGCAGACCAATGATGATCTCCAGGTATCTGTCCAACTCCGCTGGGATTACAGACTGTTGCTACCACACTCAGTTTTTATTGCCTGGTGCTGCTCAGCACACTTTTTCCTGGCTGAGCCATCTCTGCAGCCCCATGGACTTCATATAATTTACAGCATAGAAGACTTTCTCAAACCAAGTTTGGAAACCTAGATCTAAAAGATAGATATTTTTGCCTTTCAGTATGAATTTTTAATACATCTTGTAGCAAGATGTTGTAAGCAAAGTCAAAAGACAAACAGATTTAGAAAATATATTTGCAATGCAGACGATAAAGGTTAATCACTACAATATGCAAAGAGCTCTTATAAATTGATAAAAAAAAAGATAAAAATCCAAAGTTGAGAACAGGCAATGAATAGGTTGTTCAGAAGGGGAAAAATAAAACTGTATGGGAAGATGCGCACATTCATTAGAATGCAGGGAATGCAAATTAAAGTAATAAAAGATACTCATTTGCACCCTTCTGGCTGACAACATTAAAAAGAGCTTCTACTTCTGTAGCGATTGAATGTCGGAGGGAACACCCCCCCTCCTCAATCTTTGCCCGTGGAGATGTAAATTATTACAGCATTTTTGGAAATCAATTCGTAAAAATCCATCAGAATTAAAAATACATATGCCCTTTGACCCAGCAATTCCACTCCTGGGAACCTAGGCCTGGAAAATGAAGGCAGCTAAGGGCCCATGGGTGGGGGTGTCGATCCCAACACTGTTGATGTGTCTGTGGTGTGCGCCTGTGCCCCTGAATATGCACACACCATGGTAACAAAGCAAATGCCAGGAGCAGAGAAGCCGTAAGAACAGCTGCCTCCTTTAGAGCTCAAAGCAAGAGGCCGAGGGTTCTTCCATCTTAGTGCACAGAAGTCCTTCCCCTGTGGCAGGAGTGGACAGTGGGTAGCAACCTGCCCTCCTTGATTTAGGTGAGACATTGACAACAGGGTAGGCATGGAGGGGAGGTTTTCTAGTGTGGAAACCTCTCAACAACACTCAGCTTCTGCCACTCCAAGGTCAAAGAACAACAGAAGAAGGTTACAGAGGTGGCTCTTGGGGACATCTATTGTCCCACCTAGACTGGTTTTCCCAGATCAAGCTAGGCAAGCCACTCCATGATGAGACAGAATCAACAGCAAAGAATGATTTCTAAAACCTTCACCTCCCTTCTGCTAGGAAGGTAGCCCCAACACGACTCTTACGTAAATGCCAACATAGCATGTGTGGAAATGTTTGGAATTATAACCAAGCCACTACATTAAAATGTTCTATTCTTCTACACTGAAAAATACATGTTCGCAAGATAAAAAGTACATCTTGTTGAGGTTCAGTCTGTTACTATGCATTGCAATGCTAAATTCTACACCTAAAGGTCAAGGCCCAGGAGTTACAAGCTTTTGTTGTGCAGACCTTGTTTCTTGATGTAATACTATTGGTTAAATAACATTGACTACAGCCAATTAGTGGAGAGATTAGAGGTAGGTGGGTTTGGGGTGACCTGGTTGGAGGAGAGAGGCAAGGGAGAAGAAGGAAGGAGGGGAGAGAGGGGAAGCTGCCGTGGTGGAGGAGATGGATGGTGAGAAACAACAAGTATCTGGGGTACACCACTGGGGAGGTGGCCTGGCCAGCAGCTAGGAGAGTAGATTAGGGGTTACCCACCCCCGGTGACTGTCAAAGCCAAATGAAATATAGTCAGAGTCTCATTTATTTGTAAGCTAGTCAGGGATAAGCTTACATCGGTTGTACCACAAGATCTTTTCTCTCTTTTTTTATTTCTCTGGTTCGAGGGATTGAGTCTGCTAAGCACACACTCTTCCACTGAGTTTACTGTCCCAAGTAACCCAAGGCTGAGGATGGCATTGGCTTGTAATCTACTTGCCTCAGCCTCCTAAGTGCTAGGATTACAGGCACATGCCACCATGGGGTAGGGTAGTTATGGTTGGGATATAGCTCACTGATGGAGTGCTTGCCCAGAATGCCCTCGGCTCAGTTAACAATAACAAGAACATCATGTGCACCACCCACACCGGCACATTTTTATAACATATCTTTTAATTTTATTTAACTTTCTTGCTTTCCTTATTGCCAAATTACTAATTATGTTGTTACAATCAAGATTTTCACGCAATTTATATTCTCCTGGCAGTGAGATGAAATTTGTCTATCCTTTTTGAGTCACTGTAATGCTAAGATAACTTTAAAAGTTATTTTTGATCTAGAGAATGCTTTAGTAATACGAGGAATTGCCATCAAAATTTGTAAAGACAGCCTTTAAATTTGAAAACTGAATTGTAAATCTTAACTTCATCGAGTATTTTAGTGACGGTGCTGAGAGAATGTAGTCATGGAGGGCTGGGAAGATGGCTCAGGAGCTAGGACTGCTCCTTGCCCAGCCAGAGGACCCAAGCTCAGTTTCCAACACTCACAACTGCTTGTAACTCTAGCCCCAGGGGATCTGATGTCCTCTTTTGGCCTCCATAGCACATGCATACACACGGCGCATGCGTGTATGTGTGCATATGCACACACACACACACACACACACATGCACAAAGTCTTTAAAGAAATCATCACTACTACAGAAAACACTACACATAATTTTAATTTCATTGTAGAAATGTCTACCTTTTAAATGACAATTACATATCGGATAGTATGAGGAGTTCTGTAGTAACATGGAGAGCTGGCCTCCTCATATGAAACGAATCCAAAGATAAATAGATGTAGGGGGTAGTTCTGTTGTTTTGATTGGGAATCTGCATGTGAAAGCTGAAGGTCCTGTTCCTCAATTGGTTCTTGATTGATGAATAAAGATGTTAGTGGCCAACGGCTGTGTGAAAGAGGCGGGACTTCTAGATTCCTGCGGGAAGGCTAAGAGAAGCAGAAAGAAGAAAAAGGATTTCCCATGCTTCAGAGGGAGAGAGAGCCACTGGCCATGTAAGATTTCGGGTTGAGTGGCCACTGGCCACTTCCCCTACTGGGCCTGGGATAACAGGTGGGAGATGAGAAATACAGCTAAGCCAAAGGCAGATTTAAGTGTCGAACTAGGACTAAAGGTAACTAAGCAACTAAGCTGAGGGCAGATGTAGAGGTATTGAGCTAAGAGTGAAGGTTAGGGTACGTTAGCCACAGGAGGCTTTGAATTGTCCGGCCATTGAGCTAAAAAAAAATAAAATTAAAAATAAGGTGTGTGTGTGTGTGTATGTGTGTGTGTGTGTGTTTCATCCACAGATCCAAGGGAACCAGGGCGGTGGCTGGTAGTGTGGTCTGCCCGGAGCTTAAAGTGGAGTAGTAGCAATACCATGGCTGAAATAGCCCTTGTCCACCATGAGCAGCTGCTAATACCGCACTAATGTGTGGGCCCCTCCTGCAGCGGAGCAGAAAGACCAATATGAGGTGGACAGGAAGCCCTACAGGGAAATGGGGTTGCAGTACGTAAGAAACCACTGTAGTCTCACTCTCTGAGCAAGAGGATTTGACAAGTTAATTAATTTGTCTTTTTCTTACCTAAGTGCCCCTGCCACTCAAACCCTTCCTGAAATCTAAAGTGGTTTCTGACTCTGGTGTTAGCAAAGATACAACTCAGGAACCTCTGTGACATCCAGTCACAGCTGTCTTCTGCATCAGGGGACACAGGGCCAAAGGTTGGGGAGCTGTGTTCTCCTGGGGCCTGAACAATGTTGTCACAGGGATTGATGTTCTGGCTGTTGTCTGTTGAGATGCTGGTGCTGAGGGCAGAGTCCTTGTGTTTGTGAGATTTCAAGAGTGAGGCTTCTTGAACTTAACGTTCTGCAAGATCTGATTTTAATTTCCCACTCTAATAGAGCCATTCTTCGGTAAAAGTTAAAAAATAAATCCCTAGAAAAGCAAAAAAAAAAAAAAAAAAAAAAAAAAAGTTTTAAATCTATACAAGCGACAGTATTTTTTTTTATTTCTCTCTCAAATTTCCTCCCTACCTGATTGAATAGTCATGTAACAAGAACTTAGAGGCTGCCTTTGCTTTAAAAAAGAACAAAGGGGCTGGAGAGATGGCTCAGTGGTTAAGAGCACTGACTACTCTTCCTGAGGCCCTGAGTTCAAATCCCAGCAACCACATGGTGGCTCACAACCATCTGTAATGAGATCTGATGTCCTCTTCTGGTGTCTCTGAAGACAGCTACAGTGAATTTATATATAAAATAAATAAATAAATCTTAAAAAAAAAAGAACAAAAGAAAGGAGGAAAGAAAGAAAGAAAAAAAAAACCAAGGGGCTGGACAGATGTCTCAGTGGTTAAGAGTGCTGTGCTGGCTACTCTTCTAGGGGACCCAGGTTCAATTCCCAGCACCCACATAGCAGCTTTTGTCTGTAACCCCAGTTTTAGGGGGCCCAACAGATATACATACATGTAAAATACCAATGAACATAAAATAAAAATAAACTATACAGTTAAATCCCAGATGGTGGCAGCACATACTTTTAATCTTAGCACTTGGGAGGCAGAGGCAGGCAGATCTCTGAGTTCAAGGCCAGACTGGTCTACACAGTGAGTTCCAGGACAGCAAGGGATTCACAGAGAAACCTTGTCCTGGAGGCAGAGGAAACCAACAAATTAAAACAAAACTAGAGATGGCTCAGTGGTTAAGAGCTAGTACTGCTCTTGCAGGGACTCCAGTCTGGTTTTCAGAGCCCGTGTTGGGTGGCTTATAGCTGCCTGTAACTGCAGTTCCAGATCAGATGCTCCTTTCTAGCCTCTATAAGCATCTGCGCTCACATGCACCTTCCCACGTGCATAATTCAAAGTAAGTTTTTTTCATAAAATAATTTCCATGTAAAGCTAGTAATCCTTGCTTTTCATGGCTGAAGGCAACAAGATTTCAGGAACAGGGATCTGCAGGCAGATCACCCCATGACGGGGCTGTGCCTAAGCAGGGGTACTGGATTACCCTTCAAGCTGTAAAACATCTTGGGCTGGGGTGATAGCTCAGTCAGTGAAGTGCTTGCAAGCATGGATCTGCGTCTGATCCAGTTTGTAATCCCAGAGCTGAGAATGAGAGGCAGACTTCTCAGTGGGCTTCCCTGGGCTTCCCCGGGCTTCCCTGGGCTTCCCTGGGCTTCCCCGGGCTTCCCTGGCCAGTCAGCTCAGCTGTTACTGAGTTTCAGGTAATGAGAAACTGTCTCAAAAATCAAGGTCCACAGAGACTGAGGAATGACAGCTAAGGTTTTCTTCTTGCCTCCAAAGGTACAATCCCCACACATACTTGAACACACATACACACACACACACATAGCACACAGCACATGCCACACACAGCATACAGAACACATACCACACACAAATAGCACACAGACAGCACATACCACACATACACACACACATGCACACCACACACATACACCACATAACACACAACACACATAAATACACTACACAAAGTACACAGCACACTGCACACACATACACACACATCTGTAAGCATCTTTCCCAGAGCTCACAGGGACTCAGAGACTCACTCTGACCTGAAATAATGGTAGAGCACACCTCGGTCCGACTGGCATCTCCTGACCTTGCACACACCCACTTGTTCCTCGATCCAGTTCATTCCCTATACACTTCCAGGGATCAAAGACAGGCCTGAGGACATTTAGTTTCCCTTGCTTCCCAGCATGGTTCTACTGAATAAATTCCTTTGCTGTCTCACTATTATCTTCCCATTTGATTTCTGGGGAATATGGCTGGACATGGTTTTGGAGAACTCTAAAGTCAGACCTAAGAACTCCAGTGACAGTCACAGGACTGGGTGTTGCAGCTTTAAGTTCTGGACACAAGTGTAATTCCCAAGGAGGGTTCTGAGAGGTGGGCTGCTCTGCTCCTCCGTCTGGCAAACTTGAGGTTAAGGAACTTAGGCGAAGCTGCTCCACCGCTCTGGAGTGAAACTAGGCCACCTGTGCTGCGCCTGTGTTACCTCACCCTATCCAAACGGGAGTGGAGCAAGGAGAGGCTCTGTGTGCTGCTGCCAAGCCTTCTCTCCAGGCTAGACTGAGGTGGACCTCAGATCTTCCACAGACTGCTGCTCAGAAGAAATCAGGCCACACCCTCTGCAGTCTCTTTACCTCACACCTGCTGGGAGGAGGGCAACTGCTGCGACCTGCCCTTTAGGCTACTTATTAACCATTCTTGCTGCTCACTGGTGTGGGATCTTCCCCCTCCCTCAGGAACCAAAATAGACAAACACGTAGTCTGGTAGAACTGAAGGTACTCTCTTACACATATTCTCTGCCTGTCTGTCTGTCTTCTTTATCTCCCTGTCTTCTTTGTCTCTCTGTCTCTGTCTGTCTGTCTGTCTGTCTGTCTGTCTCTCTCTCTCTCTCTGTGTGTGTGTGTGTGTGTGTGTGTGTGTGTGTGTTTCTCCCTGCCATGTTGCTTGCAATGTTAATAACCTTAACAAGTCTCATACCCTCGAGGACAGTTCAACTCTCAAATCAAACCATCTCTCATTTCTTTTTTCTCTAAACCTAACTCGGAGTTGACTCCCAAGGGTACAACTAAAGAGAAAGACGCAACCATAGCTCAGTATAAAGGAGTAAATAAGTGGGGGACGAATTGAAATTCAATACCACCTTAATCTAAGAAGAGGCCCAAAGCCAGCAAGGACACTGTGGTTTAGTTCAGTTCTGCCAGGTGTGAAAGGGGGAAGCTATGTGTCTGCGGCAACTGCTCCTGTCTTTGGAAGCTGACTAGATCAAATAGAAGACTATAACCCTGAGTGGCCTTACCTGGGAGACATATTCCCAGGACTAGTCAATACTGGACAGGATTCTAGCCATGTTCTTGTATCTTTTGGATCATACAGCCTTCTGATGTAAAGGATTTCTGAAATACTGTGAAATATTTATTAAGTTTTGTGGGTATTCTGGCAAAAGACTCCTAAAATCCTCAGATTCTCTTTACTGATAGGTTTTTTGTTTGTTTTTGGTTTTGTTTTTGTCTTTTGAATGCTAATGTGTCTCGGCTTGGGGGTGGGGTCTGGTCACTGGAAACACTGAGTAGATTAGAGGGATGGTTTCTTGGGCTGAGGAGAGGGGCTGGAGGCTGCTGGTTGGTTCTCAGAGGCCAGTGACTCGAGTCTGTGCGAACCTCCATTAAAACACCAAGGAAGCTTGGGATCAGGTCAGTACCTGGAGGATGGTCCTCCCAGCCAGGGCTGCTCCTCCCACCACCTTGCTCTACGTGAGCTTTCATCTGTATCTGCTGTAATGTCCTTTACAATAACTGGTAAGCTTGAAACCATACCAAAGACAGCTCCTGATATAAGCGTGTAGGGAAGGAGGTGCACGTGCACATGTGTGCATTTTGCATGGGAAGGCAGAGGACACTGGGTGCCCTGACCTACCAGTGTCTACCTTAGCCCTTGGAGACAGGGTCGCTTACTGAAACTGGAACTAGACAACAAACCTCAGCCACCCTCCTGTCTCTGCCCCCTTGTAGCCACTGGGTTTTGTTTTGTTTTTTCGAGGGAACTTGAACTCATGTTTGTGCAGGTGGCCCACAGAGCCACCTCCCCAGCCCAAACCAAACCAAACTCCACTTAACAGGGAGGGAGGGAGGAGGTGAGGTAAACCGATTATCTCAGTTTCTGTGTGTACTCACTAAAGACTGCCAATGGAGCAGGTAGGGTGGCACACACCTGTAATTTCAGAACTCAGGAAGAAGGCAGGCAGGAGGATTTCCAGTTGGAGCAGCGCTGGGCTGTAGAACAAGTTCAGTGCCAACACAGCAAGACTCAGTCTCATCTCCATCCCCAGAGAACTAGGACCAGTGTGGAGACAGGCATAGACTATACACATGGGGACACTGTTCCCTGGATGGGGCTTCCCTTGCCTCTACCTAAGGGTGCATCAATAATTCTGGAGGCATGGTAGGCAGCTCAAGAGACTCCTTTGGGCCTGAAGCTGCTGGAACTCGCCATCTTCTGGTACAGCCACCAGCAGAGGGCAGATGCTTCCCTGAAGTTAAGGGTGCTGTAGACAGCCAACCCCAGTCTTCACGGCTGACACTGGGATCTGGAGCTGAGCTGTCCTGATTGCTGTCTGTGTAAGAGAACTGGGGAAAAGGTCCCGTGCCTTAGGGAGCAGCAAATGGTGGATACATTTAGCAGTGGGCATATGTGTGTGCTCATGCACACGCATGTGTCTTATGTATGTGTACATCCTGTGTCTTCCGCTGTGACTTTCCATCTTAGTCTCTTGAGAGTCTCCCAATGAACCTGGAACTTGAAGTCTTTCTGCCTAGGCTGGCCAGCATGCCCATGTGATCGTCCTGTCTCTGCTCCCAGCTTGCAGGTGTGCATGGCTTCAGGACCTTTTTAAAATTTACATTTCTTTATTTGTTAGATGTGTGTGCCCACCACAGCACATACATAGAGGTCAGAGGACAACTTGCAGGAACTGGTTCTCTTTCCACCATTTGGGTCTCTGGGGTTGAATTCGGGTCATCTGGCTTACCTGCAAGAATCACCCATTGAACATTGAATCACCTTAGCAAACCTGTGCCCACCCCCCCGAGTGTGTGTCTGAACTGAGATCTTCATGCTTGTCCCCTAAAATGTTCTTACCCAAAAGCCATCTCTCTGCCCTTAAGCGTCCACCTTAAACATCTACAAATCAGAAAGGAACACAGGGCTGTGCAATACGGAAGTTGGCTTTATCATCCCCATAGCTGGGACCTTACTCACTCCCAGGCGTCACAGGTTTTCACATCCAGTCACTGTGGTGCGATTTGACCAGTACTTGTCCCTGCGCGTATAAACACCTGTCTCTCTCGTCATCCGCCTGGGGGTGGCAGTGTCCTGAGCTGTCCCCGGGGGTAGCCAAATGGAGAGGAACTGACACCTCTGGCCAAGAGCTTTGAGTAGGTTTGAAGGCAGCTCCCACGGCTGCCCAGGCTTCCAGTAGGTGACATTCTCACTGCAGCCTCTGAGTCAGGACCAACCACCCTGAGGGATTCTTGTCACAATGTAATAAACAGCATAAACTTAAGCTGCCAAATTCAGGGGTTCTGCTCTATGTAAACAATACAATTTTCATTTCTCTTCGACTCTTCAATGCCTGATCATTCTGTTTTGTTTTGTTTTTTTAGCTCCTCTTTATAGCAAAGCTCCATGAGAGAGCTGCCTATTTTCATCTCTCCCCTTTCTACCACCCCGTCCCATCTACTCTAATCCATCCGTCAACCGTGGGAGAGCCTGTGCCGGCGACACTAAATTCCAACTAGTTGAACATTTCTTTTTGTCTCTCTTAGATGCATGCTGCATGTCCCAAAAGGAGGATTCTTGTGTAGGTATAAGAAAGTGTTCTCAAGAGACACAGGACAACTAGATCATCCAAGTAGTTTAGAGGGATTTCAGGTTGCATTTAGGATGATATCTAGTTCTCCAGAACCTGGCCTGCTTTGATTTAGAGTAGGGAAAATATTAGCACCCCCCTTCTCTCTCTCTCTCTCTCTCTCTCTCTCTCTCTCTCTCTCTCTCTTTCCCCCTCACTCTGTGTGAGTGTCTGTCTGTCTGTCTGTCTGTCTGTCTGTCTGTCTCTCTCTCTCTCTCTCTCTCTCTCTCTCTCTCTTTCCCCCTCACTCTCTCTGTGTGTGTGTGTGTCTGTCTGTGTGCCTGTGTGTGTTTGTGCATGTATAGCCTGACAAGGAACATGACTGGGAGTGTGGGTCCAGGATAGCTTGGTGGGCTAATGAGAGGCATTTCACAGAGAGCATTAACTTTTTACCTCTGAGCATCAGATAGCCATGGAAAGCATAGTCTCCAGAATCAAGGTCCCCAGTGCTAGAACATCAAGTGTGAGCAGTGCAGGGCCGGAAGCAGAAGGTGCCTGGGCAGTTAGAGGCCCTGTCTGGGACCAACAAGGTGACCCCTGCTGTGTTCCAGTGCTTGAGCCAACCAGACTGCTTGACTGTAGGGGAAAATAAACTCCCCCTTTCTGGGAGAGGGTTGCAAAGTCAAGCCACCAGAAAGTGTATGCAATTGGTTGATAATGCTGTGACTCTCTTGCAAAAGTACAGTCGGCCGTACTCCACATTGTGCGTTTTAAGCAAGTATGTGAGCGCTCAAGTGGGTGGATTCTGCTGGTAAATCCTTCCTATATAAATTCTTCCTGGCGCTGGACAGTCACCTACTTGAACGAAAGGAAGGTTTTCCTCCTCAGTTGTCCAGAGATAAGCAAGTGGCCCTGAAAGTCTTGGTTCTTGCTAATTGCTGACTTCTACTGGAAGAGCACAAACTCAGTTACCAGCGTCTGCCTGGACCCTTTCTTCCTTCTATCCAGCGCCATATGACTCTAGTCCTCTGAACCTATTCCTGACATGGTTTAAGGTGGGGAGAGGATTAACTGAACATTGGTAAGGGGGGTATTCTGGGGTGTAAGCCCTGGGTTAATTGGTTGGTTGATCAAAGGAGTGTTTGTTGGAGAGTCGCCCATAGGCTAGAACTTTGTGTCCCTTCTCCATCAGAGGCTCTCCCAATATAAGGTGCCTAAAAGCACCTTCGGAGTAACTCGAAACTTCTGTGTTCTGTGTGGCGCAGGCGTGGCTCATTATCTGTCCGAAGCATTGTAGCCCTTCTTCATTGTGTGATTCTTAGCAGCTCCCACGATCCTTGCCTGTTGGTGAGCTGAGCAGCACCTCACACTGTGCTTCAGAGATTATCAAGATACCGGGCGACTGTCAGATGCTAGGGGCGAGTTGTAGGGTACACTCATTCCAGTGGTTGATGAAATGGTGCTCAAGAAAATGGTGTTCGGTTGTGACAGGTAGTACTTTGGTCACCTCCCCTACCTCTCTGTATGTTCTGGCGAAGGTCCCCATGGATCTTTCTGGCAAAGACATTTCACACATTTTAACTGCTTGGCAAGTGGTTTGCAAATCCTCCTAAAAACAGCAGATTAGTTTGTGGAAATCCAAAATTTTAGAAAAAAAAATAATTGAAAGAGCTATTGAATCGAGGAGGGTTTGCTTGAGCAAATATTTTCTCTCTGGGATTCTGATCTATTCATTTAATAATCCTAATTATGGTTTTGTTAATTTGGGGGTTGTTGTAGAGAGAGTACCTTATTCCCTCAGGACCATCCCTGGGTTAAGAGGCTTTTGTTTTTCATCTGTGTTGTTCAAAGTTAACAAGAAAAATGTGCTGTCCCTGTCTCCACGCACCCCCCTCTCCCTACATGGCTGGTTCTTTGTGTAGATTCTGGGGATTCATAACAGATACACACAGGGATGAGGGGGTTCCCCCGCCTCTCGTTTCAAAATATTAGCCAGAATGTGAGAGCAAAAGCCAGGCTTTCCAGCCCTTTTTTGATGTCCTAATGTCTTCCGAAGTACTCCTTCTTTTATTGTTTTGGTAGCCCCCTCCCTTGCACCATTCTTTGGTCTTAGGTCAGATCTCACTTACCTTGGGCAGTCCTGTCCGATTCTGTGTCTACACCAATAGTCAGGTTCATCCTTGAAGCTTCAGGTAAGTCTGTTGGTGGTGAGTGCTTTTTCAGAGACCTTGTGGGCACCTCAAATTAGGCATGGTCCACATTGGATAGATCGTGGTCCTCTCCTTCCCACCTCCTTCTCTGCTCTAAGCCTGCTTGTTTCCCTACACTGTATGTCTCCAAGCAGGTAATTGTGGGTCACCAAGGAAATGTACTAGTTTGTGTAAGCAGATATTCAAGTCTGGTGTGGTTTCAAGAATGTCTGAATCCAAAGGCTTTAGAAGGCTGCCTCTCAGCTCTGCTTTTTTCTCTGTTGGTTCTCTTTGTGTAATGGTAAGAGAACAACTACCTATAGATCTAGAATGTTCCATTCTCACAGGATTAAATCCAGAATCATGTCTGACCTAGTTAGTTTTGTCAACTTGACATCATCTAGGGTCTTCTGAGAGGAAAAATTTTACTGATAAATTACCCAGGCCTTGTCCTGTGGGCATGTCTGTGAAAGATTGTTTCAATTGTTTTCTGACATGCCCACTGTGGGCAGCTCCATTCCCTGGGCAGGCCATTGTGGGCTGTTTAAGGAAGCTAGTTAAGCATGAGTCTATGAGTGAGTCAGCAGTTCATGTCCTTCCAGTTTTTTCTTCAGGTTTCTGCTCCAGTTCCTGCCCTGACTTCCCTGAGACCCTGGATGTCCTTCTCCTGGTGCCCTGTGGTTCCTTTGCTTTCTGCAACAGTGCAGCTGTAGCACACTCTTGGGTTGCTGCGGGTCTCTCTCTTTCAGACTGTGAACTTCTTGACAACAGGGGACCCCTTTGCACTTTTGTTTTCCCTGTACCTGGCACAGGTCTCGGCTTCAAGTGGGGACATACTCTTAGGATGACACAAATGGTTGGTTTGGGCATAGAATGAAAGTGGTAGGAATGTCTGGAACGGTGCCTGGTGGTCTTCACGGGCCTTCTTTAAAATGCTCACATGACTATGGGTCGCATTCATGATTACTGTGTTACTCAGCCACACACAGTGATGCAGAAGCCATGGGAGGCTTCATCACAAATAGTCCCTGCAAAAGGGGCCCTGTGCTTTTGACTGCCAGTGGCCTTCAGAAGTGTGGCTTTGCATCAGACTTTATATTTTCAAAGACCTGTAAAAAAGTTTCTAATGTAAAGAAAGGCAATTATAGATTGAGTTTTTTTTTTCTTTTTAAACCATTGTCAGTTAAGGATATAGGAAAAAACCCTGTCATAAAAGAAGGTCACAGGCTGGAGAGATGTCTCAGTGGTTAAGAACATGGCTATTTCTGCAGATGACCCCAGTCTGGTTCCAGAACCCACAGCAGGCGGCTCACAATCACCTCTAACTCCAGCTCTAGGGGAACTGAACCGTCTGGCTTCCAATAGCTGCACACGTATCCACCACCCCACCTCACCCCCAACACTAAAAATAAAACAGGGCTGAAGAGATGGCTCAGTGGTTAAGAGCACTGACTGCTCTTCCAGAGGTCCTGAGTTCAAACCCCAGCAACCACATGGTGGCTCACAACCATCTGTAATGAGATCTGATGCCCTCTTCTGGTGTGTCTGAAGACAGCTACAGTGTACTCATATATAATAAATAAATAAATCTTTAGAAAAATAAAACATCGTTTTAAAAAAGAGCATGATCTAAGTAAGATAAAGAACACAGTCTTAGGTGGAGCCCTGATCTGACTAAGTTTCTTATTTCTTGCATAAATACTGGAGCAGGTCTCAGCATTCCCCTACATAGCCAGGACCTCACCATTAACAGTGATGCAGTTTACTGATGATTTGATGACTGAGAGAGGAGGTAAGCTTGCAAACCAAGCTGAATGATCAGCTTGGTCCTGAACCTGCTCCCTGGCCAGCTGCCACACCCACATTTTATCCCCTGTGCTAGTTGATTGCATTATAATAAAAATTCATAGATGGAGGCAGTAAAACAGTTGGAAGCTGTAATACCTCAGCATCCTAGCCTCCTAGTGGGAACCCTGGGGAAAGTGACTCTGCTGTGTTGTGGGAAACCCCAAGTTGTCCCCCAACACAAGACACTGGGATTGGGGAGCAAGCCTGCTGTTCTCATTAGCAAGTGTTTTTCTTGGGTCCCTGGTTTTCTTTTTTTTCTTGGTAGAGCCCCCTTTCCAAGGTTACCACTTGGGATAACTCACAAAATTTCTGGAATGTATTAAGCAGTGCAGTTTAGCTTCCTGATTTCTCATTGTCTAGCCTGAAGCAGCCCTGGGGCTTTTCTTTGCATAATTAAAAGATCCATTAAGGTGTTTTCCCAAACAAAAGAGCAGTTTCTCTTCCTCTGAGGATTTGGTTATCCTCTCAGGACAACCATCTCAGCTGCAGTCAGATTTTAAAATAATATAGATACAAAATCACACACATACACACACACACACACACACACACACACACATATATGCATGTGCGCACTTATGCATGCACACATGAGCACAGGCACAATAAAGAGTCTCTATTCTCTTTAGTTATATTCAGAGAGGCGGCAGACATCTTTTTCTGTGTGCACGCATAGGGAAACGCGTTGTCAGCAGAACTGTTGGAGTGATTTGTCAGCATGCATGACTTCAGGGCCTTGGACAGACAGACACACCAAGAGGCACCTTCTTCATGTCTGCTGGCACAAAGGGAAGGTGGAGCTATGAGCAGAGGGCTGGGTACCTTCTCAACTGAGTAAGATGGCTGCCCTTCAGGTCCCAAGACATCCTGATCTGCTGCTACCAGATGGTGACGGTCTTCATACACAAGCATGCTCAAGCAGGATGACTTTCTAACTCTGCGTTTGTGTGTTCCTGACTCCACCTCTCTCCACCACCCTCCTCTTTCCTGGTTCTCCATTTTTGGACTTTCCCCTTTGGAACTGAACACCTGCAGTAGGTGCCACCATACCAGAATAACCTAAAATGGAGTCACTTATGTTAAACACCACAGAAGCAAACTGAATCATGAAGACATGCTTTGTAAAACTCGGTATGATGTGGCGGGAATGGGTGTCTCCACCAGCAGGCCCATACTGAAGCATCTGCTCCTCTTGCCCCCAGGTATCAGTCATAAGACTGGTCTAGTATAAATGACGTTTATTTGGGGCCATTGAAAGGGGGGTTGAGAAGAGAATAGAGGCAGAGAGAGAGAGAGAGAGAGAGAGAGAGAGAGAGAGAGAGAGAGAGAGAGAGAACAGAGAGAAGGACGGAGGGAGGGGAGGGGAGGCCGACCAGTAACACTTGGAAAGGTGGGGAGAGAAAGGAATGAGGGATGGATGGAGGGGGTAGGGAGGGGGAGAGAGAGAAGGAGAGAGAGAGAGAGAGAGGGAGAGAGAAAAAGAGAAAGTGAGAGAGAGAGGAAGAGAGGTCAGAGAGAACAGAGAGGCCAAAGAGTCTTTTTACAGCAAGCCAGGCTAATACCTGGCTGTTGCTAGGTAACTGGTGGGTGGAGCCTAAATGGATTGCTAGCATGCTAAAACTCCCAGAGGACTGACTTTTTTTTTAAAAACAAAACAAAACAAAACAAAACAAAAAAAAAAAAAACAAGGGAGTCCAGGTTACCAAACTCAGTGCCATAGAAAGTCCCCTCTGCTTTATGGTAGAGACAACTTAAGGCGATACCAGAACTCTGGCCGAATACACCTCTTTTCTTCATAAAGTACTCAGCCTTAGATATCTTGTTATTGTAACCATCAAAGAACTAACACAGATGGCCAGAGCTGCAAAAGTCATTTCCTTTGTGGGCAAGGGCTCCTAGAAAGAAGCTCCTTTTGCAGAGGCTGATTGATTGGAAGGTAGCTTTGTGAAGAATCTGGGATGTTGCTGGCCCAGAGGCCAATCACCTTATCTTGTACTAGTTCTAGCCCTCAGGAGCAGCCATTCCATGCCCACCTCTGGGTCAGAACTGAGTTCTCATGACTCATAGACAGGAAGCTTTTTAGAATCTATTAATTTAGCAGACCACTAGCTTCCACAAATCTAAAAGCTAAAAATGTCATCAGACAGCATCCCGAGGCTGTAGAAAAGCTTCTCCCTCCCCTGTGAGGGCCTCTCTGACGTACCCACAAATGCATTCTAAGCCTGCCTTGATTTGTGCCTTCCGACTTCACAAAACTCCTTCCATGTTGGAATGTGGAATTTGGGAAGACCTAAATTGGTGTTCCCAGACCACTGGTCACTCAGAATGGCTCCAGAGTAAACCATCTCTTATTTGTTTTAATATGAGAGCTGTGGCTTTTGAGTCACGAGTCAGGGCCCCAGGCAACCCTGCTCCAGATGCCTGCCTTGGGGGCAACGTGGGAGGGTGGCCTCCTTCATTTTGTACTTCTGTGGCAGAAGCTTGTATTTGCCCGGTGGGCGCCGTGGGCCGGTGGGTCCCCATAGTGTTTGTCACAAGTAGCAATGTCTGGTAAACACAGGCCCTAGCAGAAGGGAATCAGAGCTTAAGATGTCACACATAGGCATCCTTTCTCACCACAGGTGGGTTCCCTCCGGGGACTCTCAGAAACACAAACTGGTATGCAGACAATGGGCTCCTTCCCAAGCCAGAGAACCTGAGCCTACTGTGCCCTCCTTTAAAGCTTGCCTACAGGAGAGATGGCTCAGTGGTTAGAGCACTGACTGCTCTTCCAAAGGTCCTGAGCTCAATCCCCAGCAACCCAACCACATGGTGGCTCACAACCATCTGTAATAAGATCTGATGCCCTCTGCTGGTGTGTCTGAAGACAGCGACAGTGTACTCATATATAATAAATAAATACATCTTAAAAAAAAAAAAAGCTTGCCCGAAGTCTGGGGTTGAGGGGGCAAAAGCAACCAGATTTTCTGTAGAAGAAAATAAAATTTCACCTTTGCTTGTGTAGCTAGATGTATTCAAACAGCTGCCTCTTGGTAAGTGCTGGACTTCCAGGCCTCATTTGCCCTAGAGATGAGAGGTGGCCTGGCAGAGCTGCTGGTGGCTGTGGTTCAGGCTGTGGGGGCTTCAGGGTTGGGATATGACTCCAGACACCACAGTGTCTGCCGCCAGCACCTTCCTTCCATTCCTCAAGGTGAATGCTCCCTCCAGCGGGTCATTCTGGCTGCATCTGAGTGGTTTTCTGCAGTCAGAGTCATTTATTTCTGGTGTCAGGGAGGCCCAGACGGCTTTCCCCACTGGCTGCAAATGCTCTGAGCACCATCGATTCCTCCCATCCCTGGAAATCTGCTGGAGCAGCAAGTCTGGGATTCCTAGCCAGGGAGGGGAGGGCAAGGCCTAGTGGCTTTGTTTCCTCCTTCTCAGTGGGGGTGGGAAGATGTTAAGGCCTCCTTGGCTCCCCTGGGAGCTGCTCCACAGTTTATAGTTGTGTTGCAGTTTCCCCCAGCCTGCTGCAGGGAGAGCATCTCTGCCTGTCTGTCTGAACACCCGCAGGCTTACAATGCTATTGGACACTGGCCTAGGAATAGCCCTGTCACAGCCCAACAATGTGGCCAGTGCATTTTCCTCCCTTGCGAGAAATCTCAGAGCCTAGGAATCCTAGTCCTAACCCAGTCCATGGCCTACCAAACAATGAATCCTGCCTACCAGGTTATTACCAGGCTGTAGGGTTGGGTGCCCCCAGCTTCAGGGTGATCTGGTGTGACCCAGCATGATACAAGTGTCTCCCATGTAAACTTCATATAAATATGCCTGCAGGAGTACCTGTGTGGCAGCAGCATATATGTGCCCTACCCCATGTCTTCTTTGGATCTGTTCCTGTGTGATAGTGTGTATGCACGCTTATTTGGATATGATGCTGTGAGTGTTTGTCTGCACGTGGGCTACTAGTGTCTGTGGTGGTGTGTCTGTTGTGTGAATCTGTGTGTGTGTTCATTGTATGTTGTTGGCATGTGGGTATGGAGCATGAGCACACATGCTTGTGTGTGTTTCTGTGAACATGCTCATGGAGTATGTGTGTCTGCATGGGAATGTGGTGTATGGGCATACATGTTGTAGTTTGAATGAGAATGGCCCTCAAAGGCCCATGTATGTTTGAATGCTTGGTCCCTCCTAGAGCTGTTTAGAAGGATTAGGAGGTGGGGGCTTGCTGGAGAGGGTGTCATTGTGGGTAAATTTTGAGATTTCAAAAGATTCGGACCATTCCCGATGTGTTTCCTGCCTTCTTGTGGTTCATGATGTGCACTCTTAGCTGTTGCTTTGATGTGTATGCTCAGCTGTTGCTTCAGAGGCCTGATGCCTGCTACCTCCATTCTGCCATGGACTCTACCCCTCAGAAACTGTATGTCCCAAATAAATGCTTTCTTTTGTAAGTTCTCTTGGTCATGGTATCTTACAACAGCAACAGAAGAGTAACTAAAACCAATGTTGGTACCAGGAGTGGGATATTGGGACAGACCCGACAATGTGGGATTTTTTTTGGATAGATGTGGACAACTTTAAGAGTTTGGACTAGAAAAGCAGTAGGTTGAGAGACAGTAATACTGAGAGCTATGTAGATTGTGGAGGCCTAGAGGTTAGAAAGGCTTAAGAGGGAAGTGAAAACTTTAACAGCAACTGGGATAGGGGCCATGCTTGTAGTATTTTGGCAAAGAATCTGACTGCCTTTGCATTTGTCCTAAGAATTTGTCTGAGGCCAACCTGAGAAGTAATTTGTAATTTCTTTGGTGCAGAAGATGTCAAGACAGCCTAATATTGACTCTGTCACATGGTTATTAGTAATCACTCTTATGCAGGCCTACGATGAAGAACAAGTTAGGCAAAATGGATCACAAAATGCACAGCTTGAAGAGAAAAATAATACCAGGAAATTTAATACTGGAGCTGAGGTTTGTGCTGAAGGGGGAGGAGATCAAGGTGAGGCCTGAATAAAGGGAGAGGTTTCCTGAAGGTGAAACCTCACCAGCAAAGCTCCCAACTTGTGAAAGAAGAGGCCTGAGGAATTTTTGACTCCTACAAAGCAACAATAAAGGAAAGACACAGCGGATATGATTCAAAGGGTCCAGGCTCTATCCCAACCAGGCATTGTCCTCCACATCTGGCTGAAGACTCCAGAGGGACGTATAAGAGATTGGACTGTGGAATATTTCTCCTCGCTTAAGGAAAGCTGCTGAGACTGGGCACTGTGTGGCTGGGCAGTCTCTGAATGAAGGGCGTGAGGCCTTGGGAGCCATTGCATGAAGTTGTGAAAGTGAATCCTAGATTGTGTTGGAGACCCCAGAGCTGTGAGACATGAGCCAGGGAGACTTTCAGAGAGTGAGTGGAACCAGCCCAAGGGAGAGAAGAGTGTTGTAGTCGGCAAAGCCCTCTCACATCAAACATGGCGCTATAGGCTTGCAGTTTTCCTGCTGGGTTTTGGTTTTGCTTTGATCCAGTGTTTCCTCACCACGCCCTCCTTGTTACTCCCTTTTGGGATGGCTACTGTATATTCTGTGCATTAAATGTTGAAAGCATGTAATTTGATTTTTTCATTTCACAGGGGTTTATATCTGATTGCCTTGAGCCTCAGAAGAGATTTTGAACTTCAGATTTTTAAACAGTGTTGAGACTGAAAGACTATGAGGACTTTTGAGATCGGACTAAATGCATTTTGCACTATGATATGGCCATAAGCCTGTGGGAACCAAGGAGTAGAATATAGTGGTTTGAATAAGAATGGCCTCCATAGGCTCATATGTTTGAATGTTTGGTCCTCAGTTGGTGGACCTGTTTCAGAAGGATTGGAAGAGGTGTGTTAATGGAGTGGAGTTTGAGGTTTCAAAATACTTGCGCCACTTCCAGTGTGTTCTCTATTCCTTTGTGTGTCTCAAGATGTGAGCTCTCAGATGTTGCTCCAGAGACCCAGTGCCTGATACCTCCATTCTGCCATGAACTCTGCTCCCTGATAGGTTGCCTTGGTCATGGTGTCTTATCACAGCAATAGAAAAGTAATTATGACACGTGTTCATGTGTGAGTCTCTGTGGGTATGCTTATGGTGTAAACCTGCATATAACTGTGGGACATGAGCACAAATGTGTGTGTGTGTGTGTGTGTGTGTGTGTGTGTGTGTGTGTGTACTGGCTATTTTTGTGTTAACTTGACACAGCTGGAGTTATCACAGAGAAAGGAGCCTCAGTTGAGGAAATGCCTCCATGAGATCCAGCTGTAAGGCATTTTCTCAACTAGTGATCAAGGGGGGGTGGGAGGGCCCAGCTCATTGTGGGTGGTGCCATCCCTGAGGTGGTAGACCTGAGTTCTATAAGAAAGCAGGCTGAGCAAGTCAGGGGGAGCAAGCCAGTGAGTAACATCCCTCCATGGCCTCTGCATCAGCTCCTGCTTCCTGACCTGCTTGAGTTCCAGTCCTGACTTCCTTTGGTGATGGACAGCAATGAGAAAGTGTAAGCTAGATAAGCCCTTTCCTCCCCAACTTGCTTCTTGGTCATGATGTTTGTGTAGGAATAGAAACCCTGACTAAGACAGTGTGTGTGTGTTTGTGTGTGCGGGCACACTCATGCATGCTCACATGCACATTCTTAAAGCATATGTGCATCAGTGTTATCACTCATGGCATGTGTGCCATGTCTGAGTGAGATGTGTCTGAGCTAGTGCAGGGCACAAGAATGCTCCTGTGTGAGCACCACTATCTGATTATCTCTTGGTTTGTTCTTTCCTTCCTAACACCCAAGGGTTCATGGAAATTCTAGGAGGGAGGTGGTGGCCTGAGGAGACTTCAGATACAGTGTCCCTACCCTTTGAGCTGCTCTGGAGTTGGAGAGCCATATTTCCTAGGCTTTAAGAGCTTCTCCTGAGAGAAAAACATCCATTAGCTTGTCAGGGAGAAATGACCTTTTGTTCAGGTCTTCAAGGACCCAAGGGCAGGGCTAGGCATGAGCTGTTCTTTTGCTTGGACTTAGCTCAGGGCAGTGGTTGTGAATGCCTATGTGCTCCAGAGCTACATAGTTCAGGCCTTGGTGTGGGTAAGGGTGAGGAGCTGAGGGAAGGTGGCTTGCATGAGGATGTGCCAGGACTGCCTCAGTTGCCTATGGTAAGAGGCTGAGGAGAGTGGATAAACTCTGAGAATTGGGAAAGGGATAGCTTTTTTTTTAGTAGGCTGGGGAAACATGACAGGCTTCAGACTAACTCTAACACTAATGCAAGTGTCCTGCTGATAGCAGGTCAGGAAGGGAAGACTGTTTAGGTGTTCTCTGGGGAAAGGTCAACTTCCCTGTTTCCCCACCCTCTGCTCTGTACCCTCTTCTCAGTGCCTGGGACATTACCCTGGAACTGTTGGACTCTAATGCTCAACACTAGGCCCAGGGGCCTCTGGGCCTACTTTTCTCCCTGGGCCCTCCTACGCTGCTCATCCATTACTGTGGGGCTAGGAAGACCTTTTGGGGAACAGGAGGCCATACTGTGATGGGAAAGTCTGCCAACCTGACTGCTTTGTCCCTTTCTGTCCTTTGCCCAGTTGTCTGTCTCAGCCCTATGGAGAGACAATTGTGCTGCAGAGCTTCAGAAGAGAGCCCCGTGCTGTCAGGGTAACACGGTCATCACGACACCATGCAGGCTCCTGTGTGGGGCCCAGCCCAGCGGGGTCAGCGATTCCAGGGCTGAGCATGTGAGTGAGGCGTTCTTTAGTTCCTACATTCCCAGCTGAGGCAGCTGCTGGCTGCAAGTCCACGAATGACTCAGCAGAAGCCATGTGTGGCAGAGACAAATGTCCCAGTGAAGCACATCCCACATTGCTAAGTCCAGAGCTCTCAGTATTTGATTTTTTTTTAAAATGTATGTAGTCGAGGCTAACTAAAATAGAAATTTGTACATGGGCCTGGAGATGCTACCATAATAAGGTTTCACAAAATGTGGACAAACTTTGGGACTGAGTATTGGCTGGAGGCTGTTAGTGGTTGTTGCAAAGTCATGGGGGAGGCTGGGTTGGCAGGGTTACCGGTGTTACCTGTGGCAGGGCAGCTAGCGCTGTTAGGAGAGGAGAGGAAACCTGCAGATCTGGCTTTGATGATTCCTGTGACAGATGCTGAGTGTGTCACAGCACAAAGTAAACATCGTAAGAGAGAGGAGGTCCAGGAATTACTGAGTTTGCAGGCAAAAGTCGGAGGCTGTATACTGGGTCTAGAACAACCTGCCAGCAAAAGAGTCTCAAAATAAGAAACAATTTCTGAGCAAAGAATGGGTGAGTTTCGAAGCAGTGAGGTTCTTCTTGCACTTCAGAAAGACTTAAGGTGGGACTGTAGATAGATCCTTTGCAGAGGGGTGGGTGAGCCTCTAACAGCCCAGGTGCCTCCTCAAAGCAAGATAGGCTTAGAAAGCATGATGGATGTGACTTCTCCAGCTGCGGTCTGGCTCCAAATCAGATTTGTTGGAAACTCACAGAATGCTAAAGAGAAACTGTCTAACAACAACAATCCAACCCCCAAGCACTTTGGTTTCAAAAGGCCTATAAACAGTAAAATAAAATGAGGTCCCAGGGCTTCTACATCTCTAGAGAGAGAGAGAGAGAGAGAGAGAGAGAGAGAGAGAGAGAGAGAGAGAGAGAGAGAGAGGCCTCAGAAGGTGGATCCCAGAAAGAAACCAAGAACAATGAAAGCCTGACTTGTGGCCCCTGTATAATCCCAGCGGCATCCAGGAGATGAATGCAGAAGAGCCATGATTTCAAGGCTAACCTGGGCTACACATTGGGTTCCATATCCACTCAACGCTGAGCCTGCCTCAAAAACAATCAGAACAATAAACAAGAGAAACAACAAGGGAACAATGGATGGACCAGAAAAACACCCCCGCCCTAGAGAGAATGGGTCTAATCAAATGATGCTTTTTGCTCCTAGAGTTAGAACTGATGACATCTACCCTGCTAGAATTTCGGTCATGGAGGGACAGTGATCACATTTCTGTGCTGGTTGGTTTTCTTATTGCCAGCCTGACACAACCTAGAGTCACCTGGTATCTTGCTCACTGTTCTGTGAAGAGACACCATGACCAAGACAACTCTTATAAAAGAAAGCTTTTCTGTTTTTGAGACAGGGTTCTCCATGTAGTCTTGACTGTTCTAGAACTTAATCTATAGAACCAGGCTGGCCTTGAACTTACAGAAATCTGCCTGCCTCTGCCTCCCCAGTGCTGGCATTAAAGGTCTGCACTAACCCATCACTTCCCAGTATGAAAGCTTTTAGCTGGGGGCTTGCTTATAGTTTCAGAGGTTTGGTCCATGATCATCATAGCAGGGAGCATGGTGGTACACACAGTGCTGGAACAGTGACTAAGAGCCACATCCTTATCTACAGGCCTCGAGAGAGAAAAAGGAACACTGGGCCAGGTGTGAATTTTTGAAAACCTCAAAAGCTGTTAAAAGCCCAAGGCCACACCTCTTAATCCTATCAGAGAGTTCCACTAGCAAATAAGTATTCAAATATATGAACCTGTGGGGAGCCATTCTTATCCACAGCACCGGATCTAGAAAGAGAGAACCTATTCTGAGGAATTGCCTAGATCAGTGGCCATGTCTGTAAGAGGTTGTCTGATCGATGAACAGTGTGGGAGGACTCACCCCACTTTGGGCAGCACCATGCCCTAGGCCAGTCAGTGGGCAAGCAGGTAAGCAGAGCCCCTTCATGTCTTTTGCTTCAGTTCCACTTGTGTTCTTGTCCTGACTTGTCCTGACTTGGAGTATAATTCAGATAAGCTCTCTCCTTCCTGACTTGCTTTTGTTCAGAGTGTTTTTATCACAGCCACAGAAATCAAACTAGAATGACATTCTTCTTTCTTCCTTTTAAACGGAGGTGGGTGGCATCCACGGCATAACCCATTTGGTTCACTATTATGACCTATGTGTGTGGAGGTCCGATAACCTTTTCTTCTCAATTCGTCAGTCTCTGGACTAACATGAACTCAACTCAAGTCAAGAAGCTGTGTTAACCTCTGTCTCTGGGCTATGGGAGCAGCAAGAATTGCTCCTCAAGGACCTTGGCCTTTTGGGTACCATCTTCTTTATGTGAGGCACAAGTAGCCTAAATGCTTTCTATGATATCTCCAGAATCATCTTCCCCCTTTTCCTTTTTAAAGATTTATTTAATTTTTAAATTTTATTTTGTGTGTGTGTGTGTGTGTGTGTGTGTGTGTGTGTGTGAGAGAGAGAGAGAGAGAGAGAGAGAGAGAGAGAGAGAGAGAGAGAGAGAGTCAAGCATCCCCAGAAAAGAGTCCCAATCCATTGGAACTTATAGGAGGTTGTGAGCTGCCTGGTGTGGGTGCTGGGATCTGAACTGGGGTTAGTAGGAAAAGCAGACGTGCTGTAACTTCTGAATCACCACTCTTGTTCCTATTCTGTGATGGTTTGTATATGCTCGGCCCAGGGAGTGCCACTGTTAGAAAGTATAGCCCTTTTGGAGTAGATGTGCCACTGTGGGTTTGGGCTTTAAGACCTTCACCCTAGCTGCCTGAAAGTCAGTATTCTGCTAGCAGCCTTCAGATGAAGATGTAGAACTGTCAGCTTCACCTGCACCATGCCTGCCTGAATGCTGCCATGTTCTCACCTTGATGATAATGGACCGAACTTCAGAACTTCTAAGCCAGCCCCATTTAAATGTTGTCCTCATGAGTTGCCTTGGTCATGGTGTCTGTTCACAGCAGTAAAACCATAACTAAGACACATTCTTCCCATTTTGAAGGGCAACATAGTTAACAACTGAGTAGTTCTAGAGGCTGGTTTTCTGTTCATGGAAGCCCAGAATTCTGGAATCTTTGATTTTTCATCCTGTCTCTGTTTCTTTTAGTCTCAACTAATAGTTTCTAGTGATACAAGGTTTTCAAAGTCTTCGGGTTTCCTGGATATGTCAAGAAACTTTATGTTGTTGAATCAGAATTCTCTACAGTTTTTTCTAACACCCTATCTCCACTCTTGGAATCTGTTGTGACAGAGTGTTGGATCACTCAGACACTGAGCCTGTTCTGCAGAAGGCTGTCCAGGTCTCCTGTGGTGTCATCTTCAGGACTGTCTTATTAAATCTCTTCTAATATGGATAGGGTGAGAATTCCACATATCCTCTAGTTATAGCAAGGAGAAAGCAGAGTGTACCTTCCCTATTCTGCTTGGGGAATGCCTCAGGAAATGTCCAGTTCCATCACATACCAGCTTGACTTCCCCTCACCCTGCTCTGACTGCAGTGCAACCAGGTTCTTTCTTACTTTGGAACAAATAATTTTCCCCAATATCAGATAATGTGTTCTATACTTCAGGAACAACACCAGAGACATCATTTAAAATTTATTATTATTTTTATTGTGTGTACTCATGGACACATGAGTCAAGTATGTGAAGGTCAGAAAACAACATTTGGGAGTCAAGTTCTTTCATTTCACTGTGGATTCTAGTTAAAGAACTCAGGTGGTCTGGCTTTCATGGCAAGCAATTTTACTCACTAAATTGTGTCACAGATCCAATATGGCCTTTTATAAAGACATCATTGGTTAAATTTAGAGTGCTCACTGATCCAGTATGACATCAATTTGACTTTCTTTCTCATTAAGATAACATCATAAGGGGTGAGTTGGGGACAAGAATCTTGGGGCTGAGAAACTATTTAATCTAGTATTCATATGAATTGGTTAAAATTATTTTAATTTTGTCTGTTTTGCCTGCACATACGCTATATGCCCGCAGTGCCCATAGTGGCCAGAAGAAGTCATTAGATTCCTTGGAGTTGTAGTTATAGAGGGCTGTGGGCAGCTATTGGGGAGCAGGGGATTTAATACAGGTTCTTTGAAGAGCAGCCGGTACTCTTAACCATTGAACCATTGGCACAGTCCCATGTGAATTAAAATTTAATTTCTACAATACTCTGAAGAATAGTTTTGCAATTGTTTAAGAGACATCCAAGAGACGTGAATTTATTTGAAAAGAGGTAATGGGAAACATCTGCCCACGTGTCCCTCTCCTCTCCAGCTGTTACTTCTACACCATTCATTATGACCTTCTGTCCCTCCAAGAGTTTTTCTCAGTGCTCTCTGGTCATCCCTACTTAAGACTCAGCCTCTTGGGTACTAATATTTTTAATCCTATGTCCTTGGTTTCTGGTCAATCTACAAAGCAATATTCAGGACAGTCAAGCTTAAGCAGTGAAGGAGTTGGAAAAGAGGAAGCTGGTGATAATGTAATAGAACAAGGGGTACCATGTTCCAGCTCTTGCAAGCAGCAGAACTCAGCAGCTTCAGCTTTATAGTCAAGAGGAGAAGGAGACTACTGGGACACTTGATGCTGGTCAGCTGGAGCTAAGAAATTAGTGGTGATTAAGAAGAGACCAGCATCACTGAGGTAAAATCTTCTGAGAAGTGTTTTCTGAGAGCACAGAGAAGCTGTGTTCTAGAGATAGCCAAGGTTGTACCTCATGCTGCAGCTGTACTTGGAAATGTGTAAGAGTCACCCAGGTAGTACTGGTTTTGAAGGTGTCACGAACAGCTGATGTTTGGCACTGTGAGAGGCCTTGGAAGTCATTGATGAAAGTACAGTCTCAGTTGCAGTTGACAATCTGGGACTGAAGGGGTCATACAAAGGATTTGAGGCTTGGCACCATGAAGGGAGCCTATGAGAGGCTATTGGTGAAGCCTGGTTGCAAAAGCTTCACTTTTGCATTGTATTGGTGCCAGTACTATGGGATGATCACCAAGAACAACAGCAACAGTATAATGGATCAACCTGAGTTTCAAGTGCCACAGAGGGCAGAGCAGGAGAAGTGAAACCAGACCTTTGGAGGATCCCAGAAGATAATGTGTGGGTCCAAGACATTGAAACAAGAAGTTGTAACATTGAAGCTGCCTTGGAGACCCAATAATGTTAAAGATGCCAGAGCCACTGTGGGATACCTGCCAAGGAAAGCTGTTAACAGGGAGTGGAACCAGTTCAGGAGAAAGAAGTTCGTTGCAGTCAACAAAGACAAAAAAGAAGTTGAAGACATCCCTAGACATCAGGGAAATGCAAATCAAAACAACCCTGAGATTTAACCTCACACCAGTCAGAATGGCTAAGATCCAAAACTGAGGTGACAGTAGATGCTGGTGAGGATATAGAGAAAGAGGAACACTCCTCCATTGTTGGTGGGATTGTAAGTTAGTACAACCACTTTGGAAATCAATCTGGTGGTTTCTCAGAAAATTGGACATAGTACTTCCTGAGGACCCAGCTATACCACTCCTGGGCATATACCCAAAAGTAACTCCAACATCTAACAAGGTCACATGCTCTACCATCTTTATAGCAGCATTATTTATAATAGCTAGAAGCTGTAAAGAACCCTGATATCTTTCAACAGAGGAATAGATACAGAAATTATGGTACATTTACAAATGGAGTACTATTCAGCTATTAGAAACAATAATGTCATGAAATTCCTAGGCAAATGGATGGAACTAGAAGCTATCATCCTGAGTGAGGTAACAGTCACAAAAGAACAGACATGGTATGCACTCCCTGATAAGTGGATACTAGCCCCAAAAGCTCTGAATACCCAAGAAACAATTCACAGACCTTATGAAGCTCAAAGAGAAGGAAAGCCAGAATGTGGATGCCTCAGACCTTCCTAGAAGGGATAAAAAATGCTCACAGGAGGAAATACAGGGACAATTGAGGAGCAGGCATTGAAGAAAAGATTACTCAGATTGCCTCACTTGGGGATCCACTCCATATGCAACCACCAAAAATCAAGCACTATTGCTGATGCCAAGAAGTGCTTACTGGCAAGAACCAGATATAGATTACCCTACAGAGGCTCTGCAAAAGTCATACAGATATAGTTGAGGATGCTTGCAGCTAACTTTTGGACTGAACATGAGAACCCCAATGAAGGAGCTAGAGAAAGGACTGAAGGAGTGGAAAGAGTTTGCAGCTCCATGGGAAGAACAACATTATCAATCAACCAAATCCTCTAGAACTTCTAGGGACTAAAACACCAACCAATGAGCCCACATGGAGAAACCCATGGCTCCAGTTACATATGCAGCAGAGGATAGCATTGTCTGGCATCAATGGGATAAGAGGTCTTTGGTCCAGTGAAGGCTCGTTTTCCCAGTGCAGGGGAATGCCAAGGTGCTGAGGTGGAGAGGGTGGTTGAGAGAGGGAGCACTTTCATGGAGGCAATGGGAGGGGAGGGGGTATGGGGTTGGGGGAAGGGAATAACATCTGAAATGTAAATATAGAGAATATCCAATAAAAATAATTAAAAGAGAAAAAGAAAAAGGACTTGAAGGTCTGAAGACTGCATTGACATCAGACATGGAGATGCAGAGTTTGGACTTTGCCCAGCTGGTTTCCTGTCTTAATTCAGGGATTACAGTTAAGTGACTGGATGAATCTCAGAAGAGACTTTGAAATTTGGACTTTTTAACATTGTTGATACTGCTATAGACTATGGAAACTTTGGAAGTTGGACTAAATGCATTTTTTAAAAATTATTATACTATGTTTATGTATGTCTCCTGTAGACTCATGTGTTTGAACAAGCAAATGGGGGCAGGGAGTGGAATATGATGGTTTGCATATGCTTGGCCCAGGGAGTGGCACTATTAGAAGGTGTGGCCTTGTTGGAGTAGGTGTGTCACTGTGGGGGTGGACTTGGGAGACCCTCCTCCTAGCTGCCTGAGAATGCCCAGTCTGTTCCTGGCTTCCTTCGGATGAAAATATAGAACTCTTAGCTCTTCCTCCACCATGTCTGCCTGGATGCTGCCATGATTCTATCTTGATGATAATGAACTGAACCTCTGAACCTGTAAGCCAGACCCAATTAAATATTGTCATTTATAAGACTTGCTTTGGTCATGGTGTCTGTTCACAGCAGTAAATCCTAACTAAGACAGGCTCTATCCCTAGAGTACTCATTAAAAAGCAGTGTGCACTCTTGTCATCCCAGCCATGGTGAGACAGGAGGCAGAGGCAGGAAGATCTCTGGGGCCTTTATGGATAAGTTTCTGGCTAGTGATAGCTCCTATCTCAAAGAAAATATAGATGGTACCTGGAAATAACACTCGGGTTGTCTTTTCACTTACAGAAAGGTGTGTGAGGCGGGGGGGAGGAAAGGACATAGAGAAAGAGGAGGGAGAAGAGAGGTGGATGTCTGCACATGCACCCGTGCACACACATACACACATACAAGGTTTTACTTCTCTCCTTGCCTATCGTTTACATTTCTCTCTGAGATAATAAAGGGTTTATTTCTCATTCTGTGTTCTTCTAGATCCCTAGTACCCATAACAATACCTGGAAGATAGTAGGTACTCAAAAATTTTGTCCAGTAACAGGATATGTTCTACTGAGAGAGAGCCCTTCTGGGGAGTGGGCATCTAGCTGCTGTAGGCAGGAGCCTTTCCTCGCTGAATAAACATTTGCTCTCTTAAGTTACTTAGTGAATCTCTAGATGAGGCAGGGTCAGGGCTCCGGAGTCTTTGCTTTAAGCCCCATTGGTCTGAATATTTCAGACTTTTGGAAAATAATTGGAGTGGCCAGTGGGCTGGAGGTAAGAAATGAAGTAAAAGCGGTGATTCTCTGGGGCTGCTGCTGACCTGTGGTTCACTCGGCCACCTTTGATCCATCTTTCCTGGCTCCTGGCTCCACATTCAGACTATTTCACTCGGGTGTTAGAAGGTAACTACATCCTCTCCCAGGCTCTTTCCCTAGGATATGGGAGTTAAAGACAAAGTCTCAGAAAACCACTTTGAACTGCTCAGAGGAGGGTGCCCGACAAGCGGAAGATGTTATTTGTCAAAGGCAACTCCTTTGAAAACAGAAATTGCTGTATCACACAACCTCTCTCAACCACAGGGTGGAATTAATGAGGAGTTTGCTCAAGATTCACAGCTTCAAAATGATCTTCCAGGTGGCCAAAGGAAATTCACATTTACACTTCAATTGGAAACCCCTGTGTAGACACTGTGAGGGGGAGGGCTTAATTTTCTGAGATCACAAATGGCCACCCCCTTCTCAAGGAGAAGAGAGACCCCAATAAAGACAGCCTGGTATCTGGGGACCCTCCTGCTAATTAGAAAAGTGCATCTAATTTCACGGAGTTCAGCTCATATTAATTTATTCTGGGCTTGTTGGTAATGAAGCCATGCGCTTGTTTCTTAGAAGGAGGAGAAGAAAACATCAGAGAGGAAAAGGATGGGTGTGAGTTTGTGCTGTCTACACTCTCTCCTGTCTGCTCACTGAGGGGGTAACATACAACTATATTTATATTACTCCATCACCGGGGCAGTACTTGTGACCCCACTGTGGTTCGTCCAAAGTAGGGAGTCTATTTTAATGAGATGATGATATTCTATGAGCAGTGTCACCAAGCCCTAAGTCATGAGTGTCCCTTCAGTGTTGACCAAAACTGATGTAACTATCTCTACAAACACAGTCTAATCACGATTGCCCCCACCTCTCACCAACAGCTACACTCTCCTGGTGTGAATGGCCACTGTCCCTTGGCACTGGAATTCTAACCCTGAAATTCTGACATTGGACAGAATGTGATCGTCAGAAGCAGGTGGTAAGTGGTGGGCACACACCGGAACTTAGCACTCTGTTCAGTATTTCTACCTTTTTACTGAATTCAGTTTTCAAGGCCTGGATTTCTGTTTCACTGGGCCACATGCTTGTGTTTTCTTGGGCTTTTCCCAGGAGCTTATTATTATTATTATTATTATTATTATTATCATCATCATCATCATCATCATCATCTTAGAGTCCACTGAGTGCTTTGTGTTTTTCTTAAAGTCCTTGACATTTTTGACAATTTTTTAAATTTAAGTTTTATGCTCCTGGGGTTCATAAGTTTTATGCTCCTAGGTAGTTCTCATTGGAGAAACACTTCAATGAGACTGGTGAGTTTTTTGTGGGGCACATACTGTCTTGGCCTTTCATATTGTTTGTGTATTTGTGATGAGACTGGGGGGTGTAGACTTCTTGTATTGGTTGTGTACCGGGTATGAGATTCTAGGCTGCCTCAGACTGGACCAGAGCAGCAGATGTTTGACCCAGGCTAGGCCTGGAGGTTGGTGGTTCAGCATCAGGTGGGATCATCAGGCTGCTGGTACACGGATATACCACAGGGGCCCAGCTTGGAGGGTGACAGTATTCGGACAACTCAACACTTCTGTCTTGAGCTGACTGGATTTCTCACTCTGCCGAGACTTTGGGCTGGGTCTGGGAAGGTTTTCTAACCCCATATTAGATGCCAGAGTCTCTGGTTTTCCTTAGTTCCAAGTTTGGTCATAGCCGCTGAGAATTTCACATTTATTTAGAACCTGTTGACCTCCACTGACCTCTAGAGCATGGGTCATACTCTGACACCTAGGTCAGACTGATTCCATGATAACCACCGGTTAATAAAGGGCGGCTCAGACAAGCCTCTGCGGGCAGCAGTCTCCTTTGTAGCTGGGATGCATTGGCATCTGGGAAGAAGAGAGCAGAGAGTCTTGTGCGTTAGTTTCTTGTTATGTTGTAGGACAATATTCACTGGAAAAGACTGAAGGATGTTTTAGGTAAACTCTGCAGTCTGGATTTCTCTAAAAGAAAAAAAAAGGAGTATTTGGGAGTTTGAGACCCACATTTCCAAATGTCAGTGGAAGTTGACCCTACTACATGGGCAATGTCTATAGCAGTTTGCCATGGTCCCACTAGCACATCCTGCAGGGTCACTCTTTCTGAGGACGGGACAGTTGGACCTTCCTTCTTCCAGTGCTCCTTCTCTCTTCCTCCCCCACGCACAGCCTCCTGGTTTGCCTTTTTTATTGAGCCTTTACTTCTTCTTTTCTTTTTTTCTTTCTTTTTTTTTTATAGATTTATTTGTTTTATGTGTGTAGACTGTTTCTGTCTTCAGATACACCAGAAGAGGATATTGGATCCCATTACAGTGGCTGCTGGGAATTGAACTCAGGACCTCTGGAGGAGCAGTCAGTGCTTTTAACCATTGAGCCATCTCTCCAGCCCTGAGCCTTTACTTCTTACTAAACCCTGGACCAGGCATAGAGAGAAAGAGTGGACGTGGGAGGAAGTGGGGAAGAGGGCTATTGAATAGCCAATCAGCACAAATGGAAAAGCAGGGTCTAACTCTCCATCTCTGGATGAACTGGTCCAGCAAGCGAGAGAGGTAACTTGCACAGCCTCTCCCCATACCTCAGATTTGTTTCAGAAACAGTTGCCTTCCCCACTCTTCATACTTTCAAGACCCAGGGAGGTCATCCTCACCCAGTGAGGGTGCTGGGGCCTAGGGTTTCATCAAGGCAGTTGGGGCATATCCATGTGTCGCGGACAGCTGGGCACAGCCTCTGTGTCCTGGCTGCACACCTGTTGGAAGTTATATTTAGAACAGTAAATCTTGGGGAATGGAGAGAGAGAAGCCAAAGGAAAAAAGTGGGGGTTGGGGGTAGGAGGAAAAATAAAGGCCAGAACAGGATGCTAATGCTGGAGTAGAAAAGCTACAGCCTCCTCTGGGCTGCTCCATAAAGGTAAAGAGGGGACAGTGGGATTGTGGGCATGGGGTGGGGGAAGGGCAGAGAACCCACACTGCAAACTGCAATCAGAAAGAAAACTGGCTGCTGACATGATTGGGACATGTCAACTCTGCTAGCACAAAGGCATCTCCTGAGATATATATCTATCTATATATACACATATGTATATATATATATATATATATATATATACACATATGTATATATATATATATATATATATATATACACACAACACATATATACATATATATACATATGTGTGTGTATAAAATATACACACATATATATTATACATACATGCATACACACAGATAATCATTTTTCCTGTGTGTGCTCCCGTGTGTGTGGCATGTGTGCAGGCGTGCATGCACAAGTATATGTATACCAGAGGTTGATGGCAAGCATCTTTCTCTATCTCTTTTCACCTTATTTCCTGTGACGTGGTTTCTTACCAAACATGGAGCTTAAGCTAAGCTGCTGGTCAGCAAGCTCCAGGGATCTCCCCTCTTCCCAGCACGGGGACTGCAGACATGCCTGCCTGGAGTTGTATGTGGGTGCTGAGAATCTGAATCCAGTTCCCTTATGCTTACATGGCAAGAGTTTTGTCCACCGAACAACTTGCCCATGCCCTAAAACAAAACAAAACAACTCTTCTAGAATTGGAAACCCTCCACTGAGATGCAGGATTAAAACTTTGTATTCTCACTCATTCCCTTTCTGGGTTTCTCTGGTGCGGGGGGGGGGGACCCTCAAATGTTATAAAGAAAGAAAAACATTGAGCAGGCTGCAGTTAGCATGTTACATCCACATGCATTTCCCCCATCCATCGCCTTAATAGAATATAAACACATACAGGGTCCTTTATGCTGCAAAATAAATCTCCTGAAAGGTTGAAAGCAAGTCAGTAACTTTATCACACAACAAATATCCATCCATTGTGTGGGCAAGAGAGATATGAGCCATTTGCATTGGATACCAAACTTATGTGACCTTGAGGCCCAACACTCAGGGATTACAATATGAGAATTATGCAAATCTGAACCACGGTAGGACTTCCGCTTTAACCTAGCAACCCAAGACAAGCTACATGCATAATGGTAGAGCTAATTTAAAGAGACAGTTCTAGTACAAACAGTAAGAACAGCAGGTCGGGGGAACAGGGTGAAGGACTGACCACAGACCTTCCCTGCAACGGAAACCCTGGGATTGTTTTACGGTGTTGCTAAGTGCTGTGTGGCAGACAGACTCCTTGCAGAGGGCACAGTTGGAGTCCGGGTAACTTTAGTTTGTGAACAGCATATTTTAGTTACCCTCGGTGACTCATCATTAGCTTAGCAGCAAGTAACCTTCAGTAGACTCAACACATGAGTCACTTGCCTGCAAGAATTAACAGAAAGGCCTTGGCCCTGTAGGTCATGTTCCTGTGGCCTGGCAGGGAGCCGCAGGCCATGTGTGCACACTGCTCTGACAAGTGGGTCTGGCCTACAGGAGGGCTTGTCCCTTTCATGATCTATTCTCCACACAGTGCAGTATCATCAGAAACTTCCGTATTGTGCCCATCAGCGTACCAGCAGGCCTTATGGAATCTCATCTTCAAGCCTGTTTCCTTGACTTTATACCTGCTCCAGCTATGAGCACAGTTCCCTCCTCGCTCCTGCAACCAAACTTCTCCAAAGAGCTGTTTATGCAGTTGGCCCCCTCATCCATAGGTTTAATCAACTGAAGATAAATAGACAGTGTATTCGAAGGCTGCAGAGATGTCTCAGTGTTGGATGCTTGCCATGCAAGTATGAGGACCTGGGGTCATATCCCCAGATCCCAGTAGCTGTGGGGTTGGTATGGTGCCCCTCTTCTAAGTCCAGCCTCTGAAGCTGGAGACAGGGGAGTCCAATAGTAAGCCGAGAACAGGACCAGCTATATCGGTGAGCTCTGGGTTTGATTGAGAGACCCTGGTATTGTGTGAATTATATATTCTACCTAGCCTGTTTAAAAGACACAGAGACCTGGTATTTATGTACAAGTTGTAAGCTTAGATTGGGCAGGATTTGAGTTACTCTAACTTACATCCCAGCCACATGTCCCTGCTACTGGCTGTTTCTCCTGGCCGTATGTTCATGGTCCTCCTCTCTCTGTTTCCTGGTTTCCTGAGATCCCACACTTAATCCCTAAGTCCCACCTTTCTCTCTCTACTGTCCAATCATAGGTGCTGGCCTTTTATTGACCAGTTAGCTTGGGGAATAAGGTTTGCGCACAACCAGAGCTGGTGTACCCGAGAATTCACTCTCTTGGGGCAACCAGATTGTGGGGCACAGAATTTAGCATTTGAATATGTAGCCACATCAGACCAATCCCAACACCCTGCCTCAATGAATGAGTGATCTCACACGCTCTGACATCAACCTTAGGACTCCACAGGATGTGCATATACCCACACACATGTGTGTGCACATACACGCAAACATGCACACACATGTATGATGCACGAAAGTGGGAAAAGAAAAATCATTTGACAAAACTTGACTATATCTGACATGTATAGATTTTTTTGCTGTTGTCAGCACCTCCTTGGAAATACAGTATGGTTCTGTGGGCAGAGCCAGAAACTGCAGCTCTAGAGGCAATACATGAGCTGCTGGAGTCACATGTAATTCTGACACCATTTTGTATAGATTTTGGTACCTAAGGAGGGTTCTGAAATAAATTCCTGTGGAGAGAAGAGTCCCTGATTTTCTCATTCTGTTTTGACCCATCCATCCATCCATCCACCCACCCACCCATCCATCCATCCATCCACCCATCCATCCATCCATCCATCCATTCATTCATTCTCTTTTCCCCTCACCCCTCTTCTGGTCTATTCTAGAAGGTTTGGCTCCCAGCATTCTACCAAAGCAGCATTTTTCCAGAGCATCTTCTCCCATGAGCTCTCCATATTCTCCCCGATGTTGTTAAAACTATACCAGCCCATCGCTTTCTCGATACTGACCCAGGCTCTGAAACATCGTCTCAGTCCGAGACGCCCGTGAGCAATACCCTTGATATCGCTGAGTCCACTGATAACTACTGTCAGTCTGTCCTCTGGGTTTCTAGCAGTCTTTTACAGGGTATCCTCATCTGAGTGCACTTTTAATCAATAAACTGCACATATGTAAAGCATTAAGTGATTATACTTTGGCTCTGCATATACCCATGAAGCCATCACATCATATAGGGTCTTGAACATCTCTATCATACCCCAGAATCTCCCCATGCCCATTTATAACCCCCTCTCCTATCTTACATGTTACCTCCTATGACACATGGGTTGCATTTTTTAGTTTTTGTTATAGAACAAATAACCATATATATTATTGGCTTAAAACAATGAACATTTATCATTACCTATTTCTTCCTGGTCAAGAATGTGAAGTTATGATGCCTGAAGGTTTTCTTCAAAGGCTGTGATCAGGTGTTGACTGAGTTTATAGATCTCGCTCAGTGGCTTGACTGGAGGAGACTATCTCCGTGCTCACGGTGGGAAAAATTAGTTTCTCACAGCTATTGAACAGAGGGTGTTACTTTCTCACTAGTTAGCTGGGGGCCTCACAGGAGATAGAGATAGATAGATAGATAGATAGATAGATAGATAGATAGATAGATAGATGGATACATAGATAGATAGATAGATAGATAGATAGATAGATAGATAGATAGATAGATGGATACATAGATAGATAGATAGATAGATAGATAGATAGATAGATAGATGGATACATAGATAGATAGATAGATAGATAGATAGATAGATAGATAGATAGATAGATGGATACATAGATAGATAGATAGATAGATAGATAGATAGATAGATAGATAGATAGATAAATAGATAGATAGATAGATAGATAGATAGATAGATAGATAGATGGATACATAGATAGATAGATAGATAGATAGATAGATAGATAGATAGATAGATAGATAGAGAAATAACAGCCAGCAATATGGAGTTCACCATCCGTTTGTAACTTTAATGCCAAAGCTGGAGTGATTTATAACATTCTGTCCATTAGATGTGGTGGTTTGAGAGATGGCAGCTCAAAAGTTAAGAGAACTCACTGTACATCCTGAGATTATTAGCTCCCAGCACCCACAATGGGTGGCTCACAACCACCTTACACTAGACGCAGGGGATCCAACCCTCTTCTGGCTTCTGCTGATATTACACATCACGCACACACATATACACATAACACACACATATCACACATACATCACACACACACACACATCTCTCTCTCTCTCTCTCTCTCTCTCTCTCACACACACACACACACACACACACACAAAGTTACTCCAATGTCCAGCCAATGTGCCAGGTGTGAACACCAGAGAACCATTGAGGAGCTCACCTGCCACAACCACGGACCTGTTCTCTGTCACTGCAGAGTAATTTACGTTTTCTAGAGCTTGGTTTTAGGCAGTCATTAAGTGTGAACTCTTTGTGTTGTCTGCCTTCATTCACCTATTTATTCTATTAGTTACCCATTTCTGATTGTTGAATAGCATTCCAGTGTTTAAATATCTCGGTAGAGAAACGTATGTACTGTATAGATGTAACACCTGTCAATTAAAGTTGATTGTCCTCTGGTTGAGACAGGAAATAGAAAGTGGGACATCCGATAAGCAGAAAGGATTCTGGGATAGAGCCAAGCAGCGGAGGACAGGGCTCCAGGGAGAGAGGAGGACAGTTTTATGTAACTAAGAACCAAGTAAACAGACACATAGAAGAACTTAGACTAGACTAATGGGACTATTAAATTTAAACCAGTTGGGGAACATGGCTAGCTATATGGGCTCGGTATTTGTAAAGATATTTGAGTCCCAGAGTCACTATTTCTGGGAGCTTGGTCAGGGAGGAAAAAATATGTGCTTACAGAAAACTCCCTACCACATATCAGACAATTTGCTTATCCAATTTGCTTACTTGCTGTTGGGTATTTACAGTTTTTGGCTATTGTAAGTAAATCATATACACATATGTAAATGAAAAATAATTCTTTAAAAGTAAGTCATTTGAAAGTCTTTTTTAAAAGTCTTAAAATGAGTCACTGTGTAGTGACAAACTGATTACAATTCTAATTTCCACGTCCTGGTCACTGGTTTGTTCTTATGTGCCCATTCACAACTCACCATTCACTCTCTTTGGTAAAGTGACTGATCACATCATTTGCCCATTTTTAATTTAGGTTACTTGTTTACTTAGTTTTGAGAGTTCTTTGGTTCGTGTCTGTTATTGTTCTAGTCTGAAATGTCTCCTATCGGTCAGTTGGCTCATGCTTTGAACTCCTTGTTCTGGGGTCGCAGGAAGACAGGCAACCTGTAGGCTGGTGGGGGTGGGGGCGGAGGGTGGTCTTGGAAGGCTATAAATGGTCCCTGGTTCCTGCCGCTTGCTCTGCCCCTCAGTCCCTGTGATGCAAACAGCCTCTGCATGTGCTCTAACCTCCAGGAACCAGGCCATGAGGTGCTCTGAAAGCCAGAGCTGAAATAAATAAGTCTTCTATATTATACTGTGTTGATCAGGTATAGTAATACCTGTGTTGCTGCAGGTACATTGGCTTAGCATCATCTTTCAAAGACAGGAAAACTAGTGAAGTCTAACTGACCCATCACATCTAGGCAATCTTTGCCTGCTCCAAGGTCACAGTGTATTTCTCTTACTTTTTCCCCCTGTGATTTCTATAGTTTCAGTTGCAATTAACTTGCAATTAATTCCTTTTGAGTCAATTTATATAATGACACAAGATATGCATTATTCTATGCTGTTTAAGGCCTGCTCTGTTGATTCTTCACCAAGTCACACATTCCACGGTTGTCTGTAACAGGCAGACCGACTTCCGGATCCTGCTGGTTAATTGATCTCTTTCTTGCAGCGCATCGTGAGGACCACAGCAGAGGTACAGCAAATCTTAAGATTAGGTGGTGTTGACCCTCGAACTTTGTTCTTCCGTTACAAAGCCTTCATGGTCCTTCCGGGCCTCTTGTATTTCAATATAAATTTTAGAATCTGCTTGTCCATTTCTAAAGGAAATGCCTGCTGGGATTTTGAGTGGGATTGTGTCAAATCTGTCCATCGATTTAGGGGGAAGTAACCCAGCCAGTTACCTAATACAAGACCATAGATAACATCTCTGCATTTAGTTAGACTTACTTTAAATTTTTTCCTCAGTGATGTATAGATGCCAGCGTTCAATTCTTTAATATATCTTTCATATTTATTCCGAAGTATTTTATATTTGTTTATATCTTGTAGGTGATTTTTTTTTTTTAAAAAAACATCAGTGTCTGACTGTTTATTGCTGTTATCTGGATGTATAATTGATTTTTTGGCATATTGATTTTATATCCTGCAAACAATGCTAACTAGTTATTGATTCTGGTAGGGATTTGTTTTGTAGATTCCATTAGATCTTCAATATAGCAGATTATATCGCTTATACGTAAAGACCAGACGCTTTCATTTCTTAGGCTAGGACCTCTAATTTAATGTTGAATAAGAAGTAGGGAGAACAGACATTTTTGCTTTGCCCTGATCTTAGGAGTATGTATGTACGTGACAGTCATGTCCAACGTTAGCTGTAGGCTTTTCATGGACTGTTTTTGTTAGGCTGAAGAAGTGATTTCTATCCCTGTCCTGAGGGTTTTCAAATAAGAGCATGTTGGATTTTCTCCAATTATTTTTCTGCATCTATGGCAATGACATTATTTTCCTTTTTGTTTATTAATATGGTGAGTCACGCTGGTTGATTTCCTGATGTTAGACTAAATCCTCATCCCTTGCAGAAACTCCACCTGGTCCCGATGCATTTATCCTTCTTCAGTATATTGCTAATTGGATTTGCTAACAATTTATTTGTAATTTATGCATTTACTGTTGTGATGGTTATTGATTTAATGTCTACTTGGGATGTCTTTAGGTTTTGCTGTAGGGGTAATGTCACTTTCCAGAATGAGTTGGAAATATACTCCTCTCTTAAATTTTTTTTGCAAGAGTATGTATACAATGACTAGTTCCCCTCGCTTGCGTTTGGGATAACACTCTGTGAGTTTTAGCTTTCCTATTTGAGGTGAAGCCACCTGGGCCAGAGCCTCTTTGTGGGTTTTTTTTTTAAACTAAAATATTTAGTTTTTTTTGACAGATCTATGCTGAGTTATGTTTACCTCTTTGCTCTTGAGGGAGCATTTTGTGTCTTTCAGGGGATTTGTCATTTTCCCCAAGTTGCCACAATATTTAACTATCCACAACATGACCTACAACACTACACAACACTACAACAAGTCTCATTTTTATGTCTGCAGCATTAACATTTCTCTCATTACCATTGGTAAAATTTATATTTTTCTCTTCTTAGCAACCTAGGTGGAGTTTTAATCAGGTTTATTATTGTCCCAGAGTAATTGATTCTGGTTTTAATTATTTATTTTCTATTGTCTCCCATCCTTTATTTTTGAGGATGTAGCCCTGGCTGGTCCTGAACTCATTACACAGACCACGTTGGCCTTGAACTCACAGAGATCTGACTGGCTTTTCCTCCTGAGTGCTGGGATTAGAGGTCTGCACTACCATGACATGTTCAATTTTGTCTTTGTGTTTTTATGTTTTTCTGTCTTCTTACTTCCAGTTCAATATGTTCTTATTTTTAGTATCTGAACATGGTTGCTATGGTTATTTTTTTCCTAATAGAGGGGTTCTTGTGCCTAAATTTATAGGTATTGTTTTAGCTGAATTCACACATTTTGGTGTTATGCTTTTGTTCAGTTAAAATATCTTTTGTTTTATAATTATCTATGTATGTGTATGTGTATAATGTGTATATGTGTGTGTGTGGTTGTGTGTGTATATGAATGTATATGTGTGTGTGCCACACTGTGTGTGTAGAAGAAGGAGGATAACTTTTAGGAGACGATTCTCTTCCCTTCTACTGCGTGAGTTCCAGGAAGACTGGGATTGAACTTGGGTTTGGTGTCAAATGTCTTATCCACTGAGTCCTCTTTGTTGCCCCCAAGTACTTTTATTATTTTCTCACATTAATGGCTCTTCTCACTCTGAGGTTTCTTGTATTTGTGCACATGTGTGTGCTTCTGCACATGTGTGTGGATACCACAGGTCAGTGTCTGGTGTCATTCGCAGTTGCTCTCCACTTTGCCTCTTGACATAGACACTGTCGCCGAACCTGGGGCTCACCAATTCTGCTGAGCCAGCCGCCAGCGAGCTCCAGGCCTCCTTATCTCTGCTTCCCCAGCACGGGGATACCAGGTGCTTGCTGCTGCATGGGCTCCTTTCTCTTTTCCCTGTGGCTTCTGGCAGATCAAGCCTGTTTACTGATTGAGCTATGTCCCAGCCCTGGCTTTGGGGTTTGGCCAGGCCCTACCTGAGTCCTCCCTTCCAGCTCCAGATTTCAGTAAGCTGGGAAAGTGAGATGCTCTCCCTTTTCAGTCTCAGAGAGAACGGTCAACTGTTTGATGACTAAAGTCTAGCAAACCATTGTTCCCCTGATGCTTTTCACTGTTTCATGTGACTGGATTCTACCAGACCTTAACAGTGAATTCCAAAGCTGTATAAACTCTTCCAGGTCACAGATGAAGGTACAATATTCAGCAGCCTTTACGAGTCTGGTGTAGCACTGATTAGAGTATGAAGAAAGCCACAGAACAGAAAACCTGAGGGTAGTATCCCACGGATAACAAGGTGGAAATCTTAAACAGACCAGTGGGAGCCGGAGTCCCGTGATGGGGAAACAGATACGGCACTGTGGCTGATTTGAATTTTTTCAGGCTCACATGATTGACTCAATACCAGAAATTCTTTTAGTGGAGCAGAGAAGAGAATACTCTTGTCTCACTTGTTTCATTTCAGTTTTAATTTGTCTTGAGGCCAGCGTTAAAAATGAAAGTTTATCCTATAGTTATGGAGAAGAGTTATAAGGTGCCGAAGTTTACAAAACAAGGCATATGATCTAAGATTCTAGCTCTGTCCTTATTCTTTCTACTATTTCCCCCCTCTTTTCTCTTTAGATAATCATGTGTGTGTGCGCACGTGTGTGCATGTGCTATGATGTATGCATTCCCATGTGTACAGTTACATATATGTGAAACCATTTAAAACAGAGGACGTGCAGGCAGGGGACTTGAGCAGTTAAAGAAGGGCTGAGAGATGAAACAGGACAGTGGGACAACTCCAAAGGCTGAAAGACACTGTACAATGCACCAACAGCCACTACAGAGGCAATCTCGTTTGTTCCCACAAGCCAGCCCTTAGCGGCTTCAGCGAGGCGTGCTCTGCTCCCTTCCGCATCCCCTCTGAAACATGTCTGCAGATTTTCCACGTCTATGGAGCAGCAAGCTCCGTTGGGAGGAAAGGACCTTCCCAGAAAAATGTCAGTTTGCTACCACTGTACAACACGCCTCACTGGCCAATCCAGTGACGTCACGGTTTTGGTCCATAACCAACCGGCCTGCAGCTTTGAGCCTTCAGGGAGCTAGGGCAAGGGAGAAGAGTATGGCAAAGCTCTTTCTTCATGGTGGCAGGGACCGGGGGCTGGGGGAGAGGGAGACAGAGGGAGAGGGAGGAGATATTCGTAACACACTACTACCATTCTTAGAACTGGAGGTCAGTTAGTGTGGCTGGAACCCCAGCTGTGAAGACGGGAGCTTTATTAAAATAAGCGGACTAAAACAACCGTTAATAGATTTTATGTGGAGTGGGGAAGACCAGGGCTGAAGAGACTTCTAGGTTGCTGCCTCAGCATTGGGAAGGGCTGGTACCGTTTGGTCTGGTGCTCATGGGAGCCATCAGCACTTTGCTTGTGATGTGAAGATAAGGGTAGAGTAGGGATAATTAGGATCATTTTAATAATATTAAAGTATGACATTCCTATTGAGTACCAAATTGAGAAGGCCAGGGCGTGGTTAAATGTGTGAGCTAGAATTGGGGGCTTAGTGTGCTCGAAAAATGTCAACTTGCAAGCCTTCTGATGCTGGTCCAATGTCTTGGTCACCTACATGCCGAGTAAAGGCTGCATCATGGCAGAGAGTGGATCCTTGGGAAATGCCAACCCTTAAGCAGAGAGAGGAAGTAGGGATGGAAACACTGGGGAAGAGACCTCAAAACAAGGTCTGCAGAAGTGGGTGAGCCGTCTCTCTCCTCGTGGACCCATTATCAGTACAGGCATCAACCAAGTTTGAGCGTTTGGCTACGAGAAAGTCGCGGTCTAGGAAAACATGTCCAGAAAGAACAGTAAGGCACCTGCGGTAACGGGTGCGCATGCGTGTGGAGGCCTGAAGGCGGGGCTGGGCATCACCATTAAACACTCTTTCATCTCATTTGCTGAGGCGAGATCTGTCAGACCAATCAGAGCTTGCCATAAGGCTCATCTCTTTAGTCAGCTTGCTCTAAGGGAATCCTGCCTCTGTCTTTTGAAGCTGAGATTAGCAATGGGCTACGACACCCACCCAGCATTTCCTGGGTTCTGGGAAACTGAACTCTGGGCCTCAGCCTTGCATAACAAATGCCTTAAACACTGATGCACCTCTTTGACTTCAACTGTGAGTTTTAAAAATGTGTGTGTGCGTATGTGTGTGTGTGTGTGTGTGTGTGTGTGTGTTAATTTTGTGTATATGTGTGTCTGTGTGTGGGTTTGTGCATGTGAGTACCCATGGAGGCCAGAGGAAGGGTTGTATGCCCTGGAGCTGGAATCACAGGCAGTTAGTTATCTGCCCTGCCTGAAGGGGGTGCTGGGAACCAAACGTGGGCACTCTGGAAGAGCAGTGCATATTCCTAACTGCTGAGCCATCGTCTGGCCCCTAGAATAGCTTTATTGAAGTACGGTTTACAGAGAATATATGTCACACAAAATTTGCGCCTACGGGTAGCTTAGTGAGGTTTTTCTTTTGTCTTTTGTTTTGTTTTGCATTTTTTTTGTATATCCACAGCATTATGAAAGCTATAATCATGATATAATTTTAGAACATTTTCAAAACACCATAAGGAAACTCTAGACTTATTAGTATCTAGATAATTAGACAAATTATACAAATGCCCATTCCTCCTCTACCTCTGTTTCCCAGGGCATCACTAATATGCTCTCTGTCTCTGCCTATTCTGGATATTTCATTTAAATGAAGTCATGTGATATGTGCTTTTTAAACAACGTCTGGCTCCATACAATTAGCAGAACATGTTCACCGGGGCCATAGCTTTACTGTTATTTCAGGGCTTTGTTGTTTTGCTTCATTTTGCTTTTTCAAGACAGGCTTTCCCTGTGTACCCCTGGCTGTCCTGGAACTCACTCCGTAGACCAGGCTGGCCTCAAACTAAGAGATCCACCTGCCTCTGCCTCCCAAGGGCTGGAGTCAAAGGTGTGCACCACCACTGCTTGGCCTGTTCTCTTAGTTTTTGTCATCCAGTAATATTCTACTGTGCAAAGATGCTGTTTAGTTTAACTGTCAGTCGAATGGATCGTGGATTCTTTCCCTTGAACATGTATGTATGAACATGTATGCATACATTTATTTGTGTGGACACCGGTTCCCATTTCCTTGGGTAAGCCTAAGAGGGATCGAATAGTTGAATTATATGTTCATGGTTTTTAACACTTTGAGAAACCCATAACCCATTTTTCTGAAGTATTTTCACTAATCTACAGCTTCACCAGCAATGTGTAAGGGTCCCGGGCTCTCCCCCCCCCCTCCATCAACACTGTCACCATCTGTCCTGGGCTCTCCCCCCTCCCACCTTCCATCAACACTGTCACCATCTATACTTTGGACGTCTATGAGGCATCCGAGGAAGTGTGAGGTAGAGTTGCAGTCTGGTCTCAATGTACACTTCTCTAATAATCAGCAGTTCTGAGCATCTTGTCACAGGCAGCTTGGCTGGTTTTAGATTGTGTGGACAATCATAGCCTAGACTGCAACTTGGCTTGGTTCTCTCACACTCTCGTGTGTGTCTGATACAGTCATACACACCTACTCACAATTATAATCCTGTTCTCTGGGAGCTCTGACTGGCAGCAGGTCAGCTTGGACACATCACACACACACACACACACACACACACACACCACACACTACACAGATATGCAAATGCCCACAGGGCCTTCACATGCTCAGAGACAGTTTTAGTAATAGATACATGTGGGGTGCCTTCCCAAACAACTCCAGCTCCTTGGAAAAGGCTTTCCATTGTACCCACTGAATATATAGGTCAAAGTGTCTGCCTACAGGAAAAGGCTTTCCATTGTACCCACTGAAGATATAGGTCAAGGTGTCTGCTGCAGGGAAAGGCTTTCCATTTTACCCACTGAAGATATAGGTCAAGGTGTCTGCTGCAGCAGGTGCTTCTGTCTCTCTCTGCTGTCAGCCATGTTAACTGGACCAGGTGGTCACTTGCTCTGGGCTTCATAAACACAGGTGTTTTTACAGTTTCATTCTTGGAAGAAAGGAGAAATCAATATATGTTCATATGTTTTTAACATATGTTATACACACACTAAATGTCATAAGACATTTGTCTTAGGAATCAGGCCTTCACAAGGGCAGGGGAATGGGAACTTACAGGCTGGAACTGGCCCGGAAGCCATCGTCAACCAAGGAAGCTGGTTCCCTTTCTTTCCCTTTCTCTCCAGGGTAGCCAAGTCAGTTTTCTCATCCCACTGAAATATTTGCATGCAGATCACTTTGGAGTATTTATTAAAAATTCAGAGGCCCTGAGTCTCTGGAGAAAGAGCCAAAGAAACTACATTTTAAAGAAATGCCCTTGGTGAGCCTTTGGCACGTGGAAGTTTGTAACCTATAGTGCTAAGGTGGTACATGATTCAAACATCTTTAAGACATGCCTTCTGAGCTGGAAGGGTCTGAAACCCCATGGGAAGAACAAAATTATCAACTAACCAAGCCCTCCACAGCCCCAGAGACTAAAACACCAACCAATGAGTTTGCATGGAGAGACCCATGGCCCCAGGTGCATATGCAGCAGAGGACAGCATTGTCTGGCATCAATTGGAGAGGAGGACTTTGGTCCAGGGAAGGCTCGTTTTCCCAGTGTAGGGGAATGCCAAGGCATTGAGGTAGGAGAGGGTGGTTGGGAGAGGGAGCACCTTCATGGAGGCAATGGGAGGGGTGGGAGGATGGGGTTGGGGGAAGGAGATAACATCTGAAACGTAAATACAGAGAATATCCAATAAAAGGAAAACATGTCTTCCTGGATTAGGAGGTGCAGGCTAACTGAGTCAGCACAAGTAGGTGTCTGGCTCCCAAGGGCTGTGGCTCAACCAGAATGAACAGAGCAGGGAGATTGATCCCTCCTGTCAGTTTATGGCAAAAATGCTCAGAACAGATTTCCTTTTCCTAAGTTGGCCTGCGTAGGGTTACTGCAGTAAAATGGCACCTAAGGCACACGTGGGTGAGAATAACTCAGGCGCACACACTAACTCTCTCACACACAGACAGACACACACCAACTCACCAGCACACACGCAGCATCCTGGGCATGGTGGGAGAGATTTATTTTGGTAATAATCGCTTTGTAGCTCAGTCAGACTGTAAGAAGTGTTGAAAGCCTTTATTAATTATATATCTTACATTCAGGGAAACATGGGATTTAATTTAAATAATTGTAGGAGGCAGCTTTGATACTTTGATTCTCTTCCCAGAACAAATGGCCGCACTCCCTCAGTGGCTGGCTGAGTTGATCTCTCATGATGAAAGACCAGCCTGACCTGTCGCTTTCACAGGACTTCTGTCCTAGAAGATGATGAAACACTTCCCCAGCTGAGTACAAAGCTGGGGCTGCAGCAAGTGGCCTGCTTTGGAAAGGGAATAGCAGGGAAGTGTATTCTTTCACCCTTTCTAAACAGTGGGTTGAGGAGACAGCTCTTCGAGTGGGATGCAGAAGTCAGAGCCTGAGAAGTTGAGCAGGGCAAGCAGGTACTCTGTATAGAGCCGCCCTACAGATGTGTCAAAAATGGGGACCATCTTGATCTCTCGCATCACATTATCATGTCACTTGATCATAACTGTACCCTCCTTTGTGTGGGGACTGTCATTCTTACGGCTGTTGAAAGGAAAACAAACATCTTCTGCTGGTCACTGCCCTTCAGAATCTCCAGGTGAGGAAGGTAGGGATGGGGAGATGGCTCAGTTGGTAGCATGTTGGCCTTGAAATCACAAGGACCTGAGTTAGTATCCCCAGAACTCATAAAAAGCCAGTCATGATAGCGAGTGCCTGTAATCCCAGAGCGCTCTCTCTCTCTCTCTCTCTCTCTCTCTCTCTCTCTCTCTCTCTCTCTCTCTCTCTGTGTGTGTGTGTGTGTGTGTGTGTGTGTGTGTGTGTGTAAAGACGCACTGAAGACGGATTGGCCCTTGAAGCTCACTGGCCAGTCAACCTAGTTGAATCAGTAAAGTTCAGATTCACTGAGGGACCTCCGCGTGATCCAGGACAGACACTGGCTGTCAGTCTTTGGTTTCCACACACGTGTGCAGATGTCCACACTTACAAGTCCATACACTATGCACATGACACATACTATACTGCACACATACTGCTTCATGCACACATAAAAGTTGGTGACCTCTTGACAACTCCAGAACACCCAAAGACTCTAAGACTGAAAACTGCCTAAAAAACAGAACTCCAAACAGACCAGCTGCTGGTCTGTTTTTTTCTTTTTAAGATTTATTTATTTATTACATATAAGTACACTGTAGCTGTCTTCAGACACACTAGAAGAGGGCATCAGATCCCATTACAGATGGTCGTGAGCCACCAAGTGGTTGCTGGGATTTGAACTCAGGACCTCTGGAAGAGCAGTCAGTGCTCTAACCACTGAGCCATCTCTCCAGCCCATGCCGGTTCTGTTTTGACAAGAGCTTCCATAGCTCAGCTGGCTGGAGGACTCAGGGCAAGACTTGATTAGAAGGCAGGACCTCAGGACCTTGCTTTAGCTTAGTTTCCGAAGGGATGCTGTGGGCTGAGCCCAGGCCAGCTGGGCGAACGCATCCCTGGAACTGGCTCTTCCCGAAGGAAAGAGACTTGGCACAGAATGTAGGTCAGGTTTGTGTCCAAGAGTCTTTTCTCTTTTTCCAAGACAAAGTCTAGGAAGGATCTGGGCTGGGAGCAGCTTGGGACAGGGAGAAGAGAATTTACCATTTACCGAATGTCTCTAACATGTCGGGTACCGAGGCTGTAGCGTGAACGCACGGATCTTCGCAAGGTTTGCCAACTTGGGATTCTCGTCGTCCCCTTCACAGGTAGGGACCACCACTTCTAAAAATACAGAATCATCAAGGGCGGGCAGGGTTTCAGGCTAGACAGTCTGGCTCCATTACACCTACCACAGGAGAAGGGAGAGTTGGGGCTCCCTTGCTGGACCTTGTTTTCCCAATGGGGCCAGACTGAACTCAGAACTCTCTGGCCTCTGTCAGTGAGCCTCCCCAGGCCAGGCCACTGCCATCTGTCCTGCGTCTCTCCCTCATCTTCCTTCTTTCTCTTCACCATCTGTTCTGCGTCTCTCCCCCATCTTCCTTCTCTCTTCACCAGCCAGACACCTTCCAGCCAACCTGAAGCCAAAACAATGGCATCCGGGGATGGTGTCACGTATCTGACATGCCAGCACTCTACACGGTGACACAGTGAGAATAGAAAGTTTAAGGGAAGCCTGGGCTATATAATGAAATTGTCTTAAAAAACAAAACAAAACAAAATTCCTAGCAAAGACACAGATAAACCTTAGCATTCTTCCAATGGTAGCCGCCATTTTCTCTCAACAGACCAACATGATCTTACTTCCCAACACAGCTCTCCACACGTGTCAGTGTGATTCTGGCATTTTATCTTTATACCTAGCTAGATTCCTCTCTCGGTTCTCCACAGCAGGTGCACCGCCATGACCATTAGTTATATTTTTGGAATTTTTTTCTATGTGTGTGTGCTGTGTGCGTGTGCACGCATGTGGTTATGCACTTGCCGCAGCACATATGTGGAGGCCGAAGAATAGCATTGCATGTGTGTTGGTCCTCGTTGTTCACCGTGTCCGAGGCAGGGTTTCTTTTGTTGATCACTACGGTGGACCCCAGGCTACGTGGCCCAAGAGTGTCTGGGAATTCTCCTGTCTTCCATCCTGCCAGAGGGACACCGGCATTACCGTGTAGACTCCCACTTCAAGCTGTGTGTCAGTTCTGGGGACTCAAACCCATGTCCTTACACTGGCACAGCAAGGGCTTTCACCCACTGAGCCTCCTCCGGCTTTCAAGTTACCACATTGCTGTGGAACTCAGCCGACTTTTCCATTCCCCTCGTGTTTGAGGCCCCAAAGCATGGACACTGTCTGTCTTCTCTGGTGGAGACATACTTTTGCATTTCCCCCTGACCTCTTGGCTACTCCCTCTCTGCCTTCCTTCCAAACTCCCTTTGTCCCATTAAACTTTCAAGTTTTCAGAGTCTGCCCTCAGTCTCCCCTCGCTCTGTAACTGTTCTTCACCTGCTCCCTTGGCCTTTAAACCTCCGAGTCAGGTTTCCACCCTGCTTCATTCACGTTAGCTCCGAAGCCAAGTTTCCATGTGTCTAAGGGCTTTGAAGGTCCTCCTGCTGCAGGTGACAACACAAGCTACCTCCCGAATCCCTGTATTTCCATATCTGCAGCTTCCACCGCCTGGATTGAAAACTTTTAAAAAACCTGCATCTATACTGAACACAAACCGACATTTTTCTTGTCATGTTCCTTACAATGACCGTGATAGCAAGTTGTATAACATTTATATTGTATTAGGCTCGATAAATGATTTAGAGATTATAGACTACGGAAGATATTGTAGGACATGCAGGTGTTTATTTAATACAAGGGACTTGTGCATCCGTGGATATTGTTATCTATGAGGGGGTCCTATGGATACCAACCGATGATGATAATTTATGTCATAGCTGTGTTCTGGTAAAACTTTGTGTGTAGACATTGACATTAGAACTTTATAAAATTCCACGTATCAGGAGATAGTCTCTTTTTTATTCTTCCAACCAAGTTGAATCTTAGATAGTATTCCCATGTTAGGAAATAATGTTCATCATTTAATTTTTCCATCTATTACACATTCAAAAAACTTTGTGAAATTTCACATCAGAAAACATTTCTCTTTTGGTCTTTTTCTGCCATTAAATTGCTAAAAGCAGGGGCTGGAGAGATGGCTCAGCAGTTAAGAGCACTGGCCGCTCTTGTAGAGCACTGGTTTGGTTCTTAGCATCCACACGACAGCTCACACACAGCCTTCTGTAACTGCAGTTGCAGGGATCAGATGCTCTCTTCAGGATGTGATCTGAATGCATGTGATGCATGCATATATGTATGTGTATATATATGTATGTATGTATGTATGTATGTGCATATATATGTGTATATATGTATATGTGTATATATGGATATGTGTGTATATGTATATATGTATGTATGTGTGTATATATATGTATATGTGTATGTATATATGTGTATATATGTATATGTGTGTGTGCGCATGTGTATACACACACACAGAAGCTGTGAAAGCAGATGGTAGAGACAGGTTGCTACTGTCTACATCTATGCTGGCTCACTTGGCTGTCTCATGAACACCTCACACCAACATATTCACATATTCAAAATCTAATAGATCCCAGTGTGCCCATCTCACTTCTGTAGGCATGCATTCTTTTGCAACCTACTTTTAAAAAGGGTTCAACCTCTCCTCTAGCCCACCACCCAGCAGAGGTAGTGGAAAAGTTATTAGGACGTGGGGGAAGTTGACCTGGTCAGCCATAGTTCTTTGGGGGCGAGGTCAGTCTTCTTTGTCAGCAGTTTGGCTCTGCAGCAAATACCAAGTACAAATCAGCAGCTATAGACCAGTTTTCTAGGCAGGCAGACACCAGGCAGGCACAGCAGCTGTAGTTTAATCCTGAAGAAGCCACAAGCTGGCCAGCGGGCCTGAGGCGAGGTCGTGGAAGTGGCAGGCTGCAGCAGGAACCTCACGAGCAGTTCTTGGGTGAGTTTCCCTCAATGGTGATGTAAACCCAAGTTGAACTCAACAACACTTTGTAAGGCAAAGCAATACATGTGTGTCCTTAGGGAATAATAATGAAGCGGAGCAAGCCAAACCAAAGCTCAGCAGCGGTCATCTCCCTCTGACTGTGGGGTCACATTTATACTCCTTCATCATGTTCCTTCCATATGTTTGTTAGATTGAAACATCCTTTCACCCGCGGGCCCCAGCAAAACATTCGACATACCTAGCTTTCCAAAGAAAAGTGGAGTTTCCACGTCACACTTTTATACACTTAGCTGCTTGGTATAAGAGTTGGTGAGAGTTGTTCTTGCTGGATCCTATTTTCCCTCATTTCAACCTCTCCTTGCCTCATCACCAAATCCTATAGATTTTCTCTCCTAAATACATGTAGCAGGTAAACATTGAGGAATGTGGGCAGTGGCTTTGATTTTGGAAATTCCAAGTTGGCTTGTTCTTTCCTTTCCTCCCTGTCCTGTCTCAAGCGTATCTCAATTACTCTGTTTCCCATTGCTGGAATGGAATACACAAAGCTGAGTAATGTAGAGGAAAATAACCCATGTGGTGGCGCGCACCTTTAATCCCAGCCCTTGGGATGAGAAGCAGGTGGGTCTCTGTGGGTTCAAGGCCAGCCTGCTCTACAGAGTGAGTTCCAGGCCAGTCAGGCTTTTGGTAGAGACTCTTTAAAATAATAAGATCATGGAACTCAGAGCTTCGGGGCCTGATTCCAGGACATGCTGCTGCCATTTTCTCACCTATGACGAGGAACTCATGGCCCACAGCATTATAGCAAGAGTGCCTGTAGAAAGACTGTGGAGGGACCGTCCTCCTGCTTTTCAGGAACTAACCACCAATAAATAACTCCCTCTGAGAACACTGATCACCCAGTCCTCTAGGCTTCCTCTTAAAGATTGAACCACTCTTTCGCATTGCACACTGGGAGCCAGGCTTCCGGCACAGGGAAACTTTGGAGACACAGCATAAGGTCTAGCCTGGACACCCATAAGGTCTAGCCTGGACACCCATTTGATGTCTCTCTTTACTGGCAGCTCTACAGGGATTCTTGCAGGATTCAATTCTCTTTTTCCAGCACTCGAATTCTGGGTAACAAACTCATGTTGTCAGGCTTGGCAGCAAGAACCTTTACCAGCTGAGCCATTTTGACAGCCTAAGGACAGTGATTGTTTTAATCTGTCTGAGCACTGATGTGTCATTTTCCTGGAGCAGTACCTGGTAGTGTGGAAGGGGCTCACCTGAGATGTGTCAAACCCACAGCTGCTGCTAAGGCTTAGGTCCTTTCTTGAGTTGCTCAGGCTCAGTTGAGACAGCCACGGCTACTCTTAAAGGGAATCTTCAGAGCAATGGCTCTCGGCCCTGGCTGCATGTTAGAATCATCTGGAACGTCACACTCCCAGATGGAGAGGACCACACAGGAGCAGCAGTTAGACAGACTGCAGAGTCAAGGATCACCGAAGACATAGCAGCAGGCTCTGGCTAGAGATGAGCTTTAGGGTAGCTAGCAGGGGGAGCCTTTGCCCCGTTTCTTCTAGAATTCTATAGCTAATCGGTGGTGGAACATTTGAGAGGGGAACCTACATTGGTATTTTATTCTGCCTTACTCCAGGCCCTTTCTCTTTCTCTTTTATGCTCTTATGAAGGGTGTGAGAAAATGGCTCTTGACCTAAAGAGAAGCCTAGTGGATGGTGTGGACGAGGACCACTGATATCAGGGGCAGGAGAACCACATGGGGACGAGGGGAGGAAAGCTTCGGTGGGAAGGAGAGGGGCTCAGTTTCTGAGGGTTCCTGGGCCAGAGGAAGGAGAAACAGGGTGGGGTTTGGGTGACCCAGCTGAAAGTAGATCATGACAGAGGAAATTAGCTGCAAAAACAGAACACAAGCCACATCAGCAGAGGGATGTTGCTGTAGGGATGGAAGGCAAGGCTGGTCCATGGGATGCCTCCCGGTTGTCTCCAGAGGCCAATGCATTGACACAGAGCCCTTTCTAGGTCTCACAGTTTCCCAATCCATTCTATATCTGCCTCCTGTTCCTCCTTTATGTATCTTTTACAATTATTCCACGGTGACGTGGGTAACGATTACGTTCTGTCTGGATTATAGGCCCATGAGGGCAGGATAATGGAACAGTGCAGGACACACAGTGTAGAGAACTTTTAATGAGTACACCAAGGAAGAAGTAAGAGTCACACCCTTAGGCCAGGCTTCCAGGAACTGGGTACACTTGCGTAGCCCCCTCAGGTATCAAGGGAAGGAGAAACGCCTTCTCTTTGGGTGCTGAGGACAGGGACCACAGGTTTGCTGATTTGAATAGGTCTCATCTGGTTGCATAGAGCCAGCATGGAACTTATTAGCCTTGGATACAGACATTAGATTCTGTCGCATCGTGTTTCCTTCAGCTGCCTTGATGACCAGAGGAGCCCTTGTTCTGGTCAGGAGCTCTCTAGCCCCCTTAGACTCTCCAGCCCCTACCCTCTCACTGGGCATAGGGTTTCCCTACCTTCTGTCAGCAGAGCCCCAGCCTTCCGGCGTCCTTCTCATCTCTTTCCTGTCTCTGGACCTGAGACCTCATAAAAAGTCACTTTGGTCTTAATCAATAGTCCATCTCAGTAGCATGGGAGATGTTGGCTTGCAGATCGGAGCCTCATAGGCTGGGGTGGGAGCAGACCCCGCCCTCGCAGACAACCTTCCCTTTCCGGATGATGCATTAAGCTGCATCAGCAGGGATTTTTTTTTTTTTTTTTTAATGAGGGTATGTATGACTCCCCAAAGAAAAGTTACATAGAAGGAACCAGGGAAGGCAGGAGAGTGCAGAGGAACATTCAGCAAGGTTCGGCTCCATTCTTTGCCACCTCATGTCCCTTCACCGGGTTCTCCCAGGCTGGCCTTGAACTTGCTCTATAAGAGAAGATAACCTCGAACTTCTGTTCCTTCTGTCGCTTCCTCCTGAGTGATGGGGTCACAGGCATGTGCCACCATACCTGGTTTTATGCAGTGCTAGGGGTGGAGCCCAACTGAGTCTCCTCTCTATCTTGTTCTTTCACAGCTACCCAAGGCCTCCCTTACATAGGCTGCCACTACTTTGGCCTCCTGAGCTGCCTCTGACCGGTCCCTCGCCAGGTCACCAGATGACTCCCAGCCTTCCCTCACATACCAGATCCCTCTCCTGTCATTCTGTCCTCTGGTTAAGTGTTCCCATGGCGCTAGGTGCCTCACTTATACGGAAGACATTTTCTGCAGCTGGAACTTGGCATTTCCTTTAGTGTTTGTTATTATGTGACTTACCCACTGGTCCACGAGTGTTAATGACCGCTGTGCTCTCTCTTCTTCATTCAGCTCATTGCCTGGTATTAAGTAGGTCCTCGTTAAATAATTGTGGACTGGATTAATTGATGTGGTGAGTGTGTTTTTAAAAGGAACTTCAAGTGACTCATATGGTATCCTGGATTTCCGAAGAAGAGTTGCCCTCTGTTTGAGTGTGGCGGAGACTTAGTGATTTGCTTCAAATGAATGGAAGAGAGAAAAAGTACAGTGGGCTGAGGTCTTCAAGTCCATCGCTGAAATCCTCGGGCGCTCAGTTAGTGGAAGGCTTGCCTATCATGCACGAAGCCCTGAGTTCAGTCTCTAAAATATCAACCAGACAGGGTGGACTGTGCCTGTAATTTCAGCACTTACAAAATAAACACTGGGCAATCTTCAAAAGTTCAAGGTTATCCTTAGCTACATAGGGAGTTCAAGGCCAGCCAGGGCTGTATGAGAATGTCCTGGAAAAAAAAAAAATCAATTAATCCATCGTCATCTAACCCAAGATGTAATGGTTCTGAAGAGTGGTAGACTCTTGGGGAAGGGATCATCTAAAGGGGCCGTGACAGACTGTGACATGATGCTTCTGAAGCCACTATGTCAGATTCAGGAGTCACACAGCAAGAGGACTAGGATGGTGAATATATAATGACGCCTTCAACGGCTTGTTAGTGTGTGAAAGCCTGTCTTTACCATGATGGGTACATTCAGGTTCCTCCTGGGCATCACTCTGCCCTTTCTCTACTATGCAGGATCAGTGTTTTTACACGCTCGAGTGTGCGAGCACACGCACACACACACACACACACACACACACACACACACACCCCTCCCTAAGGGACCCCTTATATTTCTCCATTTGTTTTACTCCACATGACCATTTACCCTGTAAACCCCGTCAGACCAGAGCACCAGCCTCACTTGTGAGCCACCCCTGCCCAGTTCCCTGAACAAACTAATCCTCACAAACCATCGTGCCCAGCCCAGTGTAACTTCTGAGGCCAGAGTTATAAACTGCCCAGGGATCTTACCAGGGGGGCTTAGAATTATACTTGAGCAGTAATAGTGGGGGATGGGGATGCAGGAATTGTTCCGTAAGTGCCCCCAGGTCTCCAGTTCCAGTCACTCAGACCCTCACCTCCATGGGCTATGGGCTTGGTCTGGTCAGCACAGCGGGGTGCACAGCGGGGTGCACAGCGGGGTGCACAGTGGGGTGCAGGAGGAGCACACTCTTCCGAGCAAGCACCAGGTGGACAGTAGGAGCCCAGCTGCCCCTGGAGGGTAGGGAATACCCTTTCTCCATTTGCTTAGTTCCAGCTTTCTCTGGAACCTTTCTCTGGAAGTCATTTCTAAAGCACTGCCAAAGTTTGTGGCTAGAAACTTCTAAGCTGAGCCAGTTTACTGGTGGTGCCAGTGTCCTTTCCTGTGTGGTGTCATTGTGACAAAATACCTGGCTCACAGTTTGAGGGTGCAGTCTGCCATGCTGGGGAAAGGATAGTAAAGGGAGCAGGCCACGGCGGAGAGACTCCAGTCTGTGGCTGGGAAGCGGAGACAGATGAGTGCTGGTGCTCGGTTCAGTTGTGAATTCTGATTCAGCCTGGGATGCCAGCCCATGTTCAGAGCGGGTCCTCCCGCCTCAGCTCATCTAATCTCCAAAATACCTCACCGACACGCTCGGAGGTTTGTCTCCATGGTGATTCTACATCCTGTCAAGTTGATAATAATAACTGTCCCGTGGAAGAAGGGCAGCCGCTGCCCAAGAGCAAACGCTGCTTTCTGCTCTTTCGGTGACCCCACCCAGGGACATCTGCCTTGCTGTGTGTGTGATGAAACTGTTCAGTCCAGACTTGGATTCTCTGACGGATGGCCCAGGAATATCTGTGTTTGCAGATTTTCTGCCTTTTGTTTTCCCAGACTTTGTTCTCACCCTTTCCCTGTTTACATTGGGCATGATATGGGGACACTGGACCTCTCCTACTAGAACCCAAGATCCTTTTTTGGGGGAAGGGAAAGAGTAGCAGGGGGCAGCTGAAGAACTTGGTTGTCTGCCAGTGTGTCCAGCCTTTTGACATTGCATCACGACAAGATGGTGTATACGCAGGGCTGCATTTTCCAACTATTCTGGGACAGCAGGCTGGACACTCCTGGATACATTATCTCTCAAGCTATGCTTCCCACAGGCAGGCCCTTGGCACCAGGCTTAGCTGTTGACCGTTGTCTGTGAATTCTGTGGGGTCTGTCGCTTCAAGCCCAGAACAGGAGTCTCAGGCGCACAGCCAAAACGGCTCACAGTTAAAGGCTCTTGCTGACCTCAGTGTACTTACAGGCACTAGCTGGCCGGAGAGCCAGGTGGGGCTAGAGTCTTGTTTGAAAAGTGAAGTTGAAAGAGCTTTCGAATGATCAGTGGTGAATCCTTACACTGGCTTTAGTCTGTGTGCTCTGTGTATTATAACCCATGTCTGTGTGCACTTGTCTGTGATGCGGGTTGGGGTGATTGCTCAATGTGTAAGTAAAGAAAATGTTTTTACTGAGTGAGGATGAAGACTTGAGTTCAAATCCCCCAAATCCTTGTAAAGAACTAGGTGTGGTCATGCACACATCTTTAAGCCCATTACTGTCAGGGAGGATCCCTAAGGTTTGATGATTGTCAGCCTAACTCCAGATCCAGTGAGAGATCTTGTCTTAAGAGAAGAAGGTGGGGGGGGGGTATGGAGCAATGGAATTTTCTCTGGCTTACACCTGTACATGTGCACACGTACACACGTACACACACGTGTGTGTACCCCATATGTATACATATGTCACACAATCTCACTCACTCATAAGCACACATGCACACACACACACAGAGAGAGAGAAGAGAGGTAAAAAAAGTGTGCACTAGTATCTTTCATGGCTAAAGGAACTGAAAATCTATCCATTATCTGTCTGTCTGTCTGTTTGTCTGTTTGTCTGTTTGTCTGTCTATCTATCTATCTATTTATGTATTCACCCACACCTTTACTGTCTTCCTATTTAGCCTTACCATCTGTCTACCATCAATAACCAAGCAGTTATAAACATCAAGAAATTTACAGTCTAGAGAACCAAAAATCACAATCAATAGCCATCATAAGACTATCGTTTGGTTATGCTGGGGTGCGTCTTATAAACACCCCAGGAATTCTGAAGAAAGCATCAGAATCATTGGTGAAAGCCTCGTTAAAGCCTGTGGACTGGGGCTTCCCGGTAAAGCATTCATTTTCTTTTCTTCTTCTTCTTCTTCTTCTTCTTCTTCTTCTTCTTCTTCTTCTTCTTCTTCTTCTTCTTCTTCTTCTTCTTCTTCTTCTTCTTCTTCTTCTTCTTCTTTTAAAGATTTATTTATATATATATATGAGTACACTGTAGCTGTCTTCAGACATACCAGAAGAGGGCATCAGATCTCATTACAGATGGTTGTGAGCCACCATGTGGTTGCTGGGATTTGAACTCAGGACCTCTGGAAGAGCAGTCAGTGCTCTTAACTGCTGAGCCATTTCTGTAGCCTGTAAAGCATTTTCTATGATGACCAGAGTTTGGATCCCTAGTGCCCATGTGAATGTCAGATGGACCCGATGGCTGCCTATAATTTCAGGGCTCAGAAGGTAGAGATGGAATCCCCAGAGAAAGCTGGCTAGTTAAACTAGTTCTATCAGTAAGCTCTGGGTTCAGCTGAGAGACCCTAGTCAATGAATAAGGTACAATTGAAGATTTCCCAGGTCAGCCTTGGGCCCTTTATGTGCACCTGCATATGTGCACTTGCATACATGCATTTTCAAAGGAGCTTCTGAGAACATAAGACTTGTCCAAGTCTTTAAAAATAATTTTTACAAAGCATTTTATGTTTTGCCTGCCTGTATGTATGTGAATCACATGTGTGCTAGGTAAGTGTGGAGGCCAGAAAGAGGGTATTTCATCCCTTAGAACTGCAGTTACGCATGATTGTGAGCACTGTGTGGATTCTGGGAACCTAACCTGGGTCCCCTGGAAGAGCAGTAAGTTCTCTTAACTGCCGAGCCATCTCTCCAGCTCTGTCTCATTCTTTTGGTCAACAGCTAGATGGCTCTTTGATGCAGACCTGTGGTAGGAAGGAAGATCCATTATTCTTTGCCTCTCCATAGATGTCCAGTCCTAACGCCTGGAATGTGAGAATCTGTTGGATTTGATGGTGGGAGGAATGACTACTACAGGTGGAACTAAGGTTGCTAAGCAGCTGGTTTTAAAACAGAGAAATTATCATGGACTTCCCAGGTGGTCTCTAACCGAATGGGACGTTGGAAAAGAAAAGATGGAGAGACGAGAAAGACCTTCCAACTGGCTGTTCCTGGATGGGAAAGGGGGGGGGGGTGCAGGCAGGAAAGGGCAGGAAGGGGTCTTGTTCTTGGAGATTCTAGAAAAGAAGGCGGCCCTGCCAACATGGAAGTTTAGAATTCCAGACTCTGACCTGAGAATGGTAAGAATGTGGATCTAAGCCTGAGTTGTGTGGGCGATTGTTTTGGCGGTGACTGGAAACACACCAAAGAAGTTTCCAGGGAGGACATCCGAAAGGAGTTGCTGGTGAAGTGCAGGCCAGGATGGTCAATGGCAGCTCTGGTGATGCAGTGGTCCCAAGGGCCTGAATATAATTCTGCTCTGTGGTAGTGATGGCATCCTCCTCTCCCCATGCCTCTCCCGGAAGTGAAATGTCTTAACAGGGTCCATAGGGTTCCGACTAGAAATGGCTGAACCCTGCCTGGTGGCCATGGAGTGACATGTGGCATTCTCCTGTCACTGTGTGGACAGCTGCTACAGAGAACAGGATTGCATCAGCCACACTGACCTGATGAAGCCTTTAGCCCCTGTAGGGTGTCATGTTCCCCTGGAGACGTGCCCTGGTGGCTTCCCTGTGTTCTGGTTCTTCCAGGCCTTCCTGGTCTAGTGAGATACCCCAGAGCACCTGTCACGGCTAGACCATGTGTGTCACGGCTAGACCATGTGTGTCACGGCTAGACCATGTGTTCTCCCTTCCTCTTGAGATCTGAAGAAGTAACTGAACCTGCATGTATCCCAAGCACGCTCCCCTGAGTCACTTTCCCGACAGTGTCCATCCACACATTCTCAGATGTCTCTTGGGGTTCTGGCTTGGAGCCCCTTGGCTTGGAATCCATGAGATCAAGGCTTCCGGAGCCTAAGCTCGGAGATGGCTCTTCCTGTCTGACCTCAGAGTGTTGGTAGCAGAAATGGAAAGGGGGAAGGACCTGAGGAGGCCCGAGTGTGTGTTAGGGGGAATGGGGCAGTGTCACAGGGACTGTGGGGATCTTTGCAACTGGCCTTGCATCAGCACCTCCCCAAAGCTGCAGGAAAGCTAGGGCTCTGGGGGATCAGGCTGTGAGGATGGCAGCTCTGTAGCCCATGACCTTGAAAAGGTGGTTTAGCTTCTTTGAGCTTTGTTTGCCTTAGTGCAAAATGATAAACCACTAAGAAGAGGTAAGGACAGACATCATGAGCTTTAAGGACAGACATTATCATTCATTTTTACCAATGATGTCCCTCACGTTGGAGGGTTCTAACCCTCTAACTGTTCTCTAGTTACGTTCCCCAAACATCTTTGGCATTCTACTTCTTGTCTCTCTGTTTCTGTTTGATTGAAATATAGCTGACAGACAATACTGTTGAAGTTTGGTGTCTCGTGACATATGCACACACTGAGGAAATTATCACTACCACCAAACTAACAGAAAGGCCCATCACGCCCCCAGAATCCTTTGTGATTCTCCCTCCCACTCCCATGCCTGCTGTCTCTGCTTTCCGGCCCACTTCTTTTTCACGGTACAAATTTGTTTATATTGTCATGTTTTATTAAATTGAACCATACAATATACATGTGAGGACATCTGGCTCCTTTCAGCTAATCCAGTGATTTTGAGATTTACCCATGTGGATGTATCTGTCTATTAATGGCTCTTTTTCCTTTACTGTTTGGAATTATGCTGTCGCAAAGATGTATCACAATTTGCTTACTCCTTTAACTGCCTGGGTTGTTTCTGGTTTGAGATAGTTTGAATAAAGCTGCAAATAAGTAACCCCCTTTATCATTGTGAATGTAAACTTTCCCTTCTTTTGAACAAAGATTTAGGAGTGGAAAATATGTATAAGTTTAATGCTTGAGAAATTGCCAGGTTGCTTTCTTAAATGCATGTAAGATACATATTTCTACTAACAATATCTGAGACCCACCCGCTCATCTTTGCTAACACTTGTGACTTATCTGTTTAATTTTACCGTTCAGTGGGATGCACTGGTTTGAGTTTGTATTTCCTTCATAGTTAATGACCCTAAACATGTTTTCTTGTGCCATCTTGTACTCATCGATGAAGCACCTTTAAAATCTTGTGCCTATTTTGAAAATTGAGTTGGGAGACTGGGGCAGGAGGTTGAGGGCTTCTAGGCCAGCCTGAGGTACACATTAGGACTGGGTTTCAGGAACTACAACAAAATACCCACTAAAGCAAGCTATATGCTTTCTGATGACTAAGTTTTTGGAGGTTGTCCTGTATTGAAGATATACGTTCTAATCAGTGTCTTGTTTTGAAAGTGTTGTCTGTGTGTCTGTGATGTGTCTTTTCAGTTTCTTTACTATTCTAGCAGAGAACAGAAGCTCCTAATTTTAATGATGTCCAATCAAACGTTATCATTCTATGAATTGCGATATTTATGTTAACTATAAGGAATCTTGGCCTCCATACAAAGTTTTTTTTTTTTTTTTTTAAGATTTATTTATTTTATGTGAGTACACTGTCACTGTCTTCAGACACACCAGAAGAGGGCATCAAATTCCATTACAGATGGTTGTGAGCCACCATGTGGTTGCTGGGGCTTGAACTCAGGACCTCTGGAAGAGCAGTCAGTGCCTTAACTACTGAACCATCTCTCCGGTCCCAAAGGTATTTTCCTGGATTTTATTCTGGAAGCTCTTTAGCTTTATGGTCAAGCCAGCTTTGTGGCCTGTTTTGAGTTGAATGCTTTCTTGTAGGTAATTCAAGGTGAGTACTGAAGTGGTTTTGCTGTTGTTTTGAGTACTTGAACAATAGATAAATACAAGGCTACCATGTCCACACTGGATTATCTCTGCATCCTTTTAGTATTGCTGTTTGGAGACAGGGTCTCATTCTATAGCCCAGGATGGTCTTGAACTCTGAATGGTCCTCCTTTTTTAGGCTCCGTAGTGCTGGGATTGCAGGCATGAGTCAGCATACCCAGTGACCTTTGCATCTTTCTTATCACTCTGTTGACCTCATGTGTCCCAGGTCTATGTCTATGTTTTATTTCATTGTTTCCCTCTATCTACTGTTATACCATTAGTACATTTTACTATTGTGGCTGTTAACTTTTTTCGTTGCGTTTACATGTTCTGTGTACATGTCTGAATGTATGTAGGTGAAAGTGTATGGATGTGTGTGTGTGTGTGTGTGTGTGTAGGTCTGAGGATGATGTCAGATGTCTTCCTAGATTGTTTTCTATCTTACGTATTGAGGAAGGATGAGACAGGGTCTCTCACTTATTAAAGCTAAAAATTTTGAGGAGAAAGATCAAATCCACAGTGGTCTAATTAAAGCAAGCATTATTTTAATACTGGCCAGGGTGATGGGCATTGTCTAGGTCCATACTGGAAATGGTGCTGAATTAGTTTAGTCAGGTACTTATAAAGGCAAACCCCACAGGTCATGTACTTCCCACTAGTCCAATTCAAGGCAAGCACACTTCCTGGCATATTTCCCGCCTATATGTCTCCTAACCATATGTGATCAAAACACATCCTATGGAGTTGGGGCAAACAACCGTGTTTAGTGGTTTGTGAGCTCACATGAATGACAGCCCCAAGCATTGCAGAAAGTTATGTCCTTGGGTGAGCGGGACTTCCAGGTTAACTTTAGCCATCACATTAGAGCCCACTGTGTCAGTGAGCTAGGCAACTTACTGCAGGGATGCCCTGTCTCTGCCACTGTCTGACTCCTGACTGCCCTGTCACCTTGACGTATACATGCCACTGATGTATACATTGAACTCTGGTCCTCACACTTGTGCTGGTAGTGTGATGATACTCTCTCAGCCTTCTTGCCAGCTTCTCTGTAGTTTTAGAAGACTCAGTGGATAGTCTTCTAAAATCCTCCAATCCTCTTCTTCCTTTTCAAGGGTGTGTTACTTATTCTATTTCCTTTATTCTAGGTCCATAGACATTTTCAAAAAACATGCCAACTCTATAAAAAGTCCTTTTAGGTTTGTGCTTGGTTCATCTGGGGAGGAAGGGTAATCTTACAATGGTAAATACTGAAACCATGAACATAGTATAAGCATCAACTTAGGCAGTGTTTAATTGCTCTTATTGACATTTTATAATTTCCAATGTACAACTCTCACACATTAAAATTTTTTATGTGATTCTGGATATGGTGGTGTGTGCCTTTAATCCTAGCACTCAGAAGGCAATTTGTGTGTGTGTGTGTGTATTTTGACTGCATATGTGTATGTACACTATGTGTGTGCCTGATGCTCAAAGAAGTAAGAAGAGAGTGCTGGATCTCCTGGGACTAGAGTTACAGATGGTTGTGGGCTGCCGTGTGGGTGCAAGGAGTCAAACCTGTGTTCTTCGAAAGAGTGGCCAATGCTCTTAACTGCGGAGCCATCTCTCCAGCCCCTGTACATTACAAACAAAACAAAGCAGACTCCCATACCCAACAGATCCCAACAGATCGTTTACCAGCTGTTTTTGGGTCTGGTGATGCTATTGGGAAAGGTATTTGGGTTTTTGCATTTAAGCTTCAGATTCTTTGTTGCTAATGCAGAGAAATGGTTGGATTTTGTCACTAAGTTAATTTTTTTCTTTTTTTTTCTGCTCTTGGATATTCTCTGTATTTGCATTTCAGGTGTTATCTCCTTTCCGCCAATCCCATCCCCCTCCCTCTCCCATTGCCTTCTTGATGGTGCTCCCTCTCCCATCCTCCCTCTCCTACCTCAGCACCTTGGCATTTCCCTGGACCAAAGGCCTCTTCTCCCATTGATACCAGACAATGCCTTCCTCTGCTGCATATGCACCTGGAGCCATGGGTCTCTCCATCCGAACTCATTGGTTAGTGTTTTAGTCCCTGAGAGCTGTGGTGGGTTTGGTTAGTTAATAATTTTGTTCTTTCCATGGGGTTACAGACCCTTTTAGCTCCTTCAGTCCTTTCTTTAGCGCCTTCATTGGGGTGTCTGTGTTCAGTCCAATGGTTAGCTGCAAGCATCCTCCTCTGTATCAGTATGACTCTGGCAGAACCTCTGAAGAGGCATCCATATCAGATTCCTGCCAGTAATTAATTTGTTTCTTGTAGTAGTTTTTGTAGATTACATAGGACTTTCTAAGAACTTGGAAAGTCAGCAGCAAAGACAGTTTTATCTCTTCCCTTTCAATCTGTGAGTCATTTATTTGTTTTTAAATCTTTATGTATCTTTAGCGCAATGAGAGAGGTAGGAGAAAGGACAACACAGGGTTTTTTTTTTTTTCCTTCTGGTTTTAGAATTAATCTATTTTCCCCCAGTAAGTGTGATATTATCTGGAGGTTTTGCTGATATCATTTATAGAATTGAGAAACTTCTATTGCTAGCTTTCTGGACAGTTTTGTTTTATCAGAAATAGAAGCTGGATTTTGACAAACAATTCTACCTCTTTAGAAATGAACTCTTTTGGTACTGTGACCTGGGCAAGAGCCTCGGCTTGGGAGGTTGTAACCCTAGCAGGGAACCCACTACTGTTGTTTTGATAAATGGACATGTTGCCAAACTGCCTTCTAAGCATCGTGTCTACACCTATAGATCAACACTGTCCTCAGCCTTCATCAGAGAAGTTTCTCCGCACAGCAGGCAGCATTGGTGCAGAGACTCGGAGCCTGTCAGTACTAAGAGTAACTAACTAATGGTGTAGTGCTCAGGTTTAAATACATCTGTATCACTCTCCCAGGCTCAGGGAACAAACCAGAGGATGTTATGTAGCTCCTCCGGGTCTGTGGATTGTAGTGTGGTTAGCCTGTATTTTATGGTTAATATACACTCATAAGTAAGTACATGTGATGTTTGTCTTTCTGGGTCTGGGTTACCTCACTCAGGATGATATTTTATAGTTCCATCCATTTGTCTGCAAATTTTATGATTTTTTTTTTAAAAAAAGATTTATTTATTATATGTGAGTACATTGTAGTTGTCTTCAGACACACCAAAAGAGGGCATCAGATCCCATTACAGATGGTTGTGAGCCACCATATGGTTGCTGGGATTTGAACTCAGGACCTCTGGAAGAGCAGTCAGTGCTCTTAACCACTGAGCCATCTCTCCAACCCATGATGTTGTTTTTAATAGCTGAGTCATTATATTCCATTGTGTAAATGAACCATGTTTTCTTTGTCCATTCTTTGGTTGAGAGACATCTAGGTTGTTTCTAGTTTCTGATTATTATGAATAAAGCTGCTATAAACATAGTGGAACATGTAATCCTTGTGGTTTGGTAGAGCATCTTTTGGGTATATGCCCAGGAGTGGTACAAGCTAGGTCTTGAGGTAAAGTATTCCCAATTTTCTGAGAAACTACCAAACTGATTTCCAGAGTGGTTGTACAAATTTGCAGTCCCTCCAGCAATGGAGGAGTGTTTTCCTTTCTCCACATCTTCACCAACATGTGCTGTCACTTAAGTTTTTTATCTTAGCCATTCTGATGGGTGTAAGATGGAATCTCACAGTTGTTTCGATTTGCATTTCTCTGATGACTAAGGGTATTAAATAGTTCTTTAAGTGATTCTCAGCAATTAGAGAGTCCCCTATCCAGACTTCTCTGTTTAGATCTGTATCCCATTTTAAAAATTGAGTTATTTGGTGTACTGATGTCTAATTTCTTGAGTTCTTTATATATATTGGATAGCAGCCTTCTGACAGCATCTCTAGGATGAGCTAGAAACCTAAGACAAAGGGAACCCTGAGGAATCTATGAGAGTGACCCTAGCTAAGACTCCTAACAGTAGGGGATATGGAGCCTGAAATGAACGCCTCCCGTTACCAGGCAAGACTTCCAATGGAGGGATGGGGACACCAAACCAGCCATAAAACTTTGACCCACAATTTGTCCTGCCTACAAGATGTTCAGGAGTAAAGATGGAGTAGAAATTAAGGGACTGGACAACAAGTGACTGTCCCCACTTGAGACCCATGCCATGGGCGAGAGCCCACCCCTGACACTATCAATGATATTCTACTATGCCTGCAGGCAGGAGCCCAGCACAGCCATCTCCTGAGAGGCTCCACCCAGCAGCGGATGGAAACAGATGCAGAGACCCAGAGCAAACTTTAGGCAGAGCTCGAGGAAGGACTGAAGGAGCCAGAGAGGTCAAGGACACCATAAGAAAACCTACAGAATCAATTAACCTGGGACCAGAGGGGCTCACTGAGACTGATCCACCAATCAGAGAGCATGCATGGGATGAATCTAGGTCCTCTACATATATGTAACACATATGCAGCTTGGTCTTCATGTGGGACCCCTAACAGCCACAGGACAGGAGCTGTCTCTGACTCTGTTGCCTGTCTTTGAATACCTTTCTCCTAACTGGGCTGCCTTGTTTAAGCTCAGTTGGAGATGTGTTTAGTCCTAATGCAACTTGGTATGCCAAGGTGGGTTGATATCCATGGGAGGCCTCCCCTTCTCTGAGGAGAATGGGGTGGAGCAGAGGAAGGACTGTGGGGAGAGGAGGGAGGGGAAGCTGGGATTGGGATATAAAGTAAATAAATGAAAAAACAAACAACAACAACAAAACCCCAAAACCAAAACCAAGCAAACAAACCACAGGAGGAAACGTGCAAGAAAGATGTCATGGCAGCACGGTGACATCAGCATTGCACTTGTGAACACTGCAGCTGTGCTTTGCCTGTACAGGATAAGGTCAGTCAACATGTCCTCATAGATTAGAGATGGGTTTGTGGGGCTCCATCCTTCTCTGAGGCAGTATTAGCCGTTAATGGTTCCTGTGGGGGATGGGGAGGTAGGTCTCATTTTCTTTAGTGGTGTAGCACTGATAGGTTGCCCACATTCCGGTAAACAATCTTCCATCTATGCTTTAAGAAAATGTGTGGGTTGAACAGAGAAAGAAGTCATTGAAGTGGAGGGGGGGGGCTTCCTGGGAAGAAGGGTTTCAGCAGGGTGGCAGTGGGGTGAGCAAGGGTAACGGAGGGTGAGAACAATGGGAATTCATTCTATGTGTGTATGAAATGGTCAAAGAATAAAAACATGAAAAATCAAAATGAGCATATTTTATGTAATGGTTTCTGATACTTGGTACTTTGTAGCTGGAACAAGCCATTATGATGCACAGCATATACTGGGCAGCACACAAACAACAGAAGTTTCTTATGTAGTTCTGGAGACTGGGAAGTCCAAGATCAAGGTCGCTTCAGATTTATTGTCTGCGGGGGGGGGGGGGGGCAGGGGGCGTTGACTTCCTTGTTCACAGTGTTTTGTTTCACTCTAGCCTCACACAGAAGGGGCATGAGCTTCACACTCACGCCAACCCCGTCTCTTCATTGCTCCAGATGAATGTTAAAGGGATGCCTTCATCCAAACTTTATTACGGAGCTGCTTACAACTGTGTATGCACATGTGGCACTGAGTAGAGGTGACCGACAGGACGGGAAGGCTGGACACATGTGGAACACGGCCAAAGCACATTGCATGCTTCTCTGAATGTGTCCTTATGAAACCCAGGACCATGCACAATACACATGTGCCAAAAACGGTTCTCCAGAATCGAGACTTATTCTGGGATAGTAACTTGGAAATAGTTCGACGTTTTCAACTCTCGCTGTTAAACTTTTGTCAGATTTAATGAGAACAGACTTTACTCTGGGGCTAATTTTGCCCCGCAGATCCTGTAACGCCATTCTGGGTACTTTACCCGGTGGCTCATAAAGTCTGAATTTTTTTTTCCAGTCTGGCTGTGGAAAACAAGAACCATCCACTGCCTCATGTGGACACTGGGAACATCTCTCTCACCTTACGTGCACATACGTGCTCACCAGAAGGGTATTTGGGCTTCCCTTTGCCTTTTCAGGCCGGAGGAAACCTGGCAGCTCCCGTTGGACCTGACTGTGTCAGCTTTCTATTACTATGATGAAAACGGTTCATTTGTAAAGAGAAATATCCTATTTTTGGCTCACAGTTTCGGAGATTTTAGTCTGTAGTCAATCGAATCCGATGCTTTTGGGGCCTGTAATGATGTGTTCATCAAAGCAGGAAGAAGCCACAGAGCAAAATCTTTTACCTCCTTGCCGGCATACAATAGGAAAGAAAGGGGGAAGGGCTGGAGCCCCGCCACGTCCTTCCTGGATGTGCCTCAGTGGTCTAACTTCGGCCCGCCAGGCATCACTTCCTAAGGCTCCCTCACCTCCTGATACCACTGCTCTGGACCTTTGGGAAGATTTAGGATTTAAAAAGTAATCCTCCTCTCCATTCTTCTACTCTCCTTCCTCCCCCGCCCCACTCCCCCATCTGCTTGTTAAGAAGCATCATCTACACAGACCCTTTCATTAATTCAGCACGAGGCCTCCCAGACAGTTACAGGCACTTCCGCTCTTAGAGCCTAACATATCAGGGCTCAGCCTCGGCCCTTCCGGCTCCTTGTATGACCTCAGGCAAATGATTTCTCCATCTGGATCCTCAGTTTCCTTATTCAGACAAGAGCAGGACACGATGCTATGCTGTAGGCAGGGTTCATGGAGGGACTTGATTAGCCCCAGGCAATGGGAGCCACAGTATATTTCAATGTCTGCATGGCCAAATGAGTTCTAGTGAGACTGATCTTAAAACGGCCCACACGCTGTAACTGTCTGCTCCTGCTCGGTTCCTGGGGATGAGCCCACCATTACTTTGGAGCGCTGTAAGAAGGAAGGGTAGCCAGCTCTACATTTCTCTCACCGAGGCGGGGGAGCGCTCGTGTGGAGAATGTCCAATAGCACATACAAGAAACATCATGGACATTTGGCTGCATGAAGCAGTATAATGATCTCTTCTTTGCGGCAGATTGACTTTACTAATTAGGTTGGGTTGGAGCCAATGTTAAATACAGTTTGCATGTACAGACGCAAACCAATTGGCAGAAATGGGGGAACTCAGACATTTTAGGTATTGGAACAAGCCAGCTCTGATTAAAGCTTTGCCTCGGATAATCCTTCCTCTCTTCTCAGCCTCCATGTTCACAAACTCTTCAAACATTGAGGGTATTAACCCTTCATCGCATTTGCTGCAGATATGTTCCCCCCCCCCCCCCGTTCAGTTCTGTGTGAAAATTCAACTGCTGTAGACGGAGTTTTGAATGTTGTGGGTAAACTACGGATCATTCCACTTATAATTTGTTTCTTCACTGCCTCGAGGCCTGGCAGAACCCTACCCAGCGATGGGGTAAATGTTCACTTTCATTTTCTTCGTGTTTTCAACATCGAATTTCTGTTTTGATTTGGAATTTATTTGGATTTTGATATGTAGTAAAAGGTGGGAGACTGTGGGAATGTGCGTGCATGCGTTTGTGTGTGTGTATGTGGTGTGGTGTGTGTTCACATACATTCATCTGTGCACGCACTGTGAAAGTCAGGGGATGGTGCTGTACCCTCTCTCTATTTCATCCGTCCTACTTTTGGAGATCAGAGCACGTACTGAACTCAAGTTCACTGTTTTAGCTGGACTAGCTCTCCAGCAAGCTCCAGGGGTTTGCCTGTTTGTCCATCCGTCATCACTAATGTGGAGAGCTGGTCCAAAGATGGTGCTTGGGACTCCGACTAGCACCTGATTTCCTTTCCCCCCACCCCCAGATTAGCCACTCCCACCGTACGAGCTGCGCAGGCGCACCCATGACTCGAGATCAGGCCAGATGATGCGGACCTATGAACTGCAGCCACACAACATGGACTGAGGAGGTGGAATTGAGAGAGGATAAAAGGGACTGCATTTGTGGGTGGAGAGGACAGAAAGAGAGACAGAAAGGAGACAGAAAGGTTTTCGCATGCGTGTTGTAAAGTTCCTGAATAAACCGCTTTGAGAAGAACGGTATGTCGTCGCTCCTTTTCTGCTGGTCGGAGACGGTAGCGACACACTAGGATTGTACATGTGGGGTAAGTTGCTAGAACTTTCTGAACCTAGCCCTCTTTATGTACTGGAAGTTCAGTATTTCAATTGCAGGACCAAGGAGCTATGACGATCAAATGATTTAATGTTTCAAAAATGACTAAACATGGGGCTAGAGAGATGGCTCAGTGGTTAAGAGTACAGGCCGTTCTACGAGAGGACCCAGGTTCAATTCCCAATCGAGGTTAAGAAATTTCTAGTAACTTAAGGCCATGCAACTAAATGAAGAACAGACTTAGGCCTTAGAAAGTTGACTAGAATCTTGAATCTCTCTGTGTTTTCCCTATGTGTCACCTCCCCAAAATAGTAGGGAGACCCAGAACGCTTAAAAGTGTCCAGCAAATTTTAATTTGTTTATGTGGGGACCGGGGAAGATGATGGTTTGCCTGGTTTGTGTTGCTATGACAACACCCGAGGCTGGTAGTTACAGGAGATTCATTTGGCTCAGTAGACTGTGTGTGTGGCCAGAAGGTACTAAGAGTATATGTTCTATCAAAGGGTGGAGAAACAGAAAGGAAAATGGCAACCTATAGAGAGGCCAGGTATGGCGCCTGACCTTGGAACACTCTGTTCTCATATGAACTGACTACTCCCGAAAGAACAAACCTAGTCTGTGATGCCAGCACAAATCCATTCACAGCAAGAGAGGTGAAAATGCTGCACTGTGGCCACCGCAAAGATGGGCAGTCTAGGATCCAGGAGCCAGTTGCTCAGAACACCTCAAACCGAGGTGTCGGGCATTAGACAATTGCTTATTATTTGCCCTTTCCTTCAAAAGATAAAGCAACTATTCTATGAGGTGCCCGCTGTCACCCACACAGTCCTCAGAAGAACTGGGAAGGGTGCTGTAGTGAGGGAACTTGGACTTGAGCAGGGAACAGCTGGCCATCTTTGTCACTGGTGGCAGATAAGAAGCAGGGTAAGCTTTTTTCTGTGTCAAAAGAAGTATCCTAGTTTGGGTTTGCTGTGAAGGGACACCATGACCAAGGCAATTCTCGTAAGGCAAACGTTTAATTGGGGCTGGCTTAGTTTTGGGGGTTCAGTTCATTATCATCATGGTGGGGAGCATGGCAGCATGCAGGCAGACACGGTGCAGGAGAAACCAAGAGTTTTCTACATCTTGATCCCAAGGCAGCCAGGAGGAGGCTCTCTTCCGCACTGGGCAGATCCTGGGCATGGGAACCTCAAAGCCCACCTAGACAGTGACACACATCCTCCAACAAAGCCACACCTCCTTCAGCAAGGCCACACCTCTTCCAACAAGGCCACACCTATTCCAACAAGACTATACCTCCTTCAACAAGGCCACCCCTATTCCAATAAAACCACACCTCTTAATAGTGCCACTTAGGAGCCAAGCATATCCAAACCACCACAAGGAGTAATCTCATGGTGAGGAGACTTCCCTTCCCCATGGCAATGAGACTTCAGAGTGTTTTGTCTTTCAGTACAGAAAAGCAGTCATCCTATTGTCCTGTAGTGGTTGTGATTCTTTTTGCCTAAAGACTTGAATTCTGGGTCTGAGGTGGTGGCTCAGTCAATGACGTGCTTACTGTACAAAAATGAGGATCAGAGTCTGGATCCGTAGCACCCCCATATAGGTAGGGCACCCCACATATTGGGAGTGGGGTGGAGAGAAACAGGAGGATCCTGGTTAGTCTTGCTCCTGAGTCACTGAGACCCTGCCTCAAAAAAAGTTGAGAAGGATGGAGGAAGTCATTCAGTGTGCCCCTGCCACCTGGCACCTATCCACACACAAGCTCACACTCACACACATGCACACGCACACATACACATGCACATACACATGCGTACCCAGAGTTCTTGAAATCCTTTGTGAATGATTCTGACATGTTTTACCAAGAAGGAGAAATAATCTTGGTTGGTGGCACACACAGCGGGAGGAATTCTTGGGAGACGTACAGAATGGGAGTAACCTGACCATAGACCCCTTGGTGTTCTTTGGCACGAAGCTAAGTTGCTTGGGGTTTGATGAGTGTAGGACAATTCCCTCAGTGTTTAGGGCACGGGAAACTCGTCCCTCGGTGATCACATCCATGTGTGCTTCAGAACTTCCGTCTTCTGCTTCTCATTCTTTTCCATGTCGCACATCAAAAGACTGTTTTGTAATCGCTGCTCAGTGCACACGGACTCTCAGGAGCTTTTCTTCTAGATGAGCCAGCGACTTTCCAAGAATCAGGAAGCTATGAGTTGCCAAGAATAAATAAATCAACTCCAGAAGGTTCAAGTTCGGTTTTAAAACTCTGTAAGATTTTAAGTAGGTTCTACATTTGGCTTAACTCCATGTCCTTATCTCAGACATCAAACACAGGATGGAATATTACTCCTGCCACACGGCTTTCTTTGTAAGTATTGAATTTAATAATCCTTTTTTTTTTTTTTTTGGTAATGATTAATTGGAAAGACTGAACAAAAAGTCCTTCCACCATCATATAAGCAGAGGTGGACGTACGTCAGGCTGCTTTTACCTCAAAGTCACATGGTCTTGGTTTGCTCAGTTAGAGAACGTGCTAGACAGATAAATCTTAGTGTGCCTCAGTTTCCTCTTTCAGAAAATGAGGAGACAGCCCCAGAAGGAGCTAAAATTCCTTGATTTAAAAAAAAAATCCCAAAGACTGTGGAAATCGGGGAGTTGAGAATTTAGTATTGCCGATCAAGACCTGGTTTGCTGTGGTCATGTTCACCAGTGAAGGATTTTTGAAAAGTGCAAGTGGGTGAGTGACCAGTGCATCAAAGGGGCACATGGGTCTGGTGCGGTGGCTCTGTGGGTAAAGCCTGGCAACCTTCGTGAGACCTCAGGACTCACACAGTGCAGGAAGAGAAAGAACCAACTCCCACAAAGTGTCCTCTGACCTCCACACACATGCCATGACACAGGCTTTTACATACACATGCACACATGTGTACACACACACACATACACACTCTACGCCAACATGTGAAATATTAAGATAAATAAAAATTTAGAAAGGAAAGAAAGTGCACGGGGTTAGGAAAAATCAAAGGGGGGGATGTTCTAAAGTTGCCGATCTTTTATCCAGATGCCTTTCCCAAGCCAGAGGCCTATCTCCCATCTGCCTAGGGGCTTGGCTGCGGGCGGCCCACTCCTGTCCTCTTCTTAGAGGGTTGTCCTTGGCTGATGGAGGCTTCAGGTGTAGGACATTGTAAGTTCCCACTTCTCTCCTATGGAGACATTGTGTCAATGGCTGCAGGGAGATGGTCCAGCAGCCCACTCTTCTGTCTCTCAGTAGCATGAGCTCAGTGACATATTTTGCTTAGGGATCCATGGAGGATCAGGTTGTAGCTAGATGCCTCCTTAGACCCTCTCTGATCTTCCTAAGTGTTCTGCTTTTCTTACAGAGCACTCTCTGATGCATTACTTGCCTAAGAACCCCCCACCTACGTCTCTGTTTTTTTTTTCCCGAGTGAGGGGGAAGAGAAATGAATTGAGTGAATAACGTTGGTGCTTTAAGCAGCATCCACACTGTGAATGGATGGATCCTGCCGAACACAGGAAAGAGACACCCGGGGCGTAGATCTCTACTGCTTGCGTAGACGTTTCTTTCTCCCACTGGTTTAGCAGCAATCCAAGGACCATTAATTACTGTGACAGTGCTGGGCTGGACAGCAACCTTCTTACCCCTTTTGATTTGTGCCATAGCCTAATGGAGCTGGGCATGGCAGCTGCTGAGGCTCCAGGAGCAGGCTGAGAAGGGGTGGGATAGGGCAGGGGATGAGCAGTTAATTTTCTTCCCAGGAGGCCCGGGAATCCAGGATCTGAAGAGAGAAACAACCATGTTCAACCGCTACCACAGAAGACATTCTGAATGGAGACAGTATGGATTCCAAACCCTGCTAGATTCGTCTGCTTTCAAAATGGGGAGACACTGGCGGAAGCATCCAGATGGAAAAGAGCTAATTTAAATAATCATGCTCTTTTTATGGTTTTGGTGGTTGTTCTTTCCCCATGAAATGATACCAAAGTAAAATTTCAACCTGGGGCACGAGTCGCAGGTTGGGAGTCCCATATGGGGAACTGAAGCTAAGTCCCCTGCGACTTGGGGCAGGATCTAGTTTCCTCCTGCTTGAAGCTGCATGTCTCTTGTGAGTTCACTCTAACACTTTTCTAGATGGGCTTCTTTTCTAAGGTCTTCTATTGGTGTATATGACCAGAGGGGACTCCCTCAGGGGAAGATGACAGATCTGGCCTCAAAGGGAGTGCACCGGGACGCTAAGTGAAGAGAGGACATTCTGAGAGCTTGGGAAAGATAAGAATCCAGGCTAAGCTAGGTCGGGAGAAAATCCCACGTGCCTGTGAGTTGGGATTCTCAAGGGAGACAGAAAGTGAAGACGAGACAGCAGCTGGTGGAAGGCATCAGCAGATGGCCGGTCTCGCTGCTGGAGACCAACAGTGATCCCAGAGAAATTGGCCATCCTGGAGAGAGGAGGCGGCTGTGCTGGCTCTTCTGTAGGAGGCCTGGGCCAAGCTAGGAAGAGCTACCTCCTGCCTTCTGCCAGGAAGTGGGGTATCGGAAGGAGAGATAGTGACTTTCAACAGCTTTCATCCTTCTGTTAGGTTTTTAATTTGTAGTGCTGAGGATTGAACTCAGAGCCTTTGTATATGCTTAGGAAAGTGCTCAGCCACTGAGCTACATCCAGCCCCGGCTTTCATCCTTAGGACAGCCAGGAAGCTAAGAGACAGATCAGAGAGGGTAGAGTTGTAACCACATTCGGTCCAAGTGTGGCTGTATCAGGAGCTCTCAGGTTGTCTGATAGAAGTAGAAAGAAAGGAAGGCAATGGCTAGACACCCCTCCACTCCCACCCACACCCCTCCACTCCCCACCCACACCCCTCCACTCCCCACCCACACCCCTCCACTCCCCACCCACACCCCTCCACTCCCCACCCACACCCCTCCACTCCCACCCACACCCCTCCACTCCCACCCACACCCCTCCACTCCCCACCCACACCCCTCCACTCCCACCCACACCCCTCCACTCCCCACCCACACCCCTCCACTCCCACCCACACCCCTCCACTCCCACCCACACCCCTCCACTCCCCACCCACACCCCTCCACTCCCACCCACACCCCTACACTCCCCACCCACACCCCTCCACTCCCACCCACACCCTTCCACTCCCACCCACACCCCTCCACTCCCCACCCACACCCCTGCCCGGGTTAGCAGCCTGAGGGGGTGCATTAAACGGACTAAATTAAAGCACCTCAGATCAGAATGTCTTTCAAACTGTAGAATTCCATCCTTGGGATGTGAGATGTGTCCTGACTTTGAGATTACAGATTTTTTACACAGTGCGTCTTCTATTTTCGATTCCTCTTAGCATCCCAGGTGTAGAAAATCATTTTTTCAAGGGGCCTATTATTTAATATAAATTTGATTAATACCTATTAAGTTGCTATCATCTGAAAATATAACTCTCTAAAGCCGTTGAGATTAATTTAAGTGCATGGAGGGAGGTGAGGACCTCATTTTAAAAATAAACTTTAGCTCTCTGGTTGGTTAAAAAAAAAAAAAAAAAAAAGGAAAAACAACCGTTTTAAGTGTTACGGCAGTAATTAGGACAACAGAGGCACATCAACAGAAGAGAAAAACAGCAGGTTTTCACACCAGCATGGCTGCTTTTTAAAGTACGTATCTTTTTAGTCTTTTGTTGTCTATAATTTTTCATGATTGTGATCGTATGATACAAAATTATATGGGCTGATTTTTAAAATTGCATCTATTTTGGTAATAAATGTAATATGTTCTGATTAGGAAAGTTTGGAAAAATATATATATATTAATTTAAAGCAAAAAAAAAAAAATAAACTCAACAACTTCAGTTTTACATATCTCCTTGCTGGAATAATGCTGTCTAATTTTGTAACCGTATTTCTTGCAAAAATAACCTGGGGCCAGAGCGGTGCTGAGCTGTGCCTGGTGAGTTCCTGGTCTCGGGTTCTAGTCTAAATGAGAGCGAATATAAAGATGTAGGGGGTGGGGGGCCTGTGAGAGAGCTCAGTGGGTGAAGGTGCTTGTCACCAAGCCTGAAAAACAAAGCTTGATTCGCAGGAACCCACATGGGAGACCCGATTGCCTTCATACGCACACAAGTGACATGCATGTGCCTAAACACACACAAGTAAATAAATACAATAAAAATGATATGGAGGCAGGCAGTGGTGGCGCATGCCCTTAGCACCAGTGCTCAGGAGGCAGAGGCAGGCAGATCTCTGAGTTCAAGGCTAGCCTGGTCTGCAGATCAAATTCTAGGACAGCTAGGGCCACCCTGTCTCAAAAAGCACCAAACAAAACCAACCAAACAAACAAAAATAAAAGAAAGGAAAAACCTCGGCATAGTTGACATGATTGACTTCTGTTGAGCCTCTGGTATTTACCTTCCCCACACACCACGTGCACTGGGTGGATTGTTCTTTGTGATTTTTTTTTTTTCAGTGACTTTGGTGATATATTTTTTAGTAGATAAACTACTTGGTGTTTTCGCCATGCAGGAGACTGAGCCAACGGTCTCACCGAGGAAGTGCTCCACTGAGCTGCACGATCAGCCTAGTACTGTTTTTAAAATTAAACTCGCCTAGCAAGACAAGGCCTGGGTGTAACTATAGGCCAGTACCACAGGACAGGTAAATAGTTAGATCTTAATATAAAAATGTGGGTGTCAAAATACCACAGGACAGGTAAATAATTGGGTCTTAAATATAAAAGTGGGGGTGTTGAGATAAGCTCACCTTTTCTTATTTATTGATTTATTTATTTAGAGATAGGATTTCTTTGTGCAGCCTTGGCTGTCCTGCACCTTGTTCTGCAGGCCAGTCTGGCCTCAAACTCAGAGATCCGCCTGCCTCCGTCTCCTGAGTGCTGGGATGAAAAGTATGGTTTGCTCAAATTCTCTAAACATTTTTTTTCCTGTCAATAAATTTAAAGCTTTAAAAGTAAAAATAAAGTAAAAGATTCTGATTATGTTCAGGTTTACTTAGTATGTGTGTGCATGTTTGTATGTGTGTGTGTACATGTGTGTGTGTTCCAGTGTGTGTGTTGTATGTGTGTGTGCATGTGTGTGTTGTGTGTTGTATGTGTATGTGCATGTGTGTGTTGTATGTGTGTGTGTGTTGTATGTGTGTGCTGTGTTGTATGTGTGTATGTGCATGTGTGTGTGTTCTCCTATGCATGTATCTGTATTGGGGTGGGTATGTGGCCCTGAGTGCAGGAGCCTGTGGAGGCAGAAGGCATTCGATCCTCTGGAGCTAGAGTCATAGGTGGTTGTAAACTGGGAACTGCAAGAAGACTGTGCGAGAGCTTAAGCACCGGCCCACCCCTCTAGTCCTTCACCTTGTTTTTAAGACAGGCTCTCTCGCGGAACCTGGGACTTGATGGTTCAGCTGATCTGGCTGGCCAGTGAGTCCTGGGTTCTTCTTGTCTCCCCCACCAGTGATTTGTTGGTTACTGTGTTGTCCCCTTTTACATGGGTGTCAAGGATCCCATACCCAAGGCCTCATGGTTTACCCACTTTACCAAGTCGGTCTCTCCAGCCCCAGATTTGTTTATTGTTAACATGTTAACCCCATTTTCTTGATCATGCTCTTTTTCCTTTCTTTCCCTTTCTCTTTCTGTCTCTCTATGTCTGTCTCATACACTCAAAGAGAAACGGAGAGAGAACACATGCTTTTCTTATGGTGTGTGTGAACACATGGGTATAGAGTATTCACACATCTGTGTGCAGATGCATACATCTGTGGGTGTGCATGCAGAGGCCACAGGAGGGCATGGGGTATTTTCATTTACCACTCTCTGATTTATTCCTCTAGGCAGGGTCTCTCTCTGAAACCAGAGCTCACATTTTTCACCTAGGCTGGAAGGCAGTAAGTCCCAGCAATCCTCCTGTCTCTCCCCCCCACAGCACTGGTGTTACAGGTCAGGTGTGATGAAACACTGTCCAGACTGTTATGTGGGTGTTGGGATCTGAACTTAGTTTCTCATGATTGTGCAGCAAACACCTTATCCATTGGGTTATCTCTCCAGTCCCCAAGTGTGATATTTTTATGGCCCATTTTATAGTAAGGTGTATACACATATTTTTATACCCCTAACATGATTTGAATATTTATTTAAATATTTGTTTGTTCTTCTGGGGTGTGGGAGATGTGTGCACCATACTGTACACATCGAGTCAGAAGAAAAACTTCTAAGGATTGATTTTCTCTCTCTCTCTCTCTCTCTCTGCTACATAGTTCCTGGGGATCAAACTCAGGTTATCAGGCTTGGCAGCAAGTATTTTTACCCACTGAGCCATCTCATCTGCCCACATTTGGCTCCTTGGCATGGTTCCTGGGGATCAAACTCAGGCCCCCAAGCTTTCAGACAAGTACTTCACGGACTGAGCTGTCTCCCCAGGCTCCTAATCACTTTTCTAGCTCTTCTGATCCAAATCCCAGAGTATGTGCTGTGCCAGACTCTGAATCTTCAGAACTCTGTATCCTGCTTAACGAGCGTTGTGTTCCTTGACTCTGCGGAGCCCAGTTGTTTTGCTCAGCTCCACTGCCGTAAGGGGGGGCGAGTGATAAGCCTGTGTGCAGTCCTGCTTTCGGAACAAGGTATCAACAGCACAAAGGCTGTGCCTTCCGAGGACAGCAGCCAGACAGGAAGAGAACCCTGATCACTCAGACAGCATGTGCAGCTGGAAAAAGGGTAAAACCAGTTCTCAGTTGGGGCAGCAGCTTGAAGAAACTCGCAGGAGCCCACCCAGGGTAGCCCTTTGGAGTTCAGCTTCCCTTCAGCTACAGACTGCCCCTGGGTACATGCAGTCCAACAGAATTAAGCAAGCTAAATCAAACAAAGCTTAATAACCATTTGGCATTATTATTTAAACTTAAAGATGACATTTGTTTTGCTGGGGGAAGTAGTTTTACCTACAGAAAACTCAAGCAGAAAGTAGAAATTACCCTATATAATATCCACCCCCCTCTCCACTGCACCCCAATTTACTCTATTATTATCTTGTTTAAGTGTGGTACATTTGTTCCAGTTGGTGAGCCAATAGCAATACATTATTAATTAGCACTATGACTTGAGTGTATTGTATATTCTATGGGTTCTGATCAATGCCTAAGATCATGCAGACATCATACAGGTTGCATTTGTTGGTCTAAAGTTTTTCTGGGTGCCACCAATTTATCCTTCTTTCCTTTCCCAGGGAGCCCTAGTCAATCACCGTTTTCACAGTTTCACCTTTCCCAGAATTCTCTGTGGTTGAAAGACACCCAGGATCTTGTCTTTTTAGGTTGGCATCTCTGACTTTGTAATACACAATTCTTCCTCTTTTGTGGCTTGATAGCTCATTTGTTCATTTTTTTAATCATTAGTATCCCTTTAACTGGACTTTTAACAGCTTAGTTGATCATTAACCTACTTAGTGACACTTTGGTTGACTTCACATTTGGGAAATTATGAATAAAGCAGCTGTAAACATTTGTTTGTACTCAAATGTGTGTGTGTGTGTGTGTGTGTGTGTGTGTGTACATACATGAGCTTTTGACTCACCCAGGTAAGCAACAGTGACTAGGTTTATGTTTAGTCTTGGAAACATGGCCAAATTGACTTCCTTTATATGTTGATGAGGTCTTGGCTAAGAGCGTGTATCGTTTTATGGAATTTAGAGCATAGAAACTGCAATAGCCCCATGGAATGATGGTGTGTGTGTTTATGTGTGTGTACATATGTAGCTGCTCTTTGCTGCTTTGTGAGTTCTTCTTTTTCCCACCCTTTATACACACACACACACAGAGAGAGAGAGAGAGAGAGAGAGAGAGAGAGAGAGAGAGAGAGAGAGAGGGAGGGAGAGAGGGAGAGAGAGAGAGAGAGATAAGAGAGAGAACCCTAAATTAATTTTTTTCCTTTTGTTTCTTCTTTGAGCATAACTACTAACAAACTACAACCAACCCTGTGAATGACCACCAACCGTCCCTATCAGGGCTCTAGCACATATATACCCTCTGAACATTTCCCAGAATTCCACATGTCACACAATCACAGGTACTATCTGCAGCTCACATAAACCAGTCTTCTGCTACAGCATGAGGCAAATCTTAGCTGCTGCACAGTCCAAAGCATCCTCACATCCCCACACCTGGGATTAAAACAAAAGCACATTCTTTATTTTTATATTTTTATAGAAAACAAAATTCTAGAATTATAATTATACATATGCATGTGCAATGTGTGTGTGTGTGTGTGTGTATATATTTGTGTGTGCAGAGGCCAGAGGACAAACTCAGGTATTGTTCCTCAGAAGCTTTCTACCTTGTTCTTGAAAAAGTCTCTCATTGGCCTGGGACTCACCAAGTGGGCTGGTCTTGCTGTCCAACCAGCCTCGGGCATCTGCCTGTCTTTGATTTCCAAGTACTTTGCTGAGGGTGGTAGTTTGAATGAGAATGGCCCCCATAGGCTTATATATTTGGATGTTTGGTCCCTAGTTAGTATATTCTGAGAAGAACCATTCTGAGAAGGATTAAGAGGAGTGGCCTTATTAGAAAAGGTGCATCACTGCGGGTTACATGCCCATGCCAAGCCCAGCCCCTCACCTCTCTGCCTTTAACTTGTGGATTAGATGAAAGCTCCCAGCAGTAGCCGTGCCAGCCTGCCTGCTACCTCCTCACCATGATGGCCATAAGCAAGCCCCCTAATTAAATGCTTTCTTTTATGAGTTGCCTTGGCCATGGTGTCTCTTCACAATAACGAAAACAGCTCCAAATGAAAAGATCTCCACTCACCAATATTTCTCCTCAAATGTTTGCAGACATGATTCTAGTGTTGCCTGACATGTGTGCTTGAGTCACAAATGAGCCACACCTGCTTTTTATCTTCGTAGCTTCCTGAACTTGCGTTCCTCTATGCTTCAAGGTGGATTCTTTCCCAATCATTGCTCTGGAACTGAGGATGTGCAGGGATGCGGGTGCCTTCAAAGCATAAGAAAACTTCTCAGGATGCACACTCCAGACACACATTCAGCCACTTGGACAATCTGGGAGGTGAAGAAAAATGGCCAAAGTTGGGAATGGCCATGTTCATCTCTTACTGTTCCTATGACTTGAGAAATTGTCATCCCTACTTCATTAATCAGATTGTATGAGCTCTGAGATTTAGGAAAATTCTCCTCCCAGAGTCCTACAGCACCAGAACAAAAAGACAGGAGCCCTGCTGCAGTCTGACTGCACACCCTTAGTTCTTAGGAACATTTGTGTTGGTAGAGCCTGAACAGTTCATTCAACAAACATCTTCTTTGTTTCTTATTATTTTTTTCTTTTGCTCTGTGTGTGTGTGTGTGTGTGTGTGTGTGAAGTCTGAAACTGATGACAGGTATCTTCCAGGGTTGTCTTTTGTGGTGGTTCGAATACATTTGGCCCCCATAGACTCATGTGTTTAAATGTTTGACCCATGAAGTGGGCACTATTAGAAGATGTGGCCTTGTTGTAGGAAGTATGTCACCATGGGGGTGAACTTTGAGGTCCTATGCTCAAGCTCTGCCCACTAAGTAATTTAAGATTCTCCTCCTGGCAGCCTATGGAAGATAGTGTCTTCCTGCCTTTGGATCAAGATGTACAACTCTTGGCTCCTCTAACACTGTGTCTGCCTGTACAATGCCTTGCTTCCTGCCAAGATGATAATGGACTGAACCTCTGAAACTATAAGCCTACCCCAGTGAAATGTCCTTTGTAAGAGTTGCCTTAGTCATAGTGTCTCTTCATAGCAGTGGAAACCCTAACTATGACACCCTTCCTCTTAGTTTTTGAGGCAGGTCTCTTATTAAACCTGGAGCTTGCTGACTCAGCGAGACTGGCTGGCTGCGTGTCTCTGCCTTCCCAGGGCTGGGTCCCAGGTACTCACTGCTACATCCAGTATTAAAGGGGTGCTGGGATTTACACTCAGGTCTCTGTAGTGAGCATTTTGTCACTTAGACATCACCCAGCCCTTCAATAAATGTGTGTGTGTGTGTGTGTGTGTGTGTGTGTGTGTGTGAGCGTGCACATGTGTATGTACCCTCACTGTGCAGTACATACAGGCTGATATTTCTTTGGATGCTAAGAAATGCCTTACCAAATACCATTTAGGATGGAAAAGCTTTAAAGAAATTGTTGTGGCTTCTCTAAGTACCCAGAGGCCTTTGACAACAAGGAGAGGCTGCCGGGAGGGAGAAGATGGCTGCCTCCGAGACCAAGCAGCCACGTGGTAGTGGCTTCCCAGAATCAGGCAGAACTGCACAAACTCCAATGAATTAAGAGTGTAAATTGAACAGATCGACTTGGCTTGTGCCCTACAATAAAGATCTGCAAACACTCGGCTCCGGATTGAACCTGAGGCAGGGTGATTAATTCATTATTCACTTCCTCGGCTGGAAGTGAGAGTGTGTACACCCGGGGGCCCCACAGATGAGCATGGTCATAAATCAAGCTATTTAGAAGGCTAGCAATGAGAAAGTCGGCTGGCTGCAGGGGAGTGTTCTGTGGGCAGCAGCAGAGGCTACAGAGCCAAGGCAGGCTAGTGCACTCTCTGGAAACATTACAATTGGCCAGGCATTTGGCTTCCCAGCCAAGCCAGCCAGCCTCTCTGCTACCCACCTTGGCGCTTCCTGGCCTTACCACAAGCAAACAAACTCTCTATCACCGAGCAGAAGTGTGCTTGTGACCTGAGATGGCCTCACTCACTGGACAGAGTCCCAGGAACAGTATTATAATTCCCAAAGGGCTGCTATGGTCTCCTGGCATAAACTAGTACCTACCCCTCTCCTGGAGTTGTTCTGGGTTTCAGGTCTTTCTGGCAAGGCTTAAGTGGCTCAGCATCCTTCAGTTATGGTCCCTGGCTGTTATCACCAGGTGCCAATCCGAGACACTGTCTTTACCTCCAATCTCTGCTGCCTTCATACAAGAGTCTTTTGGAAGACTTGGGTTTTATTTGGAGTGTAACAGTAACAAAGGGTCTTTTTGCACATACTGTCTAACTTAATCTCCATGGCAGTGAGAAGAAATTTTATCTATTGTTTATGGCAGCAGAAACTTGCTCTATAAAATAGCCTGCTAGAGTGTAACCTTCAGCTGGTCTATCTGCAAAGCCCATGTTTCTAATGTTTGTGACAGACCATCTCACTTATCCAGAACCTTGTGGTATTTGCTAAAAGGCTACAGACATATTTCAGGACCTGCCAGACTTAGACTATCTTCCCTGGAGCCAGGGTGAGCCCCAAGAGACTGGCCAGAGCTTTACTTGCTACCAAATTTAGCATGAAAAAAATTTTAAAAACTGAAGTAAAAGAAATGACTAGAAGCATTAGCTACACTGTTTCGCTTGCTCCTCCTGAGCAGAATAGCTCTCCTTAAAAAGGACAAAGCACCCAGACTCCTCCCATTCCTCTTCCTGTGACAGCTGCTATGGGCTGTATGCAATCTGTCTGTAACCTTCTTCACCTCACTTGGTGCCCAAAGAAATGTGGCTCTCTTAAATTTACTTATGGAGCAAAGAGAATTCTTTAACAAAAGGTCTCTGGTTAAGGATTAGTGGGTGATAATTCATTCTCCTCTGTTACAGAAAAGAACATTCGTGACTCAGTCTACCTGAGTAGGACATAGACATAATCCTCTAAGACAATCTGCTAAGTAGTGAGAGGATGCTCGTGACCAGAACTGGAGGCCTCAGCTTCAGGTGGGGATTCTACTGTAGGCTTCCCTTAGTTGTAATGAGTTTATTTGGTCAGGCCCTAAATGAACTTCTCTGGGATAGCCAGTCTGGTTGTCCTCACATATGGGTTGCAGTTGACATTAGGCTAAGAAGGAGGAATGGGCAAAGGACTGTTGCTTACACAAAGTCTCGTCCTAGAGAGATAGAGGGAGGGTTTTGGCAGCCATGTTTTTCTGTCCACTTGCAGAATTTGTTTACTCAGAGTGCCAGCAGTAGGGTGGGGTTGCTCCAAGCGAGCAGGAACATGGGCACAGGCTCCTGGGTGGTGCCTGCCAGTCTCCGTGATTGGCTTGGGGTGTGAGCAGAAGCTCTGAAGACTGAGGAAAACCTGGAGAAATATGCATTTAACTTAATATAAACATCCAGATGTAAATGTATATCCAGATATAAGCATCCACAATGAACTGAATTCACTGCATGGTGTCCAGAAGCGGCGAGTTGTAGCTTCCTTACCACATATGAATCTGCCAACAGAAGCCACTAAACTTTCTAAGCAGGTACAACCCAAATAGTGTATGTGTGTGTTTGAGTAGATACATGATGAAATAAAGCCTTTTAAATCACAATCCCGAGCAGAAGATTGCTTGGTTAGTCAAATGGTCACCTTGCAAGCATAGGAATGTGAATTTGATCCCTGGAGCCCATGGTTTTAAAAAAAAAAAAAGACTTGGGCATTCACACTTGTGATTCTGGTGTTTGGGAAACAGAGGCAGGAAGAGCCCTGGGGCTTGCTGGTCAGAAAGCCTAGCCACATGAGTTCCAAGCTACTGGAAAATTTTGTCTCAAAAAAAAAAAAAAAAAAAAAGTAGATGGCACCTGAGATCGTCTTCTGGGCTGCACACACATGTACTTGTATGTACATGAACACACGCACTCACACATATGCACAATAATAATTACTCCAGGGGATAGTCATTTACATGAGTGAACACGCACAGGTCTTCAGAGGACAGCTCCAGTGTGTGTATGTTCTTTCGGACAGTGGTCATATTATACCCTGGATCATGAAGTAGAATATGCCCAACGTAAGCCAGTTCCCTATGGTTTCTTCCTGGTCAGTCCACATCCCCTGGGTGAGAACTGTACTAATTTGTTCACCAAACTTTAATTCGCCACTGCCTTTGAGCCTCACATAACTGGAAGCAGACCTGTGCATTCTCTGGCTTCTTTAGCTTAGTGTCATGTGGTTGAGATTAACTCATCCTGCTGATGGTATCAGCAGTGAGTTCCAGTCTACCACCGAGTGGTCAGCTCCTAGTGTGAAGACAGACAAATGTGTTGATCCACTCACCTGCTGACAGACATTTGTTTGCTTTCTAGTGTTTGGCTGTTAAGAACAAAACTGGATGTAGCCTTTTGTCCTTGTTATAGAAGGGCTTTGTGTAAGCATGTGCTTGTTTCTCTATGTTAGGACTTTATTAAAAACGGCCAGGCAATATGCTGTACATTTTAAAAGAACTTACAGAAATGTGAATTAAAGGTAGACAACACTAAAGTTGTGTAATGATTCGTATATTATAAGATTTTCTAATTTTTATTTATGCGTATGAGTGTTTGATTATATGTATGTGTGTGTGTAAGTATGTGTACCACATACGGGCCTGGTGCCCATAGAAACCAAAAGAACTGAAGTTACAGACGATTTGAGCCACCATGTGGGTCCCAGGAACTGAATCCAAGTCCTCTGCAAGAACAGTCATTGCTCTTAACCACTCAGCTGTCTCTCCAGCCCTGAATTCACACACACACACACACACTGGTTTTGTGTACATGTGTGATTTACATGTGGGTGTGTGCACAGAAGGGCAGATTGCCTATGGAGGTCAGAGTTGCCAGGTCAGAATGGCAGTCACTGGTGTTTGTGAGCTGCCCCACAGGGGTGTGAACTGCCCTACATGGGTGTGAACTGTCTGTCCTACATGGGTGTGAACTGTCCTACATGGGTGTGAACTGTCCTACAGGAGTATGAGCTGCCCTACAGGGGTGTGAGCTGCCCTACAGGGGTGTGAGCTGCCCTACAGGGGTGTGAACTGCCCTACATGGGTGTGAACTGTCCTACATGGGTGTGAACTGTCCTACAGGGGTGTGAGCTGCCCTACAGGGGTGTGAACTGTCCTACGTGGGTGTGAACTGTCCTACATGGGTATGAACTGTCCTACGTGGGTGTTGAGAATCAAGCTTGGCTCCTTTGCAAGAGTAATACATGCTTTTAACCACTGAATCATCTCTCGGCGCCTCACCCCTCCCATATATTTATAAAAATTAGGTCAATTAGGAAGAATCAAACATCCAAAAATACTTATGAAGATAAAGTAACTTTATTCTATATAAAATTTAGTGACATACTCTTAGGATACATATTTTCAATATCTAGGAACTTGAAGCCAATTCACTTTAGGTAAATAGGTTGGACAAAGGCTCTGTGTAGTCTTGCTAGCCATACCTAAGCCCACCTAGTACTGATACAATTCAATTTTTAAACAATGCAGACTTGATGTTCCTTCCTAGGAGATTCATACTAGCAGGAAGTATATGTATATTTATGCATAGAGATATATGGAATTTGGATGCAGGAACAAGTGGGCACTTGGCACAGAGCTCTAAGGAGACTGATAATGGGTCAGGAAGTAGCATGGTGCCCAAGGCTTTAAATCCTGAGGTAACCACAGCAGAGGCCTCTGCAGTGGTGTGGGTGGAATGACTCACAGGATTTGTCCCAGCAAGGATGGGACAATTTGTGTAGAAGAGCTGATGTGCCTTTACAGTAAGGGAGGAATTGGGACAGACGTAGACTTCAGTGACTGTGGACCAAGGACCATGTGACCAGAGAGACACCTTGTCAGTGGGCTAAGCAAGTTAAAAACGAACCAAAAGAACCGCAGCTTCAATCAACTCTGAGCCACTGTCCCGGTGCAGAGATTTCCATTTTCAATGTCAAAATGTGTCCCCGTATAGGATCGCAAGTTAGAAAGAAAAGAGTCACAGTCACTCAAATGTGCTCACAATCTCTTCTGTCTCAGTATCTTGCATATATTTGATAAAACCAGCTTCCTGTCACCTTCTAAGTTGCTCATAAAAACAAAACAACTTTCCCAGTAAGGTGACTCTAGCAATGACAGCGAGATGCGTGGTTCACAGAAGCTAAGAGGATGAGAGGATGTTGAATGTTTCCATCAGGAAGGAATGGTAAACGCTTGAGATATGCTTGCTCGGGTTTTGTGCAAGATACT